>NW_024543071.1:600000-1200000 GCF_018167655.1 Microtus oregoni
CATGTTTTGCCGATATGTATGTGTGTGTACCATGTGTATGCAGTGCTTGCAGAGGCCAGAAGAGGGTGTTGGATCCCCTGAAACTGGAAGTTGTCAGTCACCATGTGGGTGCTGGGAAAGAACCCATGTCCTTTGCAAGAGCAGCAAATGCTCTTAACCCCTGAGCTATCTCTCCTATCCCTTGAAATGGTTGTTTTTAAAATTTGAACTGGGATTTCCCAAAAGCTGTAAATGTGATATGTTGATGTATCTCTTGAGTTAAAAAAAAGTTACTTTAGTCAACTACAGAGTCTTTACTAGACTTCTTCCTATATAGATTCCTTCATATATTTTTCCCTCAGGGAAGGAGCTAAGATTAATAGCATTAGAGAGTCATGGAATAATTTCTTTTTTCTTTTTAGTCTTACAGTTCACATTGATAAGTAACATCTGTGTACATAAGGTCACACTAGAGAGCAGCAGGGTGAGACCTGGTCTTGTTAACCCACCTGCTAACACGTAGACACTAAACTGCTTTTCTCTTGCTAGTATCTGCTCCCTATAAAACCCCACCATGAGTGCACAGTGAGCAGCTCAGGAAGCAACTAATGTAAATAACAGATTTGCATTAAACTCTCTCCCTATCAACTTTTTGCTGCCTGGCTAATAGCTTCTTCCCCTGGACTCCTTGTTTCTTGGCCTTGGTCCTCTTCAGAGACAGCATGGCCTTCAATGCAAACAGATTTAATAAAACAAAAATAAAAACAAAACAAAACCAAAAAACACCATGAGGTTATCAGACATACCTGTTTGGCTCAGTTTTCATAGATCAGAGTGGGACTTCAGTCTTTATTTTGTTTTTTCTTCCTCCCATTTTCTCTCCAGTTTCTTCTTCAAGGTCTGACCCATCTACTTCCCCCTTCTTGGTGAGTTTATTTATTGGTTTTAATCTCTCTCCCTCTCTCTCTGTCTCTGTCTCTCTCTCTGTGTTGGGGGGTGTATCCATATATGTGAGGTTGCACTCAAAGGACAGAGGTAAGTGTCAGATCCCAAGGGACTGGCGTTACAGGTAGTTGTGAACCTCCTGACAAAGATGCTGGGAATTGATCTTAGGTCTTCTAGAAAAGCAGTATGGGCTCTGTGGTGATTTGAATAGTAAATGCCCCCATAGACTCATGTGTTTGAATGCTTGGCCCATAGGGACTGGCACTATTAGGAGGTCTGGTCTTGTTAGGATAAGTGTGGCCTTATTGGAGGAAGTGTGTCACTGTGGAGGTGGACTTTGAGGTCTTAAAAGCTCAAGTTTGGCCAGTGTGGCACACAGTCTCCTTCTGATACCTGCGCATCAAGATGTAGAACCCTCAGCTCCTTCTCCAGCATGGTGTCTGCCTGCGTGCTGCTATGATGATAATGGACTAAACCTCTGAAACTATAAGCCAGCCGCAGTTAAATGTTTTCCTCCATAATAGTTGCTGTGGTCTTCTTCCCATGTGGGTTTCAGGGTAGGCAACAGTGCTTTAACCCACTGAGCGTCTTTCTGCCTGCCCTCACCCTGAGAATTTTGACTGAGCTCAAAGCTTGCTTGAGTTTGATTTGGGGGATGAGTCATAAAATCATTTCAGAATGCTAAGGGTCCGTCCTATTGCAGTAGAAAATGAAGCAATCCAGTCAGCAGACTCAATATAGCCCTAGCTTTGCCCAGGAAACCCTGTAAAATGGGACTCTTGCTTGTGGAAAGTGGGGTGGTGATAATTACTCCTGATAGATGAGTCTTCCCCAGGGAAACAGATGTGACCTGAATACCTTGAGCAGACTTATGAGTGGCTGCAGCGGACATTGGATCCCAGTTATAGCTTTCTTTTAGTGGCCAATCAGGACCAGAGAATCTGGCTCACAAAGGCTGTCAGGGAATTTATTTTGCTACTAAATGCCTGGGTAACCCAGTGCTGGTCCTTGCTCTGTGGGTGTGCTAATATAATTGTTCAAGTACTTTGTTAAAAGAAAAAACCTCTCCCTGTTTCCATTAACTCCCTGCATGGGGCAGTTCCAGCCCACTGATCCAGGTACCATTTACAGTTCAATTTCACAGTGGTGACGGACTGAAATACCTACCCCTCTCCGTGAGCCGCATGCATTCACAAACAGCCGGCATTCATCACAGGTCCTCTCTTGCTAATTATCTTCCTTTTGGGTCTCCTCCTCTTCAACTGAGAGCACCATAACTTTGAATTTCAAATGTCCCAATGTGCTTTCATCCACAGTGGAGACAGATGAGTTAATATCTTAGGAAATCAGCGGAACCACTGAAGCTCCTAAGAGTCCCTGCCCCCAGTGCCGACATCACAAAGAATAGCACAGTAGTACATAAATCTATGACTTGCATAACTTTACCTAATCACATTGGAATTCTCTTTGAACTTGACCCCAGGGGATAGAGATTATAGAACTGGCTGGCAGATAAAAACTAATCCACTGGAAAAGACTTGAGTGTCATGAGAGCATCAGGAATGAAACAGAGTGGGAAGTTTGTGAGAAGCAACCCATCTGTGTAACTTGAAAATGATTTAGCAGTCTTACCTGTGGCTAGGCATGCCTTGGAATTTAGGCCAGGGGCTGCAAGCTGGTGGTAAGGATAGGATTTTTCTTTTCTCTCCTTGTCCTCTTTTATCTCCTCTTCTTCTTCCTCCTTTGAAATGGAGTCTCACACAGTAGAGGATGGCCTTGCGCTCATTGTGAAGTTGAGAAGAACTTTGAAATTCTGATTCTCCTGCCTCTGTCCCAGGTGCTGGGATTACAGGTGTGCACTCCTATGCTCACACCTCCAGGGTGTGCGGTACTGGAGATGGAACTAGGGCTTTATGAGTGTAGATGAATACTCTGCCCCCTGAGCCCCTGTTCAGCCCAAGGGTAGAATTTCTTTGCTGGTTTTCCCCTGTAACCAGCTTGGTGAATACTCCAACTATTATCATAGAGCCTTCATCCAGTAACTGATGGAACAACCAAGCACCAGGCCGAGCTCCAGGAGTCCAATCAAAGAGAGGGAGGAAGGAATATAAGAGCAAGGAAGGTCAAGGTCATGATGGAGAAATCTCCAGAGACAGCTGAACCAAGCTTGGGGAAATGCATGAACTCTAGACTGACAGCTGTGGAGCCTCCATGGTACCTAACTAGGCCCTCATATGTGGGAGACAGTGGCGAAGCTTGGACTATCTGAGGTACCCCTGGCAGTAGGACCAGGATCTATCCCTGGTGCATGAGCTAGCTTGTTGGAGCCCATTCTCTTTGGTGGGATGCCATGCTCAGCCTTAATGCAGGAGTGAGGGGCTTGGTCCTGCCCCAACTTAATGTCCCTCCATGGGAGCCTTTACCCATTGGGAGGAGGGGGTGGGAGGGTGGCTGGGGGTGGAGAGGAGAGAGGGACTGGAAGAGGGGTGGGAGGGAGAACTGAAGTTGGAATGTAAAATGAAATTTAAAAGAAAAGAAATTAAAAAAAGAAAAAAGAAAGAAAAGACAAATCAATTCTTGCTTTTCAATTCCCATAGGGTTGTCAATGATCTCTGGGAAGAGAGGCTTGTTAAGGCAGGTGAGGGAGTGGATAGTGGTGACTCTATCTTGGGTCCTAGGAACTAGTGCCAATCTGGGAATCAGAGGTCAGTGCAAAGGCAAGGAAGGGCAGAGTGATTTGTGGGGTCCAGACCCTTGGTTCTTGGCTTTTTGTGGATGGATTAATATAGGGTTCAGTTTGTCGTGGCCTGTGGGGCAAATTTAGGCTGAGCTGAGAATAACTGTATGGTTATGAAATGTTTGTAAGCTGGATATTGTGGTGTGTGCTCATAATCTTAGCACTTGGGAGGCTAAGAGAATTGTGAGTTTGAGTCTAATCTGGGCCACATGGTGATAACTTGTCTCTAAATAAACAAACAACATTGAACGAAATAAAGAATATTGTGTGACACCTAAACTTTCTGAATGTCGATTTTCAGTGCGCTTGCTTGTTCAGTGTTGAGGCTGCTCTGAGCAGCCTCAGAGACTGTGAATCACAAAGGTAAACTGCTTGTTCTCTGAGTTTTGAGGACACAAAAACACACCTCTGGCCTCAGAGGAAATGACAGTTTATTCTAGAGTCAAATAAATACAGGTGACCATGGCTGAGGAAGACAGATTTAGGTTTCCCCAATTCCAAGCTCCACGTGCTAACAGTTTCACAAAACTTTTACAGTTACAAAACAAAGAATCGTAAATCAAGGCACTTTTATGTTGGTAGGAACATTGCAAAGCAAGAAATCTCTACTATAGGCTTTCGATGCTGTCTGATGACACTCTTAGACTTTGAGTGGTAAAATCAAGGTATCTGTACATTTCTAAAAGGTTTGCTCAGGAGTCATAGGATGCTAAGTGACCTTTATAGTACACTGTCCTCTGGGCGTAAGGAGCCATTACCATCCTCATCAGATTAGCTGTGACTACTTGCAAAAGACTCTCAAGATTGTGCCTGCTGGTGTTCCCTCCTGGGAGGAAGGGATGGTAAGGGTCATTGGCCATCACCCGGGAGCCTCTCTTCTGTCCACCTCCTTTCCAGTTATATGTGATTCTGCCCACGCCCGTGGTCTTGGGAGGTGACAGAGTATATAGAATGTGCAAGGTTTACAAAGAGGGGGTACGGATTCTGCTCTGCAACTAGGAGGAGGCTGTCATCCATGTGGGGTAAGACTTTTCAGTGGTGTAGTTGCTTTGAGGTTGTCTGTGTTCCTATAAGTAACCTTTACTGATTCTCTGCAAGTAAACGCAGTAAACTTATGGTTTGTCAAGATGGACTTGGGTAGAATCATTCTTTGGTCTGTTGTTGCTGCCCTGTCTGGGGTGAGTAGGGTTCATATCGCCTTAGGGAAAATATGCATAGCAGTCACACAGAGGCAAGCGATGAGAAATGATCTAGAGGGCCAGCGACAGCTCAAGATAATTTGGCTCTTAACCTGCAGCATTCCAGCTCTCCACAATGATGGAAGTTCCAGTTACTTAACCAGGTTTTCAGACTGTTTAATACAGATGTGGCCATTTTGTAATCTTTGTATGCATGTGTGCCTATGCACGCATTTGCGTGTATTAATGTGAGTGTGTATGTGCCATGTGGAGGTCAGAGGACAGTTTCAGGTGTCCTTTGATTGAGTAAGGGGTACTTATATCAGATCTATTGGCCTGCAATCTTCTGGAAATTCTTCCGTCTTTGCCTCCCATTTCTTTGTATGAGTACTGAGATTACAGACATATACTACAGTGTACAAGTTTATGTGGGTTCTCAGGATTTGAACCAAAATTCTTACACTTGCATGATAAGCATTTTACCCATTGAGCTGTGTCCTTAGACCAGGTGTTTTTTGTTTGTTTGTTTGTTTTATTTTTCTGGAAACTTATTTCATACCTTTTACATAAAAGTTTGTTGACCTGTAGAGTAGAGTCATTTAGAAGCATAGTTTGATGAAATTTGGCCTCTGGATGGAATTTGAACTGAGTAAAATAAGCCATGACCTATCTGATCTCTGTTAGGGACAATTCCCTACAGACAAAATAGACATTATCAACCAGACTCATTTTATTTAGCTATTTTTCCCCATTCTCTTTAAATTTTATTTATTTTGGTTTTTACTTTCCCTTTTTATAGAAAATAGATTTCTTTTTTTTTTTTTGGAGGTGAAACAATTTTATTTCACAGTTGTCTTTAAAACTGCAAAGACACTATTTTCTTCATATAAAAACATTGGGATAGATACCTATACTTTCTAGAAAATGATTATGTAGACCCTTTCAAAGAAAATGCACCCATTATATGGTTTCTGTGAAGCTGCTCGGAGAAAACTCACATCTGGACTGATTCCTAAAACCTCCCACCCCATGCTCTGCAGATGTTGGTTTTGAGCGCAGATTACTGCACCAGCGTATGTCCCTCCGTCCTCATAGCCCTGTATGCTTTATCACTTAGTGCTCCATTGGTTCATCCGCCTTTTCTGCAGGTTCATCAGCAGCCTGTGACGGCTGTGCTTTTCTCTGTGGTCTTTCTTCAAGACCATCCAGGAAAGGAGACACATCATCATCATTGTAGATTGTAAATTCCAAGTCTTTACCAACAATTCCAATGGAAACATTCTTTGTGGTCAGGTCCTGCTCTGCAGGGAGTGTTTCTCTTAAGGCACGCAGACCATGTTTAACCAGCTCATCCAAATTGCACTCCATAAATTCAGACATATGTCTCTCCAGGTAAGTACGAGCTGATTGAGAACGGGCTCCAATAGACATGGCTCTGCAGTCAAAATAGTTGGCGGATGGACAAGTTTGGAAAATGTGAGGGCCCATATCATCATAACCAGCAATAAGCAATCCGACACCATATGGTCTCCGGCCATATCGCTGTGTTGGGATCTGGGTCTTGCTTCCAATTAGAGACACAAGGCGAGACACCGGAAGTGGTCTGTCAAATACACATCTGGAATCCAAACACTCCTGGCGCATAAAATTACATAACAGTCGAGCATCAGCAGTCAGACCAGCAATCGAGATACCAATATGGTTATCAACATGGAGAATTTTCTTCTGGTGAGCTGCAAGTTCTGACTGTGCCCTCTTCAACGCAACCAACACTGCATGTGTTTTTGACTTTAGACCAACTGTGGCAGAACCCTGTTTAACAGCTTCCATTGCATATTCAATCTGATGAATCCTGCCCTGAGGGCTCCAAACGGTGACATCATTGTCATACTGGTTGGGAAACATAGCTCCGGCTCAGCGACAATCACACCCAGCAGCCGACCCAGGAGCACGGACCCCGAAAATAGATTTCTTTTCTATATCCTGATTACATTTTTTTTCCTCCCTCTACTCTTCCCAGTTCCTTTCCATCTTTCCACTTTTTGCTTTTCAATATTTGTTTTTGTTTGTCTGTTTGTGTTTTTAGTTTGCTTTTAAAATTGACCCGTTTAAGACAGATGAACAGACTAGCCTGCTAGGGATTCCAGAGCCTAGGCCCTGACTACTCTAGTAAGAATTCTGCCTTCCTAAAGCAGCTTTGTCCCACCAGGGCTCCCTTCCTATGCTGGATGAGTAGATGCCTGACTTCGTGAAGCCTTCACTGTAGCTTCAGGTGGCATTTGACTTCAGGAATCAGGATGATTCCAGGTTAGAGCTGTCAGCTCAGCACCTCAAAACCAGGAGAGGTGCTCTCCTCAGCCATGGTTGTCAGCGCCTGAATATTGACTTAAGCAATCACCACAGCAGTCCCAGCGGGGCAAACCCTTCAGAGAGCAGGATATGGAGACATAAGAGGCTGTTAAGACCCAACTACAATGCCATGTGTTATTAAGATCCCCATTTTACTGGTAATAAACTAAGGTTCCAAGTGATGAGAAAAATATTTCTCTGATTAAGTTCCTGCAGGAGGGTGAGTCTTAGCCTTTGCTCTTGGTCTTTGTCTTGCTGTCACTTCTGGCTGCCCTGCTTATCCAGTAAAGCACTTTCCCCCTGGTACTTCTGCATTTCCCACCCAACGAATAAATTCTGGTCCTTTCTGGAAAATTCTCCTTCATCATTTCCAGTCCCCTTGGAGAGCTCCGTTCTCTTCAGCTAGGCATCAGGGTTAGCATCACACTCTTGTAAGTATAAAAATTACGCTGAGCAGAGATGCATTCCAGATGGAACACAGTGCTAAACAAATAAGAACTAGAATAGAATAATCTTTGTACAAAATACAAGCAGATATTTTTGTCTTCTTGGGGGAGTACACACCTCCTTCAGCAAGTCAAAAAATTCAGATGCTATAAATAGCAAGGCTGGCATAGTAGACTGTTTAAAAACAGTTCAGATTAACACAAAGCAACACACACACAGAAAAAGGCGCAGGCAAGGGATTTCATCTTTAACGAAGAACTAATGTATTTAATAGACTTGGTGAGAAGAAGGCCAAAGTAGATACCCCCAATTTTTTTTGTTTCATTTATTTATTTATTTATTTATTTATTTATTTATTTATGATTTCTGCCTCCTCCCCGCCACCACCTCCCATTTCCCTCCCCCTCCCCCTGATCAAGTCCCCCTCCCTCGTCTGCCCAAAGAGCAATCAGGGTTCCCTGCCCTGTGGGAAGTCCAAGGACCACCCACCTCCATCCAGGTCTAGTAAGGTGAGCATCCAAACTGCCTAGGTTTCCACAAAGCCAGTACGTGCAGTAGGATCAAAAACCCATTGCCATTTGTTCTTGAGTTCTCAGTAGTCCTCATTGTCCGATATGTTCAGCCAGTCCGGTTTTATCCCATGATTTTTCAGACCCGGGCCAGCTGGCCTTGGTGAGTTCCCGATAGAACATTCCCATTGTCTCAGTGTGTGGGTGCACCCCTCGCGGTCCTGAGTTCCTTGCTCGTGCTCTCTCTCCATCTGCTCCTGTTTTGGACCTTGAGATTTCAGTCAGGTGCTCCAATGTGGGTCTCTGTCTCTGTCTCCTTTCACCGTCTGATGAAGGTTAATATTCAGGAGGATGCTTATATGTTTTTCTTTGGGTTCACCTTCTTATTTAGCTTCTCTAGGATCACGAATTATAGGCTCAATGTCCTTTATTTATGGCTAGAAACCAAAATGAGTGAGTACATCCCATGTTCCTCTTTTTGGGTCTGGCTTACCTCACTCAGGATAGTGTTTTCTATTTCTGTCCATTTGTATGCAAAATTCAAGAAGTCATTGTTTTTTACTGCTGAGTAGTACTCTAATATGTATATATTCCATACTTTCTTCATCCATTCTTCCATTGAAGGGCTTCTTGGTTGTTTTCAGGTTCTGGCTATTACAAACAATGCTGCTATGAACATAGTTGAGCATATACTTTTGTTGTATGATAGGGCGTCTCTTGGGTATATTCCCAAGAGTGGTATTGCTGGGTCCAGGGGTAGGTTGATCCCGAATTTCCTGAGAAACCACCACACTGCTTTCCAAAGTGGTTGCACAAGATTGCATTCCCACCAGCAATGGATGACTGTACCCCTTTCTCCACATCCTCTCCAGCAAAGGCTATCATTGGTGTTTTTTATTTTAGCCATTCTGACAGGTGTAAGATGACACCCCCAATTTTTAAGACAGACAGAGGATGTGTCTGGGGAGATAGTGCAGTGGGTAAAAAGCCATCCTGCTCTTCCAGAGAACCCGATTTAGTTCCAAGCACCCACATTTGGTGGCTCACAACCACCTGCGACTCCAGATCCAGAGAATCTGACGCCCTCTGTTGACTCTGTGGGAACCTACCTGCCCTCCTGTACACCCATGCTCTCTGACATTAACAATAAACAGAGTAATTATAATTTTGAAAACATATAATTAAGTAAAATATTAAAATCAATTTTATCTGTTTCCTTTTGCTTAACATATTTGGTTACTAGCAAATCTGATTTATATGTGCGTATTTTAGTGGACGGACTTTCTAGAATATGGCTGAGGTAATGCTTGTGTGCTATGAAGAGATGTCATGGAAAGAGTTCTGACCCTTAATTAACAAGGCTTCCATGACTAAGAGTTTTCATTAATCCATCCTGGGATCAGGATAGGTTAGGAGGGATCAGAGGAATCTTGGTGGGCCCCTGACCCTGTTAGGTTAAAATCTGAACATCTCTGCCCCTCTTGCCTCCCAGTTTCTCCTTGATGTGACCTGAAGGAGTGAGGTCATCACTGAGGCCTCTCCTATAGCTCTAAGAAAAATGGATAGAAGCTTTCCTAGCCTGTGTTTACCACGGTGCATAAAGGATGCTGTATCGGGCTTTTTTTTTTTAGGTCCACCAACCAGCTCCCATATCATGACACAGAGACTTAGTTTTGAATGCTTGACCTTAGCTTAGCTCTTTTCTGGCTAGCTCTTTTAATTTAAATTAACTTGTTTCTCTTTATCTGCCTTTTGCCTCAGGGCTTTTTACTTTTCTTTCCTCCTATGTATCTTACTTTCACTGTTTCTCATGTCTGCTGGCCTGCAGGCTGCTTGGCTTCTGGACCCAGGACTGCCCCTCATTTTTTCCTCCTCCATCTCTCATTTCTTCTCTAGAGCCTAGATTTTTTTCTCCTGTTTATTCTTTCTGCTCACCAGTCCTGCCTATCCTTTCTCTGCCTTGCTATTGGCTGTTTAGCTCTTTATTAGACCAACCAGGTGCCTTAGGCAGTCAAGGTGAAACAAATGCAACAAATCATCACATAATTAAACAAATGCAGCATAAACAAAAGTGACACACATTTACACAGTTAAAGAAATATTCCGCAGCACAAACAAATGTAGCACGTATTTGCCCAGTTAAAATAATATTCCACAACAGGGTGCTCCTGACAGTCGTTTCTGGCCTAACAGAGTCATAGGGGCAATTTTACAGGTCTTGGTAGCAGAATACCACAATGATAGCTGGATACATCCAAGCTGGATAAAGATGCATATTATGGTTTGGCTGTGAAGTGTACCCCCCAGACCTATGTGTTTGAATAACCAGGCCCCAACTGGTGATGTTATTTTGGAAGATGGTGGGCCCTGGTTGACTAAGGTGATAGGCCTTTGAGGGCTGAAGTTTAGTCCTATTTCCAGTTCTATTCTTTCTGCTTCCTTATTTATGTGATGTAGCCACGCTTCAGGTTTCCACAACCACAAGATGGAGTCACTTCAGCGACTATGTCTTCACTGCCATGAACTGATACCCCGGGAACTGTGAGCCAATCTAAATCCTTCCATCCTTAGGTTGTTTTTCTTATGTATGTTTGTGACAGCCATGAGAAAAGTAGCTAATGCCAGAAAGCGGGGTTGTTGTCTGGTCTATCTGATCATAGGGCCATGGCATTCAGAAACCGACTGTGGAAGAGTTTGGAGTGGCAGGCTAGAGAATGATTTAAAGGTGGGATGCAGTGGAGATGTAGATAGCAAAGCCTATGCTCATGTGGTTTCAGAGAGAAACAAAGACTCAGTGGGAACTGACTAGAGGCCATTTATGTTTTACATTTTGTCAAATAACTTGACTATGTTTTACTCCTGTATTGAAAATCTGAGTGAGGACAAGTTTAAAAATAAAGAACTAACTTATTGGAGCGCCAACCCTAGTCCCCCGCGTGGCCCCATTTCCACTCTGACAAGATGAAAGAAACGATCATGAACCAGGAAAAACTGGCCAAGCTGCAGGCACAAGTGCGCATTGGTGGGAAAGGAACTGCTCGCAGAAAGAAGAAGGTGGTTCACAGAACAGCCACAGCAGATGATAAAAAACTGCAGTTCTCCTTAAAGAAGTTAGGGGTGAACAATATCTCTGGTATTCAAGAGGTGAACATGTTTACAAACCAAGGAACAGTGATCCATTTTAACAACCCTAAAGTTCAGGTGTCTCTGGCAGCAAACACCTTCACCATTACAGGCCACGCCGAGACAAAGCAACTGACAGAAATGCTTCCCAGCATTCTAAACCAGCTTGGGGCAGACAGTCCGACTAGTTTAAGGAGATTGGCTGAAGCTCTGCCCAAACAATCTGTGGATGGAAAAGCACCCCTTGCTACTGGAGAGGATGATGATGATGAAGTCCCAGACCTGGTGGAGAATTTTGATGAGGCTTCTAAGAACGAGGCAAACTGAACGGAGGGGACTTCTGAAGAAGTGACTCTTGCAGAAGTTACAGGAGCTGCTATTTTATATCATGGCTGCTTTTTAAAGGTCTTTTGTTTATGGATCTGATCAAATCTAGATCGCTAATATTTTTAAGCCCAAGCCCCTTGGACACTGCAGCTCTTTTTAGTTTTTGCTTAAACACAATTCATTCTTTGCAGCAAATTAAGCTGAAGAAGCCTGGGAATAAAGTTTGGAAAAGGGTTAATAAAAAAAAAAGAACTAACTTATTTGGCAGAAGAAATTTTAAGACAGAAAAACAGCTGGGTGGTGGCATGGTTGCTTCTTGTTGCTTGTAGTCAGAGTTTCACTGAGTATCCAGAGCAAAAAGCACACAGCAGAGAGAGATGAAAAATGTGGATTTTGGTGTGTAAAGGGGCATGTGTATGCTTAAATTAGTGGCAAGGTGGGTGCAGACAAACCATTAAAGAGAAAGCAAACTCTTTGCACTAGAACATGGGAATAGGGTAACCTAGGTAAGTGTTTTCCCAGCTTCAGTACACAGGCACTCAGAGGCTACTGCAGCCATGGTTCAAGGGGGTTCAGCTACTACTTGAGCTGGCAGCAGAACTTGGCATCACCCACATGACACTGACTGGGTTTACAGGTGTGCAGAGTACAGATGTGGTGGGGTCATAGAGCCCTGCAGAAAGAAACAGGTTCCAGGAAGAAGCCACTCGGGCTAGGCAACATATAGTAGGAACAGATTTCCTACATGGAGCTCCTCAGTAGGCTGTAGGTGAATCTTAAAGCGGAAACCTTGGGATATTAGCGATTCTAGGAATGTGGGGTGTCTTCTGAGAAAAACTTCAAGCCCTGAGTGAAACAAGCCGAAGAGGAAGCCCTTGTGCTGCAGGTGGCAGAGCTGTAGGGATGGGGTTACCAAGCTCACTAGAATGCACATCACACCGTCTTGTGCCCTGGATGCTAGACACGGAGTTACAGGGTTTACTGTCTACCATGTTCAGCTTTTGGTCTTGTTTTGGTCCTTTCTTTTCTGTTCTCCTCTAATGAAAATGTTTACTCTATTCCCTTCACAAGAGTTTCCCCTTATAAGTGGTTGTTTCTTGTTCCATTTGAAGAATCAAAGCTTTGTAGATGTTGCTGTTCATACTCGGTTGGTTCCTCATTGTGTGACTTGCAGAAAGAATTCAGTGCAGAACAAAGAACCTCACCACATCATCTAATAAGAACCATGATGCTAATGTATCACATCAGGTATATTTCCTCCCATGTAGCAATGCACCTACATCTAAGAAGGTGCAGGGTTTTCCCAGGACTCTGAAGCATCTAGGAGCCCAGGCTTCTGCTTTTTCTGTACTGCTACCATTGGTGAGTAAGGGGCTTTCATCTTCAAGGTTGCCTCTTCCTCAACTTGTTCAGCATTGAAGTTTCAGCCATTATGTCTTCAACCTTGTGATGAAAAGGGGTAGAGAAAAGAAAAAAATAAATCAACTGTTTTCTTCAGAAATTATAACCAGCTACCTCTCTCTGCTCACATTTCCCTGACTGAGATTTCATTACTCAGGTGTAAGGTGGGCATCTGAGTTTTCTAATTGGGTGACTGAACTGGGGATTCTACTAAGAACAGGTAAAAGGAACACTGGCAGATGTTCTGGTTTGAATGTGAAATGCCCCTTATAGGTTCCATGCGTCTGAACACTTGGTTCCTAGCTGCTGTTTTGGGAGCTCGTGGACCCTTAAGAGGTGGAACCTCATTGGAGGAAAGTTTATCACTGAGGACGGGCTTTGAGGGTTATAGCCTGGCCCCACTTGCTGACTGGTCTTTGCTTAATTTGCCCAGATATGAGCAAGAATCTGCTTACTCCCATCATTACAGGTGAGAGACAATCTTTCATCCATGCCTTCCTTGGCATGATGTACTGTGCCCTCAAAACATGATTTTAAATAAATCTTCTTCCCTTAAGTTGCTTCTTGCCAGGTATTTGGTCACAGTAGTGAGACAAGTAACTAATGCAAGAGGCAAGCAGCAGTTTTCATCACCCTCTGCAGGACATTCAAATCCTTGGACACATGTCACACCAGAGAGCTCGGTCTGCTCCTCGCTTCCTGCATCATAGACATGGCTCATCACAATAGGCAGACATGGAGAGACGCTGCTCAGCTCTTTTGGCTTGTGTGCCCAAATATTAACCAGCTATTGGCTAAATCAGGAATCTTGTGCTTCATTCAGGTTTTGGAAGCCTGAGCCAGTGTGGCAGTTTCCGTTCACCACAGTGAGTTCATGACTGGGGAATACAGCACTGCCTTGGGACTGGGCTGGAGACTACAGTGTATTTGTGTTTTTAGGGTATTTGTGTTTGTTATTAGGGTATTTGCGTTCCATCCCCCCCCCCCAAGATAACTTGCTGTCTGCACACACTTTCCAAAGACTCTCCTACCATATATGTGTGCGAACATATATATGTGCTTGTGTGTTTTTTAGGTATACTTGTACATGTATTCATGTGCATGTGGAAGAAGAGATCAGTCTGGGATGTCATTCTTTAGGATGGCATCTTCCTTGCTTAGGTCATTGAGACAGACCTTCTCATTGGCTTGGGGATTGCTGATTTGACTAGACTGGTCAGCCAGTGAGCCCCAGGAATGTTTGTCTCCGTGTCCTCAGTGCTGAGATCATGAGTACCTGCCACTGTACCCAGCTTTTTCATGTGGGTTCTGGGGAATTGAACTCAGGACTTTATGCTTTCAAGATAAACACTTTATTGGCTGATCTATCTCCTCAGTCTTATCATGCACTCAACTAAACTTCCCCAACTCCCTTCCAACAACTCAAATACATATCAAGAAAGGAAACTTCTAGAGTTACTATCAACCCTAACAACTCCACAGGTGTAAATGGTGCTCAGAGTAACACCCTCTGCCTTCTGCAGAATGGTGGAAAGGTACTTTGTTATGCATCCTGTCCTCTGGGCAACTTCACAAATCAAATATTCGGTCTAATTTTAAAAACCATTTTTCTAACAGTGATTTTCCATTTAATCCCTCAGAGTTAACAATATGTGATCAGTTTCCCTTAACAAATGACCTCCTTTAACTTCATTAGCTCATAATTAATTTGCTAGCATGTAACCAAGATAATTAACACTCCTGATTAGAGACAGGCAAAAGAGGAGCCTCTTTTTTCATGGTCAAGGCAAACATTGATTAAAATCTGAGCTGTTTCCTAATTTTCCCTACAATTTAATTCAATGAAAGTCGTGATTTGTAGTGGTTAAAAAACCTAAATTGGAGGAAAGATGAATGGGTCCTACCATCGAGCACTTCATCATCAGCTCCTGTGCTGAATAATTTTACTTTATTTACTTAAAAAAAAGATATGAAGTAAAATAATTGAGTAGTATCTGGCTATTTTTAATAGAGACTTTGAATAGTTAGAATGTCTTTGAACTTGCTAGGAAGAAGGCTGGGCTATAGTGAGTGGACTCATGGTTAGCGACCATTCTTGTAAACATCGTCTTTTGAGCGGTCCATCCCACTGCGGGCTACAAAGTCTTTCCCTCTGGTATCTTATTTGGTTCCATACAATTCTGTGATGAAGATAATGAGAAGGGATCAAACTCATGAGACTTTTTTTTTTTAAACATTTATTTATTTATTATGTATACAGTATTCTGTGTGTATGCCTGCAGGCCAGAAGAGGGCAACAGACCTCATTACAGATGGTTGTGAGCCACCATGTGGTTGCTGGGAATTGAACTCAGGACCTTTGGAAGAGCAGGCAGTGCTCTTAACCACTGAGCCATCTCTCCAGCTCCAAAACTCATGAGACTTTAAGATGAGAACACAGTCTTAGAGAAGTCATAGAAATATTGCTGATGCCAGGAACTGTGATTCCTACAGGCTGAGCTCTGCTCTTCATTCTTGGCTAAGGCCAATGTCAGGTGATTCAGGCCTTCTTACAGCTCTGTGTCTCTCAAGGTCCCTGCACACATTCTGTGAGTTGGACTGAAGAGATCAAGGTGTCCAAGGTACCAAAACAAAGGAAGCCTTCATTGTCAGAACCTTAGGTTTTGTATCCTGGGAAGCCCAGGTCTGCATCACCTAGCTGACATGTGATTGACACTAACTTGTCAGGCCTGTGCTAAGCATTTTGGTGCATCATCTCCTTTAGCTCTTACAACAGCATGGGTGATGTGGATGTTGACAGCAACTTTGTTCTTAATTCACTATGAGTTCATTTCCTGATGAGGAAAAGAGCTTAGAGGGGAAGCACAAGTTGTCACAAGACAAAACTAAAGGTGACAGCATGGGCCAAAGCTCTTCTTCCGAGGTGGGTTTCTGGAGGCAGTCTTGGGAAATGGAAAGGGATCCCATTGCCTCATATGGTTTTGGAAGAATGACTTTAGTGTGTGTGGGAAGGGTGGGTGGCATCCACAGGATGGAAGTCAAGGAGCCTCCTTGAATCCAACAGGCAGGTAAGATCCTTCAGAGAACTGGCCTCTTGGCAGTCTCCTAGTCTTAAAGACAGAATGCCATCAAGAGATCTGCTTCTCTTCCTGGATTTCCTGGTAGGGAATCTTTGCCCAAGGACAGAGGCAGATACAGTGGTGGTACTTGGTGGAGCTGAAGCTGGGGCTCAGGTGTGGGGTTTTTGAGCCGTAGGGTCCAATGGGAAGACACTGTTTGCGAGTTCTTCCAGGGCAAGGAGCATTTGATCTTTGGGAAGGAAATCTGGAGCAGGAGTAGGGAGTGAAGGGGAGTAGAGACCCCCGAGGCCGTGAACAGCACTCCAACGAGAAGCCAGCCCAAATCCCAGTGTGTATGTGGGCAAGATCCAGAATCACAGCTGACTCAAGAAGCTGTGATCTATAATTTATACCCAGCTCTTTCCAGAAAGGACTGGCAGTATCTGCCAGGGGATTTGTAACTGTGGGTTTGGCTTTGATGATGCTAAGGAGATTTAGGTGGCCCCTGGGGTTGAGTGGTAGTAAATTCAGACCATCTGTGAAGCAGCTTCCTGTTTAGCGATTGCTCTCATCCTCACAGGTGCCCTGCAGAATTGTGACAGATGGAACAATATGCTCAGAGGCAGAAGTGACTTGCCCAAGGCCGCCCCAAACCTTGGGGAAGGCAGAGTAGAAACTTAGAGCTGTCTGGTTGGAGTGGCATCCAAGACTCTTCCATGGGAAACAGATGGTGATAATGTTGTCCGTTTCTTGTCCAAATCGCTTCCAGGCTGGCAGCCATTTTAGGCATGATCCTGCCCTGAAAATTACCCAGATGGCTCTAGCTACCCACTGTTCTCACTCATATTTCCCCATCAAAATCATGGGTCTTGGCTGCTTTTGATAGCTTATCACCTGTCGTGCAAAGGAAGGAGGGAATGAGATGAGACGTGTAGATGATGAGGTCCTAGGAATATTGCCTTGGAACTTATCTAGCTGGCTCTAATGTTGGTTTTATCACTGGGCATTTATCGGTCAATTGGGGGTGCCCATACAAAACTTTTATGTGTATGGGCATTAGGCCTATATGGATATCTGTGTACTATGTATGTGCAGTATCTGTAGAGGCCAGAAGAGGGCGCTGGATCCATTGGGATGAGAATTAGAGATGGTTGTGAGCTGTGATGCAGGTACTAGGAATCAACCTGTGTCCTTTGTAAAAGCAGCCTGTACTCTTCACTGCTGAACCATCAACAAAACATTATTTTTATCAGTCTAAAGAGAATGACCATAACCTGTAGGACCACTGGTTTCAGAGCTCCAGGCTCTGCTATCATTTGTGGTACCAAGTTGTAGTTAGAGAAGGCAGAACTGCAAAGATCTTAATAACACCCAAAGATGATTTTACAAACGAAGTACCTGAGGCCCAGAGCTAGAATGAAAATGCTGGCATTTTCCTATTTTTGGTCTGTTGTCATTATGACTTCTGAACCATTTCAGTGTTCAACAGAGCCAGGAGAGCACTCCCATCCCATCTCTGTTGGAACCATGTATGAAGGATGTGGAAAATGCTATTTGTTTTTCCTCTCAGTGTTTTATGGACTGTTTCTTTTGTGTCTTAGCAGAATGCCCATCATAGAGTGAATGAATAAATGCCATTAATTACAAACTCCTTAAGCAAGGGACTTCAGTCCAGCTCATCTCTATAAATACATTCTCTCAACTGCTGTGATGACAACCAACCCTTCCAAGGACAGCCCAACATTTTCATTGCCTTATCCTCTCCATGCATCTGTGTCTCCCTGGGAATTTGGATGGAAGTGTTAATTCACCAGACTTCTGTCAGAAGGGCATGATGACTCACTTGTCTTGACAGTACAGTCTCTCTAGTTAGAAATATGCAGAGACTAAAAAGCAGAACTTCCAACAAGGCCTGGTATTTGAGTTGGTTTTCACCACAACATCCCTCTCATCATTGTTCCAACAGGAGTCCAGCTGTGGTCAGGCATGGGGAATGATGAACTCGAGGTGGTGGTGGTGGTGGTGGTGGTGGTGGTGGTGGTGGTGGTGGTGGTGATGATGATGGTGGTAGTGGGGTAAACTCTGCCTCAAGTGCCTCTCCTTTGCCAACGATTGCTTTTGGATTTGTCCCAAGACCCAGTTCTGGACAATGGTACTATAAAGAACTTGATTTAGATGAGAAAGCATCTCTCTCCATGTCAGGGATACAAGTGTTTTGTGGTGGGAATGATGGCTACAACAGCTATCTTAAAATCAGGAGAGCAAGAGCAGTGAAATAGTTGCCCAGAGTAATCCTATATCACGGACCTGCAACCACTACCTGAGTTTCCTACCATCATACTTCTTGTTTTGTGAGACATGTGTTAGTCAGTTTCATCACGGGTATGCACAAATACCTACAGAAACAATATAAATAAGGGAAGATTTATTTTGATTGATTTTTAGAGAGTTCACCTTTTGCTTGGCCCTGTGTACTAGGTCAGAACATCATGGTAGCAGAATTGGATGGTAGAGGGTCTTCTTCACCCTCTACCATACCCAATAGAACCTCCAAAGTCATTGTCCCAATGATCCACCTCCTTCAGCTGTAGTGCACCTCCTAAAATCTCCACCATATTCTCACTATCATTTCAGAAGAAGTTCTCAATACTTAACACTGTGGGGACATTAAATATTCAAATTATAATAGATAACAGCTTCCAGGTTTTAAAATTTATGTGTAGGGGCTGGAGAGATGGTTAAGAGCACTGGCTGCTCTTCCAGAGGATCTGGGTTATATTCTCAGAACCCATATGTGAGCTTACAATGATCTGTTAATTCCAGTTCCAAATCTCCCTCTTCTGACCTCAGTGTGAACAAGGCATGTGGTGCACAAACAGGAGGGCAAACCACCCATATACATAAGAAGTGTGTGTGTGAGTGTGTATGTGTGTGTGTGAGAGAGAAAGTGTTGTGTGCACTTCTATGAGTTTATGTGTACTATATATGAGGAGGGGACAGAAGAGGGTGTCAGATTCCCAGGAGCGAGAGTTACAGGTAGTTGCCAGCTGTTTGTGTGCTGGGAACAGAAACCAAGTTCTCTGCAAGAGCAGAAAGCACTCTTTACTGAACCATCCCTCCATTTCTGAGAATTTCCACTTTAATACACCTGTTTTGGGATGCTACTTACAGTCAAAGTCATCCCAATGGATGACATCCTAGTGAAGATAAGGAACAAAGAGCAAAAGCTACTTCCCATGCCCAGATCCCAGCCATTGTGGGCCAGTGGTAAATGCATAGGTAACCAAAAGCTGGTCTTACGTTGTAGGAGGCCACTTGTTTGTTCCTGGCTGCTCAGCCCCAAAATAATCATACAGAAACCATATTATTTGCAATACTGTTTGTCCAATAGCTTAAATTCATTTTTGACTAACTCATATCTTAAATTAACCCATCTCCGTTAATCTGTGTATTACCACGAGGCTGTGGCTTACTGGGTAAAGTTCTGGCGTCTGTCTCCGCAGGGGCTACATGGCTTCTCCTCACCCTGCCTTCTTTCTCCCATCATTCAGTTTAGTTTTCCCTGTCTACCTCTCTCTATTCTGCCCTGCACAGGCCTAAGACAGTTTCTTTATGCTATGTACAAATCTTTGCATATGTATTCACCCATGTATACGCATTTGCTGGTACCAAGATCTAGAATGTTCCCACCATCCCCCTGACCCTGTTCCTAGCCAGTACCCCAACAGAGTCCATCTTCTAGCCTCATTTTTAAGGTAGTGAGGCACATCCATATTGTTCTTCATGCCAAGGGTTCTTTCTTAGTGTGGAGTGACATTTCGCCGTGGAAACATTCCACAGATGTACCCTCTTATCCACAGCCATTTGAGCTGTGTCTAGTTTGGCTCTTGTGAGACTGCTGTGAAAACTCTTGTATGTGTCTCTTCAGAAGAGACTTTTGAAATGCTTCTGAGCTTTATTCTTCACTCAGACAGCAGAGGCGATTAAGAATGAGCAAATCCATTCACAGAATCAGATGTATGCAGTCTGTAGTTTTCAGAGGTTCCTCAGGCATATCATAAGAGTCTTGGCGGATATACACATGTCTCCAGAATGGTCTGGACTTGGGTACTTATTCTTCCTTCCAGGTTGGTATTTTTTATTACCATTGGTTAATAAAGAAGCTGCTTTGGCCTATGGCAGGACAGAATATAGATAGACAGGAATCCAAAGATAAAAAGAAGAAAAAGAAAGCGGAGTCTGGGAGATGCCAGCAGCTGCCACAGAAGTAAGATGTGAGGTAACAAGCCACGAGCCTCATGGTAAAATATAGACTAATAGAAATGGGTTAATTTAAGTTCTAAGAGCTAGGTAATAATAAGCCTGAGCTAATAGGCCAATCAGTTTATAATTAATATTAAGCCTCTGAGTGGTTATTCAGGAACTCCTGGCAGGTGGGAGAGAAACATCCAGTTACAGCTTAGTCACCAGGGAGTGACACTATTTGAGAAGGATGTTGTTGAAATAGGTGTGGCCTTTTTGGAGGAAGTGTGTGTGGGGGGGGGCTTTGAGTGTTATCTCTCTCTCTCTCTCTCTCTCTCTCTCTCTCTCTCTCTCTGCATTCATATCAGAATGTAGTTCTCAGCTACTTCTCCAGCATTGTACATGCCTGCCACCATTTTCTTTGCCATGATAATAGACTAAACCTCTGAAACAGTAGCAGGCCCCAAATAAATGTTTTCTTTTGTAAGAGTTGCTTCAGATATGATGTCTTTTCACAGTGATAGAACAGTCACTAAGACAGTGATTAATTCATGCTTCTGCTCAGTTCTTTTTCTCCACATTCACAATCCTAGGGAATTCCCACCTCAATGACTCTAGTCAAGATAACTTCTCACAGGCAGGCCTAGCAGCCCATCTCTCAGGTGATTCTAGGTTCAATCTCACTGACTGTTAACATTATCACACATACTTCCCCATGTCTCTTTCACCGTTATGTCAGAGACCTATGAGTGTTGCCCTAAGAAGTGAGATATGGTGGTGACTCAGTCTCCAGCCATCCCATGAGCTCCCCCACCCCGATTCTGTTTAGATCAGGACCTCTCTCTGCCTCGCCCATGGTAGTGCCCTCTCTGCATCCTTTACTCCTGTATCCATGTTTGGCTGTTTCTGCACTGCCGTTTCACATGTGAATCCAATAAGTGGCCACTGAGGACTAACTGGAGCCAAGGTATAAATGAGCAACGCTGGGTTGTAGCCGATTGTTTTTCTCTGTCTCACCTAGTCCCGCTGGACTGGTTTCTCTCCCGCCTGTCAGCCCTGAAGCTGTCAGGGAACTCTGAGCCACTGAGGAATGTTCCAGGAAAGGAATAGGGGTGGGAAGTTCTTTTGGCAGTCTCTTACTTGTAATTCCTGTTTACTCAGGTAATATTTTCCTTCTCAGGTCTTTGATGGGGTTGAAGACTAGATAGTCACAGTTTCTACCCTCTCATATCTTAGCTAGACATAGGCACAAGATTTAGAGTCTTCAGGATAGGACAGCTATTGGAATAATCCTATTACTTGCCAGTTACCTATAGCCTGAACATTTAGTATGTGATTCTTGCTTGATTTTATTCTTGTTGGTTGTAGTTCCATTTTGTGTATGTTACTACACTTTCTTTCTCCTGACAGTACTTGATAATTGTTCTTATTGTATATAGTTTTTATATTAGGTTTAGAATCTTCTTGTTTAGACAAAAAGGGGAAGTGTTGTTGGAATTCATTCCATCAATAGCTTTGGGGTACCAGCCTTAGGATGTGGCTTCTTATCTGCGGATCTCTTAAAAGGAGAGAGACAGAGGTTGTGCTCTCTTTTAGGATGTGAAGACTGGGTCAGGTGGGATGAAGTGCCTTGTGGTTGGTCCCCAGGTCCCTTGGTTCCAGCTCTGTGAGTCTGGGAGGCTGCTCCAAGAGTCCCTGGCAAGATTTATGGCGGCTTACCTGGTGTCACACTCAAGCCTCTTTCTGCTATTTTCTAAGAATGGGAAGGGTGAGTAATAACATTTAGCATGTAAAAGTACCAGACTGGGATTAGTGGCTGCATATGTGGTTGGCTTAGGTCCTAGAAGCGGTTCCTGACAGATAGGCCCAGTGCTGACCATAATATCTGGAAACAGGGATTGTGCCCATAGCAAGCCTGAGCACTCGGTGGAGGGGGGGAGTTCCTATCTAATATCTTTTGAATGCATTTCTGCAATTTGAGACTAGAGAGCACTGGTCCAACTGATGTGCTTTCTCTACCATGAAACTGTGAACCAGAATAATCCTCCTGCCTGTCTGGTCAGGTATTTGGTCGCAGTGATGAGACATAATGCAGGTGCTGTGACAGAGGTGTTGTCCACAGGTATTTCAAGGCCAACTCTCCCCAGAAACCTTCTAGTGCCCTCGGGAGAGAGCACCGCTTCAGAGGAGATCCACAGGACTTGGCAAACTGTGGCCCGTTGTCTGTATGGCCCATGCATTACTTTCACAGTTTTAGATGGTTACATTCTCAATGTTTCAAATCCTGACACTGTATTCGCGTTAGGTTTTGGTCTACAGTGATTAAAGTGATTGCTATTTGGTCCCTGGTGTAGTTGTTTCCAGAGTCCAGCCTCTACCAGTAGAGAGACCTGGCCTTGCTTCTACCTTGACTTCCCTGGGGAGGCTGAAAAATGAAGATCCTTGGACACAGCCAACATGCTCTTTAGGCTTTCTCTGGTGTCACCCCAAAAGAAATGGGGCCCCTGAGGTTTGGGAGAGCTATATTTTCACTCTAATCTCCCACTACAGTCCACTGTGGATTGCTCCTGCTGGGGACAGGTGTGTCCCTGCCAAGTCAGCAGCATCTTGTGGATAAAATCTAATGAGCTGCATTTAACAACAAGCCCGGCCATGTGCCTTCTCCTGGGGCTGCCCATCTGTCAACCCTGGGAGGCCACTCTTCATGCAGCTGGAGCCCTCTCCAGCCATCAAATCAGGAGAGAGCCAAGGTCCCTTGAGCCAGGTCCAGCACAGAGGCCCACAATCTTCACTCTCAGCTTGTGCCAACTCCTGGCTGCTCTCCAGTCTTGCTACAACACTGCCAGATGGTGCCTGATGGAGGATGAGAATACTTCCAGGGAGGCATGGGCACAGGGCAGTGGGGAAAAGAGAAGCCACAAGATGCCCTGACCATGACATGGCAAGCCTCCAGGTGTGGACCAACTAGCTTTTAAATTACTGGTTTTTTTTACTGTTTATTTATTTTTTGCTATTTTAAAGCAGCTGTTGACCACCACAGTGGGCTCAAGTGGCTAATGTCACTTGTTTAGTTTGACCAGGGTCTTCCTGTCCCCTTAATATTCAGGAAGTGTTATGTCTGACTTCACCCCGAAGTTTACATTTCTGTAGCCCCAAGCACTGGTTTGTGCTGCCCCTGATTTCCTGTTGACTGAAATGGGGTCCATGATTGTTTCTTTGTGTTCATGTGACACATACTCCATCAACCATCCCAGTCTGAACCTGGTGACTAAGAAGAATGTAAACTAAACTAGGTTGTCTTCAAATTTACCATGTAGCTGAGGATGACCTTGAATTTATGATACTTCTGCTTGTAGATGGAAGTTTCTGTCCCACCTGGTTCCATAGCTGTTCAGTCCCAAAGAAACACACAGAGGCTTCTATTAATTATAACTGTTTGGCCTATTAACTCAGGCTTATTATTAACTAGCTCTTACAACTTAAATTAATCCATAATTCTTATCTATGTTTAGTCTTGTGACTTGGTACCTTATCTTAGTACAGCATTTTCATCTTGCTTTCTCAGCATCTGGGTAGTGACTGCAGACTGAGCTTTTCCTCTTCCCAGAATTCTCCTAGTCTTGTCACCCCGCCTCTACTTCCTGCCTGTCTACTGGCCAATCAGTGTTTTATTAAGCCGATACAATGATAAATCTTTACAGTGTACAAGACCATTGTCCCACAGCACTTGCTTCTACTCTTGAATGCTGGGATTACAGGCATGGGCTACTGCACCCAGTTTTATTTGGGTTTGGAAATCAAACTCAGGACTCTGAGCATGCTAGAGAAGCACTCTACCCATTGAACTACATCTCTAGGCCAACCTTTTATTCTTGAGTGCCTTGAAAATATCCCCCTTTCCATTTTTCTTACCACTGTTCCCAGAGACCTGATAGCCAGTTGCTATACATATATGCTATGTATACATTACAGAGAACTAGCAAAGGTGAGGTGTTAGCTGAGTTCTGGAAGGATGGCGTTCTGTGGTCTTCTCACCAACAGATACCCAGACACAGGGCTAAGGAGATCCCAACTCCAGGACCTCTGCAAACTCTCTGGAGCCCTGTACCTCAGCCAGTGCTGGTCAGGTCAAACATTTGGCCTAACTTGTGAGGGCTGTGATCAATGTCCTCTTGATCCCCTAATGGCTTGCAAGGTCAGGGTCCTGGACTTACTCAGTCCAACTCTACTTGTGAAGCACAAATCAAGATCAGATGAGAGAATTTGGCAGGACACGGGTAGAATCCAGTATGGAACTCTAACATAAAACACGTGGTGCTTGCCCTTCTGGGGAGACTCTCCCACCTTCTAGGTGGTGTTCTTTAGGTCCTCCTGGGGAAGTTAATATGTGTATTTGTGACTGTATAGATGGGCTTAGTAATGAGAACCAAAGGCAGGAAGAGTTGATTTTCCTAACACTTTGAGAATAGAGTCTATCATGGCAGGGAAGGTGTGGGTGAGAGCAGCTCAAGGTTGTGGTGGTGGAGGCAGGAGGGAGCTGGTTACGAGTCCACAGCTAAGATACAGAGAGATGAATTCTGGTGCTCAGTTCACTCTCTCCTTTACCTTTTAAAATTCACTCTGTGCTCCCAGCTCTCAATCAGAGTGAGTCTTCTCAGTTAAACCTCTCTAGAAACTCTTGTAGACACATTCAGGGTTTTCTTTCCTAGAAGATTGCAAATCCAGTTCAACTGACAATGGAGATCAACGCCCTCTGTCCATCATCCTTCTTAGTCACCTGGGAATGGTCAAGCAGGGGTCACATGACCATAAAGAACCATGGACCCTATAATAATCAGGGTGGTGCAAATCAGAGCTTGGGGAGGGAGAAATGTTTGCTTTGGGGAAGCTTAGGACTGGGAAGGAGGTCAGAGGTAACTACCTGGACTTCAGAGGTGGAGAGACCCTGATAAAACCAGACAAGTGATTTTAGGTACATGAGCCTGCTGGGGTGACCAGTGGCTTAGTCACTGCAGGAGGTTTCCAGGTCTCAGTATCTGCACCACACTAGCTTTTAAATGGGGTGGATATTTAGACTAACTCTCCGTATTGTGAGGAAGAAGGCAAAAGTGGGTACTGTCAGCCCTCAGGTACCAGAAAGGAAGTTGGGACATTAGTGTATTTCCACTGGATTTGAAAATTCAAAGAACTACTATAGTCTTAGTACAATTAGTTTTTTTTGAGACAGAGTCTGTCACTGTCTTAAAACTTGTCATGTAAGCCTGCCTGCACCAAGCAAGGTAGGCGCTTTGTTTGCGAGCTACCTACCCAACCAGCACGGAGACCTGATCTCTCAGCGCCAGGAGAGCCAACATTGGGGTGAGTTTCTGACCCCGTGGCGCCAGCCCAGGACAGGGAACTCAGAAGTTCCTCAACCCCCTGTCCTTCTTGGGCTCTCTGCAGGGCCTCTACTCCCTGCATACTGCCTCTTTCTTCCTATCCCACCCAGCTTGCATCCAGAACCCTCCCCACTTCGGCCCTACTGCCCTCTTTCGGCACATAACATCACCCAGCCCAGCCTGTCTGGGCACTGGGTCCGAATCCTCAGGGCAACCAAGCAGGCGGGAGTTCCTTTGTTTCTATAGCCTGCCTGCACCAAGCAAGGTAGGCGCTTTGTTTGTGAGCTACCCAACCAGCACAGAGACCTGATCTGGGTGCCAGGAGAGCCAGCATTGGGGAGAGCCATCAATGGGCATGGAGATCTGATCTTGGCACCAGGAGAGCCGTCACTGGGGAGAGCCATCATTGGGAAGGTACATCAGTAGGCAAGGAGACCTGATCTGGTAAAAGATCCATAAGGGAGCATTCGGAAGAAGAGATGGGCAGACGCCAATGCAAGAATTCACCCAACAAGCTGAAAAGCAACATGAAGCCACCAGAAACCAGCGACCTCACAATGGGAGGACATGAACACCTTAATCAAGAAGAAGTAGAAAAGAGTGACTTCATGAAAGTGATTGATGCCCTTAAGCAGCATGTAAAAAAACGCCCTTATAGAAATGGATGAGAAATATAACAGAAAGTTTGAAGAATTGAATAAATCAGTGAATGATACCCTAGAAAACCAAGGAAAAACAATCAAACAGATAATGGAAACAGTTCAAGACTTGAAAATTGAAATGGAGGCAAAGAAGAAAACACAAACAGAGGGCCGGCTGGACATGGAAAATTTAAGTAAACAAACAGAGTCTACAGAAACAAGCATAACCAACAGAATACAAGAGATAGAAGAAAGAATCTCAGATTCTGAAGATACCATAGAGAAAATAAACACACTGATCAAAGAAAACAGCAAGTCCAACAAACTCTCATCACAAAACATTCAGGAAATCTGGGACACAATAAAAAGACCAAACCTAAGAATAATAGGAGTAGAAAAAGGAGAAGAAGTGCAGCTCAATGGTCCAGAAAATATATTTAATAAAATTATAGAAGAAAACTTTCCCAACCTAAAGAAAGATATACCTATGAAGGTTCAAGAAGCATACAGAACACTGAATAGGCTGGATCAAAAAAAAACCATCCCCTTGCCATATATTAATCAAAACACAAAGCATACAGAATAAGGAAAGAATTTTAAGAGCTGCAAAGGAAAAAGGCCAAGTCACTTATAAAGGTAAACCTATGAGACTTACACCTGACTTCTCCATGGAAACCATGAAAGCCAGAAGGTCCTGGATAGATGTACTGCAGAAACTGAGAGACCATGGATGCAAGCCCAGACTACTATATCCAGCCAAGCTTTCGTTCACTATAAATGGAGAAAATAAAATTTTCCAGGATAAAAACAAATTTAAACAATACGTAGCCACAAATCCAGCCTTACAGAAAGTAATAGAAGGAAAATCACTAACCAAGGAGTCCAACAATGACCACAATAACTCAGACATCTAGAGACCCTTCACCAACACAACTCAAAGAAGGGAAACACACAAACTCTATGACTAAAAAAGTGACTGGAGTTAACAACCACTGGTCATTAATATCACTTAATGTCAATGGACTCAACTCACCTATAAAAAGGCACAGGCTAAGAGATTGGATAAGAAAACAGGATCCAACATTCTGCTGTTTACAAGAAACACACCTCAACCACAAAGACAGGCACCTACACAGAGTAAAGGGCTGGGAAAAGGCTTATCAAGCAAATGGACCTAAGAAACAAGCAGGTGTGGCCATACTAATTTCTAACAAAGTTGACTTCAAACTTAAATCAATCAGAAGAGATGGAGAGGGGCATTTTATACTCATAACAGGAACAGTTGATCAGGATGAAGTCTCAATCCTGAACATCTATGCCCCTAATATAAAAGCACCCACGTACATAAAAGAAACATTGCTAAAACTCAAGGCAGCCATCAAACCGCACATACTAATAGTAGGAGACTTCAATACTCTTCTCTCACCAATGGACAGGTCAATCAGACAGAAACCTAACAGAGAAATAAGAGAATTAATGGAGGTAATGAAGCAAATGGTCTTAACAGACATCTATAGATTATTCCACCCAAATAGGAAAGAATATACCTTCTTCTCTGCAGCTCATGGAACCTTCTTGAAAATCAACCATATAGTCGGTAACAAAGCAAACATCCACAGTTACAAAAAAATATTAGTAACCACCTGCGTCTTATCAGATCACCATGGATTAAAGTTAGAATTCAACAACATTGCTACCCCCAGAAAGCCTACAAATTCACGGAAACTGAACAGTCAACTACTGAACTATACCTGGATTAAGGAAGAAATAAATAAAGAAATTAAAGTCTTCCTGGAATTCAACGAAAATAAAGAAACAACCTACTCAAACTTATGGGACACTATGAAAGCAGTCCCAAGAGGAAAGTTCATAGCACTAAGTGCCCACTTAAAGAAAACAGAGAAAGCTCACATTGGAGACTTAACAGCCCACCTGAAAGCTCTAGAAAAAAAAGAAGCAGACTCACCTAGGAGGAGTAGAAGACTGGAAATAATCAAACTGAGGGCTGAAATCAACAAAATAGAAACACACAAAACAATCCAAAGAATCAATGAAACAAAAAGCTGGTTCCTGGAGAAAATCAACAAGATTGACAAACCCCTATCCAAACTAATCAAACGGCAGAGAGAGAATTTGCAAATTAATAAGATCAGAAATGAAAAGGGGGACATAACCATAGACACAGAGGAAATTCAGAGAATCATTAGATCTTACTACAAAAGCCTATATGCCACAAAACTGGAAAATGTAAAAGAAATGGACACTTTTTTTAGATAAATACCATATACCAAAGTTAAACCAGGACCAGGTGAACAATCTAAATAGACCTGTTAGTCGCGAAGAATTAGAAGCTGTTATCAAAAACCTCCCTACCTAAAAAAGCCCAGGACCAGATTGTTTCAATGCGGAATTCTACCAGAACTTCCAAGAAGAGCTAATACCTATACTCCTTAATGTATTTCACAATATAGAAACAGAAGAGGCATTGCCAAATTCCTTTTATGAAGCTACAGTTACTCTGATGCCAAAACCGCACAAAGACTCAACCAAGAAAGAGAATTACAGGCCAATTATCACTCATGAACATCGACGCAAAAATCCTCAACAAAATACTGGCAAACCGAATCCAAGAACACATTAGAAAAATTATTCATTATGATCAAGTAGGCTTCATCCCAGAGATGCAGGGCTGGTTCAACATACGAAAATCTATCAATGTAATCCATCATATAAATAAACTGAAAGAAAAAAACCATATGATCATCTCATTAGATGCTGAAAAAGCATTTGACAAAATTCAACATCCCTTTATGATAAAAGTATTGGAGAGATTAGGGATACAAGGGTCATACCTAAATATAATAAAAGCTATATACAGCAAGCTGACAGCTAACATCAAGTTAAACGGAGAGAAACTCAAAGCCATCCCACTAAACTCAGGAACACGACAAGGCTGTCCACTCTCGCCATACCTCTTCAATATAGTGCTTGAAGTTCTAGCAATAGCAATAAGACAACATAAGGGGATCAAGGGGATTCGAATTGGAAAGGAAGAAGTGAAACTTTTATTATTTGCAGATGATATGATAGTGTACATAAGCGACCCCCAAAACTCCACCAAAGAACTTTTACAGCTGATAAACAGCTTTAGTAATGTGGCAGGATACAAGATCAACTCCAAAAAATCAGTCGCCCTCTTATACACAAAGGATAGGGAAGCAGAGAGGGAAATCAGAGAAGCTTCACCTTTCACGATAGCCACAAACAGCATAAAATATCTTGGGGTAATTCTAACCAAGGAAGTGAAAGATCTATTTGACAAGAACTTTAAGGCATTGAAGAAAGAAATTGAGGAGAAAACCCGAAAATGGAAGGACCTCCCTTGCTCTTGGATTGGGAGGATCAACATAGTAAAAATGGCAATTCTACCAAAGGTAATTTATAGATTCAATGCAATCCCCATCAAGGTCCCATCAAAATTCTTCACAGATCTTAAGAGGACAATAATCAACTTTATATGGAAAATCAAAAAACCCAGGATAGACAAAACATTCCTATACAATAAAGCATCTTCTGGAGGCATTACCATCCCTGATTTCAAACTCTATTACAGAGCTACAGTGATGAAAACAGTGTGGTACTGGCATAAAAACAGAGAAGTCGACCAATGGAATCGTATAGAAGACCCGAATTTTAACCCACAAACCTATGAACACCTCATTTTCGATAAAGGAGCTAAAAGTATAAAATGGAAGAAAGAAAATATCTTCAACAAATGGTGCTGGCACAACTGGATGTCAACATGTAGAAGAATGAAAATAGACCCATATCTATCACCATGCACAAAACTCAAGTCCAAATGGATTAAAGACCTCACTATCAGTCAGAACACATTGAACCTGATAGAAGAGAAAGTGGGAAGTACCCTACAGGAGATGGGCACAGGAGATCGCTTCCTATGTGTAACCCCAGAAGCACAGACATTAAGGGCAACATTGAATACATGGGACCTACTAAAACTGAGAAGCTTCTGTAAAGCAAAGGACACTGTCACTAAGACAAAAAGGCAACCTACTGACTGGGAGAAGATCTTCACCAACCCCGCAACAGACAAAGGTCTGATTTCCAAAATATATAGAGAACCCAGGAAACTAGACTTTAAAATGCTAATTAACCCAATTAAAAAATGGGGCACTGAACTGAACAGAGAATTCTCAGCAGAGGAAGTTCAAATGGCCAAAAGACACTTAAGGTCATGCTCAACCTCCTTAGCGATCAGGGAAATGCAAATCAAAACAACTTTGAGATATCATCTTACACCTGTCAGAATGGCTAAAATCAAAAACTCCAATGATAGCCTTTGCTGGAGAGGCTGTGGAGGAAGGGGTACCCTCATCCATTGCTGGTGGGAATGCAATCTTGTGCAACCACTTTGGAAATCAGTGTTTCGGTTTCTCAGGAAATTCGGGATCAACTTACCCCTGGACCCAGCAATACCACTCTTGGGAATATACCCAAGAGATGCCCTATCATATGACAAGAGCATTTGTTCAACTATGTTCATAGCAGTATTATTTGTAATAGCCAGAACCTGGAAACAACCTAGATGCCCTTCAATGGAAGAATGGATGAAGAAAGTGTGGAATATATACACATTAGAGTACTACACTGTGGTAAAAAACAATGACTTCTCTAATTTTGCATGCAAATAGATGGAAATAGAAAACACTATCCTGAGTGAGGTAACCCAGACCCAAAATATGAACATGGGATGTACTCATTCATAATTGGTTTCTAGCCATAAATAAGGGTCACGGAGTCTACAATTGGTGAACCTAAAGAAGCTAAGTAAGAAGGTGAACCCAAGGAAAAACATATAGTTATCCTCTTGGCTATGGGAAGTAGACAAAATTGCCGGGGAGAAAATTGGGATCTTGGGGGTGGGGTGGGATGGGGGTTGTTGTTCCTTTGCGGAACTACAGCTCCCAGCATTCTCCTGGACTACGGACATATTACCAGAAGCCTTTGCATTCCTCGTTAAAAAGCCAGGGTCCTACAACCTCTCTCTCTCTCTTTCCCGCCTCTCCTGTCGTGTCAGCACACCTGTACCTGCCCTATGTTACCCCTCCCCCATTAAAAGTGCACCCACTTGGGACCTCCGCGTGTCTGTGTTTTCTTCCCCGAGTAATGTCTTTACCCTCTAACCTGCAGACAAGAAAGCCAGCCAGAAATTAGGAACAACATTGGTGTCGACTCGGTGACCTTTCCATCCCGATGCCTGAGGCTTTGCCTCTGGGCTTCACCGGCACAAGGTCTGAACTGACCGCCTGCAACCACCTCCACCTGTTTACCATGGCCATCTAACACCGACTGATCCGTGAGTTAACCTAAGTTGGCTTCCTTCCCCCGGGGCGATAAGAGACTGTCCGGCCGACTTTCTTTGGCGCATCCTGGGCAAGGTCGCCGACCTCCCTCCCCCTTCCCCCCAACTTTTTGCCCTCTGCTATAACCTGCCTCCGTCCGCGCCTGGAAGTTTGGTGCTTCCAGCCTCTCCCTCTCCTTTTTTTGTAATCTTTCCTGTCTTCTTTCCGGCCCACTACGGTGCGGTTGCCCCCAGTCTGTAAATCAGCCCCCAAAAGCTTAATTGTCTCCTCCCAGCCGGGGCTTTTTTCCCCCGTCGGTAGCTGGGCTCAGGCCAATTGAGCCCTAACACGCCCCTCGGGTACACGGACACCTGTACTCGAGGCTGCCGTGTTCGCGGTACCCCGGTACGTTTTTGCGGACAGGCTTGCGTTCTTAGTCATGGGTTCCAAGCCATCCAAAACAATTCCCCCATCCTCTCTTCTCAGGCAGCTTCTGGACGCTCTGGAGCCTCACACCCTCATTCCCTCTGTAAAACTATCTAAGTTGATCTGCCTCTGTTCCAAAACTTGGCCTAAGTACAATTTACAAGGTTCTTTCCATTGACCTTCCCAAGGTTCATTTGACCCCGACATTCTGCAAGAGTTGGCAAATTTCTGTCACCGGTCAGCTAAATGGAAATAGATGATGTATATTATGGCCTTCTTTTATATGGCCCTAAAGACTGACCCTTCCACTTCTTCTCACTGTTCACCTGCTCACATGTTTTTGGCAATGCCTTCCCTCCAGGAACCCTCCGCTCGCGCCATGGACCTGGCTGACGACCCCCCACCCCCCCGACCTTGTGGGATCACCCCTTCCCACCCTGCCCAATCGGGGGCCACCTCCCCTATCCCTCCTTCTTCAAAGGTTTCTTCTAGGTACAGAAAGGACTCGCCTACACCTTCCCCCCATGACGCCTCTAAATGTTCCATTCCTAGGTCTCCAGGAGTTCTGCATAAATATCCTTCTGGGTCACCTTCCCGCTCCTCTAAATCCCCCAAAAAATCCCATTCCCCCTGTCTCTTATATCCCTGTCTTTCCGATACAGCTTCACCCAACTTCTCCCGCAGCCGGACACGATCGCGCATGCAGCTAACAATTTCCTCTTGCCACAGGACATGCCGGTTATCGGAACCATCTTCGGATTCCTCCGGGTCATTTCCCCGCCCTACCCCGCCCCCTCTATCCTCCAAAACCCCCTCAGGCTCTAACCCCACCCGCCACCTTGCGCTTTCCTTAACCCCGCCCCTCACATGCTCGCGCGCCGTGCTGCAGCAGCAGAGTCTGGCCCTGATCAACTCAAACCAGCCACAGTTCTGCCCTTGTGGGAGGTAGCGGGCGCAGAGGGCCTGATGAAAGTTCACGTTCCTTTCGCCTTATCGGAACTTTCACACATTTCTAAGTTACTCGGGTCATACACAGCTGACCCCACTAATTTCACAAAAGAGTTTCAATATTTAACCCAATCTTTCAACCTAACTTACCATGATATTTATATGATTCTCTGTAATAACTTGCTTCCCGAGGAGCGCCGGTGGGTCTGGGAACAGGCGAGGCTGCACGCTGATGAAGTTCATCAAACACTGGCTTCCCATCCCCCAGGGGCAGAGGCGGTGCTGGACCAGGAACCCCACTGGGATTGCAACTCTCCCCGGGGCATTCTGGCCAGAGACCGGTTCCTAACTTGCCTCATGGTGGGGCTAAGGAAGGCTGCTCTCAAACCAGTAAATTATTCTAAACTCGCAGAAATTTTCCAAGACACTAAGGAAAATCCCTCTGCATTTCTTGACCGCCTTACTAAAGCTATGTTACAGTTCACAAACATGGATCCAGAATCCACGGAGGGCAGACAGCTCCTGATGACCCATTTCCTCAACCAGTGCTACTCAGACATCAAGACAAAGCTCAGACGTTTGGAGAAGGGTCCCCTAACCCCACAGGCACAGATACTGGAGGCAGCTTTCAAGGTATACCACGTGAGGAACGACAGAGCCCAAAATCATTGCCACGTAATCACCGCACCCGCCCGGCCAGCCGAGGTAATGGACTCCACTACCCGTCCTCCCCGCACCGCTCCCCCGCCCCCTGGGGTGCGTGAGCCGCTGGGCCCATGCTTCAAGTGTGGTAAGACAGGTCACTGGGCGAAGGGATGCCCCAATCCCCATCGCAACCCAAGGGGCCCCTGCCCATGGTGTCACAGGGAGGGTCACTGGTCCACAGACTGTCCTCGTGCGTTCGATGACACGGGGGCAGCGGCCCCAGAGGACCCCCAGGTTGACCTATTGGGTTTGGCCCTGGAAGACTGAAGGTTCCCGAGCTCCTCCACCGACAACCCGACTGCTACGCCCATCTGCAACCAGGAGCCACGGATACTTCTTACAATGTCGGGACGCCTCATCTCTTTTCTCTTGGACACCAGAGCAACATATTTGGTTCTAAGGGAATTTTGGGGGCCAACCTCCCCCTCAAGTTCCCCTATCGACAGGGTAGGGGGACTGCCTCATCTACCTCACCAAACTCCACCTCTCAATTGCATATTTAGAGGTATCTTTCTCACTCATTCATTCCTAGTTCTACCAACCTGTCCAGTCCCACTCTTGGGAAGAGATCTTCTGACCAAGCTGGGAGCCTCCATTTCTTTCGCGCCCCCCCCACCCGTTTTGTTTCATATTCATCGGTGACAAGCTGCTGCTTCTCCTGGCCCCGTGATCCTCTGATACTAACATTCCTTTTCCTCTCCCAGCCTCCCAGGTGGACCCTCTCATGTGGGATATCCAAAACCCCGCTGTCGCTAAACACCATCCCCCCGTTGTTATTCAGTTAAAAAACCCCACTAGGTATATCACCCAAGCCCAGTACCCCCTTTCTTCCCAAAGCCTCAGAGGACTAAAACCTATAATCTCTGATCTTTTGAGGAAGGGGCTGCTTCGCCCCACCTCCTCCCCCTTTAACACTCCTATAGCGGCTGTCAAAAAATCTAACGGAACTTATTGTTTGGTTCAGGACCTCCGGCTCATCAATTCTGCTGTCGTTCCTTTACACCCAGTCGTACCCAATCCCCTCACCCTTCTGTCCAACATTCCTTCAGGGACCTCCCACTTCTCAGTCTTAGACCTCAAGGATGCCTTTTTCTCTATTCCTCTCAGCCCTCAATCTCAGAACATCTTTGCCTTCACCTGTACAGATCCTGATACTAATTTCTCCACACAACTAACCTGGACCGTTCTCCCTCAGGGATTCCGGGACAGCCCACACCTCTTTGGCCAGGCTCTGGCCTCTGATCTGCTCTCACTGTCCCTCCTTAAATCAAAACTGGTACTCTATGTCGATGACATTCTGCTGTGTAGCCCATCTTTGGAGACTAGCAGGACTGACACCGCCACCTTATTAAATTTTTTATCCAAAAAGGGCTTCAGAGTCTCGCCTTCTAAGGCTCAATTGTCCACCACTCAGGTAACGTATTTGGGGTTAACCATAACCCCAACACAAAAAGCTATCACCCTGGACAGAAAAAGGCTAATTCAATCTCTTGCAGTTCCTTCCACCAAAGAAGAGGTTCTATCATTCCTGGGAGTGGCTGGTTTCCTGCGATCCTGGATTCCCTCATTCTCTCTCCTCGCCCGCCCCCTATATAAAGCAGCTCTCGGCTCTCTGCATGAGCCCCTCCTTCACCCCATCACCAAACCTTTCCAGAGACTCCAACAGGCCCTTACCCAAGCCCCAGCTCTCCATCTTCCGGATTTAACCCGCCCTTTTTCTCTTTACGTAGCAGAAAAAGAGGGCTATGCCCTGGGAGTCCTAGGCCATCAACTGGGACCTTCCTTCGCACCTGTAGCTTACCTGTCAAAGAAGATGGACCTCACCACTCGGGGCTGGGCACCTTGCATACGTGCTTTGGCGGCTGCTGAACTCCTTATTCATGAGTCAAAAAAGCTAACCTTCGGAGCACCCACTACGGTTTTCTCTCATCATAACATGTCTAACCTCTTAACTTACAAAGGCCTACAGACCCTACCCCCTTCTCGAGTTCTTTCCCTTCAGGTGGCGCTGGTGGAAGATACGAGTCTCACATTTTAGTGCTGCCCACCTCTTAATATTTCAAATCTTCTACCTCAACCTAATGTTAATGATTCCCCATCCCATTCCTGCATTGAGGTCCTAGAGGACCTACTGCTCCACCCCTCACATATACAGGACGGCAGCCTGTCCCAGGCTACTCACACCTGGTACACGGACGGCAGCTCCTTTCTATGTGATGGGACCCGCAGAGCAGGTTATGCCATAGTGTCAGACACAGAGATAGTCGAGGCAAAGGCACTCCCTGCTCACACTACTAACCAGCAGGCTGAGCTGATAGCTCTCACCCGTGCCTTTCAGTTAGCCGCGGGACAATCTTTAAACGTCTACACAGATTCTAAATATGCTTTTCATATCCTGTTATCTCACGCGGCCATCTGGAAGGAACACAGGCTTCTCACGGCGAAGGGAGGGTCTATTACCAACTCAGAGCATATTATGGACCTGCTAAAAGCTTCCCATCTCCCTAAAGCTATAGGAATTATTCACTGTCGGTCTCATCAGTCTGACAGTTCTATTGTTTCCAAGGGAAATAACCGGGCTGACAGAGCAGCTAAGACAGCAGCACTTAGCCCAGATCTGCCTCAGTTACCTCAGGGACTCCTTACGGCACAGCCCACAACCTTACAGACACCTTCTAACACTCAACAGATCCTGTCCTACCTGCACCAGCTTTTTCATCCTAATGAAAAAGCTCTGCTTCATTTTGTAAAAACACATATCAAACCCACGCCTGAGGATATCAGGTTCCTAAAAGCCACCACTGCCTCCTGTCAGATCTGCCAAAAGTCAGATCCCAGGACCAAATATCATAGCTTCCCTTTCCCTACCCACCAGGCAAGGGGCTCCCTTCCGGGAACTGACTGGTAGCTGGATTTTACTCATATGCCCACAGTCAGGAAGATTAAATATCTCCTGGTTCTGGTGGATACAATGTCTGGGTGGGTTGAAGCCTTCCCCACCTCTAACAAGAGAGCCCAGACAGTCTCTGATGATCTTCTCCGAGAGATTATTCCCCGGTTTGGACTCCCAACTTCTCTTCAGTCAGATAACGGTCCAGAGTTTACTTCCCAGATTTCTCAAAATCTGTCTAAAGCGCTCGGAATCCCCTGGAATTTTCACATACTGTACCATCCTCAGTCATCAGGTAAGGTAGAACAGACTAACCGCTCTTTAAAGGAAGCTCTCGTTAAGATGTCACAGGAACTCCACCTCGACTGGGTAAGACTCCTACCCCTCGCTCTTCTCAGGCTCTGGGCTCTCCCAAAAGGCCCCATTTTCATTTCACCCTTTGAACTCATGTATGGGCGGCCGGTCTTAACCCCCGGCCTCTCATCGGGGACCTCTCCCCTTCCTGACCACCTGCTCACTCCCCTCCTTTTCCACTTACGTTCGCTACTGTGGAACTTCACAGATCACTCACTACCTCAACCATGTGCTAATACATGTCCACCGCCGGTTAACATAGGGGATAAGGAATCCAAAAAAACAAAACAAAACAAAACAAAACAAAAAGCCGGGCGGTGGTGGCGCACGCCTTTAATCCCAGCACTCGGGAGGCAGAGGCAGGTGGATCTCTGTGAGTTCGAGGCCAGCCTGGTCTACAGAGCTAGTTCCAGGACAGGAACCAAAAGCTACGGAGAAACCCTGTCTTGAAAAATCCAAAAAAAAAAACAAAACATAGGGGATAAGGTATTATTCTCACCCCCAGGCCAGCGTCCCTTACCTCTTTCTCCTAAATGGCAGGGCCCTTTCAGAGTAATTCTTCTGACTCCCACAGCTGCCAAACTTGAAGGAATTCCTCATTGGATTCACCTGTCACATCTTAAAACATTTATCTCCACAGCTCAAGATAATCCTTCATGCACGGTAACTCAGACGGGACCTTGTTCTCTTAAGTTCCAAAGGACACTGGATTCAGCCTCCTCTACTCCAGTCTAAGGAAGACGGATGGTCCCATCCGTTGCTGTGTTAACACACCCTCCCTTCTTTAAATTCACAAATAACCAACCAGCTGTTGTTACAGGTACCATCATCAAATACGGAGTCAAGGGCTCAGGTGGTAAGCAGATTCTCAACAAAGTTCTTTGACATAACAGGTCAGCCGCTGACTGCAGCAGTGGCCCCTAAAATGTTAAAGAATATACGGTTAAAATCTATTTCTTTTAAGACACTTTCTTTAAGCTCCAGGATGCCAGCCCGACCCACCTAAACAAATCAAACACAAGCGGATCATTAACGGAATAAGTATCATTTAATTTTTTATCATTTTTAATCCCTAAGACTCCCTCACCCCAGATCTCCTCTCCCCTTTAATTTTTTTTCTTTTTTCTCTAATGCAACTTTTGTCTTCCAGCATCTTAACGATGACCCAGCTACTCGAAAAGCCAGACAGATACGATTTCTTCAATCAGCCACCTCAGACACCAGCCAAGACTTCAAACGCCAGCGGACACCAGTGATCCCAAGGACACCAGCGGCCTCAAACGCCAGTGGGACATCGCCAGAATAATCGGACATTCCCTGGGTCCCCCGACGCCCAAAGCCAGCAGGAAGCAGTCATGAGAGACCGGGCTATGCCCCCATTCCCTACCCTTTAAGGCCCCCAATTTTTTTTAATCAAACCAGAAGGGTGAAATGTTGTTCCTTTGCGGAACTACAGCTCCCAGCATTCTCCTGGACTACGGACATAATCCCAGAAGCCTTTGCATTCCTCGTTAAAAAGCAAGGGTCCTACGACCTCTCTCTCTTTCCCGCCTCTCCTGTCGTGTCAGCACACCTGTACCTGCCCGTTGTTAACCCTCCCCCATTAAAAGTGCACCCACGTGGGACCTCCGCGTGTCTGTGTTTTCTTCCCCGAGTAATGTCTTTACCCTCTAACCCGCAGACAAGAAAGCCAGCCAGAAATTAGGAACAACAGGGGTAAGGGGAGATGGGGAGAGAAAAGGGAGAAGGGGAGGATGGGGGGAACTTGGGGAAAAAAGATGATTGGGATAAAGGAAGGTTGGATAGGGGAGCACGGAAGCACTATTCTTAGTTAAGGGAGCCACCTTAGGGTTGGCAAGAGACTTGAACCTAGAGTGGCTCCCAGGAGCCCAAGGCGATGTCCCCAGTTAGTTCCTTGGGCAGCTGAGGATAGGGAACCTGAAATGACCCTATCCTATAGCAATACTGACGAATATCTTGCATATCACCATAGAACCTTCATCTGGTGATCGATGGAGATAGAGACAGAGACCCACACTGGAGCACTGGACTGAGCTCCCAAGGTCCCAATGAGAAGCAGAAGGAGGGAGAACATGAGCAAAGAAGTCGGGACCACAAGGGGTGCACCCACCCACTGAGACAGTGGAGCTGATCTACTGGGAGCTCACCAAGGCCAGCTGGACTGTGACTGAAAAAGCATGGGATAAAACCGGACTCTCTGAACATGGCGAACAATGAGGGCTGATGAGAAGCCAAGGACAATGGCACGGGGTTTTGATCCTACTTAATGTTCTGGCTTTGTGGGAGCCTAGCCAGTTTGGATGTTCACCTTCCTAGATATGGACAGAGGGGGGAGGACCTAGGACTTACCACAGGCAGGGAACCCTGACTGCTCTTTGGACTGGAAAGGGAGGGGGAGAGGAGTGGGGGGAGGGGGAGAAGGGTGGGAGGGAAATGGGAGGCTGGGAGGAGGCAGAAACTTGTTTTTTTTCCTTTTCTCAATAAAAAAATTGTCAGTGAGCAAAAAAAAAAAAAACCCAAAAAACAAAAAACTTGTCATGTAGGCTGTGCTAGCTGGCCAACGATCTGTCTGTCTCTGCTCCCCCTCCCCAGGGCTAAAATTATAAGCATGCACCATGCCTGTTTTTTTTTCATTTTTAGCATGGATTTTGGGGATCAAACCAAGTTTTTGCAAGTAAAGTAGTTTACCAACTGTGCCATTTCAATAGCTCTGTAAGGTGTTTAAATGAAGTGTTGTTTAGATTTAGAGACGAGAGAGGAGTGATGATGGAATTCAACTCAAGGTCACAAACATTCTGGCCTCGAGTATAATTTTCTATTGTTTTAATATTTATTCATTTGTGTGTGTGCACACATGTAGAGATCAGAGACCAATTTATAGGAGTTGGTTCTCTCCTTCTACCTTGTGTTCTTGGAGATCAGACTCAGGCTTGGTGACAGGAGCTCTAATGTGTTGAACCTTGTTTGATAAGTCTCTAGGAAGTTGAATTCTGTCTGTATAACATTTGGGTTTTATCAGTTAGGTTGAAGTTTCTGAATCTTAGGTTGCAGATGGGCAGCCTCCTTTTCCTTTCTGTTGCCTCTTAATTTCCCATTTTGGCAGATCCAGCCTGAATTTGAACAATGGTAGCAGGAATATGGGAGGTAAGGGAAAAGAGCTACCCTGAATTGTGAGCATGGAGTGAGGTCTGAACATGACTGTCTCTCTTGCCCCCAAATTCCTGTATTGAAATCCTTATCCCATGGAGAGGAGATCATTTGATCACAGGTACAGAGCCCAATAATGAGATTAGCACTTGAATAAAGGAATCCAAGAGAGACCCCCCTCACACAGACTTCTACAATGTCAGCACTAGGCAGGCAGGCCCTCATCAGACAGAGCCCCCAGGAGCTTGATTGAACTCTGTAGCTTCCAGACTACAGGAAAAGCACTTACATTGTTTATGGCCACCTCCCACTCACCAGCCCATTTATTGCGTTTTATTATATAGCCCAAGTCAACTAAAGTGAGGACGTTTCTACCTGGGGTGAGAAGGCAGGGATTTGACTCAACGTGAGATGTCAGGAAACGGACAGCTGGACTATCTTTATTCTTAGTCCCTGTGGAGAGTCATAGCAACTTCAAGAGGGTGACTTTTGGAAAGCCTCCTGGTGTCTGGGGTCGTGGGTGTCAGTGGTGTTTATATCAGCAAGCAAGAAGAGGGGTGCTGGTAGAAGTTCTAGAAACAGGGATACATCCTGGTCTCCACCACCACCAGGGGGAGGCCTGGCACAGTCTCCACTGCTTCCTGCAAAGTCTGTCAATTCTTGTCACTGCTGGAGCTCCTGGTGCATTGGGCATAAAGATGAATGGGTGAGCCTCCCAAGAGAAGCAGCGATATTGGCTCAGCAAGGAGGGGGAAGACAAACCATTCTCCAGCTTGCTGCCTTCTGCTGGCAGAAGCCGAGGCCGGGAAATCTGCGAGGTGGTTCTGGACAGATTGTGTGCCCAGTGTGCTTGTTTTTCCACATCCACTCTCTGCTAATCTAAGACTGGACATGAGAAAGCTGGCTGGGGGAAAAGTGGAGTCTGAGGAGAGATGCAGGAGTGTGAGGCGTTTCCCCAGCCCAACATCCCGGGAGGTGTCCTTGAAGCAGCTTGCTCTCGCAGTAAGAGCTCTGAGATGTCCCTGGGCAGCAGGTGCCCATCAGAACAGCTCCTATTAGAAAAGGCTCTGAATCTCCGCAGTCCCCGTTGCCATGGCAAACAGCCATTCACAGAGCCAGGCTGATCATTCCAGAATCCTGCCCAGTGGAGAGTAGCCTCTAACCTCAATTTGAGCAGTCTGGGCCTCACCTTTCATAGGTCTGTTCCTGCCTAGAAATAGCTTTTCTCTCCACCTACTGATTTAAAAGAATGTGTAGTGTTCGGAGGCTCAGTGCCCTTGAGCCTTAGAAAAGCTGTTTCTCTCCCCAATGACCAAACAATCCTCACCTTTTAAAATGATCCCCGTATCACTGCTGAGCTGCTTGTGGGGAGGTTCCCTGAGTCTGGCAGATTCGCAGACAAGGAAATCCAGGTAACACTTAGAGAAATACCCAATGTTACTGGAGGTTATGAACCTGGTCATCAGACCCCTCAGCTACCCAGAGCCTGGCTGTTGAATCCGCACAGAATCTTTATTTTTTAAAAGTATTTATTGTGGGGGCTGAAGAGGTCGCTCAAGGGTTAATAAAACTTGCTTTTTTCCACCCCAGAGGACCTGAATTCAGTTCCCAACACCTACATGGTGGGTGGCTCACAGCCATCTGTAACTCTAGTTCAAAGGGATCCAGCACCTTCTGACCTCTCTTAGCACCAAGTGTGCACATAGTGCAATGCATACATTCAGACTAGACACTCATACACAGAATAATAGATCTAACATATCTTTTAGTTCTGATTATGTGTATATGTGTATGTCTCTGTGCGGATATGTACACCGCATTGGGTGCCTGCAGAGGCCAGAGGTGTTGGATCCCCCTGGATGCTGGAGTTATAGTTGTGAGCCATCTATATGGCTGAGAACTGAACTCTGGTCTTCTGGAAGAGCTGAACATCTGTCCAGCCCCACAGATGGTCTTTTCTGTCATGTTTGTGTTTGTACTAGACCTGAACCTCCCTTATTCCTCCAGCAACAGCACTTTTTACCTTAGGGACACCACTTCCTTTTAGTTCCTTTCTGACGTGATGGCCAAGACTTTGTCCAGCTACTGAGCTACGACGCCTGGTCTTGGAAGGAGCATGAGAAAAGAAAGGGAACAAGCTCAAGCTGACAGACAGGCCATAGTCATACCATGTAATAAGCTATGGGGAGAGCATGGGAGGTGTGGTCCCAGGAGTGCCACTCAAATGACTACTGTCAGGACCTACCATTGGCAGCAGGTGCCAGGAGTCTAGGAAGGGCTCGAAGAACATAGGATGCTGGGTGACATCTATTTAAACAGGAAACTCTGAGCTAGGCTGGATGCCTGTGGAATGATGAATGGAGCAGCAGTCATGGAAACTGAAGCAGGAATCTTGTTGCCTTTTCTGGGCCAACCCAGGTCTGGGCAAGCTTGTGCCTTTTAGGATGACTTGATCATACAGCCAGGCTGTGAACAGCAGAACCTGTCCTCAGCCTCAGGACTGACTGGCATCACCAATGGTGTCGAGACATTGAGTGCCAGCAGGCCTGGCCAGCACCAGACAGCAGCCATCAGAAGGAAGTTCCTGTGGAATCAAGACTCATGTAAGTATGCTGCCTCCAGGAAAGTAGAAGATTCTGAAAGACGCAGTGAGCAAAGGAGAAAGACAGAAGAGGTAGATGAGCCCCAGGTAAACAAGCATCAGAGGCTACATCTTGAGGCAGATTCTGTGAGAATTCTTAGCAGCAGCAGAAATCAACCCACTGGGTGTTAGCTGGCTATTGTGGTTTGAGTGTGAAAGATCCTTCATAGACTCATATATTTTAACACTTAGTCCCAGCTTGTTTCTTTTGGGACCTAATGGAGTCCTGGCCTTCCTACTCACCTCCCCTGTTGGTGACCTTTCTTGCCCTTGTTGTTCTGGGTTTCTGAGAAACTTGCAAGTTCCCTGCTCTCAGAGTTGGTTACCAACCCTGCTTCCTGAGTGCGCATTTCCTTGGCCCTAACCTGAGGATCTGGTGATGAGGTCTCCATCCTGTTGGCCCTTTGGTGATGTACAATAAAGGGCTTCTGATTCTCCAACATCCAGAGTGCGTGTTCAATTAATCCTGATGTCCTTCCCTTAGACTTGGCTCTAGCTGCACTGGTGCAGCAGGTTTCACTATTTTAGAAGATTGTGGAATCTTTATGAGATGAAGCCTTTCTAACAGAAGTGGGTTTGGACATCCATGGGTCTGGACCTTGAGGTTTTATAGCCAACCCCATTTCCTGTCCACTCTCTGCTTCTTGACCCCAGATGCAATATTGCCTTCTCCCACTCTGCCATACTGGAGTCTGAAGTATCTCCTCAAACTGTGAGTCTAATAGACCCTTTCTCCTTTACACTGCCTCTCACCTGAGATTTGGTCATAGCAATAAGAGAAGTAATAGATGCACCTGCTTCCTGTCACTGTAACAACATTGACATAATCGACTTAGAAAGCAGAAAGATTCATTTGGCTTAGTTTTGGAGGTATTAGTCCATGATTGGTGAGTTCAGTCACTCCTGAGCCTGCAATGAGGTGAAATATCGTAGGGAAAAAGACCGATAAAGTAAAGCCATTCACTTCATGGACAGGAAAGGAACATGAGAGAGAGAGAGGAAGGGCTGGCATCTGTCTCCCTTTCAGGGCACACACCCTAAAGACCTCCACTAGGTCTCATTTCTTAAAGTTTCTACTACTTGTCAATGATGCCACATGGTGGGGATCAAATCCTTGACCCACAGATCTTTAGAGGGCACTCAGCACAACATAGCACCACCTAATGTTTGTGTTAGTGTTAGAGTTGTCCTCTGTTAATGCCATACACAGACACACCCAATCTGGCTTCCTAGCACAAAACTGGACTGTCAAGTGCCAGCTACTGAAACAATAACCTGAGCCACCCAAAGGTGGTGCTGCCTGCCCGCCCACAGCTGACACAGCTCTGTTCAACAGTCATCGAATTTTCCCCGTGTTGCTTTACTGAAAACAAGTGGGAGGTAGTGCAAAGAGAAAGTGCTAATATTAGAGCTAAACAGAGTAACGTTTCCATGTGTACTGGCTAATTTGAAGTCAAGTTGACATAAAATTCGAGTCATTGTGGGAAGAAAGAACCTCAGTTGAGAAAATGCCTGCACCAAATTGGCCTGAAGTGCATTTTCTTGCTTGAAGATTGATGTGGAAGAGACAAGCTCACTGTAGGCAGTGCCACCCATGGGCTGGTAGTCCTGAGTGTCGTAAGAAGGCAGGCTGAGCAAGCCAGTAAGCAGCACCTGTCCCATGGTCTCTGCATCAGTTCCTGTCTCCAGGTTCCTGCCCTGATTTTCCTGGATGATGGGCTACACGCTGAAACAAACCCCTTTATTCTAAGTTGCTTCTGGTAATGGTGTTTTATCACAGTAATAGAAAACCTAAGACACCATGGTTGTTAGAATGACTGTTTCCAGGAGGAAATTCAGTTGCCAATATTTGGCCTCAGATGCTGTTTGACCTGAATGGTTCTACAAAGACTTAATAGTAAAGAAAAAGAAAGCATCAATCTTTAAATATTTAAAGTTGTAGAACACTTCTTAAAAAGATAAGGTCTCGGGACTAGAGAGATGGCTCAGTGGTGAAGAGCACTGGCTGTTCTTCCAGAGGTCCTGAGTTTATTTCCCAGCAACCACATGGTGGCTCACAATCATCTGTAATAAGATTTGAAGCCCTTTTCTGGCATGCAGGCATACATGCAAACAAAACACTATATACATAATAAATCTTTAAAAAATAAAGAAGATAGGTCTCTGGTAGCCCCATAACCCAGAGTGGCTCCAGTCTCTCTCTGTAGCTGAAGATGACCTTGAACTTGCAATCCTCTTGCCTCCACCTTTCCAGTGCTAGGGTTAGAGAAAACAGGGCCACTGCACCTGGTTTATGCAGTGCCGGGAATCGAACCTCAGACTTCAGGCATGCTAGGCAAGCACTCTTGATAGCTGAGCCAACCCTGGATGTGAAATACCTTTGATCTCTCAGATTTAAGACCACTACCAGGGGAAGAGTATCTTGTGAAAATTTGAAAAGGGGGTTGTTTTTTTTTCTTCCTCTACGTAAGTATAACACTGTACCATGATACACAGCTGAGTTCCAGTCCCTACTAAATCTGTAGCCAGATGCTGCTACACAGTGTGTAATCTGCCAAACAGGGCAGAGCTGCCCAGGATGGAACTGCCATTTATAATACAGAAGTCTATTGTTCCAGTTCTGTGCAGTTAATTTTACACACATTCCACATTTATAAAAACAGAACGCTGCCTACAAACAATATTTCTGGTTCTTTCTACTTAAAATAGAAGACTTGTCCCATAACTGAGACATCCTTAAGAAAGCTGAGAATATATGAGCAAGAAATTATGACGGGCAAGACTAGGTAAGAGTCGTGTCTTCCATCAGCAATTCTCCTCACTAGAGCAAAAGCATCTTTACGTTTTATTTCCTAGAAGTCTGTTTCCTGGCATGGTTGTTTGGTTTCTGTTGCTGTGATAAAACACTGAGCAAAAGCAACTTGGGGAGGAAAGGTTTTATTTCAGCTTACAGGTCACATTCATCATGAAGGGAAGTCAGGACAGAAACTCAAGCAGGAGCAGAGGCAGGAACTACAGAGGAACTCTGCTTACTGACCTGATACCATGGCTTATGTTCAGTTACCTTTCTTACACTTTTTAGGATTACTTTCCCAGGTGTGCCACCACCCACAGGTGGCTGAGCGCTCCTGTATCGATCAACAATTGAGAAGATGCTCCCACAGACTTGCCTATATGCCAATCTGATGGAGGCATTTCTTTAATTGAACTCACCTCATTTCAGGTGACTTTTTTGTGTTGATAAGAACTAAGCAGCACATTTGTATCATGGCTTTTACAGAACTGTCAGCTCTCTGAGGACATGAGCTAGATGGTTCTTATGTCTTATTTCCAGAGCATAGCACACAGATGTGTGGGCGTGTGCTAGTAGAAAATGGCAAGAGTTGCCAGAGTCCATGTTGCAGAAGAACGAGTGAGCCTTCTTCGGTACATGTCCCTCTGTGTTCCTCTTGATCCTCTGGGGGTAAGTGACACCCAGTGATTAATTTGTTTCCACTTCCCAAACTTGGTGAGGGCAATGCACGAGGGCTGTGGTCCTGGGAGCTGACGAGACATCAGCCTTAGGACAGAGCCCAGCCTTGACCAGTTCACATTTGAGAACTGGTGGTTCCAGCCCTCTCTTTGAGTAGCACATCCTTTTTTAGTTGAGCCTGGAAGAATGATAGGTACCTAGCTTTAGCAAGTACCTAGTGGAAGGAATGATCAGGTATGGAGAACAGGGAGTAGAGCTCATGGAACAGGCAACCCCTCCTTGGTGCAGCAGAACAGAATGCCCTTTTAATTGTGGAACAACTCCAGGGAACATTTAGGAATTCCAGAGGACTCATTCCAGCATGCCCCATAGCAGAGTTGCAGCAGCTGGAATGAGTTGTATGTTTCTCTAATGTGGGCAGTCTGATAAGTATGGTTGAATAGAAACGTCTGTCCCTAAGCCCTTCCTGGCATCCTAGAGATCTTGGTCATGGCTGCTTTTGTCCAGACCATCCCTACAGGCTGAAGGTTTTTGCGCTTTAGATTGTCCAGTTCACCTTCTCTCCCTTCCATTTCAGACAAATTGGAAAGGCAGCTTCCCTTGGTCAGCAATTGAGAGTGTTTATCTCTTGGGATGGAAAAAACACATTTGTGATAGAGAGAGAAAACTCTCATGATTTGTGATTAGTAGGTGATTTAAACAGTAATGAACTGCTGTTGTAGAATATTATTTTAAGGTGTGTTACTTTTGTTTATGTTGCATTTGTTTAACTCTGTGAAACTGTGATACTTTGCCTGTCTTAAGACACCTGATGGTCTAATAAAGAGCTGAAAGGTCAATAGTGAGGCAGGAGAAAGAATAGATGGGACTGGCAGCCAGAGAGTCTAGGAGAAATCTAGGAGGAGGGGGAGAGGAATGCGAGAACAAGGAGAGGACTAGGTCAGGGGACAGCTATCCAGCCACACAGCCAGCCATGGAGTAAGTGAAGATATACAGAAGTAAGAAAAGGAAAAAACCCAGAGGAAAAAGTAGATGGGATAATTTAAGGAAAGTTAACAAGACATAAGCCAACCTAAGGCTGGGCACTCATAAGTAGTAATCAGCCTTCATGTGAGCGATTTATTTGGGAGCTGTATCGGCGTAAATAAATGCAATGCAGATATTAAAGAATATTTGCACTTTAATGATAAACTTACAGAACTGAAGTTCCCGCATGGCACAGGAGGTAGGAAGGAAAAAGGACGGAGCCGCCTCCTGCGTGCCCATTTATCTGTAGGCATTCGCCCGAGGCAAACCCCGCCCCCTCAAGGGGCTGTCTTAACCCTACAGGGAGCTGGGTGGCAGGTCTCCAAAAGAGTAAAAGAGTAAGGGGTAAAAGAAAAAAAAAGCAAAAAAACCCCCAAACAACAACAACAAAACAACAACAAATTACCGCTGAGCTCCGCCATGTAGAACCATCTGGGCTGCCTTTCTCAGCAACTTTTGTGGGCATCTGTGGGAATAGCAGCCTCTTTCAGGCTCCATGCTTCCTTCCTGTTGATCAGGAAGGCAGTGTCTCCTCAAGTGTAGTCCTGGGGTGAAGGCGTAAGTCATAAACAATGCCACACCAGTTTGGAATTATGATTAATAGGGTGGTATTTATTTAAAGGGGAAAAAACTTACAGATCACTGTCAGCCCTCTGCGCAACCAGGAAGTGAGTCTAGTCGCCCGCGGAGCAGGAAGTGAAGAGAGAGAGGAGAGGGAAGTGGCCGCTTTTTTAAAGGGAGAGAGACCACGCCCCAATGGGCTGGTATCTCAGCGGCGATAGGCTGGAGGAGTGGGAGGACCTCCCGTAACACCTCCCCCTTTTGTTTAAATAAGAGAGTTCTAAACCTACTATGAAATTATATACAATAAGTACAAATATCCTATTCTACCTAGCTTAGGTCTCGTATAATAAATAACTTGGCCAAGTCATGAGAGAAAGTAACTGCATTTATATAGTCTTCAACCCCATCGAAGATCTGAGAAGGGAAATAATGTTACCTGGGTAATTAGGAAGTTCAGTAAAACAACTTCCAAAACATGCAACAAATCACAGAGACAACTAGCTACCTAGGCAATCACCCAAAGTCACATTAGCAGCGTTGAAGCAACCAACATTGGCTAAGGCCTAACATAACTGACATACCATTTTCAAAGGCAAGCAACTTTTCAAAACTATTTTACCCTGTCTTGGCAGGATATGACAGCCCTGTTTTATCCATTGATGCATGCTCTGTATCTTTGTCAGTGGTTGGGGTATGGGCATTTCTTTGCCCCAAGGCCAGTTCTGCAAAAAAGAAGGCTCCAGGTGGAGTGTCTTTGGTGCTCAACATTCTCTCGGGAATAGAGTGGTGTTGCCAGGAGCAATTGTGTCTCACTACCACAAAACTCTGAGATAGATTAAAGGCCATTTTCTACAGCTCTTTGAAGAAGTTGAAGATTATCTATCTATACTGAGTATAATCTCTATATACCTAAAGAACCTGATTAGTCTAATTATAAATGACAAACTTAGATGACTATTAGTCTATATAATTCTCAATATCTATCTAACTTAAAGACTAAGACAATAAACGACTGTGAAACAAATGAGGACAATGGCCTCCAAATATAAACAATGTACAAATATACATTGCAGTAGGTAAATATATATATCAATACACAAACATTATATAAGTATCTTAATCAGAGGTAGAAATGTACACTGCAATATGGTAAATATATACAATATATATATCAATACAATATATGTCAATACATAAAAAATGTTTTAAGCAGAGGTAGAAACATGCATGCTTACAATAGTCAATATAATTTAACTTTGTGTCAATATACAAGAATCTATACCAATGTATTTGTCTAAAAACAGTAACTCACAATTATAAATCTATTATCCCATCATCCCTCTTTTTTTTTCCAAAATGATCCCTGAGCTTATAAAATTCCTCCCCCAACCCTTAATCGTATACTAATTATAATCAACCCCTAAATGATGTCCCTAAACCCAAGGGCAAACTTTACTGGGAGAGGGGACGTCGTCCTCTAGAATTACTTCCAACTGTCATGGGGGCGACGTTCTTTCTGGGGGATCCTGTGAAAGTAAAATGATGGTTAAATTTCAAGATCAATGTCTTTTAAAATTGCCAATAGTCTCTGAGTATTTTGTGCAGGTCTGGCCAAAATGTTGTATAAGATGTGCACCATTTCAGCTAACCAAGTTGGAACTGTCTTGTGCAGCTGGTATCCAAAGCAGGTCTTGTAGTAGCGCTATCAGTATCATGACGTCATATCAACCAGGTGGAGTCGTTGTTATGGGGCCCCATCTTCTTCCTGGAAACTTCAAATGTCACTTCAGGAAAAACTCATTGTTCATTATGAAAAACTTAAACATTAATCATATAGACATATATATATATATATATATTCAATGAAAGACATGATAGATATATTCAATGAAAAGTATGATAGATATGAAGAAAAGCAAAGATGTTTTCTAAACTCATATTTCTTTCTGTCCCACATCATGGCTCTTGACATGAGACAGAAACTCCAGAAACTCTGGGTTTTTCTCTTACTAACAGGATTGGAATTGGAGAGGGACTGAGCCAGAGTCCAACTTCAAAACCAGCTTTATAAATTTAGAAATATGGTTTAATTTTACTTACACAACCCATTCAGTTGTCTTGATATTTCCTATTGGGCAGGTATTTTTCCATCTGTCAGTATCCAAATATCCAGGGTCCCTTGAATTTTTCAAAGATGAGTGTTTTCCTGTGGAGATAAGAACAGAACCCTGCCCCCATTCTATATGTTTTTCTTACCACCTGTATGAATATCATCATTGTGGATAAGTTGTCATTTCTCCTTTCCAAGAGGTTTCTCCTCTTCAAATCGAAACTTTATTAATTTTGATGGTATCCACAATTTTTTTTCTCCTGTGGAAACAAGAGCAAAACCCCTTCCCCAACGTAGCACATCTCCTGGCTTCCATCGAGAGGTCAGCACATCTTTGAAATAAATCGGTTGATTTAGTTCAGCAGACTTTTCCATTATCCAATGTCTTTCTGCTGCTGTCGTTCCTTTCTCATTAGCGTTAAGAAAATTCAAGGTTAATAAAGCATTATGTAATCTATTCCTGGGGGTATTTTCGGTTCCTTTCTGTTTGTTCAGCATATCCTTTATAGTACGATTTGATCTTTCTATAACTGCCTGACCTGTAGGATTATTTGGTATACCTGTAATGTGTTTTATATTATAATAATCAAAAAAGCGTTTCATTTTCTTAGATACATATGCTGGACCATTATCTGTCTTTATTTGCGCAGGTATACCCATGATGGCCATAACTTCCAATAAATGTGTGATTACTGAATCAGCCTTTTCTGAGCTCAGGGCAGTAGCCCATTGAAAACCTGAATACGTGTCTATGGTGTGGTGTACATATTTTAATTTACCAAATTCCATAAAGTGGAACACATCCATCTGCCAGATTTCATTTCTCTTAGTACCCTTTGGGTTACTCCCTGCAGGCAACGGTGTTTGATTATAGAAAGAACAAGTAGGACATCTCTTTATAATGTCCTTAGCTTGTTGCCAAGTAATTGAAAATTCTTTCTTTCTTTTTTTTTTCTTTTGGTTTTTCGAGATAGGGTTTCTCTGTGGCTTTGGAGCCTGTCCTGGAACTAGCTCTGTAAACCAGGCTGGTCTCGAACTCACCTACCGCCTACCTCTGCCTCCCGAGTGCTGGGATTAAAGGCGTGCGCCACCATCGCCCGGCCGAAAATTCTTTCTTTGGGCCTTTACTATTGACATGATGCTTCTTATGAAATTCTGTGGCCTGCAACACACTTCCAATCAATAATTGATCAATCTCAGCATTGCCTTGGGCTAGAGGACCAGGCAGACCTGTATGGAACCGGATGTGTGTTATGTACATCGGACAAAGCCTGTTCCTGATTATGTCTTGTACCTGGATAAACAATGAAGTCAACTCTGTGTCATTTGGTATAAATTCAGCGGTTTCAATATGCAAGATAACTCTTTCTGCATATTGTGAATCTGTAACTATATTAAGAGGTTCTTTAAAATCCCTTAGCACCATAAGAATGGCATATAATTCTGCCTTCTGGACAGAATTATAAGGGCTTTGTTCCACCTTACTCAATTCATCTGACTTGTAACCTGCTTTCCCTGATTTATTTGCATCAGTATAGAATGTACGGGCTCCAGTTATTGGAGCATCACGTACAATTCTAGGAAGAATCCAAGAAGTTCTTTTTATGAGGTTAAGTCTACCACTTTTGGGATAGTTGCTATTAATTTCTCCCAAAAAATTAGCACAAGCTCTTTGCCACGGTTCATTATCTTCCCATAACTTTTTTATTTCTTCAGTAGTAAAAGGCACTATAATTTCTGCTGGGTCTATACCTGCTAGTTGACGAAGTCTCAGCTTACCTTTTATAATTAATTCAGAGACTTTTTCCACATAAGTTTTTAATTTTTTACTTGGTTTATTAGGTATAAATATCCACTCTAAAATAATATCTTCCCTCTGCATTAGAATCCCTGTAGGAGAAATTCTGGAAGGCAATATGACTAGGATGCAGCTAAGATTTGGGTTCACCCTATCCACATGTGCCTCCTGTAATTTTTCCTCAATCATTGTCAGTTCCTTTTCTGCTTCAGCTGTCAGTTTTCTTGGACTATTCAAGTCTTTATCACCATCTAAGGTTTTGTTTAAATGAACTATTAGATCAGGTGTTATCCCAACAGCTGGTCGTAGACTGGAAATGTCTCCTAACAATCTTTGGAAGTCATTAAGAGTCTTTAAGCGGTCTCTCCTAATTTGTGCCTTTTGCGTTTTAATTTTCTCTAACCCTATTCTGTAACCGAGGTAAATAATAGAATTTCCTCTTTGAATCTTTTCAGGGGCAATTTGTAATCCCCACCTAGGCAAGACTTTCTTTACTTCTTCAAACATCATTTCTAAAGTATCTTTATTTGAATCAGATAACAAGATGTCATCCATGTAATGATAAATGATGGACTTGGGGAATTGTTTACGAATTATTTCCAATGGCTTACTTACAAAATATTGGCATAGTGTAGGACTATTGAGCATACCCTGTGGGAGGATAGTCCATTGATATCTCCTATTAGGCTGAGAATTATTATAAGTAGGCACTGTGAAGGCAAATTTTTCTCTATCCTTTTCTTGTAACGGTATAGTGAAAAAAACAATCTTTCAAATCAATAACTATAAGAGGCCATCCTTTTGGTAACAGAGAAGGCAAAGGAATTCCAGATTGTAGTGGGCCCATAGGTTGAATTACTTTGTTGACAGCTCTTAGATCTGTCACCATTCTCCATTTACCAGATTTCTTTTTTACAACAAACACAGGAGAATTCCAAGGGCTGGTTGATTCTTCAATATGGCGAGCATCTAGTTGCTCTTGCACCAGCTGTTCCAATGCCTGTAGTTTATCTTCAGCTAGAGGCCACTGTTTGATCCATATTGGCTTCTCAGTTAGCCATTTTAAAGGTAGGGCTGTTGGTACCTCTAAAGGTTTGGTATTTGCTGTATGTTCTTGTACAGCCTGAATGGCTGGTGACCTTTTTCCATAATACCTCATCATACCTTCCCAGAATTATGAGTTCCTGGAACTACAGGAATGTTAACCTGGGTATTCCATTGCTGTAGCAGGTCACGGCCCCATAAATTTATGGCAATATTGGCTATATATGGCCTTAGTCTTCCTATTTGCCCTTCGGGCCCTATGCATTCAACCCATCTTGTGCTTTGTTTTACACGAGATAGGGTTCCAATTCCCAGGAACTAAACATCTACCTCTTGAAGAGGCCAATTCGGATGCCAAGATTCTGGGGTAATGATACTTATATCCACACCTGTGTCTAATAAGCCTTCAATAAAAGTGCCATTTATACAGACTCTTAGTTTTGGTCTTTGATCATTAATAGAAGTCTGCCAAAATACACATTTACTCTGTCCTACTGGGTTTTTTGACTCATCCTCCGCACGTATTTCATCATTTAGACCAGTATTACTTTTTACAGCAGAAATTGGAGCTTTTAATTTTCTTGTTGAGGCACGTTCTCCACTGTGACTGGGAATGACTGGGCCACTGTTGGCTTGGGGGCCTGCGAGAGGCCCCTCAAGGAGTTTCCCGACGGTATCGGGTTGCCTTGTTTGTCTGTTGTTGACCTGCATTCATTGGACCAATGTCGGCCTTTACCGCATCTCCTACATATACCTGAAGGCCTAGGTCTCCTGTTTTTGTCATTCCCAGAGGAGATAATATTCCTAGAAATTCTGTGCCTGCAATCCCTTTTCAGATGTCCTAATTTACCACAATTAAAACACCTGGCAGTTTGATGTCTCCTCATTGCTGTGGAAATCGCTTCTCCTACCCAAGGTTCATCATTATAACTAAACGTCTCAACATTCATTGTATGCTGAATCCATTCATCCATAGGTGCTGATCTAGACTTTAAAGGCCCAATTATCTTTTTGCATTCTATGTTTGCATTCTCAAAAGCTAGAGATTCAAGAAGTATTCATCTAGCTTCTGGGTCTGTTACCCCTATGTCCAGAGCCTTAATTAATCTTTGCAAAAAGTCAATAAAGTGTTCTCTCGGTCCCTGCCTAATTCTGGTATATGATTCAACCCTTTTTGCTGGATCTTGTATCCTATTCCAAGCATTTAAAGCTGCTTGGTGACATAGACACAGTATTTCATCATCATAAAGAGCTTGGACCTGTGGATCAGCATATTCTCCTGCACCAAGAATTTGATCTTGGGAAACCTCGACACCTTTTGCTCTTCCTTGCTGTTCCATATGTTTGGATTCTTCTCTGAAATAAATTCCAAACATCAAAGAAGGTCCATTATCTAAAACTGCAGACACTAACTGATGGAAATCATGGGGGGTAGCTCTAACATTAGAAGCCCAAGTCCTTATCATTTCCTTTACATATGCAGAGTGCAAGCCAAAATTAACAATAGCTTGCTTAATTTCTTTTAGATCATTCATTGCTATTGGCGTCCATCTAGCTTCTCTGACTCCCTTTGAGCCTTTAGAAGTTGACGATTTGTCAGAATTAAGTATAGGGTATGCCGCTAAAACCTTTGGTAAGCCAGTTCTAATGGCTGGTGTTGGCATTGTATCCTGTCCTTGTGCCTTATTACTCTGTTCACCAGCTCCAATCATTTCTTCAATCATTTCAAGTCTTTTTATTATTGTCTTTATTATTGTCTCTTTTGAATCCTGAATCTCCTGACCTGCATGAGTTTCTAGTAAAGATTGTATGGTTCTTAGGAGTACCATGATCTTCCTAAATGATAGAATATTCAAAAGAATACTGAAGCCTAGTAACCAGTAAATTAAGTTATCCCCATAATCATATAAACCTTGCATGATATAACCCATTGTATTGGCAACCAGAACAGTAAAATTCGCGTTGGAAACGAAAACTGCCATATTACCTATTATCTAGCAGGTGGCGCTGTTGCCAAGTCACGACGAAAACAGAGTCCTGTTTCAGAGTCCGCCTAGTATTTGTTAAAAACTGGAAAATGTAAGTTGCTCAACAAAGTAAATGTAATTAAATCAATTCCAGAGACGGAACCAGAAACCCAGAATCCAGGCGTAGAGAGAAGAGTAACCTGGAAGCCGCTTATGCCTCCACGTGACAGAGTCACCCTGAGGGGTTGCAGCTTTCAGCAACCGCATGCTCTGGTTCGTGCCACTTAAGAGCTGTGCTTGCAAGGGAGATTTAAAAACGACTCAGAAAAGAGCAAACCACGCGGCAGAGACTACGAGGGCCTGTGGAGTTTAAATCCACGTGGGGAGGCCAAGGCCGCCGGCGGCGGCAGCTGAGGAAGGGCTCCCACCAAGCCGAACTCATGGCCGGCAGCCGAGCGGGGAAAGGAGAGGTTCTAAAACCAAACGTTGGGTGCCAACTGAAGGCGTAAGTCATAAACAATGCCACACCAGTTTGGAATTATGATTAATAGGGTGGTATTTATTTAAAGGGGAAAAAACTTACAGATCACTGTCAGCCCTCTGCGCAACCAGGAAGTGAGTCTAGTCGCTGGTGGAGCAGGAAGTGAAGAGAGAGAGGAGAGGGAAGTGGCTGCTTTTTTAAAGGGAGAGAGACCACGCCCCAATGGGCTGGTATCTCAGCGGCGATAGGCTGGAGGAGTGGGAGGATCTCCCATAACACTGGGGCCTATGGATTCAACACACCCTGGAACATGTTTGGAATGCATGAGCTGTTCAGGTGACCAGAGACCAAAACTTGCCTTCTAACTATGCCTAGTAGCACCTCATTTAAATTTGAAAAGAGCTGTTCTTGTGTGTGTGTGTGTGTGTTAGCACCAGTTATCGACTTAAATAATCTACATGTTATTAAAATTACTGTGTCAATTTCACTCATAAGTACAGTGTACCTATATTTTACTTTTTTATAGATTTATATTATTTCTAGTTGTTTGTGAGAGTGTGTGTTTGTGAGTGTGTGCCTGTGAGTACAGGTGCCTGCAGAGGCCAGAGGTGTCAGATCCCTTGGAACTGGAGTTATGGACAGTTGTGAGCCCCCTGCTTTGGATGCTAGGAACCAAACTCAGATTCTCTGGAAGAACATCAAGAGCCACATCTCCAGCCGTATATCTGATTTTTGCCAACTAATCTCTCACAGATCCCAGATCTCACCAATTCAGCTAGACTGACCGGCCCGTTAGGGATCATTCTCTCTCTGCATTCCCAGTATTAGGAGCTACAGGGGCATATTCCTATGCCTGATTGTTATATGAGTGCAGGAAATCTAAACTCAGGTCCTTTAGAGTTGTGATCTCAACCTCTGACTGGAAGTCTTATGGTTTCATGGCAAGGTGCTCCAGTCCTCAGCCTGAATAAGACCAAGGCTCCTATTCTATGCCAGGGCCTCTCAAACAGGCTCAGTCCAGCATAAGCCCAAGGCAGGGCAACTCTGAGCCATAATTTGGATTAGTAAATTACAAGTGGGAGAAATCTGAAGCTTGTCTCAGAAAAGCTAAACTTTTTGGCCACTGTCACCTACCTCACTGGGGACAGAACTGGGTCTCCTATCAAGCTGGCCCAACTTCAGCCACTTTTCATGTAGCAGTATCCAAGACATTATCTGTAGAGAAGCTGACATTTGAACTTTGCTGAAAGGTGAACAGTTTGCCAAGCAGTTAGTAGAAGACAGATGGTCTACAGAAGAGCCAAGGAAGTGGCACTTAGGCAGGAGAAGCTTGGACAGGTTCATAGAGTGGCCTGATAGTTATTTGTTATAATCTCTTGGGTCCCACTTGGATGCTAGCTTGCCTTTACTTTTTCTGATGAGCCCAGGATGTGGGCAGAACAATCAAGCTTAGATGAGATCTAATGACAATATGTTACCTAGAGGATCTGAATAAAGAGTTGGGTGGGATGCTCAGCTGGAGAAAGAGACTCCTGAGGAATGAATTTGCCTTTAAAAAATCAGTTGTCATATGAAAAGCTCTCAATGTAATCCACCATATAAACAAACTGAAAAATAAAAACCACATGATTGTCTCATTAGATGCTAAAAAAGCCTTCGACAAAATCCAACATCCCTTCATGATAAATGTCTTGGAGTGTTAGAACCCGGCGTCTGTACTACGTGCTATACAGTACTATGCTTGTAGCTCCCAACCGTCCTGTAGCTCCTGTGTCTACAGGACCGGTTGTGCGAGCCTGGAACTGGACTGAGAGACTTGAAAACACAGAGACAGACAGACACACACACACACACACACACACACACACACACACACACGCGCGCGCGCACACACACACACACACACAGAAAGAGAGGGAGAGGGAGAGAGAGAGAGAGAGAGAGAGAGAGAGAGAGAGAAAATTAGAGACAGACAGACAGACAGACAGACAGACATGGGTCACTCTTGATACAAGAGTGTCAAATTTATTGTGCTCAGGGGAAGCTTCTATAGTGCTCTGGCCACGCCCCGGCTCTCGGGATCTTTCAGCTGCAGACCTATCAGCCTGCCGTCAAGGTCTCATGCTCAGAGCAGAGGAAAACAAGTTGTTTTGCTCAGAGCAGCTGCAAGCATAGGAAAAACAAGCCACTCACAGGGAATTCAGGGTCCAGGGGTCCACAGCCCCCAACAGCTCCCAACATTGGAGAGAGCAGGGATACAAGGAACATACCTAAACATAATAAAGGCAATATACAGCAAGCCAACAGCCAACAGCAAACTAAATGGAGAGAAACTCAAAGTGACCCAACTGAAATCAGGAACAAGACAAGGTTGTCTACGCCCTCAATATCTAGTCAAAATAGTTCTTGAGGTACTAGCTAGAACAATAAGAAAACAAAATGAGATCATGGGGATACAAATCAGAAAAGAAGTCAAAGTCTCACTATTTGCTGATGATATGATAGTTTACATAAGCTACCCCAAAAAATACTACCAAGGAACTTCTACAACTCAAACGTTTTTAGTAATGTAGCAGGATACAAGATTAACTCAAAAATATCAGTAACCCTCTTTTACACAGATGATAAATGGGCTGAGAAATAAATAAAAGAAACATCACCCTTCATAATAGCTACAAATAGCATAAAATATTCTGGAGTAACTCTAACCAAACAAGTAGAAGGCCTTTATGGGAAGAACTTTAAATTTTTGAAGAGAGAAATTGAAGCGGACACATGAAAATGGAAAGATCTCCCATAATCTTGGGTAGGTAGAATTAACATAGTAAAAATGACAATATTACCAAAAACAATCTACAGATTCAATGTAATCCCCAGCAAAATTCTTCACAGACCTCAAAAGAACAGTACTCAACTTCAAATGGAAGGGCAAAAAAACCAGAATAGCCAAAACAATCATGTACAATAAAGGAACTTCTGGAGGCATCACAATCCCTGACTTCAAACTGTACTACAGAGCTACAGTACCTTAAACAGCCTGGTATTGGCACAAAAACAGACAGGAGGACCAATGGAAGTGAATCGAAGACCCAGATATTAATCCACACATCTACGAATTCCTGATTTTTGACAAAGATGCAAAAAAAATTAAATGGAAAAAAGAAAGCATATTCAACAAGTGTTGCTGACATAACCTGATATCAATAAGTAGAAGAATTAAAATAGACACATATCTATCTCCATGCACAAAATTCAAGTCCAAAGGGATCAAAGACCTCAACATATAACCAACCACACTGAACCTCATAGAAGAGAAAGTGGGAAGTACACTTGAACTCTTTGGCACAGGAGGCTATTTCCTAAATTTAACCCCAGTAGCACAGACACTGAGAGAAACAATTAATAAATGGAATCTACAGAAACTGAGAAGCTTCTGTAAAGCAAAGGACATGGTCAACAAGACAAAATGGCAGCCTACAGAGTGGGGAAAGATCTTCACCAACCCCACATCAGACAGAGGTCTGATCTCCAAAATATACAAAGAACTCAAGAAATTGGTCATAAAAACACAAATAATCCAGTAAAAAAAAAATATGTGCTATAGACCTAAACAGAGAACTCTCAACAGAGGAATCTAAAATGAGTAAAAGACACTTAAGGAAATATTCAGCATTCTTAGCCACCAGAGAAATGCAAATCAAAGCAAGTCTGAGATTCCATCTTCTACTGGTAAGAATGGCCAAGATAAAAAACACTGATGACAACTTATGTTGGAGAGGATGTGGGGTAAAGGGAACACTCCTGCATTGCTGGTGGGAGTGCAAACTGGTACAATCCCTTTGGAAATCAGTATGATGATTTCTCAGAAAATTAGGAAACAACCTTCCTCAAGACCAAGCAATACCACTTTTTGGCATATATCCAAAGGATGCTTAACCATGCCATAAGGATATGTGCTCAACTATGTTCATAACATTGTTTGTCATAGCCAGAACCTGGAAACAACCTAAATGCTCCTTGACCAAAAGATGGATAAGGAAAATGTGGTACATTTACACAATGGAGTACTACACAGCAGAAAAAAATGACATTGAGATTTGCAGGCAAATGGATGGATCTAGAAAATATCATTTTGAGTGAGGTAACCCAGACCCAGAAAGACAATTATCATATGTACTCACTCATAAGTGGTATTTTTTTTAACACAAACCAAAGAAAATCAGCTGACAATTCACAATCCCAGAGAACCTAGACAACAAAGAGGACCCTAAGAGAGACATACATGGATCTAATCTACATGAGAAGTAGAAAAAGACAAGGTCTCCTGAGTAAATTGGGAGCATGGGATCATGGAAAAGGATAGAAGGGGGAGGGAAAGGAAGGTTGGGGAACAGAAAAAAATGTATAACTCAATAAAAATCAATTTAAAAAGTTAAATTAATTCAGTTGTCACTAGATGCAACTTGGTAGTCTCACCTCCACAACCAGAGCTTCAGCATCTAGGGATTTTGTTTGGGAGGATAAACTACTACCAGGGGGTTGGTAGCTGGTTGGCTTTTTTCTTGTGTTTGTGGATCAGTCTAAGGTCATTCATTAGGGGCTCCTACATCATTGGACCATCACAGTGACTCAGGCTGTGGCAGAACCCCTGTATCAAATCTCAGAGGCATTTTTGCAAACAGGTTTTAAAGCTCCTTTCCTTTCTTTTCCTTTCCTTTCCTTTTCTTTCCTTTCCTTTCCTTTCCTCCATCCCTCCTTTCCCTGTCCCTCTCTCCCTTCTTTATTTTCTCTTCCTCCCTTTTTCTTTCTTTCCTTCCTCTCCTCTTTGATTTTATTGGTGTGTGTGTGTGTGTGTGTGTGTGTATTTCTTTTTCTGTTTCTGTAATAAAATTCCCTGACAAAATCAACTTCAGGGTAAAAAGTTTTATTTTTGCTCACAGTTTGAGAGTATAGTCCATGGTAACAAGGCATGGTAGCAAGAGCGTGAGGGCAGTTGATCACTTGGCATCCACAGTAGGGAAGCAGAAACAAATGTTTGTGCCCAGCTCCCTTTCTGCCTTTTATGTAGTTCAGGTCTTAGCTCATGAAATGGTGCCACCCACATTTAGGGTGGGTCTTCCTAACTCAATAAATATATATTAAGAAAATCCCTCACCGGGAAGTAGGGGTAGATATGATTAGAATATATTGTATACATATATCAAAATTTCAAGAAAAAGATTATTTTTAAAGTCCTTAACAAGCATGATCAGGGGTCTTTTCCCAGGATGTACAGGGGTGATGACAGCCATAAGGGAAAAGCAATACAAGGATGGAACCTAGAAGTAGAATCCAGGAATACTAGGTGATAGCACGAAGGACTGGAGGGCCAGGACGTATCCTCTTCTGGTGTCTCCTAAGGAGCACTGCCTACTCACACCTCAGCTTGCAGTTCTGTTCCCACAGACACAGATTTCTGCTGTCACAAGCCTTTCTTTCCACACTGCCTCAGGGGCTTGCTTGTCTACATCCCAGCAACTCAGCACTGCCAGGTCTGGATTTTTATGTGAATGCTGGGAATCTGAACTCAGGTCCTTGTACTTGTGTGGCAAGAACTTTATTTATTTAGCCATCTACACAGACATTTCAAATTTTAGTTATATGAAAAACCAATACTTTTCCTTGACAGAGCAAGTCCAAATGGTCTTCAAAAGGGAGACTCAATATGATCTCCTGGGCTTTAGGAAAATTATGGGGACTTTGAGGTTAAAAACCAGGAAAGTGGGCTGTAGAGATGGCTCAGCAGTTAAGAGCACTGGCTGCTCTTCCAGAGGATCAGGGTTCAATCCTGAACACCCATATGGCATCTCACAACGTCTGTAACTCCAGTTCCAGGGGATATGACATCCTCACACAAACATACACATAGACAAAACACCAATGCACTTAAAACTATTTTTAAAAAAATAAGAAAGCAATTATACTTTTCCAGTCCTTTAATGGATGGCTGAGGATCCTCTTACTTACCCACCAAAGAAAGCTATGAATGCATGCATACACATGTACATACACACCCACACAGACAATAAATAGTGATATCACTCTCTTTCTCCACATAAAAGAACCAATGGCCAGAGAGGACATAGCAAGGAGGTGGTTATCTGTAAACTAAGAAGAGAGGCTAGTTAGACCCCCAGTAATTCTGATTAGACCCCAATAACTATGGTGCCATGTTCTTGGACTTGTAGCCTCCAGATCTATGAGAGAAACTTCTGTTTAAACTGTCCAATTCATGTTGTTTTGTTATGGCTGCTTGAACTGACTAATATAGGTTATATGAACAATACCGTTTGGGAACCACTTAGGAATGGGTCAATGTGGCCGTGACAGTTCATAACATCATTTGTTCTTGCTTACTGGTTCCATGTCTTGTGATTTGCTGTGACCAATGAAGCAAAAACTATTATGTATGCATGCAGAGGCTTGGGAGGGTACTTAGGCATTGGGGACCATCTTACTGTGGAATTTCTTGACATCTGTTGTCAGACATCACAGCTCTATGGGGGTTGAGAGCCTTGTGGCAAGAGAATTGCATATATCTGTACTAGGGCCTAGGGCTCATGTTTAAGGTCATCCTCCACCACCTGCTGTAGCCAGCATCACCCAGTCCACAACAACTACCCAGATCACCGAAAGTCTGGAGAAAGTAGAAGCAGCTATTGCTTCAAGCCACTATATTTTGGGGTGCTTTTTTTGGTTACTCAGAAAACCTCAGGCATACAGGGGCATTTTAGTTCGAGCCTGAGATCTTCAGCCCAGGTTGAATATTGCAAAGCTCACACAATGCATGGTTTACAGTTATGATTTAATATTGCTTCCAAATTTATTTCTTGTTGCATCCTCAAAGGCTAGCTGACAGATGTGTCCAACCTACTGCCCAAAGGCCACATGAGACTGAAGACAACTGTGAATACAGTTGTCAAATATGTGAAAGCCATAAACATACTTAAAATATTATGAGTTTTTTTGTGTGGTACATGATTGTTTTGGGAGGGTTAGTCATTTCAAGAATGATCTGTTATTGTCATGCTAAAAGGTTGGACATGTCTGAATGTTTATTCTAGCACATAGTGCAGGCTTTAAAATATTTTTGAGGTAGTGAATAAAGATGAGTCCAAAAAGACATACATTAAATATTTTTAAGTGCGTTGCATGAATTATTTTACTTAATTTCTGCCCCACATATGCAGTAAATTCTTTATCATGTCAATTTTAAAATAGGGCATTTGAAGCTTAAGTAATGCAATGTAAGTTACTTGCCCAAGATCAGACCATGAGAACAGCCAAGTAGGGATGAGATCTCTCCCATCCACCTGTCTTCAAGCAGCTTTATAAGCATTGTGCACATTACCAAAGATTCCAGCCCATCCACCATTCCAAACATGGAATGTGCTCTTAGCTGTGGAAGCTAGAAATAGCATTCTCACCCTCTCGCTGTTGCTTAAGCTGTCCCTGTTCACCAGGTCCTTAGGGCACACAGTGAAGGTTGACAGCTGATTTTTCCCTGGAACCAGGCTGCTCATGATGGTGACAGCTGTGGGCCTGGTGGGTCTACAGTGGAGGTCACTGATAGAGGCCATTAGGAGTAAAAGACACTCAGCCAGGATCTGGCCTCTTCCAAAGCCAGTAGCTGGGAGGAGAGCCAGGGTACTACTCCAGTTTGGGCTTAGAACTAATTGATGCCAGATGCAATCCCTGGGACCCAGGTGGTGCCCATTATGTGACGAACTAAAGCCAGCTTCAGTGGAGGGGCCTGTGCCAGACAGGAATGGGCAATTACTGTGCTAGGGTGGTCTGTGTAAAGCCCTATGTTTGTCAATCCTATTTTCCATTCAGGTTTGGAAGGACAGAAACAGCACAGATTGGAGAGCTAGGTAGGGTCTGTGCATAAGCCACATGCTGGGCCACTGGGCTTTTGGTAATGGTGGCCTCTAGTCCTTGCTGGCTGCTTCTTGAGGAAGATTTTTTTGGTAATTGGTGGTTCACCAGAGCTTTTCATGATGTCTCTGTTCCCAAATTTCCTTTCTGTTGTCTGCTTCATTGTGCTCTGTCCCTCTGTCTATCTTGTCTTTCCTCAACCACACCTGTGACTCTCACATGTAGATGGAAGTTTCTGTTCCACCTACTCCCACAACCATTCAGTTCCAAAGAAACACACAGAGGCTTGCATTAATTATTAACTGTTTGTCTTATTAGCTCAGGCTTGTTACTAACTAGCTCTTACAACTTAAATTAACCCATAATTCTTACCTATGTTTAGACATGTGACTTGGTACCTTTTATCAGTGAGACATTCTCATCTTTGCTTCCTTTGTGCCTGACTGGTGACTGCATATCTCTCTGCCTTTCCTCTTCCCAGAATTCTCTTAGTCTGGTTGCCCCCAGACACACACACACACACACACACACACACACACACACACACACACACGGTGCAGTATCCTGGAGCTACATCCCCAGACCCTGTTTATGGGCTTTTAAAAAACCTTCTCTATCCACCAACCTCAAGTTCCATGAAAGTAAAAGTTTTGTTTTTTTCTCCATCCTATCTTCAACATAAGTAAAAAATTTCTTGTATTGAGCTAGAGATGGCTTAGAGGCTAAGAGTACTCACTGCTCTTGTAGAGGACCCTCAATGTTGGGTACCTCATAGCTTCCTGTAGTCCAGCTCCCGGAGACACAGTGTCTTCTTCTGTCCTCCTTTACACTTGCACTCATGACCACCCCCACACAATACACACTCTTAAAATATTTCAAAAATTGCTAGGGGGCCTGGATTTGTAATCACAGATTTGGGATATTGAAGGAGAAGAACCTCAAATTCTAGGCCAGCTTGAGCAATATAGGAAGACCCTGTCACAGAAATAAGAAAAAAATCAAATGAGTATTTTGGGAGACAGGATTTCTGATATTGCCTAGGCCAGCTGAAAAATTATGATCCTTATGCTTCTGACTCCTGAGTCTGGTATTTCAGGTATGCACTTCCATACCAGATAAGGTCAGTTCTCGAAGGCAGGCATTGTTGTTGTTGTTATTATTATTATTGTTGTTGGTGGTGGTAATGGTGTGTGTGTGTGTGTGTGTGTGTGTGTGTGTAATGTGGGTACAGGGAAAAAAGCAAGCACTCCTTACCCACTGAGCTATCTTTCCAATCCCTGTTTTCACTAATTTAGTGAAAGAGGATAGTAAGGTTCTCACATTCAAACAGCCATCAAAGCTAATATAATCTCACCATGTTCAACTGACTTGAAAACTGTGAGGACCATTCTTCGAGGGTTAATTAAGCAGGTGCCCCTGGTGGTCAGAGGGAGACCTTGCTTAGTGCACAGACCTCTTTGAAGGAAAGCAATAAGGTCCCAAACAACATTTCCTCTTCAGATACCTTTCTGTTCTAATAATCTAGGAGATTATTTTTTTTTCCAGGGAAGGGAGGCTTCAAACTCAGAATTAGACTCTCATGGAGAGATTTGACAGAGAGAGGCAGAAAGTTTGGGAAGTAAGTCGTGAAAATGAGACAGAAACCAGCAGTCCAGGATTAGAAAGGCAGCTAATCCCCCCTTTGTCAGGAATTAGGACTCCTAGTCCTTGATTTGGCACTTCGTCTAGATTACAGTCTAAGACAGCGTCTGTACCTCCCAACCATCACATTTACCTTCTTGCCACCAGAAAGAAGGAAGTCTTCACCACTTTAAGGACCACTTCCTAAAAGTTAAATGCAACGACTCAGCTTATTCTCCTTCTACTTGAAGGCGTAAGGAAAGAAAGGGGAAGGATTTTGTTCCATCCCTGTGTTTGAAGCCACTCTTGACACCCATGGCTCACTGCTCATGACAGAGCCTTTGGGTTGGCAGCTTTGATCAGAGGATCAAGGACGGCTTCCTTTAAGGACAGCTTATAAAGTGAGACTTACCTGTGACCTGGATCTTGGGCTGATGAGGACAGAAAGTTACTCTATGTATGTCTCATAGGAGAGTGGGAGTTTATTTCCCTCCCCAACGTGTTTGTATAATCTGCTGCACCTTGGATTGTATTGAAGCCAAGTAAAGAGGGAAGGTTGGCAAAGAATCCCTCTTAGGAGTTGTTGGAGTGCTCCCAAGGCGAGGGCAGTGGACTGTCACTGCAGGCTGATTAGATAGGACTCAGGCCCTGGATGAACCAAACTTTTGTTGTTGCTCCATTAAGTAGGAGTAACAGGAACAGGGCTGGCACAAAGCTTAGGGAGCAGGTTCTGTGATACCCTGTAAAGCTGGCAAGACCTGAAACCCAGTGGTATGAGCCTACTGTGCATTCAAGTGCATAGAAGGAACAATTGCCTTCAGGGGAAAGGGCCCCCAGCTCTGGACAGCTGTGGGTATAACTCAGGTTATACCTGCTAGCTGGTGAAGCTTTGGGAGGGTGGTAGAATGGATACAGGCTGCTCAAAAAAGGGAGGGAACAAGGGAACACACCCCTTAGGTCCATGCAAATGTGACTGCATGCAACAACCCATCAGCATCTGGAGGGCAAGGTAAGCAGAACCCCTCCATAGGGAACACACAGCCACACTAAGCTACTCTACTCCCAAGATGCTGGAGGAAAGAGGAATGGTGTCCAAGGTAGAATAAGCCTCTTCATGTCTTTTCAAAGAGGAGGAAGGAGAGACCCTCAGGCCTGGTTAGGTAAGTCCTCACCAAACATTCCCACAATAAAGGCCAGGGCCCTCTTGCCCAGGTTTCTCACCTCATCAAAAAAGACTATAGAATAAACAAGACAGTCTGGCAAGTGCATAAAGCTGTCAGTGACCACAATGGGACACAAGAGACAGCTACCTGTTCAAGGAGGGGACGTGGAGCAAGGTCTTCACCAGAAGAGAGTCCCTCTCCCAGTCAGTGGGTTGCCTTTTTGTCTTAGTGACAGTGTCCTTTGCTTTACAGAAGCTTCTCAGTTTTAGTAGGTCCCATGTGTTCAATGTTGCCCTTAATGTCTGTGCTGCTGGGGTTATACCTAGGAAGCGATCGCCTGTGCCCATCTGTTGTAGGGTACCTCCCAATTTCTCTTCTATCAGGTTCAGTGTGCTCGGACTGATATTGAGGTTTTTGATCCATTTGGACTTGAGTTTTGTGCATGGTGATAGATATGGGTCAATTTTCATTCTTCTACAGGTTGACATCCAGTTGTGCCAGCACCATTTGTTGAAGATGCTTTCTTTCTTCCATTTTATACTTTTAGCTCCTTTATCGAACCTGATAGAAGCAGGGAACCCTGACTGCTCTTCAGACTTGAGAGGGAGGGGGAGAGGAGCAGGGGAAGGGGAGAGGAGTGGGGGGAGGGGGGAGGAGTGGGAGGCTGGGAGGAGGCGGAAATTTTTTTTTCTCAATAAAAAAAAAAAGAAGAGAGTCCCTGTGCTTGCTGAGGAAACCTCCATAGGATGAGGCTGGTGCTTTTTCCAAGTTGCCCTGGGCAGGTGGCCCTGCAGGGTTGATGGGACCTTCCTGAAGGTGAGTCATTTGCTTTTTGTATTTCCAAACCCATCCCTGGAATTTGGATTTTTGAGTGTGGTGATAGAGAAAAGGAATTGTCCTACAAATTGGTGGAAGTTTAAGAACCATTGAGAGCTCATACTGATTCTCATGTTTTTAACACACACACATACACACACACACACACACACACACACACACGATGCTGATGTGGCCAGTACTATCTTACTCACTTAATAGTAAGTATAGGCTCAGAGATGTAGTCGGAGGCTGCTTGTTCCTTTTCCCAACTGCCCAGACCTGCAATAATCACACTGAAACTGTATTAATTGCAATACTGCTTGGCCAATGACTCTAGCATATTCCTAGTTAGCTCTTACATCTTAAATTAACCCATTTCTATTAATCTGTATATTGCCATGTGGTTGTGGCCTACCAGTAAGGTTCCGTCCAGCATATGTCTCGTGCAGTGGCTACATGATTTCTCACTCTGCCTACTTTCTCCCAGCATTCAGTTTAGTTTTCCCACCTAGCTCGATTCTGGCCTGATATAGGCCCAAGTAGCTTCAATAAACATTAAAAAAAAACATTCACAGTATACAGAGGGGAATCCCACATCACCTCCCCTTTTCTGTCTAAATATAAAGGAAGGTTTTAACTTTAACATAGTAAAATTACATATAACAAAACAGGTATCAAGCAAGAATCTACTTTATCTTTTATCATAACTAAGGAAAGCTTAATTATAACTACCTGTTTTTCAACCATCAAAGATCACAGAAGGATATAATATTGTCAAAGTTAACAGGAAGTTTATTGTAAGCAAGTTCTAAAACTCTAGAATTGACAGAGACATTTCTCTGCCTGGATAGTCACCCAAAGTTCTTCTGTAACATTGGGGCATTCAATCTTCAGCCTGAAGGCCCTTAGTATCCAGCAGACTTTTCCCTGGAGCAGGAAACTTGAGGATCTGTTCTGCCTCTGCAGAATGTCTGGCAGACTTTTTCATGAAGAAGGAACCCCGAAGGATTGTCTCACCTCCTTTAGAAAACTGTAGCAGTCATTTTTCTGTGGGTTCTTCATGTCCAGTTCATACAGCATAACATCAAGCAGTCCAGGCAAGAGGAGTTTCTTGCCCAAATGGCTAACCAACTCCGTAAGGAGCCTCTTCAATGCCCATTGTCCTCTTGAAGTAGATTAGTGCTGCCAAGAGCATATGTGTCTCATTTTCATGAAAAGTCTTAAGTTCTTAAAACTTTTTAAATGCCATATTCTGTTAGTCTTTGAAAGGTTTGAAAGATACCTATCTAACTGAAATACATCTATGTACATCTAAAAAAACCTAACTAACATGACTACAAGGTTGACTATTATAGGCATGGTGGTTTATGCGTATAATCCTAGCACTTGAGAAGTGGAGGAAGGTGGATCAGCACTCAAGGCCTATAGTGATATTTTATTTGGAAGAAGGATGGAAGGAAGGGAAAACCAAAAACCTTGCTGTATATCAAATAACTTTCAGGAGGCTCATATCATACTGTATTCTGTCTCCAAGGTTCACCAGGTCTTGACAGCCTTCTGGTCAAGTGTGTTTCATTTGGTTTGAGTGTTTTTGCTTATTGCAATGCACACATCCTTCCTGGAGGAGAAGTGATGGACATTTGAGTATGTAAAGGAACACTATACTGAAGTCTACCAGGAAACAGGGCATTAAGAGTGGGACATTAGTTGACAAAGGTTGCTATGATAGATAAAACCTGGACCTCAGTGGCCTCGGCTGATTCTTGTTTATGCCACAGCGAGTGACTATTCCTGGTTATTTAGGCTTCATCCAGAGACAAGATCCTTTCATCTGCCTTGTGGCTCTTCCCTTTTGTGAATCCTTGGAGTCTTCTGCATACAGCCTTAAGTGGGCTGCTCTTATGGCAGTGTTCTCATCCTTCCTGATGCTTCGGCCCTTTAAAACAGTTCCTCCTGTTGTAGTGACCCCCAACCAGAAAATTATTTTTGTTGTTACTTCATAATTATGATTTTGCTACTGTTATGAATTGTAATGTAAATATCTATTCCAGTGGTCTTGGGCAATCCCTGTGAAAGGGTTGTTTGACCCCAAAGAGGTTGCGTCCCACAGACTGAGAGCCACTGTCTTATGGGGAAGCTCTCTTGCCCAAATGTAACAAAGATCTCTGCCACTCGCTTGCCACTGTGGAGAAGCAATAACTGAATTTCACTAAAACGCAAGCAGCTGATGTTTCTGGAAGCAACGTACTTTCTCTGCAGACAGTTAAACAGGCCAGATGTTGTCATTCACTTCTGTAAACTCAACACGGTTTGATGAAAGCATTCTACAACTTGGGTAGGGAGCAGCTGGGTGACATTATGAATGAACTACATACCATAGGACAGGACTCCTTACAAAAGTTAATGCTATGTTATACATCTTTCATCTATATTTTAAAATATGCAAGGGGACTAAGAAATGAAGTTCCTGGCTAGGAGGCTGCTGTTTGCTTCCTGACGCAAACCCCTGCACTCTAGAAGGGGCACGTGTGTCTTTGGTGAGGAGTCAGTGTTTGTGTTCACATTTCTGCTGCTTCCCCATGTTCCAACACATATTTTCAGTACTCATGCTTAGTGCATGTGCACACAAGTTCTGTTTTGAAACAGAGAAGGGAAATGGGGAAGCAGAAGGGAAAAGGGAGGGGAGGAAAGGGAGAGAGGAGTGGGGGGAACTACCCATGTATGTGGAGGCCCAAGGTCTACCTTATCTTTTTGAGACCAAGTCTCTTCCTGAACCTGGAGCTCACTGACTAGCTAGGTTGACTGGCCAGCAAGCCCCAGAGAACCTCTTGTCTTTCTGGCACTGGAATTACAGGTGAATGACACTGTGCCCAGATTTTTCTGTGGGACTTAGGTATCAGATTCAGGTCCTCAACCTTCTGAGAAAGCACTTAACCACCTCCCCATCTTCCTCATCTCCCTCTTGAAGTGAATGGACAGTGCACTCCAGGCTGAAGGTGAGGCTTCTTTTTTAACGATGCAAGCAAACTTCCAGGTAAAGTTCAATACAGAGGCCACCGGCCTGGATATCTGAGATTCTCCTTGACAGGCATGGAGGAGATGTAAAGATGACTGAGAAATTCCACCGTCAAGCCACCTCTGATACTGAGAAGGGCTATCAGGTCCACTGGTCCTTATGGCTCTGACACCACTCTGGAAGATTTATTCTTGCTAAGCTTCTCTGGAGTCACATGCAAATTGAGTTTTGGAGAGTTTGCCCTACTCAGAGGGTACACAGCATTCATAAGCTGGCTTCCTGCCCATGCAGGTTCCCCCACCAACCCAAGTTGCTTAATGCTTGAACAGTCAAAATCCTTGCTACTTTGGACTTATCAATTTCCTGGCAATAAGATGCCCTCAAAAATGTCATAGGCTAGACCAGGCATGGTGGTACATGCCTTTAATCCCAGCACTCAGGAAGCATTTGTAGACAAGCTCTTAGTTTGAGGCCATTCAGCAAAACAGTGAGACCCTGTGTTAAAAAGTATTAGCCAGGCTTCTTAATAGACTCAAACCAATACTTACTGCATATTTTAGTTACATGACATTCACAAATAGGCAGAATGGGTTTGGGAGGTGCTTAGGCACTACGGTGCTTATTGAGCAAATGAAGACCTGAGATTCCCAAACCCATATTAAAATATTCAGGTGTCACGGCATGCTTTGAGATGAGGATAAGTGGATCTCTGCAGATGGTTGATCATTAGTATAGCTGAATGGGTAACTTCTGGGCCAGTGAGGAACTCCGTCTCAGAAAACAATGTGGATATAACATCTTAAGGGATATCTGAGGTTGACCTCTGACCTCAGCACGTAGATGCACCTACAAGTACACATACATATATGTACATGTGTACACCTCCACAAACATGTAAGCACACAAAAACTGGCAAAACTAAGTGATGATGACCCTTTGTGAAATGCCATTTTCTGTCTCCAAGAGAGTCCAGTCCCTTTGATTTGGAGTCTGTTAGATGAGAAGACAGAGATGATCAGAGGGTCTGAGGTGCTTGCTTCAAGTCACACAGCCATGGACAGCATAGACAGGACTCAAACTCAGATCTCCTACATTGCAGGCCATGCAGTTCTCACCCCCAATTCCAGGAGGAAGCAATAGAGACACTAGATTACAAATGCAGCTTCTCCTTTCTGTGATTTTAACTAGCATATATGAAATATACTGCCAGTCTAATTTAGTTATGATTAGGTAACCAGGAGGCTGATTATGCTGTAAATTTAGATTAAGGAGCTGTTGTTTTCTTTCTTTTTTCTTTCTTTTTTTATTGAGAAAAGGAAAAAAAACAAGTTTCCACCTCTTCCCAGCCTCCCATTTCCCTCCCCCTCCTCCCACCCTTCTCCCCTCCCCCAACTCCTCTTCCCCTCCCTCTCCAGTCCAAAGAGCAGTAAGGGTTCCCTGCCCTGTGGAAAGTCCTAGGTCCTCCCCCCTCCGTCCATATCTAGGAAGGTGAACATCCAAACTGGCTAGGCTCCCACAAAGCCAGAACATTAAGTAGGATCAAAACCCCGTGCCATTGTCCTTGGCTTCTCATCAGCCCTCATTGTTCGCCATGTTCAGAGTCCGGTTTTATCCCATGCTTTTTCAGTCACAGTCCAGCTGGCCTTGGTGAGCTCCTCAATATCAGTCCGAACACACTGAACCTGATAGAAGAGAAAGTGGGAAGTACCCTACAACAGATGGGCACAGGAGATTGCTTCCTATGTATAACCCCAGCAGCACAGACATTAAGGGCAACATTGAATAAATGGGACCTACTAAAACTGAGAAGCTTCTGTAAAGCAAAGGACACTGTCACTAAGACAAAAAGGCAACCTACTGACTGGGAGAAGATCTTCACCAACCCCGCAACAGACAAAGGTCTGATCTCCAAAATATATAGAGAACTCAAGAAAGCTGTTGTTTTCAATTAGGCTTGATACCACTCTGACCATTTTTCTGGCCTCTGAGAAAGTTCCACATTTCATTTTTTCCGCAGGTCTGGAATGTTGGTAACTAAAGTTCTTGGGCACCCTCAGTCTGATGCAAATTTGGACCTAGTATGTATCCCATTGGTGGCAAAGGCTTTCTCAGTAATAAGGACCCTACTGGAAAGTGGCTCAGACCCCAGGGGAGGGCTTGAATCTCATGCAATAAGAAGTTCAGAGGTAAGCCAGTTCCAGGGTTGGCTGGTCCACTTTTGAAACATCTCTGACTCAAACACATTCCAATTTTTTTGGGCAGCAGACTTATCAAGTACTGGCTTCCAATCTCAGCTTGACTTATTGTATTTTTGATGGCTGGTCCTGGCCCAAGCTTTTCCCTCAGAGGGGAACATTCCTGTCTCATGTCTCTTCATACGTATTGTTGGCGTCTATAGACCTCTTTAGACTCTTTGGCCAGAATTGTGGCACCAACATTTTTTTGAGTCAACTCTTAGTGACATCCATCATGGATTTAATCTTGGGACCCATAGTTTCCTGAGATCTGTGGCAGGTGGTAGAGACTAGAAGTGGAAAGGCAGAAAATTGAAGAAGAGAAGGGACAAGAGCCCTTCACCCTGGATCCTGGTTGAAGCTTCCCACCGGCTGAGATAGGCCAGGGGAATGGAGTGTACTTACACTCCAGCTTCTTTTACCCCAACCCAAGGGGTTTCCTTCCACCAGTTTAGCCTCAGGTACCTCTAGGCTTCTTGTGATGATTAAATAAATAAGATAATCAGTAGAACATGGTTAACTGAATGTCTGGCATGGAGATAGCAGACAATGGTGGTTTGCTAATGTTATCATTGGTGTTATGATTGCCCAGTGTTCTGGCACCGCCATACCCAACATATAAAAGAAAGATATTCTTTCTTTCTTTTTTTTTAAGACAAGTTTTCTCTGTGTAGCCCTGCTCTCCTGGAACTGCTTTGTAGACCAGGGTGGTGCTGAAATCAGAACTCCACCTGCCTCTGCCTTCCAAGTGCCAGGATTAAAAAGTATGTATCACCGCAGCCAGCTTCTTTTCATTTTTTAAAAAGAAAGTTACTAGTGTTGGGTGTGGCGGTGCATGCCTCTAATCCTGGCATTTGGTAGGTAGGGACAAGTGGATCTCTGTGAGTTCTCGGCCAGCCTGGTCTAGTGAATTCCAGAAGTATGTAGCCCCGCTACATAGTGAGAGAAAATCATTAGTATGAATTTATCAAGTTTTCCGTTCTCTATTTATTTTTCTAAAGCAATGAGGAGTAGGAACTGAAAGATTGCTCAGCAGTTAAAAGTGTGTAGCTCTTGCTGAAGACTGGGGTTTGAACCCCACTACCCACATCAGGAAGCTCACAACTATTAAACTCCAGCTTCAGATGATCTGATACCCTCCTCTGAACTCTGCAGGCACCTGCGCACACATGGCACACACAGGCATACCAACATATACATAAATAGAAATAAAATTAAAAGAACAGGGAGGGGAAATGTGGAATTTTCATCTATATGTACTAGTGACGGAGAGTATATGACAGGGATGCTGCCAATGCTGACCTGCATGCTGACAGGGCCAGTTTGCACCAAAGTTAGAGGTGTCTGGGGTTAGAGTACAGGAGGCAGTTTCAGGTAGTGATGCCCTGACTGTCCGAAATAATAGAAACTGGGATTCGTTTGTATGGGCCTCTTCTTCCTTATAACAAGACAGAAACAACTCTTCCCAGATAATCAGCATGTCTATAAAGGGAACCATGGCCTCTGCCTAGTGTTAATCTCTGGGGGATGTTGGAGATAAGCTCATGAAGCATTTTGGTCCAAACTCCTGGGATGCTGGTGAGGATTGCCTGAATTCACTGGCCACGAAGAGTCGGGTGTCTTGGGCTCAGTGGTGCCAATCACAGACACTGACATCTGCAGTGCTGGCTGATGGTAGAAGACCAGTTTTGCTTTTCAGTTCCATCAGACCAGACCTTGCAGGCCACAGCTGAGCTGCATTTGGTCTGGGTCCCTTTCCCACTGAAATGCCACTGGGATTAGGCATGCCCTATTACTCTGACATTTCATCACCAGAATTTCAATTACCCTGAAAACACTTCTCATTTCTCATCTCTAAACTTTCCTGTAATCCTCTGAGGCAAGTTTTTTATTTCTTTTCTCTTGCATGCTCCATTCCCTTCATTGTAACTTCTAGAACTCTTTCTCCAAGGTCAGCCTTTTGTATTTTTTAAAAAATATTACTTTATTTTATTTTATGTGGATGGGTATTAGGCTGAATGTATAATCATACACCATGCATGTGCAATTCCTGCAGAGGCTAGAAGAGAGTGTCAGATACCCTGGAGCCAGAGTTACAGATGTGGGCTGGAAGAGTAACAATTCTTAACTGATGATACATCTCCGCTGCCCTCCCACCCATTTTAATGGATTTTTTTTGTTGTTGTTCAATTCCCTTGTCTTACCTTGAATTTAGCAATCCTTTGAGTATTCCCTCCCTTGTTACCTTCTGAGGGCAAACTATATTCTCCCAACAGGGAAGGTCTGATGGTGGCCTCCTTTCTGCTCCTTTCTGTTTCTTTCCTAAAGTTAAACTACAAGGGTGTCCCATCCTACTTCCTCAGGAGTGACATCTTCAGGTCTTACAGTCATGTCCTGTAGTGATTATTCATTACAAATATCATAAATAAATAAATAAATAAATAAATAAATAATAAAGCTTGCCTGAAGTTCAGAGAGTATAACAGCTTCAATTATCAGTCTTAAAGACCAGACCTGTAAAACAAAGATGGATGCTCCAATGTTGCAGAGGAACTTTGGGCAACTGTCCAGGCAGCCAGCTGTTTCTGTCATTACTCATTTTTTTTTAGAAGTCATTTGCTTGTACTTCCTGCTTACTAAGTTAATATTATTTCCTTCTTGGGTCTCTGAGGGATTTGAAGACTAAATAGTTATAGTTTTCTTTGTTTGTCTGATGCAGAAAGCAAGTTATAATAGAAGTAAATTAGGTACAAGACTTTGAACTCATCAAGGTAGGACAGATATGGAGTATTTTCTCTCAATTTGTCAAATGTAAATGGACTAGACATTGTTGATATATTTATTGCCTGTATATATTGTATATAGTTATTGTGTTTATTGTATATAGTTTTTCTTATATTAGTTATAGCCTTATCTTTTATTTTAGACAAAAAGGGGGAATGTAGTGGCAAGTCATTTGTATTTTAAAAAATAAAGCTTGTCTGAAGATCAGAAAAGTAAAACAGCCACACTTGCCAGCCTCACAGGTCAGGCAGCAATGACGAGTCACACATTTACTCTCAGTAGCCACACTAGTTTGCTATAGAAACCTGTCAGGGTCCGGTGCTAGCCCAGACCATAAATTATTTCTCTCGACCAGACCCCAACATAAACTATCTCTCTCTGGACTGGCGTGAAGGTGTGGGAATAAAGACACAACTCACGTGGCTTCATCGGGAGGGAGATTCTCAGAGATCCCTCATGTCCTGAAGAATTCCTCTGTTTATTCTCCAAACAGTCTTTATACCAAAACTTAATACATTAGCATTCTGTCTCCTAGGTAACCAGGTGAATGGCTTTTAGTCATTTCCACAACTACCTGTGTGCTACCTGTCATGTAGGCTGAATTAGCATTTCTATCAGGCATCCTCCAAATTACAAAGAAAGGAGCAAAACAACATCCTGACCCTTTGTTAGGGCAGTGACAGCCTGTCTGGAAGGCTATGTGGCCATCCTCAGATACTGACTATGGCTTTAGAGCCTGGTTGCCATACCAAATAGAAATATGGGCCTACAGAAACCAGATGGTAGTGGTGCACGCCCTTAATCCCAAAACAAGAGAGGATTATAAAATGGGAGAAGACAACTCTCAATCACAGTCTCATTCTGAGATTCCTGGAGGCAGGATCGCCATTTCAGACTGAGGCAGAGGTAAAAGCCAGTGGCTAAATTGTTTTGCTTTTCTGACCTTCAGGTTCAACACCTGTCTCTGAGATTTTATTAATCGTGCTTCACTATTGTCTGAGGCCAGGAAGTTTACTGTAAACATATTTAAACACAGAATTTGGAAGAAAGGTTTCCAGGCAATCACCCATTTCCAGGTGCACAATAAAACTTAGGCATGAGTGCAGAGAAACCCCTTTGCAAAGGAAGATGGATTCTGTAGCTTAAGGTCTAAGATCTGGTGTGGTCGAGGTCAGCAGTCTATAAAGTACATGTGGCATCCCTCCTAAGGACGGGCACTGTTAACTGGGAGCTAAAATAAAGGTCTAGGGAGGGAAAGTTTGGGATCACCAGGTCGTTAACAGTATTCCAGTCCCAGCTTTCTGCGCGGAATGTCGGTATTTTATTCCTTCCCTAGAGGAGACAGCCCTGTGTGATTAACATTCCTGGTTTCCCTGGTTCTCTGTGGGCGTAAGGACCTCTGTGCTCCCAACAGTGCTTGTTGTAGAGGAAAAAGAAAAAAATAAAAGATACATAGAAGATTGAAGCATCCATAGTCCTTTTTCCCTCAAGATAAACTTCTATGGATGTTTTAAATTAGTTTTCTCTTTAAGTATATAAACTTACATGTATATTTTGCAGGTACACAAAGAGGTTAACATCTGGAACTAAGGAAGGGTATATAATTATTAATCTGGGCCCACTGTTGGATCAGTGTTCCCGATATTGTTATATCTGTCTCTACATACTGAACAAACCGGCAGCGGTTTTACGTTAATAACTACTAAAGCATGATATACTTTAAACTTCTAAGAGTCAACCAGTTATTACCGGCCCATTCGATTTCCCTTTAACGTTTCTTACCCACGACCACCTATAAACCCTGTCAATGATTTCTTTGGCCCTGCCTGTTTTTAGGTTTTCCCATAATGATATTTAATCAGTGAAAGCATTTATTTTGAGTATCTTAAAATACACATGGAGAGTTCAGTATTTACTAGTGTGCTGGGGAAACCTCCTTGAACAGGGCCTTCCTAGAAACGTTTACTATGCTTGTACCGTTCTCGTCAGTTCTAAGGTTTTCTAGTATTCTGACTTTCAGATCCACGAGTTAATCAAGGAAATAACAGGGACTTGCTATTGTTCAGTTAATGGTTTCTAACTGCACAGTGGGCAGAGAACGTGGTTGCCGTGATGTCAGTCCTCAGACACGCAGAGACACTTGCTTCGGGACCCAGTATGTTTATCTTTAGTAAATGTTTCACATATTCTTGGAAGGAATGTATATTGTGCAATTCTTGAAGCAGTATTCTGTATGTCTCAGTTTTGTGCACCAAGGGCTAAGAAACGCACATACCAGCAGCCTACCCGGATCATTTAGAGTCTGTACCCAGGGCCTGCTGGGACCCTGTACTTCTGTCTCCAAGCAAAAGCTGAGACTGGGAGGCCAAGACCTAGGTGGCAAAAAGCACGTGTCGGTGGTGGTGAGGGAACCCCCCTATAAAAGATTAGCCAGCACAGATCGTGATGGGACACTCGGGAGGCTGAGGAAGAATGAATGCCAGTTGTTGGAGGCCAGATTGGGCTACAGAGTGGGACTTTTTTTTTTTCTTTAAAAAATAAAAACAAAAAAGGCTGATGCACATAACCACTGCCCGCAGGGTTCGGGTACAATATCAGAGAACGCGGGCGTGCGTAGACCAGTCCTCTATGACGTAATGCAAGCGGGGCGGGGCCGGCGGATGCTGGTCTAGCCACCTGGCCTAGGCCGAGCCCGGGAGGTGGCAGCTGGGTCCCTCGCGCGCGGAGTGGGACCCATAGCTCCCGCCCCCTTTCCGCCCAGCTTTTCCTGGGCCGGTCCCTCGCACCACGTGTCTTCCTGGCCGCTCCCCCCGAGAGCTCTTCCCAGGCTCCTGCGGAAGCTGCTGTAAAATGTCGTGACGGACGTCGCCGCTTTGCGGCCGTCTCTGTGAGAAGCCGAGCCCGGGAGTGCCCACCGCAGTTAGCGGTTCCTTGAGCGGAGTCCTGAGCGAGGGCGAAAGCACTCGGGCGCGCGCGCTCCTGGCCTGTCCGCCGCGCCCGCGAGGGCTCCGGGCGATGTGAACTCGAGGCGGCTGCTGTGCTCCCGGGCCTCGGGGAGGCAGGTGCCTGGGAGGCCGCCGGGAGGCCCGGCAGGATGGAGGAGAGCATGGAGGAGGAGGAGATGCTCAGCTACGAGGCGATGATGGACGACCAGAACCACAACAACTGGGAGGCCGCCGCGGACAACTTCCGGCAGCCGCCACCGCCACCGCCACCGCCACCGCTACCGCTACCGCCCTCGTCGTCCATCCAGGATCCCGGCCGAGAAGCCCCGGGGGGCCAGCTGCTGGCTATGCCCGCGGGTTCCGTGGACGGGAAGGACCCTAAGGAGGGGCTCCCGCTGGGGCCTCCGCCCTTGCCGGAGCCCAACGGGGTGATCATGATGTTGAAGAGCTGCGACACGGCTGCCGCGGTGACCAAGGCGGCCTCCGCCCCCACCCCCAGCTCCACCATCAACATCAACACCTCCACTTCCAAGTTCCGTGAGTCTGGCCTTTTCCCCGTAGCCTCGGCTGCTCTTCCACCTGGGCTCGCCGAATCCCTCCGCCCTGGGAGCAGCTCCACTTCCTTTGTTCCAGGCCTAGGTCTCTCTCTCCCCTCTTACCTCCCACCCTCGTTCGGTGTCTGCAGCCGGTGTCTGGCCGACCAGCCCGGGCTGCTCGTTTACCTTCGCCCGCAGCCCCAGATTATGCTTCAGACAAGATCTTTATTACGCCTGATCATCTCTCAACATTAGTAAGCTCTTTTTCTCACGCGTCCCCTTCAAAGTTTCACCTTACAAGGCGAGGAGGGGGGAAGAATAAGGCGGTCTTGAATTTCGTTAGCAAGAATTCTTTTTGGTAACCAGAAAGCAAAGACATTTGACAGCTTGTGTTCTTGTATACTTAGCCGCTGTACTTTAAGCAAATCAGGAATCTGAACGTTGTCTTTTTAGGTTGGTACTTTGTTCTCTGCTCTGTGGATTTTTTGCATCCTCTCACGAAACTCTTGAGTTGTTTCTTTATGCAGCGGGAACTGCTGCCACTGTTTTGAACCTGATGTATAAAAATTACGTTTCAGAGAAGCCATTCAAGTGACCATACCTAGGGCCCTGCCGCTTGTTGAGCTTTTTAGCGCTCTGCCTTAACATTCAGTTGCAGGCGGAAGACAAAAAGTAATTCGAAAACATTTACAGTCTGGTGGTGCGGTTCCACAGCTAGGGAAAGAACCAGAAAGTGTTGTTTTAACCCCGGGAGATGGTGTGGTAAAAGGAACGTGACCACTAGTGGTAGCCAGGTCCTTGTTAACTGCAAGTTTAAAATAACATCTGGTAATGCAACTGCAGATTTTATTTATAGTTATCAATTTTATTAAGCCATAACAGTAATTGCCCACCTAATTATGAAGAGAAAATTATTTGTCCTGATGCTTATGTGTAGTCACAACCTTAGAAAAAAATTTTTTTTATGGAAATAGCACACCACCTTACTTACATGCCTTCAAGATAACTGCTTTAGGCAAAGGCACTTGTGTAGGTGTGGATAGGAAGCTTTGTTCCCTGTTACGCATAGACGGAACTATCATTTATTTAATATAGTTTTTATGTTGAAGGTTGCGTTGTGAAAATAGACCTTATAGTGGCGGTGTGGTTTACCTTAAATGCTGAAGAAGTTTGTGTTAATGGTTAAGTAAACTTTCTTTGATGGGTTAAGAAATGAACATAAAGAACAGAAGTCATCAGCCAAGCTGAGAGCAAAAGAACTTGCCAAACCAAAAGATTATACCTTGAAAAGATGAATAAATTTGGGGTGTTGGGGATGCAGCTGGGTTGATGAGTGCTTGCCTAGCGTCCTGGAAGCCCTGAGTTTGATTCCAGTGCCTTATAAAACTTAACATGGTGACTAACAATTACAATCCCAGCATTTTGGAGGTAGAGCCATGAGGATCAAGAATTTCATTTTCCTCTGCTGTGTATGCTGTTAAAGGCCAGCTTGTGAAATATGAGATCTTGTTAGAAAACAAAAAGGTTAGTAAGCTATGCAGGCCTGTTAAAGATTGGTCCAGGGCAAAATTTGCAAATAAATGAAAAAATTAAAATAGAACATTAAATTTTTAAAAAGCTAATATATGGTAATAAATTTGAGAAGGTAGATGAAGAAATCCATGATTGTTAGGGAACTATTAACTCGAAACAGTTATCAGTAGAAAACTTGGACTATGCTTAGACTTTTAGTAGTAGTGATGAGGGCTTTCCCTTCCAAGTCTCTTGTCTTGGTTCAGTACTCAATAACCTTTCCTTTTTATAAGTTCTGGAACATAGGGCACAAAAGCAAGGCAAAGCCAAAACTCCCAAGGCCATTTTATGGGGATAGTGGAATCTTGATTCTAAAACTAGAAAAGATTATATATAGGTGTGGTTCACCTATTAGTGTAGAAATGAAATCCTGTATTCCATTAGCTTGTCAGACCTAGCCATGTCAAAAGAATCATGATTCACAGTTTGTTCCAGTTTTTTTCCAGTGTCGATATATTAGTGTAATTTATTTCAGCAGATTGGAAAAACATGATTTGATCATTTTTTTTTATGTCAGCCGGCCAGTACCAGTTTTTTTTTTTATGATAAAAATTTAGTAAGGCAAAGAGTGCAGGATAACTATATAAAAGTCATTACCAGACCTGTAGCTAATAGAATAATGGAGAAATTTTCAATATATTCGTTATAAGATGGTAACCAGTCATAGATACCCCTTATTTCTATTACTGTTTAATATGTTAAGAAAAATCCTGGTTGCTGGCCTGATGGCTCACACCTTTAAACCTTCTCATGGGAATCTTATGAATTCCAGGTCAGCCAAGGTGATATAGTGTGAGACCCTGTCTCACAAAACAAAAACAAACCCTTTAGAACTTGGCAGTAATAGCTTTGAAACCTTGAGAAACTCAGTGTAATGGACTGTTAGGTTGAAGACCAGCCTGGAAAAGTTAATATTTATACTAGTAGCAATATACCAAAAATGGATGCCTATGTAACAGTCACAAAATTATGGTGTCTATATTTAAAATAATGCAAGAATACACAGACTTTTAAGGAGAGACAGGGAAACTTTACTAAGGAACTAAGGTGGACTCTAGTTAAACGGCTCAAATTTCCATGCTCTTGAATCAAATTATTTTAAGAATTCCCTTTGTCTCCATTTTAATCTAGAAATTCAATTTAAATATTACCAACATTACGTTTGATTTGTTTGACAAACTCAGTAACCTAAACCAGATTTTTGTTTCTCTGGTGCTTCTGGACAGCACTGGCTGGTCTCCATGTTGTCTTGTCAGTCATAAAGTTTGTCCTGACAGAGTAGACAGTAGTAGGCTTGCTGTGTCCCTTATTTACACGGTTTGGCGCTTTCCAGTGATTTCTGGTCTTTCTTACAGTTGTGTGAGACTGTTCAGATCTGCTGCTCATTTCTTGGGTTGTTTGTTTTGTTGTGTTTAAAGACACTCTTGTGAACTTTGAGTGCATGTTTGTCAGATAACCTGCACTCCGAATGTCCTCTCCCCTACGTGTTTCTTTTAATGTTTTCTGAAGAGTAGTAGTTTTAGTTTTGATGTTAACTGATTTTTTTTTTTATCAGTTTTCTCTTCTATGGCCTAATTTTTTTTTTGTATCCTAAGAATATTTATGTAATCCAGAGTCAGGAAGAGTTTTTCCTAGAAGTTTTGTGGGTTTAATTTCTAATCTGTGGTCTGAATTAGGAGTTGATATGTATGTGCAGTGTGAGATTGACATTTTTTTCCCCATATATATGTCCAGTTCTGTCAGCAATATTTGTTGAAAAATTACCCCTGCTGTTTTTGGCAGTTTTGTAAGAAAGTAACTGACTGTATATGTATAGATTTCAGTTCTGTCCATTAATCCCCTTATGGTATATCATTTTCAGGACTGCTGTGTCCTGGACCATGGGTGTTTCATCATGATGGAATGAATACCTGTCTTTATCCCTGTAGTGTCTGATATCTGAGATGTTCAGGTTCATTGTATGCTGTGTCTTTTCCAGTTCATTTGTTTTTAAATTAAAGTGCATTTTTTTGTGTACATGTGCTGTAGGAATTCCTACAGCCAGTAGCTTTTAAGTTACCAAGTGGGCGTGGCCTCTTATACTAGTTAGGCCGCTGTAAAGATTTATTTGTGGCAACCTCTGTCCGCCTGTGTTTCCTTCCTTTCTTTTTCCCTTTCCCTTCCCTCCTCTCTCCTCTCCCCCTTCTGTTTTCATCTTTTATTTCCTTCTGGTTTTTTTTGAGACAGTTTTTCTTTGTAACCCTGACTGTCCTGAAATTTGTAGACCTTGAACTCAAAGATCTGCCTGTGCCTTTGAGATTAAAGGCATGGACCTCCAGCCTCTAAACCTTGTTGAAGAAGGCTATTCACATTTACTGTAAGGTTGAAGTCCATTGTCTATTTTCTTTCTTTTACTTGTTTTTAATCATTTGATTGTGTGTGTGTGTGTGTGTGTGTGTGTGTGTATACATTGTGGTTTTTGTTTGTTTGTTTTCGTGGCTTGCCTTAAACTTAATCTTCTAGCTGAGGATGACCTTGAATTGCTTGCTGATTCTCCAGTCTCAGGAAAGGCATATCTAAGTGTTTTGCTCAGTTTTGATGAAATTTGTCTTCAGTTTGGCTTATCACTGACCTTTTTTGTTCTTTAGTGATCATTCTAAGAGTTGCACTGTGAAAATCTAACTTGAGTAAAGCATAGTCTTTTCATAGACTACCTCACACGTGTTAGAGTAAGTGTGGCCTTGTGAGAATTGTGTCAGTGGCAAAAGCCTAGGCCAGAGAAGCCTTTGTCTCTGCTGGTAGATCAGGATGTTGCTTTCAACTAGTTCAAGTAGTTTCAATCCAATGCCTTACCTGCAGCCATGCTCTCCACCATGGTGATAATGGGCTAAGCCCCTGAAACTGTAAGCAAGCCCCCCATTAAATGCTTTCCTTTATAAGGATTGCTGGATCATGGTGTCACTTCACAGCAGTAGAACAAAGATTAAGACAACTGGGAAAGAAATCTTTTATATTATTCTTTGTGTTTCTCTTCTTTAGTTCTGGACTTCCATAAAAACTTTTCCTTTTTTTATTTTGTTGTTGTTATTATTATTATTATTATTGCTTTGTTTTGTTTTTTGAAGAAGGGTTTCTCTGTGTAGTCCTGGACACCCTGGAACTCGCTTTGTGTGGATCAGGCTAGCCTTGAACTCAAGAGATTCTCCTACCTTTGCCTCCTAAGTGCTGGGATTAACCACCGACTGGCTTGTTAATGTTTTTTTAGATGTGGTTCTGTTGACCTTGGATTTAGTCAGCTTTTGCATGTCTGTAGAAGTCTTTGTTTTCTAAGAGTATTTTTTACTGGCTATAGATTTTATATTATAACCCCTTTCCCATTATTATTTTAAAAGCTGTCTTTCTATTTTCTCTCGACCTTCATTGTTTCTCTACAATTTTTATTCTTTGAGAATTTCATACATGCATTCAATGTATTTTTATCATTCACCTCCTGCTCCTTCCTCCTAACTACTTCTCGATCCACTTTCATATCCTCACCCCTTACCAACTTTATGTGTGGTTTTTTCATTACCCACCCAGGACAGTTCTTGGGGCTTTAAGCATATTGTCCACGCATTGTCAGCCTACCAGAGCTCACAGCCTTAAAGAACATTGACTGTGTCAGTACCGTCCACTAAGGTTGTGAGCCCCCTTCCTCCAGTGTCTGTTTCTTATCTTGATTGTCTGAATAGTCTTTGTTCCTTTCTTTATGATATTTCCCTTTTTTTCTGGCTACTTTTAATATATATTTTTAAATCTTTGATCCATTCTTTTGGCCCACTCCATCTTTATATTGATTTTGTACCTGAGGATGACCTTGAATTTTTCATACTCCTGCCTCTACCCTAGGAGGGCTGGGATTGTGCCCAGGTTATATCAGCTGATTATCCAACCCAGGGCTTTTTGAAGCACTACAAGCTAAACCACCACATCCCTAGCTCTGCTTTATCTTTTTAAACATCAGCAGCTTGACTGTGATGTTTCTAGTTTTTCTAAAAGTGTTTGTCCTTGGTCTTTCTGAACTTCCTGGATTTAGAGTTGTCAGATTATCTCCCCCACTCCCATCCCCTGTTCCCTCTGACAGATTGCTCTGTCTCATGAGTACTGTACTGAAGCACTGTTCACTTCCCTTTTTTTTTTTTTGTTCTTCATACAAATATAGTTCCCTAAAAAGTGTGTGTGTGCTCCAGAGGATGATAACTTTATGGAATTATTTCTCTCCTGTCTCTATGTGGGTTCTGGAGACTGAATTTAGGGTGTCAGACTTGCAGGGCAAGTTTGTTTGCTGAACTCCATGGTCAGCCCACAGATAGTTTTTATTGCTATGCATGCTCACTACTGATCTTTTCATTTTTAGTGTCTGATCTGCTTATACAGATTTACTTGGGAATTCTGACTGAGTGCAGGCAGACATCAAGTCCAGATGTTGTTAATTGAGTGATGAGTGGAGGGAGTCCTCAGTAACACGCCCATTCCCAGTGCATTCCCAGGTTTCTGCCAGTGTCAGGTGCTGCAGTTTTTATGGAAGGTTACCCACCTCTTTTTCATTACTCTTGGCACTTGCTCTTCTGTGAAGTCTGATTATAACTAGAGGCCTGGAGACATCATGGGCTCACTCTCAGACTGATTGGCTTTCAACAAGTTTGCTTCATTTTGGGACTCAGGGTTCTGCTGTATCACAGGTATTGTACTTATTTTCCTTTAGACTTTGGATTCAATTCATATGGTAATTTCATGATATTAATGTCTTTCTGTCTGTAATTTTTTTTTTTTTTTGTATGTCAGCTTAGTGCTGCTAATGGTTAGGAGATCCGTTATGGGTTTTGTAGAGGTCGCACATGCTCTGAGACAAAATAATCTAATGGTTAGGAGATCCGTTATGGGTTTTGCAGAGGTCGTACATGCTCTAAGACAAAATAAACTGGACATTCTCCTTGAGCCTACTACCGTCTTCCGATCAGATGTCGTAGTCCTTGTATTTCTAGTTCCCCACTACCTCAGCAGCCCACCAGATTGCTTTCTATAAATTTTTTTAAAAATATATCCACAGGTGATAATTTAACTCTTTGTGGCTGCATGCCATGTGCTGCTAGAGCTTTTTCTAAAATGGTAGCAAGACATTACTGCTGTGAAACTCAATTGTGAGAGGAAACCAAAGCTGGTTCTGAACCTTTGAGCCAGTTTCCTCTGGGTAGCACCATTTACCAGTCACAGTTCAGTGCAGGAACTGTGGTATCCACAGCAAGAGGGAATTGAGGACAGGAACTCAGGTGCTTTAGGAATATTTGGCAGTTTGGAAGGATGGAAGTCGGTGGCCATTCCAGAGAGTGGTCTGCTGTCCTTGTCACCTTTTTACACCAACTCTGTAACCTGTCTCATCCCGAGGTTAGTGATCAAGTCCTGGAATTTGGAGTTTGTTAGTGTCTACAGAAAGATCAGCAGTACTGCAAGGCCCTTGGCTTTGATTTGGCCTTCCAGATTGCGCTAAAGTGTATTCTCTTGGCAGAACCTAATTTGGAAAGTGTAACTTTTTGTTTAACTTTCCATTTAAAATTAATGAGTTTTCTTATGAAAATAACCTCCAAATCTCAGGGGCTTACATAATATAACAAAGGGTTTTTGTTGTTTTGTTTATATCTCTCTTTTTCTTGCTCATGTTATGTTTAATAGGTTTTCTGTGTAACTTGATAATAGGTTTCTCTGCTGACACAGTAAGCCAGATCAAGCCGAGTTGAAAAAGCAAAAGAACATGTTTATTTGAGCAAAACAACTCCTGGGTGAGTTCTCCGGCCCCAGAGATTGGAGCCAGAGAGGTCACGTGACCGAACTAAAGCAAGGAGCATATATACCCTGTAAGTGAGGGGGTGGTGATATGCTGAGTTTGTACCCAAGTATGGTTAAAAACTGACCGCTTTAGTCGGGGTCTTGGCCTACTGGCAACTTCAGCAGAGGAAATAGCTGCCTGAGATTTTCTGAGAGAGTGGGTTGTGGAGAGAGAGGAATGGGGCTTTCATGATCAAGGAGGAGCGAGCTGGAGGTTCCAGCTGAGCAGTATAAATGGCTGAAATTTGCTGCAGCCCTTCATATGTCATTTTATTGAGAAGAGCTTACTTTAGATCCTATTTTGTTTTGTAGAGACAAAGCGGGGACAGAAAAACAAGTTTTTTAAAGATGCTTTTCTGTTTAGATTAGCCTGTGTGATGTAGCCCATCTGTAATGGCACATTTTATGATACAAGCTAAATTAATCAGAGGGGAAGGAGCCTCAGTTGAGGAAATTCCTCTAGGAGATTCAGCTGTAAACCATTTTTTCACCTAGTGATCACTGGGGGAGGGCCCAGCCCATTGTGAATGGTGCCATCCCTGGGCTGGTAACCCTAGGTTCTATAAGAAAGCAGACTGAGCAAGCCAAGGGAAGCAAACCAGTAAAGAGCATTCTTCCAGGATCCTGCCTTGTTTGAGTTCCAGTCCTGACTTATTTCAGTGGTGAACAGCAATGTCGAAGTGTTAAGCTGACTAAACTTTCCTCCCCTACTTGCTTTATGGTTGTTGTAAAGCAGCAGAAGAAAGACCTCGGCTGGCTAAGGGGCCACACAGCACATGAGAGCCCACAGCAGGTGAGGAGCAGACACACCATGCAGGCAGAGCTTATGTATGTGGGAGTTTTATTGAGATAAAGGGAGTGGAGGAGGTAAGAGAGGAAGAGGAAGAGGAAAAAGAGGCAAGGATTAGCCTACCTATTCAGAAGAGTGGTGGAAAGAGAAAGCAGGAATGGGCAGAGCTGGTCTCTTAAAGGGACCTTTTGCACCTGTGTATATACATAGTGACGTAGCAGTCATAGGACCCTGGACTGACCAGGGTACTGCCTGGGTTCATCCTGCCAGGTGACAGGAGCCAGCATAATGCCTGAATCCTAACAGTGGTAATGGTGTTTTGTGGCAGCAGTAGAATTCCATAGTAAGACTCTATCAGAATGCCTACACCTGCTCACATTCCATAGATGTTAAATAGAGTAGTTCCGGAATATATTAGGAAGCATGATGAACTAGGGTATGCTGGGACAAATAATAACTGAATGATGGCTAAATGAGTGAAAGGGTCTTCCTGTAACTGATGCTGATGTGTCCAGGTATAAAGAGACTGTGTGGTGTGGTGTGGGTATAGGTGCATGTGCACACGCACACATATGAGAGTGTGTAGTTGTCAGACGGCAACCGTGGGCATCTTTGATCTGAGGAGACTTAGCAATCCACATCACTAATAATTCTTGTCCCTAAGTGAGAAGGCAATTTATAATACTTCAATTTGAACCTAATGAAATACTTTTTTTTTCTAGTATTAAGTAAAATTTAACTTTTGAATTGATGAAAAGTATTAACTGATTTTTCTAAATTTTAAATTTGTCCTTTGGTTTTCAGGGCCTGTCTTCCAGTTTGCAAATGGGTTGATGGACTCCGAATGTGGTGTGTGACTTGTCACCTTCTAGCTTACTGGCTTTGTTTGGCAAGCATCACATGAATGTGATCCATTAGCTGAACTGCAGGATATTATTGGGGCTCTTCCTTTGCCGTGTTGCTTTTTATTTTTACAAACTGGTATCACATAAAATGTCATTGATAAAGAGAAACCTGCTTTTGATTTGTATGATAAAGCTTAGTTTCAAATCTCTGAAGAAAACAGTTTACTTCTTTTGTAAAGTACCTGAGCTGTAAACCATGCTCATTGCACTGTAGGTTGTTAGGCACTTTGTGAAGTTTGTTTTTCTTAGCCTTTTGTAGTGTGTCTTAGAACTATAAACTGGTTTCGTGTCTCATTCTGGTGTTGGTGACATGTGGCTGTTAGCCTCTGTAGGTTTATATTACCTAGTTACAGATGTGGTGATTAGACATCTGAATGGTATTTTATTCAGCAAGTGTTTCTTTATGCAAAGTAGTGTTTCAGCTTCTGATAGTGAGCGCATGGAATGAGACAAAATTAATGTGAGATGATGAACAGACATAATGCTGGTGCTTTATGACCAGATGCTAGTGTTGCGTACATACTTGATAGCATGGGGAGGAAGGAGAGGGAGGGAGAACTCAGATGTGACCCATGATTATTTTGGGAGCACAGGGTGTAAGGATGGAATGGCACAATTAAATGTGAATAGATAGATGTGGTTGGACAGGAAGGGACTCCTCCACTCAGTGTTAAGGAGTATGTGCCTTGGTTAAGTTGTGTCTTAATGTGAGTGGAGAAAGACAATGACCATTTTAAGCTGTAATAATTGTAGACAAGAGTTGGAGCCTGGACAATTAAAGCTTTGGAGTAGGGGTTTTCAGATGTTTAGAGGTCTTTAGGGTTTGAAGTCTATAGAATTTTGGGTTGAGGAAGAGAGGATGAATGGTTTGAACTCCTGAACTTTTTTATCTCTCCCACCTTAGAATATTGGAAATCCTAAAACAGTAGTTTCATCAAAAAACTTTGCTGTTATTAAAATAATACAAATTGGGAGGGGCGGTAAAGATGGCTCAGTGGTTAAGAGCACTTGCTGCTCTCATAGAAGACATGATAGTCACTGAAGGACCAAAAATGTACATAGATACGTTCTCTTTGATCTGGAACTTTGACATGCTTTTGTTGAACATACTCTATTTTATTTTATTATTTTATTTTATTTGACAGGCTCTCACTGTAGCCCTGGCTGGCCTAGAAGTTCCTGAGAGCTGCTTGCCTTTCCCTTTTAAGTGCTGGAATTAAAAGCATATGCTAACATGGGCGGCTTGAACATATTCTTAAAACCTGTCAACAGCGTCATTCCATTAACTTGGTCTTTGCTTATGAAATTATCAGTCCTCTTTTTCCTTTTGGTTCCTTAAGGCTAAGGCATACTTGTCACTCAGCAGCTTCTCAAGTATTATAGTGGCCACACCCACTCTGCCTTTCTCCTCTCCCCGTTCCCTCTTTAGTTTTGGTGATGGTGGAAATCAAACTTAGGATCCCTACATGCCAGACAAGGGCTCTGCTGCTCAGTTACACCCTCAGCCTCTATGATTGCATCTACATTTTTCGTTGGTATATTCCTGTCTGGGTATGTATGCATATTTGAAGAAGTCTTCTAGTAGGTTCCTGATAAGAATGTTAGATCTTGCCTAGCTAAAAAAAAAGGGGGGGGGGCTGCATTCATACTTACCTAATTGATAGTTGAGATGGAGAATCCCTCCCGCCCTCATCCCCCAACAAGTCTCTTACTATGTAGCTCTGACTGTTCTGAAACTCTTTGTGTAGACCAGGTTGGCCTCAAACTCATAGAAATCTGCCTGCCTCTGTTTTCCTGAGTGTTGGAATTAAAGGCGTGTACCACAGGAAATCTTGACTGAAATTTTTCCTGGAACTTTTAAAGTGTTCCATCTTTGACTTCAAGCTTGCTATCTACATTGAATGATATCAAATGCTACTTTGACTTTCATTTTTGAGGGAGCTTATGGGATGTTATAATATGTCAGTATCTGTTTGCCTTTACATTTTTCCTGTTCTCTTTCATTCTCTTGAATTATTAGTAGTCATGTAGAATTTCCAGTTTTTCTGTCAGTTAGCTAGGTTTTATCTTCTATTTCTCTTAATGGTCTGGGAAAGTTCCCTGATGATTTCTTTATCTCTCTATTAGATTTTGGCTGTATTTTTAACTTTAGAAGCACCTGGATTGCTTCTATGCTAAGACAGGTTTTAATTGTATCTTATTTTTTTTAAATAACACTCCCTGTGTGTGTGTTTGTGTTAGCATGGTAACATGTGGGAGGTCAGAGGACAACTTACAGGAATTGTTTTTCTCCTTTTACCAGGTAGATTCCAGGATTGGACTCAGGCCCTTAGGCTTGTTGGTAAGCACTTTGAGCCATTTACCAGCTCTAATTGTATCCTTTTGAGAATAGTAATTCTAGATTTTTAAAAAATGATTTCTTCTATCCTTTGAATTACCTTTGTTCTTAAGTTTGTCATTTTTTGTTTTGTTCATGTCTGAAATTTGATCATCCTTTACTGTCTATTCATATTTAAAATTGAAAGAGACTTTAGCAGGTCTCTGAAGGGGACCTTGCTAAGTTGTTAAGTGTTGACTTCACTTTAGGTTGATTGGATGGAGAACTGCTGTTGAAGAACTGCCAGGTGCTAGTGCATGAGTGTCTTTCTCTGGGATGCTCGGTTTCCAAGAGAAGGATCTTCATCCTGAGGAGGGAGGGGGGATGAATGGAGCAGGAAGAAGTATATTTCTCCTGGTTGGACTTGAACATTCCTTTTACTCTGGGGCTTTGTAAATAGTTACTGTGCTTTCATTTCCCAGTTGCCCAGCTCCAAATAATCACACAGAAACTATATTAATTACAACACTGTTTGATCAATGGTTTAGGCATATTCTTAGCTAGCTCTTACATCTTAATTTTTACCCATTTCTATTAATCCATGCATCACTACAAGGCTGTAGCTTACTGGTAATGTTCTGGCATCTCCTTCAGTGGCTACATGATGTCTGTCCTCAACTCCAACTTCTCTCTCTCTCTCTCTCTCTCTCTCTCTCTCTCTCTCTGTTTGGACTTCCTGCCTAGTTTAATCTGCTAAGCCATTGGCCGAAACAGTTTTATTCATCAACCAATAAAGCAGCACATATATATATATATATATATATATATATATATATATATATATATACATCCGACATCAGGGCTTCACCTCAACACCTGTCTTTGTTTCATCTTCAGAACTCAGACATTTTTGGCTTTAGTGTTAAGGAGTGATCACCCTGTTGAAATGTTAGGAGACAATTAAGAATTTTAAATTAGTGAGATACTTGTAGTTAGTGTAGTTGAGAACAGATTTCCTATTTTAAATACTTTTTTACTTTGGTGAGAGTTTGAATTAGATGGAGTTGGTACCATATAGATGTCATGATAACCCTAACCATTTCATACATGTGCTGTCACGATGGGCTTTTGTACACAGCTGTGTCTCAAGTTGAAATGTGATGGTAGAATTGTAGAGCAGTGTTGTGTAGGACACACACAACACTGTTCTGTAGGAACAGAGTGTTGGTTTCTTAACCTATCTTCTGTTGGGGGCATCTGTACTCTCCTAGTCTATTCCTCTTGCAGAAATGGGTTCTAAGCAATAGAACAGAAATGCTATTTACAACATTCCAGTGTCGGGAAGAGCATTTCACATGAAGCTAACTTGCTGCAGCCTTATCTAGACCAGTGTATCTTTGTGGACAGTTGAGTAGGGTAGAACACCCAAGGAATGTATTAATGAGGACCTTAATAAAAACCAGATGCCAGTGTTATCTGGTAATATGTTTATGTGAAAATAGCTTCAGAAGCTATGGGAAGAGTGACTTTATAAGTATCCACAGTAGACATTTTAAGTTCTCAATAGTGTCTCCAAATCCCCAAACTTAGAAGTCCCCAAATACCCAAAGCCTTTTCATAGAATTTGTCTGGGTAGAAAGAAATGCAGCTTCACTAGATACAGATAGCTGCTCTTCTCTACTGGCAAATCAAAACATCACCAAGTCGGTGGCTCAGAGTTAGACTTTTCTCTCCTCACGAACAGACTATTTACAATGGATAGTTTTTGTTTTTAAACTGGCCAGTTCTAGTAACAACTAAGTGTTACGGTTCTGTGTCAAGTTATTTTCTTTTTGTTTTGAGATGATCCTTCTGCCTGTTTCTGGAGTGCTGAAGTCAGAGGAATTCACCTCACATCCAGTAAATGCTTTCTGTGATGCTGAGGATCAAACCTAGGGCTTTATGCCTGCCTGGCAAGTCTTCTGCCAGCTAACTAAGCTACACCCTAGCAAAATTATTTCCCTTTACAACTAGGGTTTTGCTTCTTAAATACTCCCATTCGTTTATTAGAATACATCATCTTGTTTTTGTTCTGACCGTCTGTTCCCCTTATTCCCAAGGACTTCTTTCCCACTCTGAAAGTGTAATTTTTGGCCTTCAGCTCCTCTGTCCGGTACTTTAATGAGTTCAGTCAACCCCTTTTGATGGAGGGAGCAGAATGCTGTGTCTGATACTATGTTTTGAGTAATGCCATTAACTGGCTTGTTACTGAGATGAGCAAACTGTGATAACAGGTGGCTTTTTTTTTTTTTTAAAGAAATATCCACTTTCTCCCTGGCCCATTTCACCTGATTTGTAAACAGAGTTTTCTTTGGGCTGCCAGCTCAAACAAACCAGAGACTTACTATTAATTATGAAAGCTCAGCCTTAGCTTAGGCTTGTTCCTAACTAGTTCTTTTAACTTAAATTAACCTGTATCTTTTAATCTATGTTCTTTTATGAGGCTTGGTTACCTTCATTCTGTACTGCCCATCCTGTGCCCTCTGTGTCTGCCTGGCAACTCTGCCTTCTTCCTAGAATCCTCTGTGTTCCTGGTAATTCTGCCTAACCTCTTCCTGCTTATTGTCCATTTAGTTCTTTATTAAATCAGTCACAGTGACACATCTTCACACAGTGTGCAAATATGCCACAAAATTCCCCCTTTGTTTAAATAAAAAGCAAAAGTTTTAATTCTAATAGAGTAAAATTACATACAATAGGAAAAATTTTCAAGTAAGAATTATGTTCACAATGTCCAGTCCATTTGTTTTTGGCAAATTCAGAGAAAATATTATCTATCATATCTTGGTAAGTCCAAAGTTTTGTACCTAATTTGCTTTTCATCATAACTAAGAAAAACTATAACATAACTATCTAATCTTCAACCCCATCAGAGACCTGGGGAGAATATAATATTATCTGAGTAAACAGGAAGTTCAGAGCAAGCAACTTCCAAAACTAAGAAACGACAGACATCTGGCTGTCTGGACAGTCACCCCAGGGTTCCTCTGTAATGATGGGGCATCCAACTTTGGCCTATGGGCCTAATAGCTAACAGACTTTTATATGAAGCGGGAATTTTGAAGGACTGTCCTATCTTGTCTAGGCAAAATTTGGCAGTTGCTTTTTTTTGTGTCCTGCTTGTCCAATTTGAACACTATACTGTCAGCAGTCAAGGTGAAGGTAGTTTCTTTTCCAAATGACTGGCTTTGTCACAACAAAAGCAAGCTATATAGAGGTTCTTCGATGCCCATCATCTTTTTTTGTAGTAAATTAGTACTGCCAGGAGCAGATGTGTGTCTCTGTCACAAATAGCCTTAGTGTACCTAATCCTTAGTTTGTTGTGGAAGGCTGCTTGTTCATTCGCGGCTGTCCAGACCACAAAATAATGACTCAGAAACTATATTATTTAAGTCACTGCTTGGCCAATCACTTAAGTGTATTGCTAGCTAGTTCCTATATCTTTAGTTAACCAATTTAAATTAATCTGTTTATTGCCACGTGGCTGTGGCTTACCCGGTAAAGTTCCATACAGTCTCTGTCTCCAGTGGGGCTACCTGGCTTCTCTTCGATTCCGCTTTCTTTTCTCCGAGCATTCAGTTTAGTTCCCCTGCCTAGCTCTACTCTGCCCTATCACAAACGAAGGCAGTTTCTTTATTCATTAACCAATAAAAGCAACATATATACAGAAGGACTTCCTACACCAATAGTTAATTAAAAAACCAACTATGTTTCAGATGTAATTTAGTTTGCTAAGCTTGGCTTATTTTAAAATTGTCATTAGCAAGTCAGAGAATCAATACTATAAGCTAACTCTCTTGATGGGGAATAGGGGTACCATGTGGAACTTTGGTGAGTTTGCATGAAAGCACTTCTGCCTGCTCTTTCAATATTGTCTTTGATATATTTATACATTTCATTGACCACAGTGCAAAGATGACAGACCCCTTACTAGCAATCCAGAGAAGAAAATGAATGTTACCTTCTCTAGCTACATTATACTGTGTATGTGGGCCAGTGGTTCTCAAACTTGAGCAGTCTTGAGGGTCGTTTGGGAAGAGAATATGGAACAGATTCTAGGGTCTCTTCTGACTCCAGAGTTCTGATCAGGTCTAAGGTGGTGTACTGGCTGGTTTTCTGTGTCAACTTGCCATAAGCTAAAGTCATCAGGAAGGAAGAAGCCTCAGTTGAGGAAATGCCTCCATGAGAGGCAATTTTTCAATTAGTGATCATTGGGGGAGGGCCCAGCCCACTGTGAGTGATGCCGTCCCTGGACTGGTGGTCCTAGTTTATGTAAGAAAGCAGGCTGAGCAAGCCAGGAAGCAAGTCAGTAAGGATCACCCCCTACGACCTCTGCATCAGCTTCTGTCCTATTTGAGTTTCTGTCCTGACTTCCTTCAGTGGTGAACAGCACCGTGGAAGTGTAAGCTGAATAAAACACTTTCTTCCCCAACTTGCCTTTTGGTCATGGTGTTTCGTAGCAGCAATAGAAACCCTAACTAAGTAGGACAAGTGAAGTCTCACAGTTCCTATGACAAACTGCCTTCCCCATGATGTTCCCTGTTAAGTAACCAGGCTTTGAGAGTCACTGTTGGAGTGTAATGATCAGTCTCTGCAGTAGCTATACCAGCCGGACAAAAGCACAAGAAGTCATTGCGAAAAGATTAGGGAGTAGGACCCCATGTGAAATGGAATTCTAAACAGCAAATAGTATGCCTAGGATTGTTTCTCCAGTAAACACTTACTTTGTTAGTCCACTTCACAGACTTTGACTGCCCATCAGCAGTTCAGAGTTGGGGCTCTAGCTTTTAATTTCTTGCCAGTAGTATTGGTGTTAAAGCAACACCTTCTGTTCCCTGCTCTCAGGCAGGATTTCTCTTTAGTCCTGGCTGTCCTGGAACTCGCTCTGTAGACCAGTTTGGCCTTGAACTCGCCTACCTCTGCCTCTGGAGTGCTGGGATGAAAGACATGTGCCACTACTCCTGACTTTTGTCAAGTTTTAATAAGTTATTTGGTTAATGAAAGTGCCTGCCATGAACGACACATTTCTAGTAGTTTGCTAGTTCTTGACAGCTGTATAGTATCTCCCAAACCCTAGGTTCCAGCTGTTTGTGCTCTAAACTTAGTTTCATTTGGTTATAGTAAGGGTCAGTTTAACTACCTTTGCAATAGGAGTCTGGTTGTGAGTTTGATATCTTCCCTGTAAGTATTTTGAGGTTTCATCTTTGTGGCAGTTGTTTGGAGAATCACACAAGTTTTATTTTGAATTGGAATGTCTCTTTGTGAACTCACACCTTCTGGTTTATTTGCTTTTCATTCTTTTCTCTCCCTTCATCCCTCTCTCCTTTTCTCCCTCCCTTCCTCCATCCTTCCTTCCTTGATGGAATTTTTCAGCATGCATTCCAGGCTGGCTTTATGCATACTATGCAGTTTGGCTATCCCCCTTCCTTAGCCTGCAGGTGTGCACCACTATGTCAGGCTTTAATATGAGACACTTTTTTTTTTCTAATCAGAAGTAATAGGTATTGAATTTGCCTCATACATGTTAGGTGAGTTGTCAGCCACTGAGTTAAATTTCCTAAAAGGAGATTTATAATATTAAGTCTTTAGGAGAATTGCCACCCCCCCCAGTGTGGAGATTCGAACCCAGGGTCTAATACATGCTAGGCAAACCTCTACCCTTTATTGTTGTCTCTGTGATTCATTTGTCATTAGACTTGTCAGGTTTCCATTTCATTTCTGCCTCTGTAACCTATAGCCTTGTTGATTCATTGTATGGTGCACAGTTCCTTTGGTTCTGACACAGATAGAGTGGTATATTGTTATTTCAATTCCATACAAAGCACCTCATTGCCCTAGCAATCTCCCTGTTGGCCCTTTGTAGATATGCCTTTTCCTTATTGACAAATCTCTGGCAATCAGTGATATGTTTTTATCCTCACAGTTTCACCTAAGTAAGTTAATATTATATGCACGGAACTCTTACAAATATGGAGACTTTTTTGATTATGGCTTCTTACATTTATTTAGCACTGCCCTCAACCACATAGTTTTAGTAACTAGACCCAGGGCTTCTTATATACTAGACGAGTATTATACTGAGCCTTATTTACAAAATGTACTTAATGTTAATGGTATACTAAAACTGAATGTGTTGGCATAAGCTATAGTCCCGCTCTTGGGAGGTAGAGGCAGAAAGAGCAGGAGTTGAAGTTCATCCGTGGCTACATTGGAGTTTGAGGGCTACATGAGACCCTGTCTCAAAAAGGGAAAAAAAAATCTACCATGTTGTCTTAAGAGTCAGCAAGTCATTCTTTAAGTGCCCTTTGGCTTGTATTTTATGGCACTAAAAGTAAAATGATTTATAGGAAATTGAATAATAATGATAGCAGTGGTGTATTTTATATATATCCTTAATGGCTAAGGTTAGACGTTAGGAATATGATAAGGCTTTTCCTGGCCTGGCCTCTTTGTCTGGAATTAGCCATGTATTCTGGAGGAAGCCAGTTAACTTCCTTGCTTCCCAGGTTTTGGCAAAATGAGCAGTAAAATACTTGATCTGGAAGTTGTTACCTCTTATCTTCTTGGGTATCTAGAAATCCTTAGGTAACTATTTAACTTTAGCATCTTATTGTAAAGCATGTGTTACCCCTGAACTTAGGAACAGCTTGCTAAGGCCTTGAAAGGATTTGTGATGAGGGTTTGAGTTTGTCCATTGAAATGAAGTGACCCTTCAGTGTAAGGTCTCTAGGTCATTGTCTTTTTTTCCTTGGTCTTGTCGAATTCTAGGTACGGCACTGTGATACTGTAAATGTCAGTACATTTTGTGGGATCCTCTTTTGGGACTACAGTGTTGTTTAAATCTCCAGCCCTGTGGTTATTAGATAGACCCCCCCCCAGGGATGTCTATAAAGATTAATTATGAAAGGCTATAGTTCCTGGAACCTTCTTGTAGTTCATTGATGGCTCATTATGTCACATAATTGTGACAATATGTATTTGAGGGTCAGGATATTTTTGAGAATGCTTCACTGATGATAGAAGCTTATAGCATATTGGGAAAGCAGCCAATGACTGCTTAACATTCCTGACTAGTTCGTGTGTGTGTGTGTGTGTGTGTGTGTGTGTTTGTGTGTTTGTGCTTTCACTCTCTCTTCTGCTCATTTTCTTCCCCATCTCATCTCTCTCTTTCTCCTGTCTCCCCCTCAGTTCCCCCATCTTTTTTTGAGACAGTGTCACTGCACTGTCTCAGAGCTCACTATGTAGATCAGGCTTCCTGGAACTCAGATACCTGTCTGCCTCTGCCTCCATCTTCCAACTTTCTCTTCTGTTTAAAAACTGATAGAGGTTGGGTAAGTAATGGAAGGACAGATTTTGAATGTGTATACACTTGCTATGATTTGTATTTCTGTGTGGTGCATAATAATGTTTATTTTACTTCTATTTGTAGTGATGAATGTCATAACAATCGAAGATTATAAGAGCACATACTGGCCAAAATTAGATGGTGCCATAGACCAACTTTTAACCCAGAGTCCTGGCGACTATATACCTATATCCTATGAACAGATTTACAGGTAAGTGACTATTTAATTTGTGTGGGTTTGGATGGATTTTGATTGCTGACAACATGAATGTGATATATAAAGTATATTAGATGACGTTGGACGTGTATATTCTCCACACTGGTGAACTGGATGTTCCGTTCAGAAGTGGTTTTCATGTCAGGATAGATCTAGTAGACCACACTATTAACTTCCACCTCTGCTTGCCTGTCTCTGTCATATACAATGAAAAACCTCCAGGGCCAGTGAGAGAAGCTAGTGGAATGTCTGCTGTAAAAATACATGGCTTTTAGGAGATCCTAGTTAGCCTTGTTGATGTTGACTGACATCAATTCTGTTTGGGAGATCCTAGTTAGCCCTGTTGATGCTGACTGACATCAGCTCTAACTGTACCTAGCTCTTAGTCAATGGAAACAGTAGATTAGGAACTGGGGTGGGAAATGAGATCAGCACAGTGACAGGAAGAAGTGACAGCTATGTCATTCCCCACAACTGGTGTACAGGAGGACGTATTGCAAACACCTTTGTAAGTCAGAAACCGTCTCTCTTTTAGTTATCATTCTCTTTCTCATTTTGACAAGTATTTTAAAAAAGAGAGAAAAGCTGACTTACAAGGAGTTAGTACATTCAGATCCTCATTTTGGATTATCTCATGCCTATTTCACGTGTACTATCCAGGTCATGTGAAGTTAATTGACAGTGTCCTTTCCATCAGAACACTGAATGGGGAGGGTAGATTTTTCTTTGTTTTTGGTTGATCACCTGTTATAAGTTGAGTTGTATTTTGAAAGTGTACTTTAACATTAGATTGCCGGGAATGCTTCTTCATTGACTTGGTGTCTGTGCCTGTTCCTTCTTGCAGCTGTGTATATAAGTGTGTGTGCCAGCAGCACTCGGAACAGATGTACAGTGACCTGATTAAGAAGATAACCAGTCACTTAGAACGAGTCTCCAAGGAGCTGCAGGTAAGGAGCTGAGTGCATCAGGATTTGTTGCTTTAGTGTGTCTGGTGGAACTAGGCTGTCTCATGAACAGTTGGGATCTTGTTAATTTGATTTACCACACAAGTTTATACTTTTCTAGTTGGATAACTGGCTAAATGGTCTAATCTTTAGAAAAAATATTTGAAAATTTGACAAATTATGGAACGTTTTATTTGGAATATATTTCAGTTTATAACTGATACCACAATGTCAGCATTTTTTTTATTTAAAATAATGTTTTTTCTCTGTTAACTTTACTATCTGGTGAAATTAAAAAAAATAGATCCAATATATTTTAACTTCTTTTTTGAATTTGTATTATCTTTCAAGTGTGAGTGGTTTGCCTCCGAGTTTCTAACCCTTGTTGTATGAACAACTAAAGCTATTGACAAACCCTTGCGGATGATGCTGTTAGGTAACACCCTGAGTGGAGTGCCTGGCCTCAGTCACTAGCTTTGGGCAAGAGCCAGGCCACACTTGGATTCTGGTGTAGAAGTTAACAGGACCTACAAAACTCACTCACAGTAGGTGACCAGGGTTCCCTCCAAGGTGAGGAACAGCTCCAATAGTACGCTTTGTGTCTGATACTGTTTCTCACTTACCTTGTTTTGTTTTGTCTCCCACATTTTATCTTTGTGTTTGGGGGCAGCGTGCATATGTGCCGTGGAGTGTCCGCTGTGCGGGTCAGGATGTGTGGTGTCGGGCATCTTCTCATCTTTGCATCCTGAGCCGCCTGCTTGGCCCAAAGTTTGTTTTGTTGTTTTCCTTTTTTCCCCTTAATTATCAACAGAGCTACATTCTATAAAATACACACCTTCGCCTGTTGTTTTCTCCATCTTTTTGTAACTGAATATACCATAATAATTAACAGATATTTACTGCCTATATATCATATGTCAGTTGTAGAAGTTTATTGTGCCTTAAATAGTTTGCTTTTAATTCTGGACTCTCCTTTCTCCCCAAATTCTCCCTAAAGGCAACTTGCTGCTCTGGTCTGTCTGTCCTGTGACTTGCCATTCCTCTGTTTTCTGTCACTGTCCTTTTACAAGTGTTTTGCTGATTGTTCTCTCTTACTTGTTGTACCTAAGTTTATTTATCCAGCTTTTGACTGATACTGGTACTGGTATTCCCAAATTTTAGTCATATCTGTCAGAGTTTGTTTTTCCTCACCCAGCTAATGCAGCATTTTACAAAACTAAATTTTTAACTTCCTATTAGGAAGGACTTATTAAAGATTAAAGCAAGATAAAGGTGTTGTGCTCTTTTTAGTATTTAAAAGACTGTCAGTAAATGTAAAGGTGTATATCATGAAAACCCAAAAGAGTTTATTTTTAGAGTCAATACACATCTCATTAGTTTAAAAAACATTATTTTCTTTAAATTCTTTTTTTCTTGATGTCCTGGGTATCATATTCTCTGGTCTTGTGCATGCTAAGCAAGTGCTTCCCCAGTGAACTGAACTAGCTCTTGACAGTCTTCATCTGGGCTTCATCTAACAAACACCTGCTGAATTAGAATTGTGTCAGACCACTAGTGATCCTTCTGCCTTGACTTCTGGGCATGCACATACACACGCACACCACACACACACCATACACACCCACATACGATACAACACACACACCATACACACACGCGTATACACACACACACACCACACACACACACACACACACACACACCCCATTCACACACACACACACCAACCCGCCAGTCTTTAATTGACTTCTGTTGGAAGATGGTAACCAGTTTTAAATAGCTAGGTAAAGTAGGTAACAATGTGGGGACCTCAGACCCTGGTTCCAGCTTTGTCGCTCCTCAGTTGTAGACCCTTTCATTAAATGTGTTCAAATCATCTTGTCAGATTTTCAACATTAAGGTGAAATATCCTTATTGAAATATCTGTGATACCTAAGTTTACACTAAGTTTTAAGATCCTTTTTTTCCCCTTCTGCTTCCTGCCTTGCAAAGCTGCCTTTTCTCAGTATTACATTCATTTCTGTTCACCTATGGACAGACAGCCTTCCTGGAACTCTTGTCTAGCTCTCAAGACAGTACAGAACAGAACAAAGCAGACAGTTGGCATTTGTTTATGGACTCTTAGCCTCTTCGCAGTAACAAGCTTGTTAGGGCTGCAGCTGTGTTGCTGTCTTTGTATTCAAGTCCGGCTACTTCTCTGGCTCTTCTGGGAGGCAAGGACTCTGTCCTGCTTCTCTCTCTTTTTTTTTTTTTTAAATTTATTTATTTATTAAGGATTTCTGCCTCCTCCCCACCACCGCCTCCCATTTCCCTCCCCCTCCCCCGATCAAGTCCCCTTCCCTCATCAGCTCGAAGAGCAATCAGGGTTCCCTGACCTGTGGGAAGTCCAAGGACCGCCTACCTCCATCCAGGTTTAGTAAGGTGAGCATCCAAACTGCCTAGGCTCCCCCAAAGCCAGTACGTGCAGTAGGATCAGAAACCCATTGCCATTGTTCTTGATAACCTTAGTATCAGGCACAACCGTACTCAGACACTTGAGTGAATGCTCATCAGCTGATTTTTGACCTGTACCAATGGGGAAGGTATCACGATTACTCTTTGATAATTGATCCTCATGTTCTCTAGGTGTTTAGGTAGTTTTCGTGATAACCGGAATATGGCAAGTCTTACAGGGCAGGCCATTGTGTTTGGGTGGGGCATGTTATTTGCCAACCTGGTTTTTAAGTTCTTGAGCCAGAGCAGTATTGTGGTCTGAGTTGCATTTGGCAGATAAGCAAAGATTGAACATTGCATTGACAGATCAATGGGTTGAAGCCACAGGGCATCATCCTCTGTCAAGGACATCTTAAAATAGGTACTGGTTTGACTTATTTATCCAAGTTTAAAGGTATGTTGTGGGTCTTGGAGAGATGGTTCAGCAGTTGAGAGCACTGTGTGTTCTTCCAGGGGACCAGGCTCAATTCCCAGCACCCACATGGCAGCTCACACCTGTCAGTAACTCCAGTTTGAGGGCTTCTGGCACCCTCACACAGTCATACATTCAGGCAAAACACCAGGGAACATAAAAATAAAGGTGCATTCTGTTGGAGAGACTCAGAAGTGCTGTGTGAAATAGCATTCCATATTTATTTTTGGTGTTGACCTAAAAAATAGAGAATATAGTTTTCAGATTTTAATATTATTAGTCTATCAAACCTAAATATTTTTGTAAAGTAGCATAATCTAACATACTGTTGTAAAACACAGACCTCACACTCCCACATACACCTTTCAGTTTGGAATAGTGTCTTTTCTACCCCTTCAGTAACTTAAGAAGTTGCTCGTTGTTGAATTGGTAAAACAAATAACTGAACCCATTCAGTCTTCTCATTTGTTGCTTCACTTGATTCTTGTCTATAGTTTCTATTTGAGATTGTGACAGTTTATCCTGCCCATTTTTTTATATCCCTCTTCCTATAACTTCTGTCTCTTTTAAATATAAAGAAATTCAGGGTTCCCCCCTCCTTTTTTTTCTATATCACTGGAGTATTGAATTTTTAGGGTTTTTTTTTTTTTTGATTCTCAAATGAATGGAACTAGTTATATACAGAAAATTGTTTTACCAACTTAGTTTTGTTTTTGTTGTTTGTTGCCGAGACAGGGTGTTAATATGTAGCCCTGGCTGATCTGGAACTTGCTGTGTAGACAAGGCTACCTCCCCCGTGCTGGAACTGAAGGGCAGAGATGTGCCTTACCACTCCTGGCCTGCTTAGTTTTGCAAAGTTCTGTTTAACCTTTAACAGTTGCTCGCTTTCAATCAGTTGGAGCTTTTACTGTATCTTACCCACTTAGCTGTTTAAGCAGAGACTGTTTTTAGGGAAAGACAAAAACCTTAAAATGGGGGAAACAGCACAGGTAATGCTGCATTCAGGTCCTGGTAAGGAGTAGCCAAAGTAGAGCAGGGGGAGGAAAATGGTATAAGTTCTCATTCTTAAATCTCTAAACAGCACTTTACATTTATTTCTTTATATTTTATGTGCATTGGTGTTTTGCATGCATGTATGTCTGTATGAGGGTGTCAGATCTTGGGAGTTACAGATAGTTGTGAACTGCCATGTGGGTGCTAGGCATTGAACTTGGGTCTTTGGGAAGAGCAGTCAGTGTTCTTAACTGCTGAGCCATATCTCCAGCCCCACTAAACAGTACTTTATGGAAGTGTTTATCAGCTGTTTTAATTAAAGTGAAGTTGACTGGGTATACTTAAGATATTAATTTTTTTTAAAAAATAGTAATTTTGGTACCTTTTAAGCTAAATATATCTTGGTTTGTAGATACTATATTTGACAAACCAATAAATAATGAAATTAGTGGAAAGTAAGCCATAATTAGTCTTAACTTTATTCAGGCTGTACAAACACCAGCTTATATTACTTTATTGTATATTGTATAAGTTATATTTTTCTTACCCAACTGCCATTAAAGGTCAGCCATGTCTTCTTGGTGTTAAGATCTGGGCAGGCGTTGCATTGCTATTTGCTTTTTCCCCAGTGGGTGGCAGTACAATCCAACTGGTTGCTTACAGCTGTCTTAGCAAAAATAAAAAGTAAAAAAATTAAATATCTTGATTTTTAATTCTGCTGAAGTATACAGTGTGCCTTAAGAACCAATAAATAAATAAATAACCTCTTTACTTCCAGTATAGTTTTTTCCTTACTAGACTGAAGGTTTTAGGTAATAAAATTATTGGGCTGGAGAAATGGTTTGGTGGCTAAGAGTTCTTGTAGCTCTTGTGCAGGACTGGAATATGGTGTTGAAGGAGGCCGCTTAGTTGTTCCTGCTGCTTGATCCCAAAATAATCACACAGAAACTGTATTAATTAAATCACTGCTTGGCATATTAGTTCTAGCTTCTTATTCACTAACTCTTACATATTAATTTAACCCATTTCTATTAATCTGTATATTGCCTTGTGGCAATGGCTTACCAGGTAAAATTATATCTAGCTCTGGCAGGGCTACATGGCTTCTCACTGACTTCTCCCTTCTTAACCCAGCATTCAGTTTCGTTTTCCCCACCTAGCAGTGGATCTGTCTTCTATAGCTCTGCTATGGGCCAAAGCAGTTCCTTTATTAAGCAATGCATACAGAGGGGAATCACATATCACCTCCCCTTTTATATTTAAAGAAAAAGGAAGGTTTTAACATAGTAAAATTACATATAACAAAACAGGTATCAGTCAAGAATTACAGTTACAATATTTATATCTATTTTATCTTTTATCATAACTAAGGAAAACCATAACTATCTATTCTTCAACTCCATCAAAGACCACAACAGGATTTAATATTACCTAAATAAACAGGAAGTGCATTGTATGCAACTTCCAGAACCCTAGAATTGACAGAGACATCTCCCTGCCTGGACAGTCACCCAAAGTTCTTCTGTACTGTTGGGGCATCCATCTTCAGCCAACAGGCCCATAGTATCTGGCAGACTTTTCCACGAAACAGGAAATTTCAAAGACAGTTCCACCTATATTGGCAATTTGTCAGTCACTTTCTTCTGTGTCCTGCAGAATGTCTAGCAGACTTTTTCTATTTTTTCATGAAGCAGGAACCCCAGAAGACCTTTAGGCGAGTTCAGCAGTCATTTCTCTGTGGGTCCTGCATGTCCAGTTGATCATGCAGTCCAGACAAGAGCAGTTTCTTGCCCAAATGGTTAACCAACTTCATAAGGAGTCTCTTTGATGCCCATCTTCCTCTTGAAGTAGATTGGTGCTGCCAGGAGCAGATGTGTCTTATTGTCATGAAAAGTCCTAAGGTCTTAAAACATTTTAAATGCCATATTCTGAAGGTCTCTGAAAGATTTGAAGAATACCTACCTAACTGAAATATATCTCTATATATCTAGAAAACCTAACAAACATGACTATAAGCTTGACTATTATAGATGATTATCTACTAACCTGTATTTCTTAATTATACATTACATTTTTAAAAGTTCCTAAAGGGTTGTCTCTGGCCCTGTTTAACCCTGGTATATGATTAAATTCTTTTTTTTTTTTTTTTTTTTTTTTTGGTTTTTTCGAGACAGGGTTTCTCTGTGGTTTTGGAGCCTGTCCTGGAACTAACTCTTGTAGACCAGGCTGGTCTCGAACTCACAGAGATCCGCCTGCCTCTGCCTCCCCAGTGCTGGGATTAAAGGCGTGCGCCACCACTGCCCGGCTATGATTAAATTCTTTTTCCTGGTTCTTGAATCATGTCCCAGGCATTTAAGGCTGTTTTGTGGCATAGGGACAAGATTTGTTCATCATAAAGAGCTTTAACCTGTTGGTCAACATAAGTGCCCTCACCAAGAATTTGATCTTGGGAAGTCTCAAGTTCTTTTGTTTTTTTCTGTTGTTCTAAAATTTTAGCCTCTTCTCTGAAATAATATGTTTTAACAATTAATCTCCATATACAAAATTTATCTTCATATATAAAATTTGTATATAATATACAAAAATATAACCCAATGTAAAATATTTAAAATTAATAGTTTTTTTTAAAAAGTAGAATCAGTAATCTATTTTTTAAAAAATATTTCTTATTGTTTATTTACTTTATTTTATGTGCACTGGTGTGAAGGTGTCAGATCCCCTGGAACTGGATCTTAAGACAGTTGTGAGCTGCAATGTGGGTGCTGGGAACTGATCCCAGCTCCTCTGGAAGAGCAGGCAGTGCTCTTAACCACTGAGCCATCTCTCCAGCCCCAGTAATCTATCTTTTTATATCTATATCCTCCCTTTTTTCTTTTCAGAGTAGATTCAATAAGCTATCCCTTTATCTTATCATATCTAGTGGCTATGGTGGTTTAAATAAGAATGGTCCCTATGGTCTCGTATTTAAATGCTTAGTTGTACACCAAAGTATGGTCCGAGTGTTGAAACTACCCTTTTCTATAGAACACCCTGTTTACTTGAAGAATGGGTGGATGAAGACCAGACTGATTATTAAGACTTAGGTATTTGAAATGTGTCAGCTGTTAGAAGATGTATGTAATTCATTGTTTTCCAGTGACCAATGTGCAGTGGTAGTAAATATGTAAAAAGACTCCAAGTAGAATGTAAATCAGAGCACCATATAATATTTAATGCACCCATTGGTAGTTTCAGGAGACTTAATTTGTATTGCAACAAATTTTCAAGAAGCAATCATCTCTTAAGCTTCTGAGAAAGAGAATTTGTTGTGTCATGAAAGGGCTAATCAGGTCTGGGTGGTGGTTGGCAGCAGGTACACGCCTTTAATCCCAGCACTTGGGGGGCAGAGGCAGGTGGATCCCTAAATTCTAGCTCCAGGACAGCCAGAGCTGAACAGAAACTCTGTCTCAGGAAAAAAAAAAACATGTGTGTGTGCGTGCACACACACATACACACACACACACACACACACACACACACACACACGGAAAAAAGAAGGAGAGGAGTCTATTCAGATACAGCTTTCTCCCTCACCCATTTACAATTTTTTGAGGTTAGATTTTCTTCCTTTAATTCAAAACACATAATAATTGATTAGTGAAGCAGATGCAAGAATTAAGTTGTAACAATTGTTAAAATGTCAATAATTACTAAAGTTACTTAAGTACTTTTGGATTTGTTTTGGAAGATTATTTTTCATAAACAGTATGATTTTATGTAATGACTTTATTATTGTCATGTTGGAATGAATTAATTCAGGTTTTTTAATATGTAAAATTGTTTCCATTTATTTAGAATATAGACATTCAATTACAAAAGAATGAAAACTATATGCCTCAGACCATTATTTAAAGAAAAGTTAAAATGTTCTAGGGCTACTAAAGCACTAAATGCAGATATCAGTTGAAATATGAATAATCAACGTTTTTATACATTTAAAATTCAGATGTTTATATTTATATTTTTAAGAAAAATTTTTAAAAAATTATTGTTTTACCCTTTCCCTGAACCATTGTATAACAGATCCTGTGAATGTAATATAACAGACTGCCATTCAAAGGTATATTTTAACTTTTAAACTTATTTCATCATAGCAGTATACCTACTTCCTAAGACATATTGAAGCATAAAGAATTACTGTTTTACATAATGTAGCCAAATTGGTATGTTGCCAATTGAATAATTTTATCAAAAAATGGAAAGCTCTCCATTTATGTTGATCCTGCAAAGCATGTTCCTTTGTTGCTGTTCGTGTTGTTTTGCTTGGTGTATTGTAAGGAAGGTCCATCCTGGAGTAAGCATGCTATCGGCTGTTTCTGATGTGAAGCAGTTGTGTGGCTGTAGGGATGCTGAGCCTTCAGTGTTAGACAGGGAGGTGACAGTGGTTTGGCTGCAGCAGAAGAGCTACGCATGGCAGAGTAGCAGCAAGCATAGAAAATGTATGACTTCCGAACTTTGTTATTGATTTTTATTGATCTTTACACAAATAAAAAAGAATTAGAATAGATCATTTGTATGAATTGGGAAGCAAAAACAGCTTAGAAAATTCCATAGTATTTAATGCCCTTGCTTTATCAACATGGAACTTGCAGGAATATGAAAAGAAGAGAGTGGAAGCCTATAAGTTAGAAAGAGACTGGAAGGAAATTGCCATCAATGTCACAACATACAGGTCTTATTTTGACATAGACCCAAATAAAATGTTAAAAAAAAATAGGGCTTACAATGTGATTAGGGGAAATCAGAATATTGATTGAATATTTCATGAAATAAAGAAATTATTGCTAAAATATTTAAGTATATGATGAAATAAGTTCTAGAATTATAACATTATTTAAAAATTTGAAAGGTGATTTCAACTTTTATTTTTTTCTTTTTTTATTAATTGATTTTTATTGAGCTATACATTTTTCTCTGTTCCCCTCCCTGCCTCAACTCTTCCCCCAAGATCTCCATGCTCTCAATTTACTCAGGAGATCTCATCTTTTTCTACTTTCTACTTTTCTTGTAGATTATATCTATGTAAGTCTCTCTTAGTGTCCTCATTGTTGTCTAGGTTCTCTAGGATTGTGGTTTGTAAGCTGGCTTTCTTTGCTTTATATTTAAAAAACACCTATGAGTGAGTACATGTGATAATTGTCTTTCTGGGTCTGGGTTACCTCACTCAAAATGATGTTTTCTAGCTCCATCCATTTGCCTGCAAAATTCAAGATATCATTTTTTTCTGCTGTGTAGTACCACTTTTTTTTTTTATCCATTCTTCAGTCGAAGGGTATTTAGGTTGTTTCCAGATTCTGGCTATGACAAACAATGCTGCTATGAACATAGTTGAGCACGTATCCTTGTGGCACAATTGAGCATCCTTTGGATATATACCCAAAAATGGTATTACTGGGTCTTGAGGAAGGTTGTTTCCTAATTTTCTGAGAAATCGCCATACTGACATCCAAAGGGGTTGGACCAGCTTGCATTCCCACTAGCAATGTAGAAGTGTTCCCCTTTCCCCACAACCTCTGCAGCATAAGTTGTCATCAGTGTTTTTGATGTTGGCCATTCTTACAGGTGTAAAATGGAATCTCAGAGTTGTTTTGATTTGCATTTCTCTGATGAATAAGGATTTTGAACATTTCCTTAAGTGTCTTTCAGCCATTTTAGATTCCTCTGTTGAGAGTTCTCTGTTTAGGACTGTACTCCATTTTTCTTTTATTGGATTATTTGTTCATTTGATGACCAATTTCTTGAGTTCTTTGTATATTTTGGAGATCAGACCTCTGTCTGATGTGGGATTAGTGAAGATCTTTTCCCATTCTGTAGGCTGTCGATTTGTCTTGTTGACCATGTCCTTTGTTTTACAGAAGCTTTTCAGTTTTAGGAGGTCCCATTTATTAATTGTTTTTCTCAGTGTCTGTTGCTGCTGGGGTTATATTTAGGAAGTGGTCTCCTGTGCTAATGCATTCAAGTGTGCTTCCCACTTTCTCTTCTATAAAGTTAATGTGGCTGACTTTATGTTGAGGTCTTTGATCCATTTGGATCTGAGTTTTGTGCACTGTGATGGTTACAGGCCTGTTTTCTTTCTTTTTTTTTTTGCTTTAATTTTATTTTTTAATATTTATTTATTTATTTATTATGTATACAACACTTGGCCTCCACGTATCCCTGCAGACCAGAAGAGGGTACCAGATCTCATTACAGATGGTTGTGAGCCACCATGTGGTTGCTGGGAATTGAACTCAGAACCTTTGGAAGAGCAGGCAATGCTTTCAACTTCTGAGCCATCTCTCCAGCCCCCGAGGCCTGTTTTCATTCTTCTACATGTTGATATTCAGTTTTGCCAGCACCATTTGTTAAATATGCTTTCTTTTTTCAATTTGATATTTTTTTTGCATCTTTGTCAAAAGTCAGGTGTTTGAAGGTGTGTTGCTTAATATCTAGGCTTTCTATTCGGTTCCATTGGTCCTCCTGTCTGTTCTTAGGCCAATACCAGGCTGTTTTCAGTACTGTAGCTCTGTAGTAGAATTTGAAGTCAGGGATTGTGATGCCTCCAGAAGTTCTTTTATTGTACAGGATTGTTTTGGCTATCCTGGTTTTTTGCTTTTCCATATGAAGTTGAATGCCGTTCTTTCCACGTCTGTGAAGGATGTTGCTGGGATTTTGCTGGGCATTGCATTGAATCTGTAGATTGCTTGCACTGGTGAACTTTTGAAGACCTTGGTTAGGAGGGGAAAAAAGTGCATAGCCTTAATTTGAACTGACCAGCTTTTGTCTATGCTCTTGTACTTTTGTGTTTCACAAAGCTGGAGTTCTCTTGGCCTTTGTCCTTCTTAACATACTACCTAATGCCTGAGCTCAGAGGCAGCTTGCTTTCTAGCACAGAGTTGCTTCTTCCAAAAACTAAGTCTCATTCTTGGTGAACTCTTTTAGCTTCCTTGAAAATGGCTCCTTTCTCCTCGTTTGCTATACAAACATCCTGCTTCGTTTGTTCTTCCTCTTGACACAACATAGAATTCACATTCCTTGACTCTATATGTCTCTTGAAAACCAAGGTGCTTGTTCTCTGCTGAGTTTCAAAGTCTCGGTGATTTTCATTTCCCACTTTGGCAGTACCTGATGGGTACTGGTAAGTGCTGAACATTTTATATCTGGGCTTTGCCTTATCGTACTTCTTCCTCAGTCAGCAAATGGCAAATGTCTATTTGTCCCAGCCTTGAGCTTGGCAGTAGAGTTGTTATGTGCTGGGAACTAGTGAGTCTATCTAAACAGCATTGCTGACCAAGTTACTCATCCTAAAATGTCTGTAATTTGGTTTTGGAAATTGTGTATGCTTTGGTGAGTGGTAGTATAATATTTACTAAATCTACCTTGTTGTCTAGGCTTTTCATAGTTTAGAGTTGGGGTGTCTCTTGAGAACAACCTGTTGGTAAAGCCCAGTTTTATTTGTTTTGGGGCCATACAGTCTCATTGAGCTACCCAGGCTATTATCAAACTTCTGGGCTCAAGGGATTCAGCTTCCTCGGGAGTACAGATGCTCTCCCCGTACCTTCATTAATTCCAGGTAGAAAAGGCTTTTTGGAGTCTTTAAGGTTAAAGATTTGTCATTTATTATTTTCATGTGTATTTGTGCTCCCATGTGAGTTCACGTGCACCATGTGTGTGCAGGAACCTGTGTGGGCAAGAAGACAAAATCAGATCCCTTGTAAAATGCCATGTGTGTGCTGAAAACTAAACCTGGGTTCCCTGCAAGAGCCCTAAATGTTCCAAACTGCTGAGCCATGTACCCAGCTCCATCTTTAGTTATTTTAAATAGTGTAAATCATTCCAGGAATTAAAATGTTTTAGACTCAATAAAATAAACCTACTCTAAGATAGATTGTTAGAAAAAGTACAAATTGGTACTTGAATAATTTCACATTTGTGCAAAGAACTATTAGACTCTTAATTCTACAAGCAATATATTTCAAAAGGATAGAAAATAATTAAATGGCCGTTGTTTTCAGGGAGGAAGAAGTGAAAGTAAAACTCTAAACCCATTGAACTGACGAGGGTGGGGCTGTGGTAGAGCACCTTTGTCTGGCACTGGGTGAGGCTCTCGGCTCTGCCCAAACACTGGCACCACTTCCCCTAAAGACTGGGAGGAGTTTAGAATAGTAGTTTTTGTTTTGTTTTTTTCCCCCTCAGATTCCTTTTTCTTGTTTGATGTGAGCAATTTTTTTTTATTTAATTAATATCCAAGCCAGGTACTGTCATTTTGGAGTAGTGAAGCTGAAACTAGGCAGCATTTTTCCCAGTAGAGACCACAGTGTACTGATTTTAAGTTTTAAAGAGGAACAGTTTGATTTGTATTCTCAAAATGACATTTATTTCTAGATTCCTGGAAAAGATGAAGTTTATTTCTCAGACCGTAATAATTTATGGTCTTTGTTATTTCCAAGGTTTTAAGTGAGTAAGTGCTGCATGAAATGTGGAATAAAGAAGCTGAGTGTTCTGACATTTGATTCAGCACAAAAAGTGCTTTTTATACTCCTAGCCTTTAAGGCTTGGGGACTTTGTGAAGGAATATGGAGCTCAGTTTTACTCATTCTCTCTGCTGTTCAGTGTGCCTTTTGATCAGTATTCATGTTTTTAACTCTTAGACGAAGTGTCCTTTCATGAAAAGGGAAAAATATTTTAATGTAATGGATTTTCAGATTTTTTTCTTCTATATGTATAAAATTTACTTCTTTGAATGCTAAATATCAATTCCTGAATTCTTTGAAGCTGCTTTGAGAAAGATGCTGCGTGTGTCTGTTCATTTCTGGTAGTTAGCCTGTAATGCGGAATCATTTCCCCCAGTTTCTCTGGTTGACAGACTGCTTTTTGAAATGCTACTGGATTTTTCTAATTGTTAGGCACATGGTTGCTGTTTACTCCTACTCATGGATAGGAGGTTGTTTGTCTGATTCTTGACACATCCTTAGAAATAACGTAGTGTGGGAATCTCTCCTCAGAATGGAAATGAAAATTCTAAGGGATGAATTACTCAGTACCGTAAACCCTTATTAATAGTAAAATAGAAATTTAGATTTAAACAGAGCTAGGTTATATTATAAAATTTAGATTTCTAAAGACTCTGTCTTTGAAAAATACATCTCTCTGTGTCCTGTATTCTAGACATTCTGGTCAGATTGTAGAGGAACAGGTAAGGCACAGATCCTGCCTCAGGGCTTGCAGTTAGTGACAGGGTGAGTTGCCCAACTAAGGGTCATGAAACTCAGATGTTTTGAGAAAGCTACAGTAGATCTTGAAGGAATAAAGCAGGTCTGATGGAGGTGGGGAGAAAGATGTCTGGGCGACAAAAGACACTGATATTTCTTGGGATTGGCTGGTTGGTCCATGTGCTGGGCTGGGCAGTATTAAAGCTACAGGCTGTAGATGCAGAAAAGTAGACAGTGTGCCTTCAATTGAGAAGTCCGAACTTAAAATAAAAGGTGGCGGATTTGAGAGTAATAAGAAAGGAGTTTCGAGGCCGGTTGGTGGTGGCACACGCCTTTAATCCCAGCACTCGGGAGGCAGAGGCAGGTGGATCTCTGTGAGTTCGAGGCCAGCCTGGTCTACAAAGGGAGTTCCAGGACAGGCTCCAAAGCTACAGAGATACCCTGTCTCGAAAAACCAAAAAAAAAAAAAAAAAAAAAAAAAAAAAAAAAAAAAAAAAGAAAGAAAGAAAAAAGAAAGGAGTTTCGGCACAAAGTAACCCAGAGTCCCCAGGATCAGATTGAGTCTTGGTACATATTAAGCTTAGCTTGGGATCACAGTTAAATAGTTAAATATTTCTGAGCTGTTTACCTGCTACATGTGATGGGGACAACCTTTATTCCTAAGCAGTTAGGAGGACTAGGAAGAGACATGGAAAGAGAACACCAGATTTTAAGTGTTCTGTTATGAAAGATGAAATAGAGACAGTTCCCTGCATGTATTCTAAGCTTCTAGGTAGAAATGAAAACATTTGTGAGGTGATTTTACAAATTATGAGTTTAAAAAATTAAAAACATTTAAGAGTATTAGAACATTAAATGTTTCTCAAATAGCTTAAGACATGGCTTCTATAATTTCACTTTAAAACAATTTTTAATTTTTTTATATGTATTTCTGTATGTTTATGGATGAATGTGTCTGAAGAAATCAGAAGGATGGGATCATTGGTGCTGGAATTACAGGTGGTTGTGAGCTGCCTGATAATGGGGGTTTGGGAAACCAAACTTAGGTCCTCTGGGAGAGCAGCAAGCACTGTTTCCCACTGAGCCATTTCTCCAGCCTCCTCATTTCACGTTGTTGGACTTGTTACTTAGGAGTCTTAGTGTGGCGAACTGGAAAGCAGGATTTGTCTTTAAGGTCGGGTTGCCAGATGGTGAAATTTCCAAAGGACAGGCTTCATGTTTTTGTATTTTATACATTCCCCAACACCTTAACCCAGGAATTAATTTTTAGTTGAACATGTGTATTTTACATTTGCTAATATTTTAGTCTTTTAAATTACTCTTTCATTTAGGCTTCTTTTAAAATTAAAGAATAAGGTAAAAGTAGTACATGAATAAATTTTCTGTAAAACATAACAACTCAAAGCACCACAGCATAACATCTTAACTTACTGTTGCGGGAGGTCCTCCCACTCCTCCAGCCAATAGCCGCAGAGATACCAGCCCATTGGGGCGTGGTCTCTCTCCCTTTAAAAAAGCGGCCACTTCCCTCTGCTCTCTCTCTTCACTTCCTGCTCCGCCGGGCGACTAGACTCCCTTCCTGGTTGCCTGGGACAGTGATCTGTAAGTTTTTTCCCCTTTAAATAAATACCACCCTATTAATCATAATTCCAAACTGGTGTGGCATTGTTTGTGACTTACGCCTTCATTTTGGTGCCCAACGTTTGGTTTTAGAACCTCTCCTTTCCTCCCTCGGCTGCCGGCCGCGAGTTCAGCTTGGCAGGAGCCCTCCCTTCCTCAGCCGCTGCCTGTGCCTTGCAGCGGCCGCCTTGGCCTCCCCACGTGGATTTAAACTCCACAGGCCTGTGTAGTCTCTGCCTGCGTGGTTTGCTCTTTTTTGAGTCGTTTTTAAATCTCCCTTGCAAGCACAGCTCTTAAGTGGCACGAACCAGAGCACATGGTTGCTGAAAGCTGCAACCCCTCAGGGTGACTCTGTCACGTGGAGGCATAAGCGGCTTCCAGGTTGCTCTTCTCTACCCCTGGATTCTAGGTTTCTGGTTCCGCCTCTGGAATTGATTTAATTACATTTACTTTGTTGAGAAACTTGCATTTTCCAGTTTTTAACATCTACTAAGGCACTGAAACAGGACCCCGTTTCTATCGCGACTCAGCAACAGCGCCACCTGCTGGATAATAGGTAATATGGCAGTTTTCGTTTCTAACGCAAATTTTACTGCTTTGTTTTCACTAATACAATGGATTAGTAAATTTATATTTACTAATACAATGGATTACATCATACAAGGTTTATATGATTATGGGGATACCTTAATTTGCTTGTTACTAGGTTTCAGTTTTCTTTTCCATATTCTATCATTAAGGAAGAATATGGCACTCCTAAGAACGATTGAATCTTTACGTACTAATAATGAACAGAAGAATATGGCACTCCTAAGAACGACAGAATCTTTACAAACTAATAATGAACAGAAGAATATGGCACTCCTAAGAACGACAGAATCTTTACGAACTAATAATGAACAACTAATTGACAGGATTAAAATTATTGAAAATCAGAGGTTATCTGAACAAGTGGATGCTATGACAGACAAAATTGACTCCATATCCAAGGGTATTAGAAAGTTACCTGAAAAGGTTCAGGCTGTTGAATTTGACCTTCAGACTTTATCACAAAGTTTTAATAAGGTAACAGACAGAATGTACCTCCAGGTTGGGAATCTACATGATATACAAGAAAAGTTTAAGGAGGACATGTTATCTTTGAAGGAAAAAATTAAAGCTTTGGAATCACAGGTGCAGAATGGGGACTAAAAAATTGATACCTCAGTGAAATCACTGGAAATATATACAGGTCAGGAGATTCAGGATTTAAGAGAGACAATGATAAAAATATTTGAAAAGATTGGAGAAATTATTGCAGCTGGTGAACAGAGTAAGGAGGCACAAGGACAGGATACAATGCCTCCACCAGCTATTAGAACTGGCTTACCCAGGGTTCTAGCGACATACCCTATACTTAATTCTGACAAAGTGTCAACTTCTAAAGGCTCAAAGGGAGTCAGAGAAGCTAGATGGACGCCAATAGCAATGAATGATCTGAAAGAAATTAAGAAAGCTGTTGTTAATTTTGGCTTCCACAATGCATATGTAAAGAAAATGATAAGGACTTGGGCTTCTAATGCTAGAGCTACCCCCCCATGATTTCCATCAGTTAGTGTCTGCAGTTTTAGATAATGGACCTTCCTTGATGTTTGGAATTTATTTCAGAGAAGGATCCAAACATATGGAACAGCAAGGAAGAGCAAAAGGTGTTGAGGTTTCCCAAGATCAAATTCTTGGTGCATGAGAATATGCTGATCCACAGGTCCAAGCTCTTTATGACGATGAAGTACTGTGTCTATGTCACCAAGCAGCTTTAAATGCTTGGAATAGGATACAAGATCCAGCAAAAAGGGTTGAATCATATACCAGAATTAGGCAGGGACAGAGAGAACCCTTTATTGACTTTTTGCAAAGATGAATTAAGGCTCTGGACATAGGGGTAACAGACCCAGAAGCTAGACGAATACTTCTTGAATCTCTAGCTTTTGAGAATGCAAACATAGAATGCAAAAAGATAATTGGGCCTTTAAAGTCTAGATCAGCACCTATGGATGAATGGATTCAGCATACGATGAATGTTGAGACGTTTAGCTATAATGATGAATCTTGGGTAGGAGAAGCGATTTCCAAAGCAATGAGGAGACATCAAACTGCCAGGTGTTTTAATTGTGGTAAATTAGGACATTTGCAAAGGGATTGCAGGCAAAGAATTCCTAGGAATAATATCTCTTCTGGGAATGACAAAAATAGGAGACCTCGGCCTTCAGGTATATGTAGGAGATGTGGTAAAGGCCGGCATTGGTCCAACAAATCAGGTCAACAACAGACAGACGGGGCAATTTGATATAATCGGGAAACTCCTTGGGGGGCCTCTCGCAGGCCCCCAAGCCAACAGTGGCCCAGTCATTCCCAGTCACAGTGGACGTACCTCACCAAGAAAATTAAAAGCTCCAATTTCTGCTGTAAAAAGGAATACTGGTCTAAATGATGAATTACGTGTGGAGGATGAGTCAAAAAACCCAGTAGGACAGAGTAAACGTATATTTTGGCAGACTTCTATTAATGATCAAAGACCAAAGCTAAGAGTCTGTATAAATGGCACTTTTATTGAAGGCTTATTAGACACAGGTGCGGATGTAAGAATCATTACCCCAGAATCTTGGCATCCGAATTGGCCTCTTCAAGAGGTAGATGTTCAGTTCCTGGGAATTGGAACCCTATCTTGTGTAAAACAAAGCACAAGATGGGTTGAATGCATAGGGCCCGAAGGGCCAATAGGAAGACTAAGGTCATATATAGCCAATATTGCCATAAATTTATGGGGCCGTGACCTGCTACAGCAATGGAATACCCAGATTAACATTCCTGTAGTTCCAGGAACTCATAATTCTGGGAAGGATATGATGAGGTATTATGGAAAAAGGTCACCAGCCATTCAGGCTGTACAAGAACATACAGCAAATACCAAACCTTTAGAGGTACCAACAGCCCTACCTTTAAAATGGCTAACTGAGAAGCCAATATGGATCAAACAGTGGCCTCTAGCTGAAGATAAACTACAGGCATTGGAACAGCTGGTACAAGAGCAACTAGATGCTCACCATATTGAAGAATCAACCAGCCCTTGGAATTCTCCTGTGTTTGTTGTAAAAAAGAAATCTGGTAAATGGAGAATGGTGACAGATCTAAGAGCTGTCAACAAAGTAATTCAACCTATGGGCCCACTACAATCTGGAATTCCTTTGCCTTCTCTGTTACCAAAAGGACGGCCTCTTATAGTTATTGATTTGAAAGATTGTTTTTTCACTTTACCGTTACAAGAAAAGGATAGAGAAAAATTTGCCTTCATAGTGCCTACTTATAATAATTCTCAGCCTAATAGGAGATATCAATGGACTGTCCTCCCACAGGGTATGTTCAATAGTCCTACATTGTGCCAATATTTTGTAAGTAAGCCATTGGAAATAATTCGTAAACAATTCCCCAAGTCCATAATTTATCATTACATGGATGACACCTTGTTATCTGATTCAAATAAAGATACTTTAGAAAGGATGTTTGAAGAAGTAAAGAAAGTCTTGCCTAGGTGGGGATTACAAATTGCCCCTGAAAAGATTCAAAGAGGAAATTCTATTAATTACCTAGGTTACAGAATAGGGCTAGAGAAAATTAAAACGCAAAAGGCACAAATTAGGAGAGACCGCTTAAAGACTCTTAATGACTTCCAAAGATTGTTAGGAGACATTTCCAGTCTACGACCAGCTGTTGGGATAACACCTGATCTAATAGTTCATTTAAACAAAACCTTAGATGGTGATAAAGACTTGAATAGTCCAAGAAAACTGACAGCTGAAGCAGAAAAGGAACTGACAATGATTGAGGAAAAATTACAGGAGGCACATGTGGATAGGGTGAACCCAAATCTTAGCTGCATCCTAGTCATATTGCCTTCCATAATTTCTCCTACAGGGATTCTAATGCAGAGGGAAGATATTATTTTAGAGTGGATATTTATACCTAATAAACCAAGTAAAAAATTAAAAACTTATGTGGAAAAAGTCTCTGAATTAATTATAAAAGGTAAGCTGAGACTTTGTCAACTAGCAGGTATAGACCCAGCAGAAATTATAGTGCATTTTACTACTAAAGAAATAAAAAAGTTATGGGAAGACAATGAACCGTGGCAAAGAGATTGTGCTAATTTTTTGGGAGAAATTAATAGCAACTATCCCAAAAGTGGTAGGTTTAACCTCATAAAAAGAACTTCTTGGATTCTTCCTAGAATTGTACGTGATGCTCCAATAACAGGAGCCCGTACGTTCTATACTGATGCAAATAAATCAGGGAAAGCAGGTTACAAGTCAGGTGAATTGAGTAAGGTGGAACAAAGCCCTTATAATTCTGTCCAGAAGGCAGAATTATATGCCATTCTTATGGTGCTAAGGGATTTTAAAGAACCTCTTAATATAGTTACAGATTCACAATATGCAGAAAGAGTTATCTTACATATTGAAACCGCTGAATTTATACCAGATGACACAGAGTTGACTTCATTGTTTATCCAGGTACAAGACATAATCAGGAACAGGCTTTGTCCGATGTACATAACACACATCCGGTCCCATACAGGTCTGCCTGGTCCTCTAGCACAAGGCAACACTGAGATTGATCAATTATTGATTGGAAGTGTGTTGCAGGCCTCAGAATTTCATAAGAAGCATCATGTCAATAGTAAAGGCCTAAAGAAAGAATTTTCCATTACTTGGCAACAAGCTAAGGACATTATAAAGAGATGTCCTACTTGTTCTTTCTATAATCAAACACCGTTGCCTGCAGGGAGTAACCCAAAGGGTACTAAGAGAAATGAAATCTGGCAGATGGATGTGTTCCAGTTTATGGAATTTGGTAAATTAAAATATGTACACCATACCATAGACACGTATTCAGGTTTTCACTGGGCTACTGCCCTAAGCTCAGAAAAGGCTGATTCAGTAATCACACATTTATTAGAAGTTATGGCCATCATGGGTATACCTGCACAAATAAAGACAGATAATGGTCCAGCATATGTATCTAAGAAAATTAAATGCTTTTTTGATTATTATAATATAAAACACATTACAGATTTACCAAATAATCCTACAGGTCAGGCAGTTATAGAAAGATCAAATCATACTATAAAGGATATGCTGAACAAACAGAAAGGGACTGAAAATACCCCCAGAAATAGATTACATAATGCTTTATTAACCTTGAATTTTCTTAACGCTAATGAGAAAGGAACGACAGCAGCAGAAAGACATTGGATAATGGAAAAGTCTGCTGAACTAAATCAACCGATTTATTTCAAAGATGTGCTGACCTCTCAATGGAAGCCAGGAGATGTGCTACGTTGGGGAAGGGGTTTTGCTCTTGTTTCCACAGGAGAAGAAAAATTGTGGATTCCATCAAAATTAATAAAGTTTCGATTTGAAGAGGAGAAACCTCTTGGAAAGGAGAAATGACAACTCATCCACAATGATGATATTCATACAGGTGGTAAGAAAAACATATAGAATGGGGGCAGGGTTCTGTTCCTATCTCCCCAGGAAAACATTCATCTTTGAAAAATTCAAGGGACCCTGGATGTTTGGATACTGACAGATGGAAAAATACCTGCCCAATAGGAAATATCAAGAAAACTGAATGGGTTGTGTAAGTAGTATTAAACCATATTTCTAAATTTATAAAGCTGGTTTTGAAGTGGGACTCTGGCTCAGTCCCTCTCCAATTCCAAGCCTATTAGTAAGAGAAAAACCCAGAGTTTCTGGAGTTTCTGTCTCATGTCAAGAGCCATGATATGGGACAGAAAGAAATATGAGTTTAGAAAACATCTTTGCTTTTCTTCATATCTATCATACTTTTCATTGAATATATCTATCATGCCTTTCAGTGAATATATACATATATGTCTGTATGATTAATGTTTAAGTTTTTCACAATGAACAATGAATTTTTCCTGAAGTGACATTTGAAGTTTCCAGGAAGAAGATGGGGCCCCACAACAACAACTCCACCTGGTTGTTATGACGTCATGATACTGATAGCGCTACTACAAGACCTGCTTTGGGTACAGCTGCACAAGACAGTTCCAACTTGGTTAGCTGAAATGGTGCACATCTTATACAACATTTTGGCCAGACCTGCACAAAATACTCAGAGACTATTTGCAATTTTAAAAGACATTGATCTTGAAATTGAACCATCATTTTACTTTCACAGGATCCCCCAGAAAGAACGTCGCCCCCATGACAAGTAATTCTAGAGGACGACGTCCCCTCTCCCAGTAAAGTTTGCCCTTGGGTTTAGGGACATCATTTAGGGGTTGATTATAATTAGTATATGATTGAGGGTTTGGGGAGGAATTTTATAAGCTCAGGGATCATTTTGAAAAAAAAAAAAGAGGGATGATGGGATAATAGATTTGTAATTGTGAGTTACTGTTTTTAGACAAATATATTGGTATAGATTCTTGTATATTGACACAAAGTTAAATTATATTGACTATTGTATGCATGCATGTTTCTACCTCTGTTTAAAACTTTTTTTATGTATTGACATATATTGTATTGATATATATATTGTATATATTTACCATATTGCAGTGTACATTTCTACCTCTGATTAAGATACTTATATAATGTTTGTGTATTGATATATATTTACCTACTGCAATGTATATTTGTACATTGTTTATATTTGGAGGTCATTGTCCTCATTTGTTTTACAGTCATTTATTTTCTTAGTCTTTAAGTTAGATAGATATTGAGAATTATATAGATAAATAGTCATCTAAGTTTGTCATTTATAATTAGACTAATCAGGTTCTTTAGATATATAGAGATTATACTCAGTATAGATAGATAATCTTCAACTTCTTAAAGAGCTGTAGAAAATGGCCTTTAATCTAACTCAGAGTTTTGTGGTAGTGAGACACAATTGCTCCTGGCAACACTGCTCTATTCCCGAGAGAATGTTGAGCACCATAGACACTCCACCTAGAGCCTTTCTTTTTGGCAGAACTGGCCTTTGGGCAAAGAAATGCCCATACCTCAACCACTGACAAAGATACAGAGCGTGCATCAATGGATAAAACAGGACTGTCATATCCTGCCAAGACAGGGTAAGATAGTTTTGAAAAGTTGCTTGCCTTTGAAAATGGTATGTCAGTTATGTTAGGCCTTAGCCAAAGTTGGGTGTTTCAACGCTGCTAATGTGACTTTGGGTGATTGCCCAGGTAGCTAGTTGTCTCTGTGATTTGTTGCATGTTTTGGAAGTTGTTTTACTGAACTTCCTAATTACCCAGGTAACATTATTTCCCTTCTCAGATCTTCGATGGGGTTGAATACTATATAAATGTAGTTACTTTCTCTCATGACTTGGCCAAGTTATTTATTATACAAGACCTAGTTAGAATAGGATATTTGTACTTATTGTATATAATTTCATAGTAGGTTTAGAACTCTCTTATTTAAACAAAAGGGGGAGGTGTTGCAGGAGGTCCTCCCACTCCTCCAGCCAATAGCCGCTGAGATAGCAGCCCATTGGGGCGTGGTCTCTCTCCCTTTAAAAAAGTGGCCACTTCCCTCTCCTCTCTCTCTTCACTTCCTGCTCCGCAGGGTGACTAGACTCCCTTCCTGGTTGCCTGGGACAGTGATCTGTAAGTTTTTTCCCCTTTAAATAAATACCACCCTATTAATCATAATTCCAACCTGGTGTGGCATTGTTTGTGACTTACGCCTTCAACTTACAGCAGAATACCACAGCCTGGGAAACTTATTTCTTATAGTAATTTAAAAGCAGAGAAGTTCAGGATCAAGTTCTGGGTTAGGGGTTTCCTGGTGAGGACTCTTGCTGACTTGTAGGAAGAAGCATTTTCACCAAAGCCTTTCCTCTGTGCCACATTTTGATAGCAAATGTTTGGGAGTAAGCCCTTTGGTATCCTTTTAAGAACACACAGTCTTGTAGGACGAGGGCCATGCCCTTATGACCTCATGGAGTTTTAATTATTTCCTTATTTCAGATACAGCTATACTGGGAGACCAGACATGTTCACTCAACACACAGTAAAAAAGAGGTTTCCATAGTGACTTTTGTGGCTTAGTATTTTGTAGCAGTGGGTGAAGTTATACTGTACTTCAGTCTAGACCTGCATGTATATGTGAATTCTTTGAGTTCTTACTTCTCATGTTGATAGTTTATTAGCTAGAGTAGCTGTTTACAACCAAGCTAGCATTATAAAGTTTATTAGCCATTCTAACAGTGTCTTTTAAAAAAAAAAGAGGTTGGTTTTTTTTCTTATGTGTATAAGTGTTTTACTTGAGTGTATGTTGTATACCTCATGTGTACAGTGCTTGTGTGGTATTGGGTTCCCTAGAACCAGAGGGACAGATGGTTGTAAGCTGCTGGGAATTGAACCTGGGTACTTTTCCAAGAGCAGCGAGCATGTTTAACAGCTGGGCATCTCTTTAGCCCCTCTAGTAGTATCTTGAACCTTGAACCTGTTTTACATGTTTGAGCCCCCCTTTTCCCAATATAGCTTGTTTCCTGTAGGTACTGTCTCCCTAATTCAATGGTGATTTATTAAAAACATAATATGTTAAAGTTCTACAGTTTTTAAAGGTGACTAAACTGATTTGGAACAAAGACACCTTAGCTGACTTTAAAATATAAGTCTCTCTCTTACACACACACACACACACACACACACACACCACACTACACATCTTATGGGAATTTGATTTCTTTCTAAGTTGGTTTGTATTGCAGGAGGTTGAAGAAGGACTTTTACTTGGTTTCTCAGAGTGCTTATGTTGTTCTGCTTTCTTACAGGCCAGCCCTCCAGACCTCTATATTGAGAGATTTAATATAGCTCTGGGACAGTATATGGGAGCATTACAGAGCATCGTGCCTCTTTTCATATATATGGTAAGTTAGAGCTCTGTTTACCTCCCAAACCATGTGGTTAATTGTGTTCTGGTTTTCTTTTCCTGAGTCAGATTAACGATGGGTGTCTTCATGAATCTGGAGTTGAGAGTAGGAGGTGTAATCAATACCTTATTCTTCACATCTAAATGGAATGAGCCTAAAAGTGAAGGTGACAGAAGAAATCATGCCCAATTTTGAGAGTGAAGAAAGGCATTTCTTCTCCCCCTCACAATTTTATTTTATTAAATTTGTTCTTTCACCATTTCATCCTATATATAGTACTTTCTGTTTACTTTCTTCTACAACCCTCTCTTATCCCCCTCTGTGTTACCCCGCACCCCCATACACAGGTCCCATTCCCACGTTCTCGCTGAGAGAAGAACTCACAGAGATCTGTCTGCATCTGCCTCCCAAGTGCTGGGATTAAAGGCATGCGCCACCACCGCCCGGCCTTATTATTTTTTTAATCAGTACATTTATACATTATTCCCTTAAACACTATTTGGTTTTCCCATTCATGGGTATGATTGCTTTCCCATGTTGATATATAAAAACTTATTTTATTTTTCAGAATAAGTTTTACATAGAAACTAAACTTAACAGAGACTTAAAAGATGATCTTATAAAGCTGTTTACGGAACACGTTGCAGAAAAGCACATTTACAGCCTAATGCGTAAGTAATTTCACTTCTTATGGGGGGAGACAGTACTAGCCATGGTCTCCTTTTCCTTCTTCCCTTTCTTCTCCAGCTCATTCTTACTCTTTTCCTTTCATCTGAGAACATTGTCTTCTGAATTCCAGTATTGACATCTCTAGAACCAGACCTCAGTCTGCAGAGAGAGACACCTGGGGTTGAAATTTTAATTTACCAGTCATCTGTTGTTGTTGGAATACTTAGGCAGGTCATGTATTGGACAGTGTCTTGTGCCTGCCCTGATCTGTGTTGCCTTTCTTCACTGAGCAGAAGTTTGATTAGCAGGGTTGCATGTGACTGCAGTATCACTGACTCTCAGAGGGGTGCTAGGTGTCTATCTGGTTTCTACTGTTAGTCACCGTGTTAGCGAGCTGCTAGCCTCCTGTGGATGAGCATCTGTAAAGTATTTACCATGGCTGTGTAGATAGCTAAATAAGGGACAGGTGCCAAGCTCAGTCTTTCCCCACTCCTGGCTCACAGTAGGTGGCATCGTTTCCTCTGCATCTAAAGGAGTAGACTCCAGGTGTTCCTTCACTTGTCTCTCCGCACCTTCAAGAAAGCTCATGTTTTGGTCATTACCCAGCAAGGCATTCTTTAGTAATTTGGTACTAATGTAGACTGTAGTTTATATTTTCTTGCAGTATTTCAGTTGTAATTAGTTGTTGCCACACAGACGTTTTACTGAAATTTACAAAGTAATTGTTTTAAGCTTGATCACAAACTCTTTTTGTTACTTTTGATTTTAAATTAAGAGAAGGGATTTATATACTAGACCAGTTTACTTTTGCAAGGCACAGTTTTTACAAAATTGCTGGCTTGCATGACTGCTAAGTTAGTGCAGTTTTAGTTTCTTAGACTTTCTCCAATAGTGAAATGTTCCAAGATTCATAAAGTAGAAACTTGGAACTGTGTTTAAAGTCCTGGACACAGGAAAGATTTCCTGCATCCTATTGGGTAGACTACTAGGGGACATCATGGACCCCCATCTCTCATTGGGGGGGGGGCGTATTTCAGACTAGTGTGTGAGAGTTCATATCTTAAACTAATAAGGCAAGAGTGTGTGTTACAGACAGATTGGTACTCGATGTCCTCATGTTCATGAATTAATACTTTGTGAATAAGAAACAGTTTCTGTTATAGGTGAGGCACAGTGCATGGTCATTGCATACATGTGTCCTTGGAATATAAAGTGACATGGTTTTGACTGTAACAAAATCGCTTTTTTTAGAAAAAAGTTTTCACTTTGAATTAAACTGAATGTAGAGCTAGGAGGATTTACATTAATTGAAGTATTTAGATGGTGCTGTTACTGAGCAGATGTGAGAATAAATATATTCATAATCAGGTTGGACATTTCAGAGAAAGTATGATGTCAGAATCCTCTGGACAATGAAGGTAGTGAGATGGCTCAGTAGGTCAGGCTGCTTTCTGCCAGATCTGGCGGTCTTAATCCTTGGAGTAGGAGTGAAAGAGAAGTGGCTCTCTGAAGTTGTCTTCTGATCTCTACACATGCACGTGTGTGCATCACACACGCTGTAAGTACATGTAATGAAAACTTAAAGTAAGAAAACCCTTTGCAAGATTTTAGCACCAAGGAATCTTTGAAACATCAGAGGAGCTCAGGACTCAGCAATTTACTTAAGAGTTTAATGCCATAACATGGGAAGAGAGATTAGAATACCCTGTGATTGATACACTTCTGTGAGTAACAGGATTATTGAAGCACCCTGTTCTTTGATAAATGACTTTCAGAAGAAACCAGTTACTAAGAACAACACTTTACTAGCTCCAGCCCATGTAAAACCAGTGTCTCTGTGGTATGTGTACTGAAGGAAGAGTGAGTATAGGGTTCAGAGGGAATACAAGTTCCTAACCATATGAAATGCTCCTCTGATTAAAGCAAAGATAGCAAAGGCCAGAATTTGCTAGGTGCAGTAAACACCCCACCCCTTGCATCCTTAGTAAATCCCAGTTCTTTTAGGGGGAAAAAAGCTGGAGAATCCTTTAAACTTGAATACTTTCTCCCAAGAGTATAAATAGACAAGAAGATGCTATCAAATTATTAAAATACTTTATCAGCTCTTGATAACCTTTTTCTTTTGTTTTGTTTGCTTTATTGAGATAGTCTCTTGTAGCCCAGGCTAGCTTGGAACTCTTAAAAATGATCTTGAACTTCTGATCCCCTTCTTTCACATTCTATGCCTGGTTTACGTGGTGCTGGGGGTCAAACCCAGGACTTTGTCCATGGTAGGCAAACACTACCAAACTGAACTATACCCCCAGCTGTAGTAATATTTATACTTTGAATATAATTAATTATAGTCCACCCCAGATTATTTATGCACATTTCATATGCCTTGTATGTCTTTATTAAATTTGCCATTTCTTCATAGCTGTTAAGTTGACATAGAAATATGGAGAGACTGTTGTTGAGGTCAGTACTTAGCCACATATTGAGGATGTGGTTAAGCATGAAGACCTCAGGTATTTGTCAAAAATTAAGAACTTAAGCCGGGCGGTGGTGGCGCACGCCTTTAATCCCAGCACTCGGGAGGCAGAGGCAGGCGGATCTCTGTGAGTTCGAGACCAGCCTGGTCTACAAGAGCTAGTTCCAGGACAGGCTCCAAAACCACAGAGAAACCCTGTCTCGAAAAAACAAAAACAAACAAACAAACAAAAAACAAACAAAAAAAATTAAGAACTTAGATTGGTAAAAGGAGTACTTACATTTGGGGTACATGCTGAGTACCTAAGGCTTTCGGAACACAGCGTTTAGAATTTCAGTTTTTAAACATTAAATTTTGACATATCATGATTTTATGACAGTTCACATTTGTCTTCCTTAAAATTTGTTATTCAGAATCGAAATTATATTTGGATAATGAGATGGGAAGAGTAAACAAAGCACCTCTGGTGATCTTTATTAGCAGACTCCATAGCAGGTCATACCCCATGTCTGAAGTTACCAAATCCTTGAAGTGTAAGGAGGTATTTCCATTTTTAAAAAGACAAGGATAAAGGAAAATAGTTAACTACAAACCTGGCGTATATAAATATCCCACCATTTAGTTTTCTCTTTTTTTCCCTCCCCCCCCCCCCCCCTTTGTTTTGTTTTGGATAGTACAATATTTCTGTAGTGGGTATTTTTGTTTGTTTAATCTTTGAGAGACGAATTAAAAATGAACTGTTTCAGGGCTGTGGCACTTGGTCTCCCAATAGACATGGAATTAGTATGTTAATGATTATAGAAGTATTATTGAAGTAATTCCTTGTTTTAAAAATGGAGGAAGTGTAGGTTATATAAAAGAAAGTTGACTGTTCAAAGTTGCTGAAGTAGAAAAGGTGAGTTGTCATCATCTCTGCCCTTTTGCATAAGAAGATTTTTTTAGTAGAAAGATGAAGCTATGGCATTTGGGAAAGTAAGCTTTGATACAGTTAATAAAATTATTATTGGTTGAGTTTCCCTAATCCTGAAAGTCCAAAGTACTCTGAAATCTATAATTTACTTTGTATTTGATGGGGAGGGAGTTTCACTGTGTGGTTCTGGCTGGCCTCTGACTTAGATCTGCCTGCCTCTGTCTTCTGAGGGCCAGGAGTAAAGACATGTGCCACCATTCCCAGCTGAAATCTGTAGCTTTTTGAGCATGACAGAAATTCGAGTATTTAGATTTGTTGCATTAGGGATGCTCAGCCAATAAAATCCAAGAAAACTTGTGATCCAAGCATTTGAGATGAGGGTGATTTGAAGAAATAAGGGTCACCTGTCATTTTCTCCCCACACAGGCAGACACTTTGAGCTACGTAATGAGTCCCCCAGTTCTGTTGCTTTACTTCTCTCAGACTCTGCCCTGCTTCAGTTACTAGTCAGCAACAGATTCCTGTTTTATTGAGTGCTGTGTAAAGGCTTTGTAATCGTTCTGTATGTATAAACTTTTGATCTGTCTTGTGCTGCTCTTCTTGTGGTGTTTACCTCTTCGGCCTTCAAAATGCTAATAGAGAGAAATTTTTACTGTTAGCAAGTGTTACATGCTTTTTTCTTTTTTAAAAAATTCTTTTTCATTTTTGTTTATTTCTTTTCTTTTTCTTTTTCTCTCTTTTTCTTTTTTTTACCTGTTTTTTCTTCTTATTCCAGCTTTACTTTTAGAAGCCCAGTCAACACCATTTCAGGTCACACCTTCAACTATGGCAAATATTGTGAAAGGCCTGTACACTCTCAGACCAGGTAAACACCTGTCATTTCTGTTGGGATTGGGCCTGTGTTTTTATTTATTACAGCCTTATCCAAAGGGCATTGGTTCTTACATGCTCTCTAAGGCCAAATGACATTTGGGTTTACTGTAGTAAAAATCCTGGAACTCAAATCTGCGTGAAATGTTGGTTTAGGACTTGCTTGGAACTCGTTTTCTACCAGTGAAAAGCAGCTGCTTTGGTTTTTGTAGCACCTGAGAGAGATCCACAGAATAATTTGCTGTACTGACAGTTGAAAGTACAGTCATCTGTGAACTGAAGCAGGAGGGGTGATTCTAAAGCCAGCCGGAAAGCCTCATAGCTAACAAAGCAAGAAAGTGAATAGTGTGTTTGTTGTTATGGAGTTTCTCTTTGATTTCACACTGTAAGTATGTGTAAGAATACACACTCAAATTACACCTTTTTAGTTCATTACATAACTGACAAGGGATTAGAACAGTTGATAAAGTTATGTCATGAGAATTTGGGGGAAGAAACATAAGCAGTGCCCATATTCACAAGGGAGGCATGTAAATGACCTTACTGTGTCTATTCATAGAAAAACAGGGTGGATGCAAAGCAATCCAAAGAGCCTTTGTAGGACATCAAGTTTGCCACCGAGTTATCTACCATTTACAGCATGCCCGCAGGAGAAGCTTGTAGAAATCTCAGGTTAAAACATTGTCCTGCAATCAGTAAACACAAAAGATACTTTATTTTTTTGTACAGAAATTACTGTTTTGTGAGGTTTTGTTATCTGAAGATCCAAAAAAATAAAATGTGAATGAAGAATTTTACCTGGGGACTGGAGAGATGCTCAGTGGTTAAGAACACTGGCTGCTCTTCAGAGGTCCTGAGTTCAATTCACAACCATCTCTAGTGGGATCTGGTCCCCTTTCTGGCATAAAGTCAGCAGAGCATCCATATACATAAAGTAAATAAATAAATCTTTAAAAAAAGAATTTAACCTGATACCAATAATAAGCATTTTTAACTTGGTATTCATCACTTGAATTTCATGATTATTTTTGATGAATTGATAATTGATTTAAAAGACACTGCAAATTTAGTTTGCTAAATTTTGAACCAAGAACCAAGTGAAACTGCTATCAAGAAATTACTAGTATTATTATCATTATTAATATTTTGAGGCAGGGTTTCTCTGTGGCCCTGGCTGTCCTCGAAGTCACAGAGATCTGCCTGCCTCTGCCTCCCAAGTGTTGGGATTAAAGGCATTTGCCACCACTGTCTGGCAAGAAATTATTTTTTCTTGAGGTACTATAAAATGATTAGTGACTTGTAGTTTTCATGTTTATTATCTAACTTTGGTCTTGCGCTCATTCCTTGTAACTTTTAACAGTAATCATTTGTATCAAGTAATTACTTTTATAAAGTTAAAAATATCTTACTACATTTTCTAGTAATTATTTTTCTTCTAGCTTTTCTGATATTTGAATTTCATTTTCCTATAGTGTTATTAAGAATCCTCATGAATTTTTTGTATAATAGATTATGAATGATTTTTTTCTTATATGTTGGAAGTCTTCCCAGTGTAGAATGACAAATTCTGCCTCATAAGTAGGCAGGTTTATCAACCATGGCCTTTAATATATGCAGCAAAATTACAGAATAAAGCTAATCAATATGGGTAGAAAAAAATTTTAGATGCCTATTTATCTAAATGCTATTTTATCCAGGTTGAGCTCTGGAAATAGGATTTATACTCCTTGTGAGGAGAATTCTGTGAGAATTGTCCTTTTCAAAAGGTGAATTTTATCACAGACTAACCTTTTGCTACCCTAGGCATGTTCAGAGACGCTGTTAAATGTTTTGACATTTCCATGTCTTGCCAGTACTCATTATGTTCCTGGTCTAGTAAAATTTAGTCACCTGACAGATTAAGGTTGGAATATTTCAAAAGCTGAATTTGAAACATAGAAGCTTCTTCTGCCACAGGTGTCCTTAATCATGTTAGTCTTTGTGTGCCACATTTCAGTCACCGTGGTAGGTTTCCAGCCTTCACCCTGTCCTCACCCACTGGCAATTTAGAGGATTTAGCGTTGATGTTAACTTTCTGTCAGAGTTTTTAAAAACTCACTTTTGGAGCATTTGCAGCAATCTTACTCTGCCTCTTTTCATCTAATACATACGCTTTTGGCTTTTGTTTCATTATCTTTATGTTAACGACTCCTTGAAGATAAACCACCTGGAGTCTCAGACTGGCTGGCCGTTGCTCCGGCTCCCACACGTTTCCTCTCTTTAGCCCTTCTGCAGTTGCACATTGTTTTCTACTATTTACTTGCTGTTGGCCGCCACCACACAGAATCAAAAATGTGGGCTTTCAGATTCAGATTGCAGTTTTTAAAGAAGGCTTGCCGGCTTTATAGAGCATTGTCATGTTTCTTTCAGTATAAACAGCCAGAATTTTTATAAAGGGGGCATTTTGAAAGCCCTAACCTGAAATACTTGGAAAAACCTAAATAGTGCCCATGGAAGACCTTATTCAGGAAGTTCAGGTGCAGTGCCATCCCTGACCAGTGTGCACGTGGGTTTTACCTTGAATAATTAATATTAGCAAGCCTACTTAATGCTGTGTATTTTTTCTTCAGATAATTCATTCCTGTCTTTGTTTGTTTGTTTGTTTTGATTCAGGGTTTCTCTGTATAACAATCCCAACTGTCCTGGAATGTACTCTGTAGACCAGGCTGGTCTTGAACTCAGAGATCCGCCTGCTTCTGCCTCCTGAGTGCTGGGATTGAAGGTGTGTGCCACCACCACCTGGCTTATCCTGTCTTTTACTCTTCTCTGAACCTGATTTGTACAAATACTCTAATACACATTTTTGTTATGTCTGGTAGAAATGTATCCCTATGTCCTCTCTTTGCTCTTCTATTTTTTTTTTTTTTACTTTTTTCTTTAGCTTTTTATTTATACCAAGTATTCCATTTTCTAGATTATGCTGTGGTAACATATTAAGTTTCTTTTACACTTTATTTTTTTCCTATTGTGCTTAATATAGATTATTTTTTCACCAGATTTAATCTGAACAGAATTTTCCCTCTCTTTCTGCTTCCAGATTTTCCCCACCTTCTATTCCATCCATTTTCAACCAATTTCTTTCTCTAATCAGAAAAACATGCTTCAAAAAGATAACAATTACTTTTTTTTTATTTTTCTGGTCTTTCTCTTGATAACCATGTAATTCTCTTTACTATTGTATTCCCACTCCCACACAGACTTGTCATTTAACAGGGATCAAAAGAGATTTATTTGCAAAGCACTAACTAGTTCTCCACTTCCTTGCCCCATTTGGATTTTTTTCCTCTCTGGGTTATACTTGTTGTTCCCTCTGAAGTGCTGTGTTCTGGGACTGGTTTCTTGTTGAATTACTGGCTCATAGAGAGCTGGTTTAGCCATCTAGCTGCTTCTCAGCACATCCTTTCCCACTCAGCATTGTACAGTATCTCATTTGTGTTTTCCTACATCTTTATAATTTTTTTGCAAGATTTAGACAAAAGTTATAGGTTTTCATTTAATTTTCTTGAATCAGTAATGTAAAAATGTCAATTTTCTTTATACTTTTTAGAAAGAAAAATATACATTTTTGTGTGTTCACCAAAATAGGGCTGGACTAAGTTTTCATTTGGTTTAATATATATTCTTGTTGCTTAAATAAGAAGCTTGCTTTTTAAATTTCTTATTATTTTCTTAACAAATCATATGTTTCCTTTTACAGAATGGGTTCAGATGGCTCCGACTTTGTTTTCTAAGTTTATTCCAAACATTCTGCCTCCAGCTGTGGAATCTGAACTATCTGAATATGCCGCTCAAGATCAGAAGCTTCAAAGAGAACTTATACAGAACGGTTTTACCAGGCAAGTTGGCTTTCCTTTAGTGACAATGAAGCCCATTTTCCTAGGCTTGTAGCTTAGCTAGAGAGAGTGTCGAGTATCACTGTCTGAGAGCCGGAACTGCAGGCTCCTTATCTGGACATTCCCAGCTGGGTGCTAAGCTGGAGGAAGCTGTGCATTTCTGTGTGCATTTTGAAGAATAAACAGTTAGATGGGACAAGGCCTTCTTCCAGGTTAGAGTCTCTCACATTAATCCTGAAACGACGCAAAAACGTTATTGTCATGTTTTCTCTAAATCTAAATTTTCTTTAAAAGTAAAGTCTCTCTTTATAAATGTCCAGAAATTTTTCTTCCCTTGCTTTTGGTGTTTATGTTTATTTTTCTAAAATGTTTGCAGTTATGGCTGTACCCTAGAGAAATCATAGTAAACACAGGTCTTTTTTTTCTTTAAATTAGAATGAATTATCTGGTGATCTTCAGTGGGAAAGTACTTGATTGTGTTAGGAAGTCAAGGACACACTAATTATATTTTCATAACTTTTCATGTTTATCTGTCTCTCCTATCTTCTGGTATCTGAATACCTAGTGTTAAGGAAACTTGTGAGAATGAAGACCCAAGCAGCAGATTGAATCTTGATTATCTGATGGGACAGGATGGGCATTTCTCTAAAAAATTCTGAGACCAAACTGAATTTCAGAAACAGACAAACAAAGGAAAACAAAACAAAAATAGCTTTTACCATGGTTGCTTACTTAATCTGTTTCGGGTTAAGAAAGCAAGGAAATGTTGTTGTCTGTCTGTCCACAGATTGGACTTCATTGTGTAGGGGGACATCAGTAGTCATGAGGTAGTGGAGGTACTGAGAATCCCACTGGTCATTTAGTTCCCTCCCTAGTAGCTGACACCAGAAGTGTCAGTGCAGACAGGTGTTACTTGAATGTAAGAGGTAGCTTTTCTGTTTGAGATTGAGGAATCCTGTATCTTCCAGTATTGAAGTATTTTGTGCATGGAGTGAAGCCATTAATGCCACATTCTTTGGCAGTTTCATGGATGCACGTAATGTATCATGTCAGAGTTGGGTTGCGATGAAATGAGTAGCTGACTCTGGAAGCGCCATCATACAGTATTTCTTTTGCTTTCAGAGAACTATTGTAGTGTTGTGCTGCCAAGGCCAAGGGGATCAGGGAACTGCCTTAGGCTTTTGAAGTAAATTGGAATTGTTATTACTCATAATGAATTCTTTAAAACAGCTTCTGACTGAGTTTTAAACATTAGGTTGTATTCTAAGAGGTAGTAAAATTGAGATGTCTTGTAGCACAAACTTAAGCCACTTCTATAGTTGACACTATATTACACATTTACTCTGAGGATTAAACTCTGCCTTCTAAGTAATTCTGACAGGTACTTTGAGCAGAGTAGGCCCTGCCAGAGCTGACATCCTATGACCCACTTTTAGGCTTATTAACCACCTATCAGAAAGGACTGCCATGCTCAGCCCTGTTGCAAGCCTGTCTCTGTGTCATGGGCCTTCTTTGGAATACCCTGTCAGACTGATGTTCTCTTGAGTCATTATCTAGCTAAGATTGTCTTAGAGAGACATAGTGTTCACTGATATGAAAGGGGAGAAACCCCCAAAATATATAGGCTCTCAGATAACTCTTTGACTGCCTCTTTGGACTTGAGCAATAATTTGTGAGTTTTATTTCACCAAGTTTGTGGTTCTTTATTGGAATTCCAAGCTCTTCATTTTGTGTCAAAGTCTTTGAAATGTTTTTACATACTATGCAAATGTCTTCAGATAGATTCTCCTCTGCAGTAGCTCTTTAGATGCATGGGAGTACAGGGAAGACTTATTTTGAAACTAGAGTGGTAATATAGTCTTGAAGCATTATGATCTTCTTGTGGGTAATTGAATTGGTTGGAGAGGAGGATAGGTTGATGTCTGCTTTCAGAAATACCTTGAAACAGAAAACATGGGCCCTTGGCTGGAGTATACTGTTCAGGCCAGCCTAGAGTCCCACCAAACATTTTGCAAGGGCAAATAAGATGTTCTGCCTGAGAAGAAGTGACTTCTGTTTCTGGAATATAGTAAAACCGTGTAAAGATACTGGTGTTTTTGGTTTGTTGTTGTTGTTGTTTGTTCTGCTGAGAGTGAGGCCCCTGGATTTGGGCTTTTCCATTTCATAGAGCAGTGTGTAGCGGGCAGACTTAATGAATCAGTTTTGTTTTTTGCATCTGCATCAATTACTTTCCTCTGGCCTACTGTTTCCACATTTGCATTTCACCCCTATTACTGGTCTGTCTTTGTTTTCTATTTAACGAGAGAGGAGGTAGGAATGGATACTTTGTTTAGAAGTAGAGGTTCTGATAAAAGGTTTCAAATCTTCAGTTTTAATCAGTATTATAACCACAGAAGTTGCTCGGCCGGATTTGGTAGGGCACAAAGTTGGATATCTTTTTAGGCTGCTCAGGACTATCCCTGGAGAATACAGTGGAATTTCTTTTAGATGTTCACTGTAAAGAACCATATACCTTCCAGGCATGTATTATGGTCTCTCTGCCAGTCATCAAGGATCCTTAGATTAGCAAGAGATGTCTGTCTTGGTCAGAACCAAATAAGGGAAAGAATAAACTTCGAATATCTGGAAAATTGTTCAAAATCTTACAACATTTCAAAATTAGCATTGGTTTAGTAATCAGGTATTATTTTGTTTGGTTAATTGAAATGTGGGATGCTCAGGTCAGCTTTTTAGTAATATATAAGATTGTGAATTATTAACCAATTTGTTGACTGAGCAGATAGATTGCCAGTGTCTCTTATGTTCTAGACACTGAGGCACTAGGGTGGACAAGACAGGCAAAGTTCTCACTTTCGTGGTACTTACTCTCTACTGTTGGCAAAGAGATAATAAACTTGCAAAAGTACATACAGTTTCAAGTAAAAAGTAAGCACTGTGAGAGAATTAGAGAATGAAGTAGAGTTAGGGGTTATCAGTGACGTGGTGAGGTGAGGAGGAAGAGACAAGCTATGTAACCGCCTTGGAAGAGAGCAGCAAACAGAAAAAGATTACCACCCCAAAGTGAGCAGAGGTGGTAAGTGCTGGAAAATGAGGTGGGAGATGTAGTCCAGAGCCTGACAGTGGCTGGGAGATGAATTGGAATTGATTTTAAACTGTAGTGGAAAGTTATGAAGAGTTTTAATCAGAGGTGTGAACTGATCTTATACCTTGTATAAGCTCACTCTGACTCTTTGTCAAGAATAATACAAGCCTGAGGAAGGTTTGGGGATGGAGCTGAACAGATGTTATATTCTCGGTATGGTAGTTTTCATTGTGTATTTAATAATGAGAATACTGAACCTACAGATCTCAGGCAGACAGAAATCAAGGGCAATTAACCAGAGAAATAATTAATTAACTACTGTGAGAGGAAACAGACAAGGTCTGCATCTTGGAAGAAAGGGAAGGATGTGTATGGAGAAGCAAAGGTGGTCCATGGCTGTGTTAGTCAGAGCAGCAAAGGAACCAACAGTGGGTGGGAGAGGGTCAGAAGAAGCTAAGAAAAAAGTATTTCAGGAAGGAGGATTGATTGTACCCTTGGTTGAGACAAGTGGAGCCGTTACTGCTCATTGCTTAAGAACTGGAGTTTTCGGTTAGTGTCTGAAGTCAGAGTGTGATTCATAGGAGGCGTAAGGCCTGTTCACAACCACTCTTGACTGCCTCTAGGCTTATGAAGCTAGACTGGGCACGATATCTGAAGGTTTGTGGTCTCCACCTCAAGGGTCTGCAGACACCTTAGTTTCTGACTTCCAAAGGCTTGGAGGGTCTCAGTTTGGGGCTTGAGGGCAAGATTTTTAACTTCTCTCTGTTTGATATTTAAAGTTTGGTTACTGTGTGCAGGTTCTTGGGGATAATATTAACAGAACCCAAGATTGTCATCAAAGACATATTTTACTTTCCACCTGTTTCTAGTTCTCAGTGTAAACTGTCCTTATAGATTTTATAGATTTAATAACTTTCTATGTTTTACAGACTACATACCCTTGAGGTACAAATACTTGGGGTAAATGACTCAGCTGACGTTTAATATCTGTTTAAACAGGCTGTTGGGTTAGGACAGCATTTGCTGTTCGATTTATTTCTGCTGGTTTTGTGTGTAAAGAAACCAGTCAGTTTTGTTGACTTCTTTCTCTTTTCTTATCCCTAGAGGTGACCAGTCCCGGAAGAGAGCTGGGGATGAGTTGGCTTATAGTGAGTAGTGATGCTTTTCCTGTGTTGGTGTTTTTGGTCTGGGCCAGCTTCTGAGGATAAGTGTGGAATCCCTGGGGTGGAGTTGATGGTCCAGGCGGCACAGGACGATTCGTGAAGTTGACTCCTGGCCTTGGAATCAGGAGAGAAATAGCGTGTGTGAACAGAGTGCTCTCTGTCTCTCACAGTTTTTCTTCTTCTGGCCTTTTTTCCAGACAACCAGTCCGCTTGTGCAGGTTCCAGGGGATACAGATAGTGACTGTTGAAGACTTTTCTCCCGGAGAGAAGACACTGGAGCTGCAGACACTGTTCCAGGCACAGTGGGGCCTGCACCACTCAGGAGCTCTGTCAGAGGCTGTTCGCAGAGAGGATGCCACACTTCTTTCTTTTGATTTTCAATTTTAAAAAACAAGAACTAACAAAAACAATTGCTGCTAGACTTGAGGGTGATTTTGAAATGGGACAATCTTTTATTAAGTTCATCTACAGAGCAAGTGTCTTGGAGAGTGGCCATTGCTAAGTGAAGCCCAACATGCAAATCAGCTTCCTCCAAAAAATACAAAAATGAAAGAATTCTTTTAAGCACTTGTCTTGTTCTTTTGTAGACTAGGCACATGGTATCTCATGTCAAGATATTTTTGCTTTAAAACCAAGCAGATGCTACAGTACAGTGTTTTTACCTGTGTCCCAAACAATGTTTTAAATTCAGAATCGGTCTATGTTTAGCACTAGTCTTATGGAGGAAAATGCTAATAACTGCTTTCACTATAACTTTCCCCATCAGTTCACGGTTTTAACTCTGTGCCTTGAGCTTTGTGCACTTTTGCAACTGTGTGACCATGTCATCAAACTCAAAATGCTTCCTGGAGAAGTTGATATCCCATACTGACCTACCAAGGCCTCTGGTGTGGCCTTCTGACAGGACCTGATTGAGAAAATGGATAGGCGTCAGAATTCACCTTCTGTCCCAGTTCTCATGGGGACCAACTCTTACTGAGTGGTTTCCTTCCTGCCATCTCCCCATCTGAACTTACCAGCGTCTGTAGTGTGGGTGGAGCTCTGGTCCAGGGCTGTGCTACTGTAGAGATTGCCCAACAGGGGGAGCTGCTCCCTGAATCCCTCTAGGGAGCAGTGTTAGTAAAGCCAAATATGGTGAGTAGTCTTGGTCCATCTCATTTTAATCGATGCATTTAGTATTTGTAAAAGGTCAACTCTGCCCTGTTTCTTGTAAACATCATGTTTGATATTTGAATACAGTAGGGGAGAGTTTGCACTGGTTTTTGAAGGCTTCCTTCAGCTGGATTTTCTGTCTCACTGCACCAACAGTGCTCTTTAGGTCCGCACAAAAGTCTGAAGCTTACTCCAGGTGTTTTTCCAGTGGTAAACAACAAATAGACATGGTGAAGGAAAATATTTTTCTCCTCAGTTTTGCTTGAATATGAAGTGAGCCTTGGCTTTGTGCTCAGCAGGCTTAGCCGACAGTGATTCTGAGCCTTCAGAGAATGCCTCCTCAGGCTACTGCTGCGAACTCAGTGGGCAGAGAGTTAGAAATGGGGATACAGGGGCAAGAACGTTGTCCTATATCAGTTCAGGATTTGTAAATGATGGTCTAGGGGAGGAATAGTAAGAGCTGACAGCTTGGCTCTTTTGGGTACTTCTCTGCAGTTGGTAGTTTGTGGGGTTTTTAATTGACTTAGTTTCATTTGGGTTATATTGAAGAACCTAGAGTAGGGACAGGCAGGCTCTTACTGTGGCCTGCACAGCCTTTTCTACTCTAATAGCAAGGGAAATTTTCATTTTATCAAGAATTCCAAAGTTTGCTTTTCTGTTGGGATGTTTGCCGCACGGTTGTAATATCATTTGGAACTGGTTTCTTCTACATGGCTTTAATATTTTTGACAGCAAACTTGGAACATTTCTTGAAACATAGGTAAGTAGCTCAGTGTCTTAATTTATACTCCTCCCCTGAAAGAGAGTACACTTTTTTTCTCTAACAGAACCTTCCCTATAAAAGCATTATATTATGTAAATTGGCATTAAAGTGAGTGCTTTTGTTATTAAATTAATGGAGAAGTAATCATACTCATTCTGTGTTAGCACAAAATGTGCAGGGAAAGCCTGTGAAGTTCTTTGAGTTAGAGTTGGCTACAGCTGTACAGATGCTAAAAGGTGTGGGGAAAGTGTGATCCGTACAGTCTGTAAAACTTACTCAAGGTGAAATTGGTCTAGCTTATTAATTGAAATCTTGACAGAATTCTTAGTCCTCAACTATGAGGAAATAAAAACCTGCTCTCTCCCACTTAGTATTTCCAGAAAATGTGTTCTTGCCAGTGCAGTGTGCACTTTTTCTACTCCTGCTGAGGACTACTTAACCAGATCCTCAAAGGCCAAATAATATAGATCGCTTAGCCAGTCATTGTAGTGCAGTTATTTGGCCAAGCTGGCAAGTGTGTGCGTTTGCCTGGAAGTCAGCCCTAAAAGAAAGCCACAAATTGTGCGTTGTTTCTAGTTACTGGTTCCCATAACAAGTCGTTTACTCTCCATTTTTGCTAGGATGAAGTTGGTTTGTGTGTAGGTGCAGAGTGCAGAGGAATGGGTGCCCTTGGTCATGACACTGCATATATGTCTCTAGTGCTCAGACCTGTGTAGCTGCTGCCCCCCTTGTTTGCTTTTTGTCAGGTTGCAAATTTGCACACATGAATGATTCCTCAGGAACAATTTGCACACTCCTCACTTCAATGTACTCTGTATAGCCCAAACATCATCAGAGGTTATCGGCACAAGAGGCTTCATACACCTACTAGCAAAGGCCGTGGTGAGCTTGCAAACAAAACTGGTTTCTGCAGGTCATGGGAAGAGGAGCACATAGTGTTTAAATGACCTCTCGGTTCTCCCTGTAAATAACTTCCAGATTTTCCTGTCTTATTGAGGCTGTGTTTGTTTTGTTTTGTTTTCTCCTGTTTCCTCTCACAGTAGTTAATTAATTATTTCTCTGGTTAATTGCCCTTGAGCTAAGATTCAGTTATTAAGCAGCCAACATTAAACTAAGCATTATTCTACGGATGTATATTCATAGAATATACTAATCTGAGATAATAAGAAACAACAAAAAGCCTGCATTAGCTATCCAACTGTTAGAGTGTTTAGAGTTTTGGGGTTTTTTGTTTGTTTGTTTTTATGGTGTATCCCTTGAGCTCGTAGCTTGGAATATTGTATTTGCTTTTATCCAAGTGGTAATCTCTTAAGGGGACTTTAAAATTCAAAGTTGGAATGTGACATTGGTAACTGACACAGCTGAAACCCAGTGTAGAGAACCTTTTCTGTTGTGATCACTGCGTTCAGAAAAACTGTGCAAAATAAAGTTCATTTTTACCAGAAGTTGCAGAGGTTCGTAGAGAAATGGCTCTTGTGCTTTAATTGCCACATCAAAATTTCCCTTGCCTCCTGACTCTCAGAATATTTGGAAGAAGGTACCTGTTCTTTCCCAAAGGAAATGTCTCCTCTCTGGTCCCCCTGCTACTTAACTGTAGTCACTGCCTCCTCCCTCCTGCCCTAACTGAGACCTTAACTTGAACCTCTTTCCAGAGGGGTCCACCACCTCGCTGCAGGACCTGCTGTTTTACAGAACCATTCTCTGCTGTAAAGAACTTCTCTTTAGGCTTGATTCATTTTCAGAAGAGTGCTGATGGATTGCACCTCTGGGAAAGTCGTCAGCATGGGGTTAAGAGTTGAGTGGTTTGGAAAACAGTAGTTGTGTTGGTTCTTATATGTCACTTAACTATTGGGACTATACTAAGTGCAGTAAGACTGAATGTTCTCCCAGGGTGTGTTTGGGTGAATGGTTGACGGCACCCTTGGCTCGTCTTTGTCTTTGTCAGTGTTACAGCCGTGCGATTGGGGAGAAATTATTTAATGTCACTTAAAAATGAGAAACTGTGGCTCAAACAAATGCTCATACAAAGTATGGAAATGCCATGCAGGCACCAAGCTTTTGGTGCATAGCAGAGTGAATGAGGCGTTGCTGTCCAGTTTCCCAACTGTTTGTCTTATGACATGGCAGATCTGGTACTGTCTGTCACCTCTCCTCACTTCCTGAGCTGGGGCACAACGCCACTGGCCTGGGCTCTCTCCTAAACATTTGGTGGATTTTGAATCACTCCTCTGTATTGGGTGTATATTCTCACTCTAAAACATTGTGGTTAACGAAAAATAAATCTTGTACAAATGTCCTTAAACTTGTCTTGTTATAAGTTTTGTGCAAATGTCCTGGCTCTGATAACCTGATTCACTGTTGTAACATGCATGTTGAGTTCCACTTACAGGGAGGGTAGGTACTCTGTAACACGGTAGCCACAACTCAGACACAGTCAGCCTTAACCTCTAGATCAATGACTACAAAATTGTTTGTTTACATGTGCTTTATGCATTGTAGTGTGTGCACAGACGTGTACTGTGGTTGTATATAGTGTGTATGTGAGCATGTACTGTAGGTGTAGCTTATAGTTTGTATGAGTGTACTGTAGGTATAGTGTGTATTCATGCTGTAGGTGATATATGTGCACATCTGTCCTCTGGGTATATATAGTAAGTATGAATGAATGTACTGTGGGTGTAGTGTATATGTATGAATATACTGTAGGTGTAGTATGTACACATGTGATTTAGACATGTGTTATGTTTGTATACATTGCTATAAGCATATATAATGGGCATGATTTTCTTTATGGAGAAGCCCAGAAGCTTATAAGCATTTGATAATAAGAACATTTTGACTGTTGTAAACATGTCATTTCCTTTTGGATTAATATATGAATTTATACAAAGCCATTCCAAAAACCAAAACCCTTGTTTTTAATATGATGTAAATCCTCATATGGAAGTGTAACAGATGAAAATAGGAAAATACCCATTGAAAGAAGAAAGAAATAGAAGGAAATTGCTGTGCCAAAAAAAAATACATCACATTATTCAAAAGTTCAATTAAATTTAAAACAGTTATAGTAGTGTAAGCATAGACGGGGTAATGGGAAATGGGTAAAAATAGGAATGAAGGCATGTGTTAACACTGGCTTTTAAAATTATTCTGGCCATAAGGAATTATTCATTGAAAACTGCTGGAGAAAATTAAATTGATTGCTGTCATACCATTCCTCAAAGAAAGCCCAGATGAGCTTAAAATTAAATTTAAAAGCACAGCACAAAAAAGACAATATGACTCCCCACCCCCAGGAATGGAGAAGTTTCTTTTAAAGACATAATCATGAGATACAAATGTTGTAGACATGCTGTCATTGGCCTTTGTGCTCCATGGAGTGTTCAGTGTGTGCACTTACGGATCCATGAGTTTGTGTACCGTGTGCATATAGTGCATGCAAAGATCAGAAGAGGACCTCTAACCTGGAACTAAAGCAGCAACTCTCAACCTATGGGTTCCAACCCTTTCACAGGGTTGCAAAACAGATCATTGTGATTCATAACTAGCAAAATCGCAGTTATGAAGTGGCAACAAAAATGGTTGGGGTCACCACAACTTGAGGAACTGTATTATAGGTCTGAAGTGTTAGGGAATGAGAACCATGAAGCTACAGTTACAGTTATGAGTTGTGTGTGTGTGTGTGGGAAACCAAACCCGGGTCCTCTGCAAAAGGAGTATACACTCAATATTGAGCCATCTGTCCACCCCCAAATTGTTTACTCACATGCTAATATGCAGAAGACTAAAGAAAAAGAAAAGAATGTGGTAACGTATTTGAAAACTATTGTGGGTGGCATTGGTATCTTTTAAAGCTATTCTTGATAAAAATAGTGGTTTTTATTTTTTCGTTTTTTGAGAGGGGTTTCTCTGTGTGGCCCCTGGCTGTTCTGGAACTCACTCTGTAGACCAGGTTGACCTTGAATTCAGAGATCCACCTACCTCTGCCCCTTTAGTGCTGGGATTAAAGGAATTGCCTACCCCCCAAATAAATGGTTCTTAAGGAACTTGAGCCATGCAGTTCAAAAATGGTTTGGAGCTGAGGAGATCACCCGGTAGTGTGCTATACTGTGTGACAGCTGAAGTCTGACTCCTGAGGACCTGTGAAAGCCGTGTGTGGTAGCATTCCTACAGCAAGATGGAAAGTAGAGATTGGCGAATCCCTGGAAACTTGACAGCCAGTTAACTTGGCATTGCAGTGTTAATCAGAGACCATGCCTCAAAAATACAAGATGAAAGACAAGGAGCCACACTTGGGGTCCTCCCCTGATGACTTTGAACCGTCGCATGTGTGCACAGGATACATTTGGACACAAACTATTTTTTAAACTTCATCTTAGGGTTACTGTTGCTATTTTGAAACACCATGACCAAAAGCAAGTTGGTGTTGTGTAGCAGTTTCCTCCAGAATTAAAACATTCCACTCTACAGGTAAGCCCCTTAAACAAAATGGCAAAAACTCAGAGTAGCTTCAGGAAGTCCCTAAAACTGACCAGATTCCCTAGGTCACCCTTTGCCAGAGTATATAAAAGCTGAGAGTCCCCCTCAGAGGAAAAAGCTAAGCTGCAGAGAAGACTCAAGACAAGCTGAGCTATTAAAAAAAGGGGGGGGGGGGGAGTGGGGGGGGAGACATACAAAGAAGATTCTGACCAGACAAGCTGCCTAGAAGAAGTAGAAGGCAGCTTGGCTTTCTAGAAAACTCTGTCTAGACCAGAGTCACTCCCTCCAGCCTGTTGAGCTGCCTGCAGGCGGTGCAGTGTGCTCCAGGTTTCCCAGCTCTTGTGAACTGTCACCCACGTTGGAGTGGGCCTTGGTGATGCAGCTGTCTGTGAGTCATTCTGCTTCTGTAAGTAACTCCATTAAAACTCAGTGGTTCACCAAGCTGGACTTGAGTGGTACCTGTACTTTGGTCTTGAAGGGACACTAGCCCACTTGAGCACATGGCATTGGCAGACCTTACTCCTCTCTCCCATTCCCTTCGCCTTGCCAGAAGCCACTAGATTACATTCCTAAAGCTAGTCACCAACATCTAATCCCTTATTTGGCCACTTCCTGAGACTTATTACCAAGGTCCAGCTATCAAAGTATTGAAGTCTGACAGTTGGGGATCCTGCATGGGACCAAACTAAGCCCTCTCAATGTGGGTGACAGATACGTGGCTTGATCTGTTTTGGAAGGGGGGGGGGGTTGCTTTACAGTGGGACTAGGACTTAGGTTCATGAACTGGCTTTTTGGAATCCATTCTCTGTGGGTAGGATACTGTGGGCGGGTTCTGGATTTGTTCTCTTGGTGATAAATGACCCCTCTTTCCCAGAGATTTCTGTCCTTGCCCTCTCAAGAGACAAGAGAATACTTTTGACTTTGGTTCACCAGCTTCCACTGGTGATGAAAATGCTACCCTCCAATTGAAAACCATAAATGGTGCACTTTAGCACCCAATTATAACTGGCACTGAATGTGTCTGCCTTCTCTCTCTGCACCAAACCCTCAGTGTGATTCTTTCACTCTGAACTTTTCCAAATTCCACTGTAACCCTTTGCACAATTTCATGTTCTATTTCACCCCTCCATATAATGCAGGAATACTGACTGCCAGGCACTCTACTGTGCAGCCACACAGCCCCCTTACTGCCCATGCTGCCTGCAGTTTCAGCCTGTGCAAGAACGGGGCAGGCCACACCCATCAGGCCCAAGCTGCTGCAGTGGCTGTTGCAGTCCCCACTGCCCACAGCTACCTGAGTTCCACTTTACTTTTACTCTGCCCGAACTCCAATAACAGGTCCTGTCCTCCTCCCTACCCATCTGTCACCTGGCCACACTCACTCTGGTGTTAGCACTGTGTGTGTTAGCACTGTCAACTCTGCATGGCTCAGTCCAGCCTGGCCGGGGGGGGGGGGGGGGGGGGGGGAGTCAATACTCAGTGGCGCACACCAGCCTTTCCAACACTCTAACCAGTCACACCCGTCCTTCTCGGGAACTGCAGTTCCTTAGGCCCAAGTCTGGGCCACAGAAACCACCTTAAGCCTTCTGGGCCTCTGAATTTCCTCCCATTTCTTGGCTTCCTCCTGGAAGTTATACAGCTTCCTTAGGCCCATACAGGGCTACTGATACCCCCTCCACCCGCACTGAAGTCCCAGGACTCTGTAACAGCTACTTGCAATGCTGACGGAGTGGACACTGCTGGATTCCTGCTGTGGAGATCCTGGCATTGTCTGGTACTGGCACTCCTGAAAGGTGCAGTTTTGCTTGTCTTTAGACCCCACGCCTTTCCTATTTCACTCATCTTGAGAGGTGCGTTTGTTTTCGCTGTTTGTAGGCTATGTACCCTGAGACTCCTCGAAAAGTTTCTGGGGGCTTCTGCTTTCCATATAACGCATTCCCCCTAAGTGAGGTCTTTGTTGCCCATTTCAGGGCAGTTGTGGAAAGGGTGAGCAGGTGAGTAGTTGCATCCGAAGAGAGTTACTTGCCAGTCTTCATCTGTTTGTATACAAAGGGGACACTTTCTAGGTTGCTCCCTGTCTCGGTCCTCTTGGTGTTGTAACAACAAAATTCCTGAGGTTGAGTACATCAGGAAGAACAGATTTAGTTAGCTTAAAAGTTATAGAGACAGAAAATTTAAAGAATACTTGCAAGGCTTCCAGTGAGAGAGCCTGGGGCATTGGTTCATGGTAGAGAAATGGAAGTGGAGATGTTCGTGGGCAAAAGATCACCTTCTGGGTGGTCTCATTTATAGGAAACTTTCCCATGAACGAGATCCATCAATTAACAGAAATAATCTCTCTTAATGACCTCATAGTTCCTTATAAAGGCCCCTCCATCCTTTTCTGATGCACTAAGGAATAGAGCTTCTGTATGAGTTGGTGAGGACAGAATGCAGTGCCCACACATCGAGTCTCTCAGAGCCCCTGCCAGTTCTGGATGACTGAACGCCGATACACGCTGTGGACAAGTCTGGAAGCCTTAGTCCACACTGTTCAATGAACTGCCAAACACCTCTAGCTGCATGCCGCTTCTGGCTGACCGTCTGTAAATTGCTTTTGCCCTGCTTTCTGACAAGGTGAAAAACGCATTTCCCAACTCCAGGCAGCAGCAGGAGGATACTGGCTGCCACCACAGCAGGTGCTCACAGGGCTGGCCTGCAGCCTTGGAGAGGGTCCACAGTGCAGAGTGTCCCCGATTTTTAGAAGACTGGCCATCATCTGCAGGATGGGAGCCAGCCAAGGGAGTAGAGAAGGGGCAGGTGACTGGCCCCAACTGGAGAGTCTTTCCCTGTACAGCAGGCTTTAGTGACAGCCAGAGACAGCCTACTCACCGCCAGTCACATAACACAGAGAGGAGCTGCTGTGGGCTCAGTGTGTTCTGAGCAGGACACCATTCCCTGTACAGGCTGCTAATGAGAGCTTTTTGACAAGCCCTGTGCCCAGCCCTTCTCACAGTGTTCCACATGTCTCCACATGGTGCTGTGCACTGAAGGTTGCTGTCTTTTCTCCATTCTCCTCCTGAAATCCCACTGCTAGGGCCTGATCAAGGCTTCTGACCTCAGAGGGGTCAGCTGGTTTGGGCCTTCTGTTCCTCCCCAAGCCACCACTTCCCCCATATGGATAATGCCCATAGTGTCTTCATCCTAGAGAGCTTTGTGGACGTCCCTCTATTCCTCCCATGAGACAGAGTGAGGACATAACACTTGGGTCATTTTTCTGGTATTGAGCACGGGATGCTGAAGGGAGCTGGGGAAACCAGAGCACAGTCTCTGAACTCTGCTCCTGCAGCTGTATGACCCCATCTTCAATCTCCACAGCGGACACACCCTACCTGGAATTGGCAGAAAATGAATATAACTACAATCAGCAGGCATAGAAGGCATTTTTCTTTAGAAGAAAGCAGTTTCCGGGAAGTGTTGAAGAACCAAATTACAGGGCTGTCTAGCCCTACACCATTATTCACATTGCTTTTTAACTTTCTTTTGAAAAGTTAAAATTAGAGTCTTTTTTTTTTCTTTTAACTTAGTGGATGTTTACTCAGCATCCTCTGTGTACTGGATTAGGCGATTGCCATGGTAATTCAAAGCACTCACATCTTATTATAGTTCTACCAAGGCTTCATCCTTGGGTTTGGGCAATGGCTTCTAGTTATTGAGTGTTTCTTTGGGGCTGAGGAAGCGCCACTTATGATCAGTGACATTAATTTAAAGAGTCTTGCGGGGGAACTGATGGCATTTTTAAAAAACGAAAATAAGCAAATCAATAAAAAAAACCCATCAGATCTTAGGTAGAGCAGGATGGCCTCAAACTTGCTATGTAGCTAAGGATGACCTTGAAATTCTGGTCATTCGGCCTTCCGCTGTACTGCTGAGATTATAGGCACACATCATTATTCCTAGTTGATGTAGCACTGGAGAATTACACCCAGTGCCTCCTGTTTGTGTGGTAGTCAGTGTACACAGAGAAATTCTGTGTCATCCCATGTTCTAAAGCCTGGGGAGGATAGAGTTGGATCAGCTTGGGGTCTGACCCAGCAGCTCTAGGTACATGGCCACACTGCAGATCTGGAATGTCACAGTGGAAGGAGACTGAGCTACTTTAGAATGCTGAGACCCTTAACTGGATCCTGATACTTCTCTCCAGGAGTATTCGGCCAGCTCTTTAGGTAGTGTGACTGGGATTGAAACATCCGTCCATGCCAAGCAACAGTTCTTGACTTCTCTAGGCTAAAGTGGCCCCAATGGTTATTTAAATAACCTAATGGTTATTCAACATGACAAAGGGAGAAAGCTGCTGGTAGCAGCTGACCCTAGTCTGAGCAGAATCCTCTTCCCAGGTCAGGAGTCTGATGAGGCAGAGAGGGAAGAGATGGAAGGACTCCCTCTGGCTCTGGCTTGGGTGCTTCAATCTGGAAGATGGAGTTCCCTCCCTTGTCTGCTCATAAATGAGGTTGGGGATCATTCATGTAGCCCTTAGAGTTCTCTGAGAACAGCCTAACCCATCCCACCCTGATGTGGGAGTGTCATATATCAATCTGTTGATTTCATTGATTAAGTAATAAACAAACTGCTTGGGCTCATAGCTTAGAACATAGGTGGGTGGAGTAAACAGAACAAAATGCTGGGAGGAAGAGGAAGTGAGGTAAGACGCCTCAGAGAGAGACGCCATGCCCCGCTCCCAGGCAGACGCACGCGATGAAGCTCCGACCCAGGATGGACATAGGCTGGAATCTTCCCGGTAAGACCGGTGCCCACAGATTATTAGAGATGGGTTGATCGGGATATCAGAATTAGCCAGTAAGGGCTAGAGCTAAAGGGCCAAGCAGTGTTTAAAAGAATACAGTTTCCGTGTAATTATTTCGGGGCATAAGCTAGAGCTAGCTGGCGGCCGGGAGCTGGGGCGGCAGGGAAGCAGTCCGCAGCTCCTCACAACACCACCCTAACCCAGAAACTTGGTGGCCTGATTATCCCGAGAAGAGTGTCATCAGCCAGCAGATGGCAGAGCCCACCCAACACGAGATCAAGAAGGCCACTCCTTTCCCTGGAGATCCTGCTGACAGACTGCAGTGACCCAGCTGCCTTGCCACCCAGGTTTCCTTTATAGGCATCTAAGATCATCTTACTACAAGAGTCCAGAGGCTCCTATAAATTGAGGGCTGGCCTGCCCAGCTGCTCCAGCTCAGTGACAGCTGAGTTCCAGGTCTCGGTCTTGCTTGGCTGAGACCCTGGCCACATAACTGCTCCTTCAGCTCTTGTGTGCAGAGCTGTCACTAACAGGGTTTGTCGATCATGGGGCTTTCTTGCCTGTCACTCATGACTGAGGTTCTTGATTCTGCACATGTTCTATAGTCCCAACACCTGCTCTTCAGCCCCACCCTCCACATGGCTCAGGTGTGCATAGCAAGCCTACTTGTTGGAGACACAGAAGCTGGATCAAGTCTAAGAGTCCAGTTTCCATACTGTCTAATTGAAGACTTTTTTTTTCTCTTTTCAAGACAAGGTCTCAGTAACTCAGACGGCCTTGATTTCTTGATTCCACTGTCACCACTTACCAAGGACCGAGATTTCAGGTGTGTGACACCACAACCTGCTTGAAGACTAATTCTTAAGTCATGGCTGAATTTTTCTCATTTTAGGGCTAAAATTAGACTCTCAATTTGGGTGACCTTTTTATTCCATTCTGGCTCTGTGCCCTGAGCTCTCTTTATGGAGGAGGACTTGGGTCAGGGCTGATAGGAACACAGAATGCCAGGTCCACATAATGAAAGAGACTGAGTGCTTTGGAGGGTCTAGTAGATGGGTCACGCAGGGCCCTACTAGAGTGCATGCAGCTGGAGGTGCCAGGAATCATCAGTACAGGAGGCTGTGGGATGCACTGTCCAACAGCAGTTTGTGTGCAGATGAGAATGCTCTAGAATTTCAGGGTCCACTGGGGCCCTGGGTACAAGGTCAGTGAAACAGGGGAGCTGGTGTTTATGTCTATTTAATGCAACGAACACCAATATCCAACAGTCCTGTGGTGGCTGCCACTGTAGGACCCAATTCCATTCCAGCGGATCTCCCTTCTGACCAAACTCGCCCATTAATTTGCCAAATGACCCATGTGTCTGCATAACTAGATGTCCTGCTTGATTTGCTGAACACGGTGGTTAGTGACTTATGAGAGGAAAGAAAGCCATTTACCCACATTCCACGTAAGAAATTTAGTGTTTATGCTAATTTTGCTTTAAATATTTGCATGAAATTTACATACGTTGTGTTTTATCTTCTCTGGGTTGGTGGATATTTGGCAAAGGACTCTTAGCGAGTGGCCCATTTTAGATCTCCATGAAGGAGCTTGCAGGTAACCCAGAAAGAGGGAGCAGTAAAATTGCACAGGCAGTTGGGTGAGTCCCCAACTGTCTCAGAAATTCCCAGGCCACCTTTCCCCTTCAACCATGCTTGAAAACTGAATTTTTAATCTAAATGCTGCACTTGGCACTTGAGAAATGAATTTCAAGAAACTTGAGCCGTTTGGTTGAGGTTGCCCAGGCAAATGCCTGCAGTGCCAGGTCATGGCAGAGTACGGCTCCTGGCTCAAAGCCTGTCACACCCAGTTTCACCTTTGAAAGGAGGCCACTTGGCTGACAAGGTGGAGCAGGCCAGAGTGAGTGTGGATTCAGCACCTTCCTGTCCCCAAATCCTAGTGACCCTGACTGTCTACCTCTGAGTTCTACATCCTGTCTTCCTCCATGACTAGGGGAACTTTGGAGACTAGAACATGAGGCCTCCATGTGCTATGCCTTTGCCTGCTGGTTTCTGTAGGGGATGAGCCTCCTGCTGTTATCAGATGCTAGCGCTGGCCACAGGGCAGCTGTAATGAAGGACTGGTATCTGCGATTCAGCCCTTGTCTGGAAACGGGCCAGCTGTCCTGTAGGCTGGGCTGTACCTCTCTTGCTGGGAGGTATAGAGGGGAAGGGGTAAGCCTGAAGGGCCTATTCCAGTGCCTGGGTACTGACACAGACAGGAAAGACCTCAACCATGTCCAGGAGCCATGGGAAAAGGAATTAACTTTAGTCTTGGTGCCACTTGGGACCTAGAAGGTGGTAACCGACTCAATGATCAGCACATTAGAAAGCCTGAGATAGGGCGCACCTTCAGAAGGTCACCTGGTCCAGCCTCTGCCTTCAAGACATGGACAAGTGTCATTGCTGTTGTGTACACAGGGCCACAGAGCCTGGGGGATGAAAAGGAGTTGGAGAGGCCGTTCTGGACCTGGAGTCTTTAGATTGAGTGGAGGTTCTGGGGCCACACAGTATCTCTAGGCTCTTCACTCTTCACAGCCCCCCTCCCCCAGGCTCCCAACAGAAAGCAGACAGGATAGGGTGGATACATCAAGGATGGAAGAAAGTTAAAATGGAAATGTCTTGTATGTGCTGTGGATGCTGGGGAGGGAGCAGCTTTTGGGATGTGGGGTTTGTTTGGGCTACCCCAGATTCCTGAGTATGACAGGGGCAGGCATAGTCTCAGTCATTTTGGGGACCTTCACCTGGCTGCTCTGTTTGGCTTGAGCTCTTTCAGAGGTACACTGAGACCCACAGCAGATAAGGGTATATATGTGTGTGTGTGTGTGTGTGTGTGTGTGTATTGCTGTGGCCCCTGTGATCACAGGACCAGTGTGAGGAGGGCCCTCTGTCCTGATTAAGGACCCGGCCCAAAGGCAGACACAGGTGAGACTGGAATAGCATATAAGGGGGAGCCCTTATATTCCCATCCTGTGGGTGTCCCTCTGACACCCTAGGAACACCAATGCTATGTCAGTGCATAGAGACTCAGCTTTGGAGCATCTTCTTTCACTCTGTTCCCTCCTGTGGGTGGGGAGAGGATTAATGTAGCCCACACAGACACACTGTGCTTTCAGCAAGGCTTAGGAGCAGGGAGCCTGCTGCTCATTGTCACTGTCTTTGGGAATGGGGAGGAATGGGGGCTTTTAGAGGCAACTTTCAGCCTTAGGAGACGACTGAGGGGATGAGGTCCAGTCCACTCTGACCCTCACTCAGAATATGGCTTAGAGGAGGAAACAGAGGCAGGGAGCTGTTGATCACTTCCTCTCCATCTCCCAAGTGGCGGTGAGGGTGATGGAAGCTACCCCACCCACATGATGAGTCGTAGGGACTCTGGCAGGGACCTTGGCGTGTTCATCAAGGCTGCAGGAGCTTTTTAAAATTATTATTAAGGCTTTACAGACCCTTGATCCTGGACGTTGGAAGCACATATCCTTAGGGAGCCTGCAGCTCAGCCACCAACTCTGGTCTTTCTCTCACCTTCTAATTGCAAGTGGGAATTTTTTTATTTCTGAGAAGCTGGTGCCAGAAAGGACGGTGGTAGTTGGAGCAGACTGTAAACAGCCAGTCTAGGTGGTGATAGCAATGTTTTCTCCATCCTATTTGAAAAACAGCTGAAAAGCAGGCCTGTGTCTGATTCAGTGCTATTATCCCTAATCATCACATCACAGAGGCCTGACCTCTATCAGAACAAGTTCCTATGGCAGTGATTGGGGCATGGGCTGAGAGGGAGAGGCTGGAAGCCTCAGATCTGTTTTTGTTCCTCAGACCTAGTCTCTCCAGAGCTGGAGAAGATTCCTGTGAGGTAAAATATGTTTGGGAAGGAGTTTGTCCCAGAGGGGCTGGTGGACCAGTAGGACCCAAGGGTAGGTGCTATTTTTTTTTCACCCAGAGTGTCAGAATGTGGACACTGCATTATGAGGCTTCTGAGGACTGCTCTAAGGGATTCTTGACCTCAGAAGAATGTATTTGGACACACACTGTCAGTGGGAGTAAGATAGAGAGGTACAGCTCCACATGTCAGGCCAGTAGCCCACGGAGTTCCCTTAACATCCTGGGACCCTGATTCAGGTAAAACTGGATCCTTAAGCACACTGCAGAAAAAGAATTTCAGGATCAACCAGTATGAAGTAGAATTGGAGCTCATTAAAAATAGAAAGAAAGGCATTGGAGAGAAAGAATAAGGCACACTGAGAAGCATAGCCTTATCAAAGAAAAGTCATAGTTAACTGTTTGACCATCAGTGCAAGCACCAAGTTCTCAATTTGCTAAGAAACTTTTTCCTCCTTCTTTTTCAATAAATGAGATTATCGGGAGGCTCCAGAGACACCTAGGATAGGGCTATAATCTGGTAAAATAAAACCAAGAGCGACTAGGGTTGCAGGAGACATACAGGGCATTTCCTTATACTGTAAACAGGTTCCTATTGAGATTCTGCATTGATTTCAGGTTCACAGCTGGGAAGAAAAAAAGACCTTAAATAAATATTAATTGTGCATGTGGACTAGGCTGGCTTCAAACTCTTAGAGGTTTGCCTGCCTCTGCCTCCTGATGCTAGGATTAAATGCCTACTCAGCCAGGCCATTAATTGTGTCGTTGGAGGTGCTCAGCTGGTAGGAGAGACTTCAATCGGGTTCCAAGGTGAGGGGATTCTTTCTCAGATCACCATAGTTTTCCTTTCTTTTTATCCTGCTGCTACCTGAAAAGTCTTGCTCTCAGGAATGGTTAAGTTGAAGCATTAGGAATGATAAGGAAGCTGGTACAAGAAAGGACCCAAAGATGTCTTCCATGTACTACCAATAAGAGTGGCATGACAGTGGGCACTGTGTGTTAAATGCCAGAACACCACAGGATAGTTGGTTCAAACAGCCTTTCATTTTTCTCAGCATCTTCTCATTGGATGGCCAATGCCAAGGGGCCTTCAGGCCTGATTTCTGGCGAATTTCTCTTCCTGTTTGCAGAAGGGACTTTCTTAGTTCATTCTCATGTGGTCTTTCCTTTTGATGTGGACTGAACCAGGGTCTCTTCTTCCTATTAAAGACACCAGTTCACCTGTGGAATTAGTTAGGGCAGCCCAGAAGGACCTTAGGACCTCAAGGCATCACTGAACCTTAATGGCCTCCTGTATTAATTGTTTTTCTCGATGCTATCACCAAATACCTGACAAGAAGCCACTTGTCAGCAAGGAAGGCTTATTTATTTTTTGACTCACAGGTCTGAGGGGAAAACATGGCAGCAGGAACTCTAGCTACCTCTAGGTGGTTTTTCACGTTGTATTCACAGACAAGAAGCAGAGAACAGACAGGAGTAGGGCCAGACTGTAAAACTTCTAGCCTCACCCAAAGTAACCCACTTGTTTAAATGAAGCTCCGCCTCCTAAAGGGTCCACAGAGTTCAAAAACAGTACCACCGACCATTCAAGCATGTCCTCGTTTAAATCATAACACCTCTTGTAAGGCCCCATCTCCTGATCCAGCTACATTGGGGATCGGGGCTCCAGGGTGAGGTAGAGGAGGGGAACATACAGTTCCGTCAAGAAGGTGGTGGATTTGTCAGTTTTATAAGACAGCTGGTCTCAGGAGGGCAGATATGGTGGGTGGATCCTTGAAGGGTCTCCAGGTTGGTTGCTCTGCTCAGGGCTAGGCAAACCTGCTGCTTTAGGGAATCGTGTGGAAACTAGACACAGGAAGGTTGCCACAGGGGTAATGTCCTACCCCCACATATTCAGAAAACCTGAAATGCATGAGAGGACTTCCCGTGAAAAACTGGTGGAGCCATCAGGTTCTGTGCTGGTTAGTCTTGACACAAACTAGAGTCACCTGGGAAGACAGGCCCTCAATTGAGGAATTGCCTCTCTCAGATTGGCCTGTTTGGGGAGCATTTTCTTGATTGCTAGTAGAGGTACCAGTTTACTGTGGGCTGTACCACTCCTGGGCAGGTGGGCCTGAGCTGTATATGAAAACAAATGGAGCAAGCCGGAGAGCAGAAGCCAGTAAGCAGTGTGGTGTGTAATAATATTTCATTTGTATTTTAATAAATAACGCTTGCCTGAAGTTCAGAGAGTAAAACAGCTGCAATGATCAGCCTTACAGACCAGGCAGTGGTGACACACACCTTTAATCCCAGCAGCCACAGTAGTTTGCCATAGAAACCAGACGGTAGTGGTGAACGCATTTAATCCCAGCTCTAGGGAGAAATATAAAATGGGAGGAGACAGCTCTCAGACAGTCTCATTCTGAGGTTATCTGGAGGCAGGATCACCATTTCGTTCTGAGGTAGAGGTAAGAGCCAGTGACTGGCTGTTTTGCTCTTCTGACCTTCAGGTTGAACCCCTATGTCTGTCTCTGGTTTTTTATTTATCATGCTACAGTGGTGTGTTTTTTAGTTCTTGCCTCCAGGTTCCTGCCTCGAACCCCTGCTCAGTGATTTACCTGGGAATGTAAGATGAAACAAATCCTTTGATCTCTGAATTGCTTTTGGTCATGGTTTATCACAGCAATGGAGAAGTGAACTAAGTAGAAGAGGCACTAAACCTGGAGTTGTGGTGGTGGAAGCAGATTCAGGTGGGGTGAGGAACCAGTGTGAGGAAGACCAAAAACCAGGAGATCCCCCAAAACTAGCAGAGCTGGAGGCTGTGACTGTGAAGGGGTGTGAATCTGCCTTGTTCTGCCAACCACCTTTGAGTCTGTGTCAGGGGCAGGCATGATGGGCCCACAGTACATAGGAAATGTTTCAATATTAGAGATATTGAATATTAAATACAAGGAATGGAAATACATAATGACTCAGTAAGTATTTTGATATGAAAATACAAGATGCAAAATAAGCCCCACTTGGCTGGGATAGGAGTTAGAATTACCCTACAAGTTGATGTTATTAGATTGTATTGCGTACACGTGTATGTGCATATGTTTGTTGTATGTGTGCCCGTGCGTGTGTACGGATGTGAAAGTAGAGGCGAAAGACCACCTTTGGGCGTTGTTCCTTCCTTAGCGTTTCTCTTTAAAATCACAATCATTTATGATGGATCTGGGTATGGTACTTGCAAACCACAGTGTGTGGTTCTTTCCCTCCATGTGGGTCCCAAGGATGGAACTCAGGCTGTCAGGATGGACAGCGGGCATTTTTACTCACTGAGACATCCTGCTGCCCACCATTTATAGCTAGTGCCTCTGTACAGCCTAAGTGTTAGTATTGTCATAGTAACACAATTACCAGGGGATCTAAAACATTCTATTTCAGGTATTATCAGCTGGGCTCTCACTGGCCTGGAGCTCACTGATTAGACTAGGCTGGATTGACAGTGATCGCCCTAGGGACCCACCTGTTTCCACTTCCCCTGGCACTGGGATTACAGGTGTCCACCACCCTGCTCAGCCTTTTATACATGGGGTTTGGGGATTTAACTCAGGTCTTAACGATTACTCAGCAAGCTCTTTACCACTGATCCATTTCTCTGGCCCATTATCTGATTTTCTTTTTAAGTAGTGGGCATGCTTTTCTCATATAATCATTAAAGCACATAAATATCTTGTTTTATGGTGCTCTATGTAGCGCTCTCTCTCTTTCTCTCTCTCTCCCCCCCCCCCAGAGTGATTTGGTAGGAAATTGTCCTTGGATGCATAGCTGGTGCCCTTTCTTCATTTGAAGCACTTTCTGGTCAGCTCTAGGCTGCCTGCTTCTCATGCAGAAGGTAATTTTCAAATGGAAGATGTCACAAATGTTGCCCCACACTGTCCCTCCCCCTTTCTGCTTGTTCTCAGCCCCGCTGTACAGCGTAAGCATTAGTTATTATCATCATGACAGGATTACCATGGGACTTCATCTAAAACATTTCCTTCCAAGTGTGCTCAATTGGGCTCTTCAGGAGACAAACAAGCTTATTTCATTATGCCAAAGCACCCTATTTGGTACCCAATTTCCTGCCACCCTCAGCCTCCCCATTTCCTCTTGGGAGAAGGATGGGCATAAAGGCAGGTGTGCACAGGCGTGCCTATCCAGGGCTTCTTAACAGCATGCAGGGCCACTTCTCCATGAAGCTGGGCTCTTGGGAGTGTGACTGCCATTTATTATGTGATTAGTCTCACCAGGGCCATCTTAATTTGCCCTTCACAGGCACGTATTCCAACCACACAAATTGAGGGATTGTGTCTCCAGCCTGTAATAAGACAATGCCTTCAGCAGCATCCTGGAGCACAGCGGCACATCCTGAGCTTGCTCATGGCCTTAATTTCCATCTTGGCTGAGAAAACACGGACATTCTGAGAAGCTGCAGCTTTCAGATGACCAGTATACCAAGGGAAATGTCAGGCAAAGAATTCATCCCCTGTGCCCTTCTCGTGTTCTTTGGGGACTTTGGAGCAGTGAGTCGGACGAGCTTAGGACTCAAGGAGCAAAGCTAGAATTTTAATTCTTTCTCACATGTGTGCGGTTGTGGCAAAATGATTTAACCTTCTCTGGATCTTACTTCCCTCATCGGTAAAATGAGTGTGATTATAAATATCCTGTGTGTTGGTCAGCCCTGGATGTTTCTCAGCATCTCTCAAAGCCTGAGACTGTTCCTTGATTTCCTTTTAGGGAAACCTCTTTCGCTTGTATATACCCCCAGAAGGGTAGAAAGCAAGGTGTTCTGCCCCTGCGAGGCTGGAAAGGGCATGCAATCAACCTGGGCAATATGAGTGATTCTGGGGACACCCTCAGGATGACCAAGGCTCTTTGTTCTGTTGGCCACAGCAGTGCCCAGACTGGAGAGAGATTGTTCCTTAGATCGAAGACTTCTCCCATTTCTCCAGCTCTCTTCCCTCTTCTGTGAGCTGACCCTTGGAGAGGATCTTTTCTGCTTCTGTCCTCCAGGGCTGTCTTCTTTGCTTGTGACTAAAGCAGTTACTACCGCTCAGAGCTGGCCCACCTGCCCTCCTCCAGAGGACAGCAGAAGCCAGGTGATTTTAAATTGCATCTCCATATGTGGACAAGCCACCTGAAGTCTCATCAATTTGCCTAACCTCAGGAGAGCACAGATTGCGGTGCCGGATCATGCTATCCTGCAGATCCAATGTGTCCGCCAGAAACAAACGCTGATCAAGCTGCATTAAATGTGTGAAACCACCTTCAAAAACTATTTTGTGCGAAGTCAGACTTCATAGAGAACCACACAGAGGATCTGGCAGTCATGTTATCATCCCCCTAAATTAATAGCTGTGATATATTGCCTATTTTCTTTTACACATTAAAAAACTGAACCCTGGGAATGGAGATAAAGCTCTTTGGCATGACATCGGCTAATTCTACTTTGATCCTTCAAGCAGCTGAGTTGACCTCTGCATTCATGTGCCAGGAAGTGTACTATACGACACAAATGTCTACTCACCCCAGAGAGAACATCAACAACAGATCAAAGTAATAATTCCTCTAAAGTCAATTTGGTTTTTATTGGGGTTACTTACAGGAACAGGGATGACTCACAGGTAGCTCTGAGTTCCTGAAATGCCCACCCAACCTGGGTTATGGTTCACAGAAGCTGCATCTTTCCAGCTCTCTCCATTACTTGCAGACAGTTCCTTAGGTCTCAGCATGTATTCTTTCAGAAAATTGCTGCTTTTATAACCTGAGGAGGAACCTTGCAAATCTTGGAGGTTTCTGATATTCTAGGATGTATGAAGTTTGTTTACTTCCTGAGTTTCACGAGCCTCCCTTAGCCCTTCTGGAAGGAATGCTTCAATTTGGATAAAATTTGCACACATACACATTTGCACAAGCATGCCCACACTTGTGTGTCCTTTAGCAGGATGTATATTAGTGCACCGATGTTTTTTAAAAAATCCTATCTGTAACTTTTGACATCTTGATTTTCATTCAACATTATTTTTGTTTATTATTTTACAAGTTTGGATATTTTGCCTGTCTGCATGTCTGGGCACCACCTGTGTGCCTGGTGACCGTGGAGACCAGAAAAAGGCACCACAGCCACTGGGACTGGAGTTCTAGATGGTTGTGAGCTGCCATATGGGTTCTGGGAAAGGAACTCTGTTTCTCTGGAAGAGCAGTCAGTGATTTTAATCACTGAGTCATCTTTCCAGACCAATGTTGTTTTCGTTTTTAATTTTTATTATTTATTTAGTGTGTGCAATTTGACGGACTTTTATTTGGTATGTGTGTCATTGCACATGCGCAGAGGTCAGAGGACAACTTGTGGCAATTGGTTCTCTCTTTCTATCTCATGGGTCCCAGGATATGGTGGCAAGCAGCTTACCCAGTAAGTCATTCCACTGGTTCCTGAACATTTTTAAGAATATATGTATATGTACCTGTTTGAGTTTCTGTGCAACATGCACGTGCAGGTGCCCTAAGAGGACAGAGAATGTTGGATTCCCAAGAACTGGAGTTGCAGGCAGTTGTGAGCCACCTGATGTGGGTGCTGGGAACTGAACCTGGGTCCTCTGTGACAGCAGAAGGGTAAGGGTAAGGATTAGGGTTAGGGGTTAGGATAATTGCTGAACCATCTCTCTAACCCTATGATAAGTCTATGTTCTATGTGATCTAATACACAGATGTGCAAATGTAGAATACATACATGTGTGTACTTGGACTAAGCAAATTTTTTTTGAGTGTTGAAAAGACCTTGGCCCACAAAATGGAAAATTCCATATCTGACTTCTTGTGGTAGGCTGTTGTTGCGGGAGGTCCTTCTGCTCCTCCAGCCTATAGCCGCTGAGATATCAGCCCATTGGGGCGTGGTCTCTCTCCCTTTAAAAAAGCGGCCACTTCCCTCTCCTCTCTCTCTTCACTTCCTGCTCCGCCGGTGACTAGACTCCTTTCCTGGTTGTGCAGAGGGCTGTTGTCTGGGACAGTGATCTGTAAGTTTTTTCCCCTTTAAATAAATACCACCCTATTAATCATAATTCCAAACTGGTGTGGCATTGTTTGTGACTTACGCCTTCAATTGGCGTCCAACGTGGGGCACAACCCTGAGATTAAGAGTCTCATGCTCTACCGACTGAGCTAGCCGGGCGGCCGGGGTGCTGGGGATGCAGCCCCGCCACTCCTATTACTACAGGCTGTGATCAAAATGCAAGTATATAATACATAGTTTACTCAGCATTTCTAGGGGAGAAAAGATGCTCCCAATACCTTCAAGTGCAATAGACAAACTTTGTTTCATGTACAAAATATTACATAAGATTACTTCTGGTCTATGTGCATGAGGTATATATGAAATGCACACTTTTTACATTTGGGCTTTGATACTATGCCAACCTATGCTAGCCCTCTATCACTGTGACAAAATACGCAGAAAAGAAATGGCTTATTGTGGCTCATGACTTCAGAGACTTCAGCACAGGTTTATCTGTTTCTGGGCCTGTGGGGAGATAGAACACCACAATGGACAGAGTATGGTGCAGCATTGCCTGCCTTATGGTGGGCTAGAGGCAGAGGACGTGAGAGTGAGACAGAGGGGAAGAGAGAGGCCAGGAACAAGATATACTCTCCTAGTATATACCATCATGACCCCTTCCCCAAACAAGGATATACCTCCTTGTAGTCCATCAAATTATGAATTTATCCACAATTGATTGATGACATCAGGTCCCTTTTGGTCTGGTCATTTCCCCAAAGCCCTACCTCTGAGCACTCTGTACTGGGGACTTCAACACATGAGTTTTGGGAGAGACTTCTAGATGCCAGCCATAGTGCCAAGTTATCTCATTAGAAATAGACAAATACTTTAAAGAAAGAAAAATAATCTGAAGTCTGAAATTCTCCCATTCCCATAAATTTCAGATAAGGGATAGTAAGCCCATACAGTCTCCTGCTATGATGGTATCTGTGATGCTTCCTGTTGGGATCCAGGAGGCCATCTTTCTTGATTCTGTGTTGCTGTGCCTGCACTTTTACTCTGAGCGTGTGCAAGTGTCTTTTGGAAAGGATGAGGCAGGTTTATCGTTAACTTCCATCATTATGACAAAATATCTGACAGAATCAATTTGAAGAAGGAAGTTTCTGATGGCTCATGGTTTCAGAGGTATTTCCCACTTGACTGTGTTTTTGTGACTGGTGAAATAGAGCATCATGGTGGGAATATACAGAGAAAGAAGCTGCCTGTTTCATGGTTCCTGGAACAGAGAGAAAGGAAATGTCAAGGCTCCCTGTCAGAAACCATCCAATCTGTTCGATTGTGTCTGAAAGGGGGAGTGAAGATTGAGAAAAGACATAGACAAGAGACAGAAGAGTCAGGAGGGCATCCAGTGAATACTATATCTGCCCAAATTTATTCCTTATAGCCCTTATATACAAAGCAAAAGGGGAAGGCAAAAGACTTCCCTCCCATGATACAAGGAACTTCCTTAATACTCAGAACATCTAGTAACCATGCCCTTAGTCAAGCATCCTGTGATCTGGCCTTGATGATCAAGGCATCTAATAACCACACCTTAGATTGAACATCCAATTATCTGGCCTTGAGGATCAAGAGTAGGTTTGAACTTTTGACCCTAAGTAAAGATGAAATGGAGTCACATCTGTGGGCTCCCACAGCTCCCAATATATCCTTCAAGGGCATACCTTCAAATGACCCAATTTCCGCCCACCAGACCCCAGCTCCAAAGGTTCCCGCATTTCCCAATAGTGCCACCATCTGGGACAGAGTCTTTAATACATGGCCTTTGGGGAACTTTTATGATCCAAATTCCAACATAGGTCTTGCCAAACATCTGTAACTTTGAAAACTGCTCCATCACAATTCCCCTTGTTGCCCTTCTAATCTTACAGGGACCCCTCTATGCTAGCATTGGCCAGCTTAGATTTTTCTGAAGATGGATTACACTCACACCTCTCTGGCTTTTTCCCATGAGTGCTCTTACTGTTCCTGTTTCCTTTCCCAGTTTTTGTCCACTTGCTCTTCCCTATTCGCTCACTCAAGGTTGTGCTCTAGCCTTTCCATTCTTGGGTTACATAGAAGCCAGCATGGTATTCTTGAGGCACTTTGAACCTGAACTTCCCTCTCACTAGGCACCTAGTAGAGATGCTAGTGCACTCAGCATCCATTCCAGCTTCCTTCTAGGGTAAGTTCCTCTCTAGTGGTACTTGGAAAGTTGGGCACTGTATGTCCCCAGCTTCCTGCAGGTGTGGCTCTAGATGGGGTTCAGATCATTGATCAGCTAGACTTATTTGGGTCTTGAATTCAGGACAGAGTTAAGCAGTAAGTATAGACAGAAGTTTCTGTCTTGACTGGTCCTGCAGCCATTCAGTCCCAAAGAGACACATAGAAGCTTATATTAATTATAATCTATTTAGCCTATTAGCCCAGGATTATTATTAACCAGCTCTTAGAACTTAAATTAAACCATAATTCTTATCTATGTTTAGCTACGTGGTTTGGTGTCTTTTCTCAGTGAGGTGTTCTCATCTTACTTCCTCTGTGTCTGGCTGGTGAGTGACTCTCTGCCTTCTTTCCAGAATTCTAGTCTGGTTGCTCTGCCTATGCATCCTACCTGGCTACTGGCCAATCAGAATTTTATTAAACTAATGAGTGACAAAGCTTTATAGTGTACATGAGCATTATCCCACAGCAAGTAAGAGTCACAGTATCTATTTTCTGTGGTAGGTTCTAGCAGACACATATGGCCTTGGAGTCAGAAGTCTTGGCGCCTCTTCCTGCCCTATCCACTAGTAGCATACACCTAGAAGTCCTAGTTACTAGTTCTGCTTCCTGATCTGAACAGAAGAGGCAATTTCTTCACTCAGTGGAAGGGCTCTGTGGATGTCTTTGGGTATTGTCACTTAGGTTAGGGATTATTCTTTCTTTGTAACCACATGACTCTCTGAAACGTTCATTTTAGCACACATTAGCTAGAGTGGTTCTGATTGTCTGTAATGGGAATGTGACCAATAGAGTTTCTAAGAAATGGAATGTTTAACACCCAGTGCACCCCTGCCTTTTCCTCTAAGAACACAGGTTAACATCAATGCCTTAAAATTATTTAACAAATCATCTAAAAGTATGTATGAAACAGTAAAATAAGATGGTCCATAGCAGCACTTGGGAACATTATCCTCCCTGTCTTCTAACTTAAAACCACGGGTGCTGTGATGGTTAATCTCATCAACTTTATAGGATTTAGAATCGCCATGAAAACACATGTGTGAGTGTATTTTGGAGGGTGTTTGTAAAAATAGTTACTTGAAGAGGGAAAACCCACTTTGAAATTGGGTCATGTCATCCCATGGACTGGGGTCCCAGACTGGATAAAAACATGTCTGTCTGAGCACCAGCATCCCTCTCATCTCTCTCTGCTCTCTGGCTGTGGACCTCAAAGTCCTTTCACCATGACTTCTTGCCGTGATGTACTGTGTGTTCAAATATATACGTAAATACACTTTCAAGTTGCTTCTTGTTAGATATTTTGTCACACCAATGAGAAAAGTAACTAACACAGTTGCCTTTGACCCTTTGGCTATTCCATAAGTTTGAGCATCAGAGTGGATCTTGATACACTGATCATTTGATTCTACAGGTTCAAGACCCTTGAGACCCCACTCTACCCCTGTGCAGACAAGAGGACAAACAAGCTGGAGGAAAGAGAGTGTCACCCAGAAGGTCACTTGTGTTCTTGAGGCTTACAAAGAGTACCATTAGCACCTGCCTCATTAATGTGCTCTGTTCACTTTCTGAGAACTGCTAAACTGTCACTTCCTCTGGCCAGCTCAGCAGACAGAAACAGCTACTTTCCTGGCAGCCACATTAGAATCACATCTGGGAGGGTCTGTTCTGACAGAGCCTTGGTTTTTGCGTTAATGATGCTCTAAGCCTTGAGATCTGTCACGCCGTGAGAGGGAATGAAAACGCAGATACCTCTGAGTGTAAATGAGTCAGGTAGCTTCAGGGACAAGCATGCTTCCTTTCCTTCTTCTATTTTAGAGTCATAAAAAAAGCTTATGAATTATTTAACCCAGACTTCAAAATAAGGAACACTACCAGAGATGAAGAGGGACATTTCATAATGAGGGAAACAAAGAAAAGTGTTTGTGTGTGTATGTGTTCTGTCAGAAGCTATAATATTTGTAAATATGCATGTATTTCATAACAAAGCTTCAAAATACAGGAAGCAAAAATCAGCAGCATCAAAGGAGAAATTGATCACAAATGGCCATTACAGGAACACTCTTACTCCCCTCTCAGTAACTGATAGAGGACAGAGCTTTGTAGACAAAGACTGTGGAAGACCATCACAGTGCTACTAACCACCTCGACCTAGCTGACATTTATAGACCTCTCTGCCGAGAACACACAGTCTTTTTCCCATTTAAAAGGAACACTCAACCCATGACAGCTTTTTGTGCTGGGTCACAAAACAAAATTTCAAGGTTATGAATTCTGTTAAGTACATTTCCCTATAAAGTATATTATTCTCACAATAGAGAGGATCTATATTTCAAATGTATAAATGACTTCACACACATGTATTAGAACATACACATGGCAAGAAAACATAATGAGGACTACTTAGGGGAAGAAAGGACCAGCAGGAGAGAAGACATAAAAGAGAGAGTAACAGGGTAAACACAGTACAGAGCAGTGATATACATGTCATAGTGAATGTTATTTTGTATGATAACAAAAATGAATGAAAGCAAAAACAAAATACCTTGAAAGTGCAAATACTTAGAAATTAAGCAACACAATATTATTTTTATTTTTTCATCCTAGGGGATGAACCTAGGGCCTCATGAATGATGAGCAAGTGCTGTCCAACTGAGCCTCATACCAAACCCAATAATATTTTTTTTCAAAGGTTAAAAGTTATGTGTGCCTACGTAAGTTTATGTGCACCATGTGCAGGCAAGTGGCCTTAGAGGCCAGAGGGCATCAGATTCTCTGGAACTAGAGTTACAGGGAGTTGTGAGCTTCCTGCTGTAGGTGCTGGGAAGTAAACCCAGGTCCTCTGCAGAAGCAGCAAGCACTCTTAACAGCTGAGCCATCTCTCCAGCCCATTAAACCCAACAAGACAATTTTAAACAATCCATTGGTCAGAGAAAAAAATAATAAGGATTGACAGCTTCTGAATTCCAATCACGGTGGTTTCTTTCTCTCTTAGAAGTGGCACGGTCAGCTGCCCCGGTCTGTCTAGATCTTCGTCATTTTCATTCCACAAAATCCTAAGAAAGTCCTGGATTGTGGGTAAACATGGATGGTCATGTGATAAAGGGCTCAGTCTGGCTCACATATTGGACTGTGAACCAGACTGAAAGCAACACCCAAGTCTTCATTCACTCATGATGGTTGTGCAAGTAAAGGAGCCCAGAGAGAAAGATTCTGGCTCCTAGGACTGGTCTGGACACCAAGAAAGGTGTGGGTGGTGTCTGCTGAGGCTTTCCCAACAAAAGCCTCCAACTTTTGTGGATCAAGGGGCTAGGTGAAGGGCTACAAGTGGAAAACTCCTGAACTGGAGTAGATCAATTATCTTGGCTAAAACCTATCTGAACAGAGGAGCATCATGTTGGTCCATGCCAAACTATTAGTTGACTATGCCAAAATTCTTGTGTTTGAGATCCTGAGTTTTGTCTTATTGTATTTTTTTTTGTGTAGCTATAACTTCTGTGATGCAGGAGACAATATAACTACTTGTAATGAAACTGGAGAACATCCACATTGAGACCACCACGGAACTAAAATGTTAATGTCAACACTAGATTCCTTTTTGAGTGGATTTTTGAGGAACATGATTTGTCCCTTTTTGAAGTGTGTACACCCCTCATCTGCAGCCCTTGCCAGGAAAATAACTGAAGTGACCCCACAATAGAATATACTGTTATTGTCTGAGAAACTGCCCTGTGAAGAGGTCTCTCTGTAGGTGCCACTTTCACAGTGTTCTCAATTCAGGTTCCATCCCTGCTATGACGAACAGGAGCTGTTAAGCACCTCAACACTGACATCCCAGAGGACCCTAAGAACTGACCTTCTCATGAGGAAAGCAACCTGACTTTTACAACAGACAATGCTGCACTCAAAAATCCACTGTGACAAATGGCAGGAATTTTGCAAGTGGAAGACAGAACAAAAGAGCCATCCAGAGCCCTCTCTCTGTAGAGGGGAAAGATGCTTCTGGGTGGAACAATGAGGCTGCAGATCTGTGCACTATGGACAAGGCCTGAGTTGGTTATATAGCATAATATGGGTAATTGCATTAGCCTGAACATCATTATGTAAATGGCATTTATTTTTAGTACAGAGCAATATGAGGCAGAAATACAACAAAATAGGTAAGAGGAAAAACCCCATCTGCCTCCTTGACACACACACATAAAGCAGAATGTGCCTCGTTCACAGCCAAGATGAGTTGGACAGAATGACTTACATGTAGGGACAGATGTCTTGGCAATGGCCTGCATTCTGCTGGTGGCCCAGGACAGGATGGAGGTCAGGTCACAGGTAGAGCTAGTGGGCCTGTACAAAGCTACTCTCCCACGATATGATGGCAAGCTTCCATTTTCCCATACTGGACTAACATGGGAGAAAGCCAAGGCCAGGGAAGGAGACTAATTAGGGCCAAGCTATGGGAAGACCTCACATTTGTGGGGATCCTTTTCACATAGGCATCTGGGCTGCACTGTGCTATGGAACACATAGAATGTTTCTGGACCGAGATTCATAGATTTAGGACCCCCCACTTTCAGAGGAGAACCAACTCTTCTGGGAGCCATTAGTCTGGGACTCTACTGACTCTGGTAGAGGCCCAGGGCTCTGGCCCTGTTAGTGATCACATGGTCACCTAACACTGCAGGAGCCTTGACTGGGCAGAGGACGGTGTATATACTTCAGAAGTTTTGGATAGCAGTTGGAACTACCCAGACAGCTCTGATTTCCCTTCCTGTTAATGGTGTCTCCACCTGGGGAAGTTTGGCTTATGCAGAGGTGGGAAAACCTGGTGGGTGGTTTGGGAAGTTAACAGTGATGGTCTGTTACTTTTCTTTTAGGGCCTCCTTGCTTCAGGGAGTCTCTGCATTACACACTTAAGTCATCTGCAAACTCCCTACCTGGTTGTGGGTCCTTTCCAGGTCCAACTGGCCCTGTGTACTTGACTGTCTGTTCAGCCTCCTGTCCTGCTGGTACTCTGATCTAAGCGGCTACCTTTCAGGTCCTTGCATTTTCTTCATCTCAATTTCCTTTTTCCAAACTCACTCCAGACATCACCTGACTCATCTCAGGCCACAGCCAGCCACTTCCTTCTTTGGGTAGATTGGGGGAAGGGGGAAGACAGCAGGGATTCAGGAAAAGCAATGCTCAGGTTCCTGGACACTGTCAAACCTCTGCTTTAGTCTGAGAGACAGCTCAGTCTATTCACTCCCTGCAGGTGGTAACTTCCTTCACCAGATAGGAAATACGTTTGCTCATTGCCCACAGCTCCATCCTTCTTCTCAAGTCTTCTACTCAAAGAAGGATCACGTTCCTTCCCAATTTCACCTTGAAGAGTATTGGGGGAGAACCCTAGCTTTGCTTGGGTTGGTTGACTGCTTACAACTCAACCAGCCATGGTTAAGGTCAATGCCATTTTTGATACAGCCAGAGTGTGAGTTTTCTTCTTATCTCGTAACTCTCACGGTGGGTTCCCACTGGTCTGATGGCCATCTAAATATCACACCTTTCTACCTTTTTCATATAACTCAATAGACAGAGAATTGAAGTTTCAAGATGTTCAATTGTTTACTCTGTTTTCTACAAAACTGCAATGATAAAAAACAGGGCACTTTTTTTTTCTCAAGACAGGTTCTCACTATGTAGCTCTGGTTGTTCTGAAACCCACTATGTGGACCAACATAGTCACAAACTCACAGAGATTCACTTGCCTCTGCCTCTGCCTCCCACATGCTGAGATTAAAGGCATGCACCATTATGCCTGGCACAACGGGGTACTTTTGTATGCTGAGTTTCCTTCTGTCTTCGTAGAATTAGCTTCAGGGATGTTCAATTCATCTTTGCCCTGGCGCCTTGTAACCAAAGCCCGCAGCTGTATAGTGAAGAACAAGGGAGGTGGAGGGAAGAAGCCTTGGGGGAGAGAAGCAGAGTGGGAATTATGCACAGCTTCAAAGGAACATTCCATGAGAGTGTAGCCTTCAGATGATAAATTCACTAGATATAATTAATTTATTCAAAACCTATTCCAGAAAAATATATTCATATAATTGTATTTTATATAATAAATTCATAAAACTGTGCCTAGGTACAAGCAATTCTTTGGGCTAGATTTGTCTTATGAATAATATGTTAATAAAGAATATATTTAAGGGAATCTTTATATTCAAGATGATCTTATTAATTTTTCTCTGGGTCTCTGAATCTTTCCCTCCTCTGCCCCAAGTCTTTTGAGCTGAGAGCCTATTGTTTCTTTATTCCCATCTGCTTAAGTATGTGGTTTCTAGATTTTTCATCAATTTGCATATACTCTTGTCATTTATAGGTGACTGATCCTATCTTTCTTCTAGGCTGGGTCTTAGATGTATGTATGTAAATAATTGAGTGAAATGGGACAGAGGCCTTGAATTCACACTCTGCCCTGTTAACTATTATCATAGAGATTATCATACATGTTGCTAAGCACATTGGTTAGTTTTCTTAGTAACTATGCCTTTTAGTGAATGTGCGCTGGACTTTGAGTCAGATAAAATCTTCATACCAAGCCAGGCTGTGGTGGCACACACTTCTAATCCCAGCAGTCAGGAGGCAGAGAGGCAGGTGGATCTCTGAGTTCAAGGCCAGCCTGGTCTACAGAGTGAGTTCCAGGACAGCCAGGGCTACACAGAGAAACCCTTTCTCCAAAACCCAAAACAAACAAACAAACAAACAAACAAACAAAAAAACCCAAAACAAAGAAAAACCCTCATATCTTGTTGGCATAATTTCACATGGGTGGGGGGGGGGAGAGAAGATTCTCTCCCTAGGATTTGGGACCCTTGAAAAGTAAATGCAAAATTCCTTTCTAGTATTTTAAACCCTTATCTTTGAATGGAGAGTGTGCTGTCTGCTCTCTGTTTCCATAATAAAATACTCAAGACTGGATAATTTATAAAGAAAACTGGCTTATTTGGCTCAGGTTCTGGAGGCTGAAAGTCCAAACAGATGGTACTAGTCTGGCAAGGGCCTGTGGCAGATATCATTTGCTGGGAGTCCAAGGGAGTCAGGGATATTGTGTGGTTAGATGAAAGCCAGAGAGGGGGAAGGGCAAGCACAATTGTAGCCAGTCCAAGCCTGGGAACTTGCTGGCATCACAGTGACCTATCAACCTTCCTTTCAGTGCTGCCTCTTGAAGGCACCACACTGCCTCCCAACATCACCAATTGATTTCCAAATCTACCTTTGATCTGGCTATGGTGGTGCATACTGAAACCCCAAAACTCGAGAGGTAGAGAGTCAGAGAGATCAGGAGGCCATAGCCTGGGTTGTAGGAAATCTTATCTCAGAAACCACCTACCTGCCCATGCATCTGCATGCATGCACACATATGATAGCTTAGAGGGACACACACTCCCTCTGAATCAGGAAGCAATGACTCCAATGCCATACTTTGGTGATATTCTAATACTTATAGCATGGGATTGGTACTAGGTTTATACAAATCCCAGTGCTGACCCTCCCCACAACCGCCATTGTGATAGCTTGAGTCTGATTGTGATCACAGCACTTGTTCGAGTGCCTAGCTTGTTAATCATGTTATGGCTGCAACAGATTTCTCAGTGGCATGTTCTGTGACTTAATTAGATTTTTATTTTGCCACAGCGGGGGGGAAGCATATTGCATTTCCCACCAGTGTTTCACTTGAACTCGAAGAATCCTCACTGAAGGAAAGAGTTTGAGTACTCGTTTGCTGATCTCCCAACCTGTTTAGCACAGCTGGCTTCTGTTGTTCAAGGCATCTGTCAAAACTAGCTTTTAAATCCTGATTTAATCTTTGGATTCATGACACAGCTTTTAACCCCTTGAGACTTTTAATTCTTGATTGTATGCTAAAAGGTGACAAGGTGTCGGGAAATGAAAAATCACCTATTCATATTTTTATAAAAGGCCCAGTGATGGAAGAAGGAATTGTGCATGACTTGAATTAGATGGTTGTGGCAGATGCACTGGACAGCAGCTGCTGGGCAGCCAAGAGATGCAAGAGGCTTCAGTTCTCAGGGCTTCAGACTTGGTTTCAGCAGAAGGGTTGGGAAAATGGGCAGAATACTAGAAATCTTTCAGCCTCTCCCCCTTTTGCACGTCTGTCATTTTACCATTAAAATATGGATAATAACTTACTATTTACCTACTCAGTTCCAGCTGTTATTCTAAGCCCTTTGACTGTTCAGTCTTAGGGAGGAGGTATAAAAGTTACTATTGAGATAGGGAAATTGTTCTAGTTACTATTTTATTTCTGTGAAGAGACACCAGGACCAAAGCAACTCTTATAAAAGAAGGCATTTAGTTGGGGGACGTGTTTACAATTTCCAAGATTTAGTTTATTTTCATCATGGTGGGGAGCATGGCAGCACATCTGACCCTGGAGCAGTAGTTAAATGCTGAGCCTAGCATAGACTTTTAAATCTCAAAGCCCACTTCCAGTGACACACTTTCTCCAAAGGCCACCCTTCCTAATCCTTCTAATCCTTTCAAATAGTACCACTCTCTGATGACTAAGCATTCAAATTTATGAGCCTATGAGGTCCATTCTTACTTAAACCACCACAAAATGGAGGCTGACAAGAGGTTAAGGAATAACACCAGATATCTGGTAAGTGGAGGGGTCTGTATTTAAGACCCAGAATCTCTACATCATACACATAATTAATCCCCAACCATGAAACATGAGAACAACTCACCCTATCACACATCACTATTTATGTAGCTCTGCTGGTGCAGAAACTCAATGTTGATGTTCTAGATGTCAGGGTGAGGCATCATTTGTATAGTATCTTCCAGAAACCAATCTCTTGTTACATCTGTAAAATGGGCATGGCAATCTCACACTGCCCAGGGCAGCTACAAGGTGGGGAACCAGACAATAACTATTGGGAACAAACAAAAATAAAAGGCATATGATGGCCACCCAAACTTACTTTGTACCATCTACACATAGGATCAGGACCACACAAAACCCTTTTCACCTTGTGTTTTCCTTAAACTCATTGGAATGATAAGGAAAAAATGAAGTCTGATAGGAAGTCTGTGTTGTAGATGGAGAAATGAGTCCATAAAGGTCTCCAGCATCACACAGTCTCCCGGGTGGGCAATCACTGGCATGGTGCTCCCAAGAGATGCCCACACAGAGTGGTTTTGTAGTGCCCTGCTGCTGTCTACATGGAGGCTTCTCATCTAGTATCTCCAGGGTCCTTCCTCTTCCCCAAGAACATCCTCACACCCATTACAACCGCCAGCTTATTCTTGAGCTTGCATCCTCTCCATCACCCTTCTCTGATTCACCCCATGTGATTCTTTTAGGGTGCCCAACCTGTGACTAGTAGGCTACATGTACTCCAGGATACATAGTAATATGGCCCAATACAGAACTGTAAATTTAGTTAAAACATTGAGATTTTCAAGCAATTTTGTGAGTAACTTGATTGTGTGGTTCTTTAAGAACAGTTTTAATTTAAAAACTTTGTCATGGGGGAGGGGGACAAATGTCCCAAAGCATAGGTAGAGGTCAGGGGACAACTTTGTGGAGTCAGTTCTCTCATTTTTATGGGAGCCCTGGAGAGTGAACCCAGACTATCAGTCTTGTGCAGCAAGTTCTTTTAGCCTGATGAGTCATCTGTTGGGCTGGGCTGTGAGGTTCTTGAGTATGAAGTTTGTAGATGACATCTTGTTCCAACATCAAAAGGTTGGAGGAATCTGCTAACTTTCACTTTCTGTTGCTTGGGAATAAAATGACCGCGAAGACTTTTTCCTGCCATTTCTACTTCCAGTTCCCGCTCCGAGTTCTTCATTGAAAGTGTGTGTGCCTGTGTGTGTGTTTTACATGGGTGTGTGTGTATACACATACATGGATGTACATGCCCATGTACCTGCTTAAATATGTGTGCACACACATGTGCAGAAGTCCATGGAGGTCAAAAGAGGGTGTTGGATGCCCTGAAACTGCAGGTACAGGATATTGTGAGCCACCATGTAGATGTCTGGATTTTAACTGAACCACCTGGGTACTGAGGTCTTTTGCAAGAGTAGTAAGTGCTTTTAACCACGGAGCCATCTCTTTAACCTGTTCTTCTAGCTTTGATTCTCGAGCTCTCCAAGGGATTGGATGTTTGCAACCTGTGAAACATTGGATAAGGGAATGCTGCTGGTCACATGACTGTGACTGACCTTGGCACAAAGAGTCATTAATTAGGACAGGCCACAGGATCACAGACAGGAAATATAGTCACACTGATGACATCCTTCAGCGTATCTGATGCATTAATGCTGCTAGAACATTCGAGAGGGACACTGAATATGGGACAGAAAACCCACTAGGCATGCACAGTTACTGTTTCAGCCCATATCATACAGGAGACTAACACTTGAGGCAGAACTTTCCAGTCAGTGGCCACTGCTTCCGCTGGAAGTTTGTTTTGAGTAGAAAAGGGAGGAGAACAAATGTGAGAAATGGTTCTTTTCCTTGTAAAACAGATGCTCTGTCTTCAAGGAATCAAAGTGGGGGTCGGGGGTGAGTGGGGTTTCTGCAGCAGACATGATATCATCTCCATCCTCCTGCATGCGCACTTTATTTTTTGCTAACATTCTGCTGTCTCCTCTGAGTACTCTGCTGCTCATAGCTGCAATTCCTTCTTTTGCTGTGACTTCACTGGCATTTACAGAGTATTGTGGGGAAATGGGAGGGCAAACCGCCAGCTCCAGCTGGTCTCCTGGGGGCAATTAAGTCAAACAAATAAAACCCAAGAGAGGGATGAAGCTCAAGTGCAGACTGGAGTTGGGGCATGTGACAAGAAAGCTGTAGACTTGGGAATTTCTGGGAAACAAGGGAGGCCCTCGTGGGCTTGAAGTGGAAAGAATCCTCCACATTTCTCTTGGTTTTATAAGATAAACAGTAATTTAAAGTCATCCATGTGTACTCTATTTACATCATCTCTACCCCTTCCTTTCTCCGTGTAGCTCCTCCCACGCTCCCCCCACTCCCTCTCAATTCATGACCTCTTCCTAATTATTATGGACACATACACATGGCCCATAAAACAAAACACAAAAACCTACTGAATTCATTCAGTGATGTCGGGCTGACCATTTACGGTTGGATAACTTATCAGGGAGTTGTCCCTAAAGAAAATAGAACCTTTCTTTCTCAGGAGTCATTGATTGTCTGTACTTCTTCATCTAGACGTGAGACCTTGTGAAATTTCTTCCATCCACATTGAAGAGTACTTTAAAAGATGAAAATGACTGAGGATGTGTAGTTGAGTTTCTTTCTTTCTTTCTTTTTTTAATTTATTTACTCTTTGGGAACCTGCCACCCAGGTCCCAAGCAAACACCTGGAGACTTATTCTTACTTATGAATGCCCGGCTTTGGCTTGTTTCTAGCCAGTTTTTCTAACTTAAATTATACTGTTTCTCTTTAACTACATTTTGCCTCTGAGATTTTTACCTTTCTTTATTCTATATATCGTTCTTTTCTTCTTTCTGCATGTCTGGCTCTGTGTCTGGGTGACTGGCTCCTGATGTCCTCCATATTTGTCCTCTTATTAATAATTCTCTATGCCTGGCAGCCCTGCCTATCCCTCTCTTGCCTATCTCTTGACCATTCAGCTCTTTATTAGATCAATCAGTATTGTAGGCAGGCAAAGTAACCAAGCTTTATAGAGTTAAACAAATGCAACATAAAAGAATTCAACATATCTTTGCATCATTAAGCAAATATTCCACAGCATAAATGAATGAAATCCATCTTAAAATAACATTCCACAACAAGGATACCCTCAGTTTATTGGGGTGAGGCTGACGGAGACATAGCGTTGAGTTGGGGCCAGTAGCTCTTCCCTTCCATGTTTCTAGTTTGAATGGGTGGAAGAGCCAAGTGGGAGGCCATATGAAGCTTGTTAACTTTTTAGGTAGTCATAGTGTCCAAAGAACATCCTCCAAAAAAGATGGAAAGGTCCCATAGTTCTTCCCTTTGCTACTGAATAGCTAAGTGAATTTCGCTGTCATTCAGTTCACCCTCAGCTGTCCTTTGTAAAGAAGAATCTTTAATCTCTAATACCCATGGTTGTCTCTCTTCATGGGCTCTTGGGAAACACCTGGGTGCTGTGGATAGATTTTAGTGTGGCCAACTGACCAGACATATGGGCTGGTCACATGGTATCTATGTTCTGGTGGCGCTAACATTAGCAGAAGTGGCATATCTTTCAACCTCTTCCAGCTGGAAGGACTTGGGTGTTTTATGATGGATTGAGTTCCAGCCTAGAATGACTGGATCACTGAAGACAGTGTCCACTCCTACCCAGGCACACCATGTAAGGTAATTCTTTATATCTGGTCCTTCTTTCCCTCACTATCAAATGGCCAGAACACTGTGAAGGCACAGGATCTGCCCGCACATGGGAGGGAGGGAGGGAGGGAGGGAGGGAGGGAGGGAAGGAGGGAGGGAGGAACAGTTTGCTCCTTGCAGACCTCCCTCCAAAGATCTCTGCTCTTTCTAGATGCTGCCCCTTTTCTCTTCTCCTCCCATGCCACCATATTGTCCCCCAACTAGGTCAACTTTCCCTCTTTTTTTCCTTCTTTGTTTTCCTCTTCACATATAGTGAAGAATTCTTTTTTGGGGGGGTGTGAGTCTTCTTAAAATGCAGATGAATTATAAATAATAGATAATTTTTCTGTCATACAAAAACTCAGTTACAAAAGCAAGACAAATGTGAAACAGACCGAGGAAACAGTGTGGGTGTATACAAGAGCAAGGGTGAGATAGTCACAGGGCATAAGGGCAAGAGGAGCCTAGATGCTCAAGTGGAATGGCCATGGGGAGGGGGAGAATACTCAGCACCAAGAGGAAGAACAATGCTTTGAGTGTTTCAAAGGCTTCTAGATGTCCCCAGGGTCACTGCTTCCTCTGTAAGAAATGAAATTGGAGCTGAGTGGCAGGCTACATCCCTGAGCTTCTTTTGTACCAAGGGACAGTGATGTGGCTATCAATCTCTTGCCCTCTCCCTCCCTCCCCCCACTCCTTCCCTTTCTCCTTTTTCTTTTTTCTCCTCTACTCTCCTTTCCTCCCTCCCTCCCTCCCTCCTCCCTTCCTTCTCTTTCTCTTTATTCCTTTTTCTGGTTTATTGAGACAGTTTTGTTTTGTACCTCAGTGCTGGGATTGCAGGATTGCTACTAGACCTAATTCTTCTGGTTTTTTTTCCCACCATGGAAAGAACTGTAGAGAGTGGTAATGAGGAGAGGTGTGGGTGACTTACTGTAGTCTGTGTCAGAGTTGGGATATTCCCACTGGAAAACCTAGAATGGTGCAGACTTTAAACATAGTCAGGGCTCTTTAGGACCTGGGTGTTAGCCAAAGCTTTGTTGGCAGATTTTCTTTCTTTGTTCTTTTGTTGTTTCGTTTCCTAGCTGTAAGCTCAGCTCTGCAGCCCAGCTAGATTTGGAGGAGCACAAGGACAACATGAACCTTAAGAGTTGTGGCAAGAGCACACAGATTCCAGAAAGTTTGGAAGAGGTGGAGTGGGCCAGTTCTGAGCTATAGGAAGGCTAATCTGGAGGTAAGAATAAACTAGTCAGGTCTGTTATATGTTTACTGCAGGCAGGGATGACCTTTTTGCTAATCTTGCTACTTGTGAACCCAAAATGTCATGGCTTCTACCATGTTCAAACCTTCTGTCAACTTCCCAAAGGTCACAGATCTGCCATCTAGAGACAGTCTTGGTAGGGAACTATTTGTGACTGTTACAGTATTTTCTATGAACAAAATGCTTCAGCATAAATTTCTCATGACCAAATTTCTCCCATTCAAAATCATAGCCAGTACCATTATGAAGGGTAAAGCCACCACCCTGTTGCATGAATTCTGAGCAATTCTGTGACTGCAGGAACATTTAGAACCAGATACCTTCTCTCTTGTCCTCAACACGAAAGTGTCCTAAGTGATTCTGGAACTCTGTCTTGCAAATAGCCCCCGCCCAAGACACATCCCAATGACTCATCATGGTAGGTGACAATGGAAATACACCAAGGGCTTGGCTAGGATTGGTGGTATGTGACTCTGGGTAGAAGCTGAATATAAAAGCTCCCAGGGGAAAGAGTGTTGCTTAAGGGATTCTTGTATGTTTGCTCTGATATAGGAGACGATACAGTTCTGAGCATCCAGCTGAGAACAAGATAAAGAAGTCTCTAGCATAGATTATCTTCAAGAGGAATACTGCTGCCAGTTTTCCGAGGTCTTGTTAGTCTGCAGATCCTAATCCAGGAGGCCTGGACTGACTAGGGTCTGAGCACTTTCTTTTAGTCTTCTTTCTGTTCGCTCCAAGGTGCTGTCTCATGGGCCATCCTTTGAGAAACGAGTTCCTGAAACGTGCAAGCCCATTTTCAGCAGGCCAGTTAAGTTAACACTGAGGGGTGCAGAGAGGATTATTCAGTGGATACGGGCACTTGTCGCTAAGCCAATGGCAAGCTGAGTTTATCACTGGGAACCACTTGGGTGAAAGGAGAGCACTGATTTCCTCAAGTTGCCTTCTGACTTCTTCACGTGCACTATGTCGCAAATATGTACACACACATGCACACACGCACACAAATAAATAAATAAATAAATAAATGTAAGAATAAATAGAAGGAAGATGGGCTGAGCAAGTAGCTTACTCAGTAGAGTGCTTCCTTGGCGTGCGTGAAGTCCTGTGTTCGATCTCCAGAATCACATATACTGCTGCCACACACCTGTGGTCCCAGCACTTGGGAGATAGAGGCAAGAGGATCAAAAGTTCAAGGTCATCCTTCAATGCATATTGAGTTTGAGGACAACCTAGGCTACCTGAGACCCTGTTCCGAAATAAAACTCTAAACAAATACATGAGTGAATGGGGAAAGCAGAAACAAGCTCTTGAGTCTGGCGTGTTCAGGATTGTCAGATGTTACACAGTAGCTTTGTGGTGGTTTCCTAGGAAACTGGCTTTGCCTTGCTCCCTGGGTGCTTTCTTTTTGTTAATGAAGATTCTTGCATAAGAACTATCTCAGGGAACCCCATAGTGGTGTTTATCCTCGTTGATTTGATGGAAAAAGAAAACTACTGAATTCATTGATTATGTTTATGAATTGTAGGATATGAAAGGAAAGTAGTCAGGGAAGGAAAGCAATCAGAAAACAATTATCCTAGTCTTGCATGCAGAAACCCCATGGGAAGCAGCAGTGTCGGTGGTAGAAAGCACCTGTGGAGTACAAGTGAGCAATGGTTTTGATTAAATCTGTTGAGTCATAGAATCGAACAAAACAGTGCTCGCTAATCTGTGAAGGCTGCCAGAGATCATACAAGCTGACTTTCCCCCCGGTGTCTGAAGCAAGAGAGTGGAAACCTTGATAAGGGTACATGCAGACTGAATGGTTTCTCTCTGGGTAAGTCCCAGGGACTAGATTGTTTCTTAAATATCCAGGAAGAGCAGGACAGTGAAGATAAAACATTAAGTGTGGCTGAACAGGATGCCCAGATGGGCAGGGAGCCAGTTGGCCTGGTAAAGTGTTTGCTTTGAAAGCACAAAGACCTGAGCTAGAGCCTCAGAATTTTATGTCAAAAATCCAGGTTTGGTAGGAGCGTATTTGTAATTTCAGTCCTGGGAATTAATGATTATCCAGCCTAGCCTACTTGGTGAATGCTGGTGTAGGGTATTCACCAGAGAAGACTGCTCAGATATGATTTAAGCCAATAGAAAGCCTTTATTAGCCTGCTGGTGACTACACTGGGTGTTTGGGATTCCAGTGTAGCCTGAGCCTTTCTCAGGATGAGCTTTTAAGCACAAAAACCATGTTCTGGGTTGACATACTTTAGTTAACAAGAACAGTTAGCCAGAAACAGAACTACAGACTCCTACAAACAAGGTCAGTACCTTTTAGAGACTTTGCCATAACTATATGGACTTTGATGGATTACACCTTTGTTTTCATTTTGACAGGTGGTGCTGTCTACATGCTGAGTTTTACAGTTTGAATGGTTCTTCAATTATGGAGCCAGAGTCAGTTGTGATAAAGTCTCAGTGCCTACTAATCTGGGACCCTATTATCAATTCTAGGTCAGTGAGAGATGCTGTCTGAAACAAAACAAAGCAATACCAACAAAACCCCCAAATCCAAGATAGATGGCATTTAAAGAATGACAACTGGCCCCCATACACATGTGTACATGTGTGTATACAAACACAGAGATAGATAGATAAATAGATGATAGATAGATGAGAGAGAGAGAGAGAGAGAGAGAGAGAGAGAGAGAGAGGTCCAGGCACACAGGAGGAAAGATGAAACTGCAAACAAAAGTTATCATTTCATATGGCGTGAAAGCAACTAGAGCAACCAAGAGCATCTCAGGACCACAGTGTCTTAATCCTGGACCATCAGGGTTGGTAGAGATGTCAAGGACACGTGTGAGATTCAATGGCCAAACACCTTGAAGACCATTCCAGAGATCATTATAACCATGAACCAGACACAACAGGGTCTTCTCATTCTAGAAATGTCTGAGTAACTATGGATGGGTGGGCAAAATGAGATGTGGTTCATGGTGAGATCAAAACAGAGTTCCTGAGTTGTGAAGAACTTATCCTGGGTGACCTGAGTGGGCACGGTAACCATGGAGATCCATTTGCATCTATCTGATTTGTCAACCCAGAACCTGAACATCTCCCCTCAAACTTTCTGTACCCCTCCTCCCTACGGATTGCTTTTGTGAGGATTTAGCTGGAGCTCCCTGGCTGGGCCTCAATGATTCAGGGATCCAGTGAAGTAAATTCTGGCCCGAGATACTGAATTATCCATGAATTTGTGGGCTTACATGAAGTCTTAGTTGTACGTGACTGTTCTCTGAGGCACACTGCTATCATTTTTATAACTTCAGCAATGCCTGCTTACAAAAGATCATCATAGCTGGGCTTGCTGGCTGTTGATGTCCTCTCACAGAAGAGGGGACAAAGAGGGTTATGGGACTTTCGCCTGAGTAAACAACCATTCCTTTTACCCGGCTGTATGATTTTTTAAAAAATATTTTTTACATTGCCTGGGGGGTTCAGGGAGGGAACGGAGTATATAAGTTGGGGAAGAGTAGGGTAAAGGGGCACAACCATCATCCATGCTGGGTTTAGACCTCCCAGGGTGGCTGCTTTAGGCTCACCTAAAGAGGTCAGTAATTTCTCACTCATACCTTGTAAGTAATTCTAATAAACTCATCGTTTCTCCAGGGTGAGTATTGGTAGAAGCAAACTTTATTTTGTTATTGGGACCTTGTGAAGAGGGGGATAGGTGGTGTTTAGTCTTCTTCAGGGAGAAAATTCTCCCAAAACTCTCCCATGGGCATTTGAACTTAAAAGTAGATTAAAATAGAGGTTCCTTGCTGATCCAAAACCAAGTGGCTAGCAGTACATATATGACATGTATAGTATATCCAGGTCCTGATGGGAGACATGGCATTCATCCTTGGAGATTTTGCCATTCCCAGGAGCCTCATGAGGCCCTGATTGACTGTGTGCTAGGTACAAAAATGGAAAATTTTGGTGTCTGTGGAAGCTCTGGGCAAATGTAGGTACTCACCAAAAGAAAAGATAAGATGTGGGGAAGAATATGGGGTTTTTAGCATCCCCAAATAATACTTCCTTATTCAGTATCAGGATCTCCACTTTCCCCAACTATTAAAGAAACTGAAGGCATGTGGGGTGTGCTCCTGTGATTCACTGAACGAAATGAAGGTCATAGGATGCTGGTGAGGGCATTTTGGAACCTTTGTTAGTATTTTTATCACTGCTCTGTCAAGATACCTGACAAAGCAAGGAAGGAAGGGTTTATTTCTGCCCACAGTTTGAGGGTGTAGTCCATCATAGTGGGGCAGGCTTGGTAGCAAAGAGAGAAGGCCTACCACTCAGCAGCTATTCACACATTTCTGACTTTAGCTTTGGGTATGCAGCTATCAGCAGTGGGAAGGAACAGCATGTTTCTGCCTTGGTTTATTAGGAGCAGATAATACAGGTGGACCCCCAATTATGTAAATAAACATGGAGTTCAAAACAAAACACTTGAAGGCCATTTAGATTGCACTCTTCTCCAACAGCATAGGGCTAGCCAATTTGCTCTCCCATTTCGATTCCAACTGTCCTGTATTAGCAACCAGAAACGGCTTTTATGGGTGGTAAAGCCCATCTGGTATCTGCATTATGACATTTGGTTGTGAAGAGTGATTTGTAGACACATTCAGATGGATATCTTGACCCGGGGAAGACCCTCATTTAGTGTTCCATTAATATATCTCCCCCCCAAAAAACAGTTATGAGCACAAACATTTCACTAAGCCCACCTCACTTCATTATCTAGGCACAGCCAACTTCATTCACTGGATAAAATGACTATTTGTTTCTTTTATTTTCTTCCTTTTTCCCCTTTTGGTTTTTGTAACTTCGTCAGACATGAACACACACACACACACACACACACACACACACACACGGACATATTCATGGGTACTCATCCACCATTTTGGGACAGCAGTGTGGCAGGATGACTGTCCTGGGGACTGCATCTTCCCAGTGCTTTGTCTTGTTAAGAGGATCTTTGTCACTAGGAAAACACCTGGCTTTCATACTTAAGGAGATTATGAAGCAACATCTCAAGAAAGAGAAAATAACTAGAAAGTATTGGTTTTTGTTGTTGTTTTGTTTTGTTTCCCTGGTGTTGACTAGACCATGAACTTCCTTCAACAGAGTTAGTTCTGAGGCTTGTTACAAATGCAAATGGCTAGAACACAGGGTAGACTCATTTCATCAGAGCTACCAAAGGTGCAACCTGGGAAACTGAATTGATAACAAACAGACTGGGTTATTCTGACTTGCTCAGGTCTGAGAATAAACTAATGCAGCCTGGCAGGAGGTGGAGGATCCCTGTGGTCTAGATGCTGGCCAGGACTAGAGAACACAAACCACCAATGACTGTCAACCCCAGCCAGCCTTCCCACTTGCAGGGTTCAGAAGTGACGCTAGTCCCTTCCGCCATAACCACACACTATGCAGTAGATGCAAAAAGGGTAACTTTCAATGCTTTCTGTCTAGCCCATCTTTTTCCCTTCAAATTATTTTAATGACATACCAGAAAACAAACACATTCTTTTGTTTAATTAAACAAAGATAAGGGGCCAGCAAAATGGCTCAGTGGATAAGACTTTTGCCTCCAACCCTAATTATCTCGGTTCTATCCCTGGAATCACATAAAGAAAGGAGAGAATGACTTTTATGAGTTTTTCTCTGACCTCTACACATGCACCATGGTGATACACACACACTCACACACACTCATACACACACACTCACACTCATACACACACACACTCATACACACACACACACACTCTCTCTCTCTCTCACACACACACACATACTCCTCAATGATTAGATATATAAATATGCTTTTTCAAAGACTGAAGTCCCCTTTACCATTTTCAGCCCTAAGTGGTCTCTGTGAATGTAATTGTTTCCTCTGGGTTGGACATGACCATTGTTATCTTGAAGCACAAGAGTTTCTCATGAGATCGGGCCTATGATTATTCCCTCGTGGAGGACATAGGGTGCCTCATAAGAGACTCACATGGCCTTTCCCCTCCATGGTATTCACCTCATCACTGTAGAAGTGGTGAGTGACTGATTGGGCTGGGACCTCCTGGTGGTGCCTGTGCTCCATGTATAGCCTTCCTAAACTTATTGGTTTGTTGGTTCTTTCTCCCTCTCCCTCCCCACTCTTTCTGTATGTCCCCCCTGAAATAAGTCTCTCAGATACTCTACTTTTGCATGATGTATAAATGTCTACATGTGTAAGTGTACTATATTATTTATTTTTCTGTTACTGTGATAAAACACCATGACCGAGAGCAACTTATGGGAGAAAGAGTTTAATTTGGCTTGTGATCCTGGATAGAGTCCGTAACAGTGGGGAGGCACGGCAGCCGTGGAGGTAGGAGCAGAAAACCGAGAACTCACATCTTGAACCGCCAGCATGAAGCAGAGCAAACCAGAGTGGCATGAAGCTTTTAATCTCAAAGCTCCCCCCGCCCCCCCGTGATGTACTTCTTCCAGTGAGGCTATACCTACCCTCCCAAACAGCACCACCCACTGGGAACCACACATTGAGTATGTGAGCCTATAAGAGACATTCTTATTCAAACCACTCTATGAACCTATAGAGCAGGTGTTGTGCTGGTGGACAGTTGGTGGCTAAGAGCATTTTGCTATGATACTGCTCACTAACACAGACAGGCCTAGGTGCCTTCTTGGGGAGGCCGAGACAATCAGCAAGGAGACATAGGGCTATGATGGTTAGCGTTGATTATCAAATTCATAGGACCTAGGATCACCTCTAGGTCTAGATCTTTTTAGACAAAGTTCTGGGCACGCTTTTAGAGAGTTTCTAGATGGAGTTAACTAAGGTGGGGAGAACCACTCTAAGCATAGGTCTTACAATTCCATGGGTTGGGGTGCCCTGGCTGGGAACTGGATCTTCAGGGATAGCGTGAAGTCCACCATCATAGAAGGCTACTTGTGTCTGGAGAATACAGATAGACCACAGACCATTGGAAAACACGTTCGGGCCCCCCGACAACTCTACTCACTCAGGCTGCGTTCCAAAACGGGATAATCATATCAATAAATAGTCCAACACCTCCCACCCCACCATCAGCACTACTTATGGGATCCTTGGTAGATTACAGCAGTCATGCATTTCAAAGCTGAATAAGATGGTCAGGAAAGAGGATGGAGCACATACATGGATATTTTATCTGATGTAGTGATAAGAGCGGCGGGGCTGCATCCCTAGCACCCCAGCCGCCTGCTAGCTTATGCCCGAAATAACAACACACAAACTGTATTCATTTAAACACTGCTTGGCCCATTTCTATCTAGCCTCTTCTAGGCTAATTCTCACATATTAATTTAGCCCATTTCTAATCATCTGTGTTGCACCCCAAGGTGCGCTTACCGGGAAGATTCTAGCCTACGTCCATCCTGGGTCGGAGCTGAATCGCGTCTGCCCGGGAGAGCGGAGCATGGCGTCTCTGTCTGAGGCATCTTACCTCACTTCCTCTTCCTCCCAGCATTCTGTTCTGTTTACTCCACCCACCTATGTTCTAAGCTATGAGCCCAAGCAGTTTGTTTATTACTTAACCAATGAAATCAACAGATTGATATATGACACTCCCACATCAATCTGAAGATCAGAGTGCAGTGCTAAGCCACTGGAGGCCAGGGGGTAGTGGCACACACCTTTAATCCTAGGGGCCACCCTGGGCTACGTGAGATTGAATTTATATAAAAAGAGAAATAGATCTCATACAAAGGCACTCCCAGCACTCGGGAGTCACATGCCTTTAATCCCAGCCCTAGGGAGGTAGAGACAGGAATGATATGTCTGTGCTGAGAGAGGTATATAAAGCAGGAGGAGACAAGAGTTCATTGCAGTCTGAGGTTTGGTGGAGAGCATTGCAGTCTACAGGTACACTGAGGACAGAATCGCCCCTTTGATTGGTATAGGTAAGAACTCTCTGGTGGCTTGGCTGCTTTGCTTTTCTGATCTTCAGCTTGAACCCCAATATCTGTCTCTGGGTTTTATTATTTGAGCCACAGGCAGAGCCATCTAACAGCTTGGAGAAGCAGTAGAGATGGTTGGAAATACATCTCCAGGAAGACAGACATTGAGCAAGTGGGCTAATGTAGAAAACACAGCTTCCTGATACAAAGCACTGCCTGAAGAACATGCCAGTGAACATTTAGAGGGACATTTCTGAAGGCATGAAGAACACCTCTTCTCATTCCTTTCATGCTATGTGAGCATGTAAACAAATTATGGGAGTTCATTATGGGCCCATGTGTGTAGTACTCACTACACACAAACATGGGAAGAGTGGCATGCCTATGTACATTTAAATAAATATGATCTATGACAGTGAGCACAGCTCTAAGTTATAAAAGTTAATGACTTCCCAGTGATAATTAACCTTTCTATTGCATTGCACATCATGATGGCATTTATCACAGTTCATATATCCCGGCAATTTCTGTAGACTTCTCTCTCATTCACTGAACTGCAGAATTTTAGATGATAATATCTTTAAAAATATTTTATTCCTGATTATTCTTACAACTTCTGGCCTTGTTCTTTGTGCACCTGGGAAATAACGATTACATGGACCAAGACTGAAAACCAGCAATTCTCGTCAGAGCAAAGTCAATCTCATGCAAAGAGCCATATTATATATTGAAGGTGTACTTGTTTTGAGTATTTCCTACTCTAGGGATATGCTGGGCATGGTATCCCCTGTCTGTTCCTTGAGATTGCCTAGAGTCTACCCAGAATACAGTCCAACGGGTGATTCATGAGAACAACAAAGGACTGTTTTTACCACTCTGTCCCCTGAACTCAAGACTTTTGGCACCACTCACTCCTTCAGAGTTCAGGACACAGTCAAGAATGTCGTCAGAGTTTGACTAAGCATTCAGCCAAAAGGTCTGGGACTTAATAAAGACTTCAGATTGAAATGAGGCAGCCTTAAATGTCACTTCAGGGATGCCTCTGGGTGAGAGGACAGCAGGACCTTTGAGTCTAGCTTTTGACTTCTGATAGGACAAGAGGAAAAGTCCAGACAGAAAAGAGCAACTCTGCTCAGCCCCGTTCAGAGCCATCTAAATGAGACACAAGGAATTTTTATGAGTTAGTTGTATCAGTTCCTACACTGCCTGCTATAGGCTGTTATCTGACCAAGGTGGTTAGCTCTGCTCTGTGGCAGAGTCTTCTAGGGCTGTTAAAGGGTTCAACCCATGAGCCAAGGGACTATCTGTACCTTGGAACACACAAAGGACAGGTCTGGAACTTATATCCAAGAGAGCTATGTGCCCTGTGACTGCCTGGACTTAGATGAAATTTAAATAATTGCTTTCTTTCTGCAATGTTTCCTGTGTATTTGGGATAACTTCAGCACAAAAGCACAAATTTAGCTGCGCAGCATGAGGATCTGAGTTTGAATCTCCAGCACCCATGTGAAAAACAAGGCATGGTGGTATGTGTTTATAACCCCAGCTTTGGGAGCAGGGAAAGAAGAGATAAATAAGTCTCAGGTACTCACTGGTCAGTCCATCTATCTGGAGTGGAGAGCTCCAGGCTCAGAAGTTAACATAGAGACCGATAGAGGGTGACATCCTATTCTAGCCTCTGTACTCCACACATTACACATACATGCACACACATGTATGCATTGCGTGAACACACATGTGCAAAGACACACGTGCACACACACGCACTGCGTGAACACACATGTGCATACCCACATATGCATGTGTACACACATGCACACGCATGTATACACACATACACATCCATGCACATGCACACACATGCACACACACGCACATACACATGTGCACATGCACCCACCCACGCATGCATGTGCACACACATGCACACACCTTTTGAATACCTTTAATCAAGTTTTCTGGCCCCTTAATTCCAGTCTTTGTTGCCACTGTCTTTGTCCTATATTTTTCTGCATCATGTCGTACACTGCCATTGTATTAGACAACCTTTCATTGCTGTATGGAGTGCCTGAGATCACCAAGGTATAGAGTGTAAAGGTTTATTTTGGCTTATGGTTTTGTTTCAGTCCATAATTGCCTGGTTGTGTTGTTTTGGGGGCAAATGGCAAGGCAGGCCACTATAACAGGTAGTGTATATTGGAACAAGTTACCCATCTTACTGATTCTAGGAAGCAGAGAGGGTGGGGGAGGAAGAGACTAATTTTCCATAATTCTCTTTGACAAGCACATCCCAAGTGACCCAACTTCCTCCCACTAAACCTCACCTCTTAAAGGTTTTGTTACCTCCCCATTGCACCATAGGGTGGAGTCCCAGCCTTTAATACACAGGCTTTTGGGGAAATACTAATTCAGACCACAACAGCGATTCTTAGCAAATGTTCCCTGAAGTTCATATGGCTAAGAGTCTGTCCCCATACATGAAGTAGAAGCGGTGTTTTGGTTGAGGCATACATATCTGTTGAACTTGGTCATGATAAGGTTGGATTTACAATGGGACTTTCTGGAGCTTTCCTCGGTGAAACAATTTTCTAGAGCTTCTATCTATAGACCTATTTGAATCTGCTGTATTTTCAGTCTGGGCAGGTTCACCTGTTATTCACTCATGGCCAGTAAAATACAGCAGTGGGGAGCTGAGGAGGTGGCTCAGTTTCTAAGATGGTTGATTCACAAGCATGAGGACCTAAGTTCAGCCCCTAGGACTCCTTTAAAGCGTCTGGCATGGTGGCACACACTTGTAATCTCAGTGCTGGGGAGATGGAGACAGATCCCTTGAGTATCATTGATCAGTCGGCCTAAAGCTAATCAGTGATCCCTAGATCCCTATGTGAGTACTGCTATCAAAACAACAAAATAACAACAGCTTTTGAAGAATGATACCAGACACACACACACACACACACACACACACACACACACTGAACAGGTTTTTCCTGGAGTAAAGCAGACCTGAATTGAAATTACAGCTTCTTAGCTTTGCATGTATTGGTGGTTACCTAGAGCCTTTACCACATTGTTTTGGCAAGAGGTAAATTATCTTCTTTGGAAAGTTCCCCAGTACACACATGAACTACTTAGCACCAGGAGTTTATATTGGTTTCTGCTTCATGGATTATGGCTCAGGGGGTGTGGTTGCCAGGTGGAAATAGGCACACAAACAGGTGGCTTTTGTATCATAGCTGGCTTTTCTTCTTGTGTGAGTGACTCACTGGAAATTTAAGGGTGAGATAACCTGCTACTGCTTCCAGTGGAGCTGGGATATCTGAAGCCCCAGAGGCCAGAGCAGGACTTACTAGAGAGGTAGTCAGACCATGGGATTCAGCCTCTTCTTGAAGCCCTGGCCTACAACAGCTTCTGAACAGTAGTTACAAAGTCCCTTTCTGACAGACCTGTCACTGTGCGGCTTGATTTATGTGTTGGTGACAATGCTACTAAAAGTTATGATACTTAAGCTTTTCAAATGTCGTTTTTGTTATTCTAACTAAACTGAGACAGAGAGGCCTGAGGGTTTTTATTTAAGGAGGAAAAGGAGAGACAGCAGGTCAGGAACTCAACAATTCTCTGCTAGGACAGCAGGCGCCCTGCAGTTGCTGTAGCTGAGAAAGAGGAGTGAGCCAGAAGTGGCAGGATTCAGATCTTGGAGTGAATCTGTGAAGCACAAACTGGTTTGATAGCTGCTAGGAAGATAAAGATGGTATGGTCCCTGGTGGTGCTGATCCACACTGAAGGCAAAGTCACCAACTCTTCGACCTCCACCCGGTACTTCTCTGAACCCGTGGCCCAGGGAACAAGCCTCAGACCCACGGAGCTGCAGTAATTTCGACTGTCGCGCGCCCCCTTGCTCAGTACCCACACACCCTTTGCGCCCTGGGGAAGCTGCCCGTGGTGCTGAATTTTTCCTTTGTTTGAAAGGGACCGCGCACAATGCGTGCAAAAGGCTCAAAGGGTCCTCTGCAGAGCCACAGCCCTTAAATCCCTGACCAGCGGCAGACTCAGCACAGCAAAGTCCTGCTAGACTCCCTATCCCACTCTAGCGACTCTGTCAGCTGCAGTTGGAGCTCTGCAGAATCTGGAGATGTCCTGTCCGGTCTTCCTTTCATACCTAGTGTATCTAGATTTCTCTATCCCCACATTCTTTCCTACCCTTTGCCTCTTGAGACTGCATCTCTTGGTCCCCACAACTTGACTCTTCCCGCATCTCCTCTCACCTCCCCCTTGGACACGCCCGTCCAGAACAGCTTCTCTGGACACTGCACACTTCCGCAGTGGAGATCACCCCTGGAGTTTGGGGCCCAGGTTACTGGCCCTGCCCCCTTCCTGGCTCCATCCCTACTGCACACGCAGCTCCCCTTCTCTAAGCACAGAGTTGGGCAACATGCTCCACCTCCATCTTCCATAAAAGGGAGAGGTGGAGTGGGGGAAGAGGTGGAGGGGAGGAGCTCTCAGACCCCTCAAAAGCTGCTGGCCCACTAGGTACTTCTGGATCCATTAGCAGAAGAGAGCAGCTCGAGTGGCCATCTGGGCCGAGGACTCCCGAGGGATAGCAGGCAGTCTGCGCCTGCCTTTGAGAATCTTTTCCTGCCAGCCAAGCCAGCTCACAGGTAGGATCAGCTCTCAGGTCTGCCTTCCTGGACCGCAAGAGCTAGCCACTAACAGGAGCGGTTTAAAGTACCTGTACTAGGTTTATTTTATAGAGCGGGGAGGACAGCATTTATTGCATTTGATGTTCTGGGGCTAGTTATGTCAAAGAGTGGAGTTGGGTGATGGGGAGGGTACATGAGGGGTGGATGGAAGATGGAAAGTGACAACTTTGATTACCTTTGGACAGGTGGCCATGACCTCACTGCCCACTGGAACCCCCGGGGACCCCGATTTGTTTTCTGGGCTGCCGCCAGCCGGCTCCACTCCAGGCAACCAGAGCGCAGAGGCCTCGGAGGGCAACGGGTCGGTGACAGTCCCCCGCGCTGCAGCAGTCACGCCCTTCCAGAGCCTGCAGCTGGTGCACCAGCTGAAGGGGCTGATCGTGATGCTGTACAGCATTGTGGTGGTCGTGGGGCTGGTGGGCAATTGCCTGCTTGTGCTGGTGATCGCGCGCGTGCGCCGGCTGCACAATGTGACCAACTTCCTCATCGGCAACCTGGCCTTGTCCGACGTGCTCATGTGCGCCGCCTGCGTGCCTCTCACGCTGGCCTATGCCTTTGAGCCTCGCGGTTGGGTGTTCGGTGGAGGCCTGTGCCACTTGGTTTTCTTCCTGCAGCCGGTCACCGTCTACGTATCGGTGTTCACACTCACCACAATTGCTTTGGACCGCTATGTCGTTCTGGTGCATCCGCTACGTCGGCGCATCTCACTGAAGCTCAGCGCCTACGCTGTGCTGGGCATCTGGGCGCTATCCGCGGTGCTGGCGCTGCCGGCCGCAGTGCACACCTACCATGTGGAGCTCAAGCCCCACGACGTACGCCTGTGCGAGGAGTTCTGGGGCTCACAGGAGCGCCAGCGCCAGCTCTATGCCTGGGGGCTGCTGTTGGGCACCTATTTGCTCCCCCTGCTGGCCATCCTCCTGTCCTACGTCCGGGTGTCGGTGAAGCTGCGGAACCGCGTGGTGCCTGGCAGCGTGACCCAGAGCCAAGCTGACTGGGACCGAGCGCGTCGCCGCCGCACCTTCTGTCTGCTGGTGGTGGTGGTAGTGGTGTTTGCCGTCTGCTGGCTGCCGCTGCACATCTTCAACCTGCTTCGGGACCTGGACCCCCGTGCCATCGACCCCTACGCTTTCGGGCTGGTGCAGCTCCTCTGCCACTGGCTGGCCATGAGCTCTGCCTGCTACAACCCCTTCATCTACGCCTGGCTGCATGACAGCTTCAGAGAGGAGCTGCGCAAAATGCTGCTCTCCTGGCCTCGAAAAATTGTGCCCCATGGCCAGAGCATGACCGTCAGCGTGATCATCTGATGTCACCCTGCCAGTCCTGAGCTGGGGAGCTTCGTATCCCTTAGCCCACATGAGACCTAATTCCCAGCACCAGAGTTAAGCCAACACAGTGTGAAATTCCCACCCAGTTCTCTTGTCCAGCTGTCTGTCTGTTTTTTTTTTTTTTTGTGTGTGTGTGTTTCTGTAAAATGTTAGGTGAGCTTTGGAGCAGAAGAGCCTGGGGAGAGGGAAATAGATTTATCAATTCTTCCTTCGACTCCTGCAAGCAAAACCCAGCTATTTCTCTGGGTTCAGAAAAATAATTCAGAAGCAAGTTTTTCTTTTTTTCTTCCTTGCTTACACTGTGGGTGAGATTTAAATGTGATGCTGGGGTTGGTGAAGATTTTCAGCTTATCTTTTTGAAAGGCCCCAGCTGAGATATAATGACGGATTGTTTTGTCAACCTGAGCCTTGGAGTCTATTATTTCAGATAATTATGTATCCCAAATCAGTACCTAGGATTTCAACATTGCCTGAATAAGACCTTTATGCTCCAAGAGATTTTCAATTTTTAAACCATTCAAATTTCTAGTATAAAATCCAGTTTCAGGTTATCTTTTAGGAGGTGCTGCTTTTGTCTCCCTTCTGACTCCTCAGCTACTATATTGAAAAGATGAAGGAAGCAGGTCATTTGGTAGAGAGCTTGCCGAGCCCTGGGTTCAATTGCTGCATATCAGGGTATGACAGTGCGTGCCTGCGAGCCCAGAGCTCAGGAGGCGGAGGAAGAAGGCTCAGGAGTTTATGGTCATCCTGGGTTACATAGTGAATTTGAGACCATACAGACATTGTGTGTGTGTGCATGCATGTGTGTGTGTTGTTTACACAATACAGAAACTCATATGTTTGGCTTCGTGAATGCTCAGTGCAAACTGTGTGTGACAGCATTCTCCTGCAGCCTCTAATTGCTGAATTTCAACTGATCAACAGCTGCCATCTGACTGCTCAGCACCTGTTCCCTGGAGACTCTTGCAACATATCAGCCCAGAAGCCAAGGGCTGGAAAAAAATTGCTTAAGGATAGCACAGAAAAATAAACTCCTATCCACAAGATGTATAGTTCAAATGCTAATCCCTTTCAGGGTTGTGGAAACAGATGAAGACTGCTGGGCATGAACCAATGACCTCCTGAGAGTTTTGATAATGAGCAATGTATCTGGGACAAGGGCCTCAACAATGTATGCTGAAACAGTCACTGGGGTAGTGAGAGAAGGGGCTTTGGGAAAGGATACATAGAATTCTGCTATTAACCTAGACCCTGTAAATTGTATGGCAGGAATTAGTGTCTGTAAAAAGCCTGTGAGGTTCTAGTGCTTCTTCAACAAGGTTTCTTCTCCTCTTCTATTACTTTTGGAAAGAGACTAGCTCATTTATCAGAGTGCTGTACGAGAGGAGGTGTGGTACTAAAATGATAAGGGTTAAAACTAGGCTCACACCTACAGCAAGAATATTTGCTCCTGAGCCAGGCAGTTCTAGAAGTCTTTAGTAGCTACCAAGCTACATTCCATAGACCGGGGAAATGATGTTCAGAGAAAAGTTGAAGCAGGTTAAAAATGGGAGATGGTAACTACCTCTGGCAGTAGCACCTAACTGACTTTGAACTTCATCTAAAGACTGGAGCATGGAGAACCTATATTCTAACGATGTAGTCCGTCATTAGAATTGTACTGTTACAGACAACTATTGTACTTGCTAGGCACCCCAGAGATGGACTTTTGTGCTTCCTGTGGAGGCTCAGAGCCAGGCCATGCTTTTGATGAGCACAAGTGGAGAGAACAGGAAATGGAGGAAGAGGTGTGATTAGTTTGGGAGAGATGTAGTTGATTTTGGTCGTTTTGTTGAAATGGCTGTTTCTCAGCCATAGCTGCTCTTAGAATTCCCCAAGGTTTTTAGAAATCCAAACCAAACAAAACAAAATACATTGATGCTTAACCCTTGTCAAGACCCCCTTCCCAAAATTTAATCAGCTTGAGATGGGGCCTAGAGTCTGCATTTTTCAAAACACTTCTGGAAACTTTTATGTGCAGCCTAGGTGCGGTAGCTTAAGAAAGGCTATTTTTCTAGTGCTGCTCAGAAATGCCCCTGTGAATCTTCATTTGTACCTACCAAAGTTGTTAAGAATCTGTACTTGAATTTGGCAGTGAGTTATGCACCACAGATGAATACTCCATCAGTCTTCAACAGCACCTGATCTATCCACTTTAGAGAACAATCCTCGTGATTAGAATATTTGGGCATTCACCCAGCAACTTTTTTCAGTCAGTTCCTGTGTAGCCTGTCAGTTTAGAAGGAACATTATTCAATTTCAGTTGAACTGCTTATAAAGTTTCCCATCATGAACTTCAAATGTTTAAATTTTTCACTTAAATCATTGCATGACAAACTGGTGACGATCTTTCTAGGTTAAGAGGGACACTTTCTTCTCAGAATTGGTGTAGTCTTAAACTAATAAGGGAACTTTTTATTTATTTTTAACACCTTGAAGTTTTCTGGGGGTGTTAAATTAGGCAATACTTATAGTATCTTTGCAAATTGTGAAAATGGCAGGTGAACAGCAACTAATTAATTGTTACTCGTTGTGACATCTGTTTGGAAGTAGTTTGCCAAACAAGCTGACTTGTAAAAACATCTCTTAGAGATGGTTTCAGGGAACTCGGCATAGGCTTATACATAGAAATTGTATTTCATAATTTGTTTTTGGTTAGTATCAAGTGCCCAAGACGAGTAACCAGGTCTACTCCTGCAGGAAATGAGCCAAGAGCGAAGCTGGGAACCGAGCCAGCTTGGAACTCGGCAGCAGCCTGCCTCCCCAAGGCTGACAGGGGCTCTGTAATCCTTTTTGCAAGCATTGTCAGCAGACCTCACTTTTGGCATGTGATCAATAGATTTATCTCACCAAATCAACAGAGGAGTATTTCAATATGTGTTGGTAATAGTGACCTGGGAGTAGCAATGGTAGGCAACGCTGAAGTAAACAATATTCCAACTGATGCAACCTTTTTTGAGCTTCTGCCTGATGGATTTCAGGCTGCTCTCTTTGCGAGGGCAGCTCATTTTCAGGTTTATTTTCTCTGTGAACTATTCAACCATCTTTGGTCTGCATTCCCGATCATCCAGTAGTGTTTTAGATGCAAGGTCAGGAACTGACCTCAGAGACACTGTGTAAGAGCGTAACTTGACGGTGAATGAATGCACTGTTCATCTCTCCCAGAGAAGGGCTGGGAGTGCCTGTGTTCCCCAAGGCATGTCTGTAATTGATTTATGACCACACATTGATTTCTTTACTTTATGTGTAAGATGTTTTTGTTGCTGAGTCAGTGTGGAGATTTCTCAGGCTGGGGCTTGTAGTGTGTTTGACATAATAAATATTACATTGGTTGCATTGTCTTTAGCTCTGGGATTAATGCACCTACCCAGTCATTCCAAGAAAAAAAAAACTTAGTGCCCAACTAAGATTTCATCAGTGTTTACTAATTCCAGAGATGAACTGTTCGTGTTGGCTTTTCTATGACCCTCTGTCCCCAATTTGCACGATGCTGGCATTTTAGTCTATGGTACTAAGGTTTTCCCAGGGACAAAAGCCTAAATCCACAAGGCTATCAAAAAGAGAAGTGGAGTATTTCATGCTGAGTTTTGATGCTGTCATGAATGTAGATAAATATCTAATGGTCAGCATTTTATCAACCATTTCCCACATGTAGCTTAGAAAAATTCTGAAAACATACTATATATGGGCCAATAAATAAGATGCAGAACATTTTAAAACATTAATGACAGAGTCATAAACTATTTTTTGCTGAATATAGATTATCATTTTAAAGAGGATTTATGGCTGGCAAGTGAGAAGGCTCATCTAGTGAAAAAGTGCTTGCCACCAAGACTGACTATCTGAATTAAATCCCAGGACTTATATAGTGGAAGGAGAGAACAGTCTCTCTAGTGTTGTCATAATCTGACCTCCACGTACACTCTGTGGCATGCACATACTCTCTAATAAATCAATGAATTAAAAACAAATTCATGGGGGTTGAAGGGTGGATGGAGAGGTGGCTCAGTGGTACTTCAATCATGAAGACCTAAGTTTGGATCCCAACACCTACATGGGGTGTTCACAGAAAGCCTGTAATTTCAGCTCCAAGGGATCTGACACTCTTCTGGCATTTGAGAACATCAGCACGCACTCAATGTTCACACACATTCACACTCACTCATAAATAAAATAAAAAATAATTTATAAATGGATTTATGAACCCATTTCCTCTGCTCCCACTCTTCCTGGGCACAAAATAAGTTAGTGTGCAGATACTGGGAAAGGAGGGTGTGCAGACTGGATGGGATGTGCAGATACCAGGAAAGGAGGGTGTTCACACTGGATGGGATGTGCAGATACCGGGAAAGGAGGGTGTTCAGACTGGATGGGATGTGCAGATACCGGGAAAGGAGGGTGTTCCCACTGGATGGGATGTGCAGATACCGGGAAAGGAGGGTGTTCCCACTGGATGGGATGTGCAGATACCGGGAAAGGAGGGTGTTCACACTGGATGGGATGTGCAGATACCGGGAAAGGAGGGTGTTCACACTGAATGGGATGTGCAGATACCGGGAAAGGAGGGTGTTCAGACTGGATGGGATGTGCAGATACCGGGAAAGGAGGGTGTTCACACTGGATGGGATGTGCAGATACCAGGAAAGGAGGGTGTTCAGACTGGATGGGATGTGCAGATACCGGGAAAGGAGGGTGTTCACACTGGATGGGATGTGCATATACCAGGAAAGGAGGGTGTTCACACTGGATGGGATGTGCAGATACTGGGAAAGGAGGGTGTTCACACTGGATGGGATGGGAGTTGGTTGTGATTCACGAAAAGCCTGGCACTCAAAGTCAGTCTTTAGACTCAGTAAGCCTCATTGTGACAACCAAGTCCAGACATTCCTAGCAGGTTCTTGGACTATTCTCTGCTTTTCAAAACTTACCCCTTTCCTTTTGTAGTCCTCTGTTTTGCCATTTGTCCTTGCTGCTGCTCTATTTATCTATAAGATACCTCCTGTCTGAAGTCCATTCTGTCCTAGCAATATGGAGCTGATGGGATTCAAACACTTATCTTCTGTTTGGTTCTCATAAAGGAGACCCACTGGTTACTGAAGATGTAACAGAGAGTAGCTTGTGCCATGAGACTGGTGTGCCCAGGGTTGCAGCTCACAGTGTTACCTGTACCCTGTGGGGTCCAGGGGCTTCATCATCACCTGTTTCACAGTTAAACTGCAGCCTCAGAAATTTGCCTAGAATTTTCACAGGACCCAAAGCTTGATAAACATCACTGAGGGCTCTCAAGAGGAACAAACAGTAACAGGTCAAACAGTTTCTTTCGAGCATCTGGCTTTGGGGTAAAAAGCAACCAAACAGCCTTTGCTTTTAAGCATTCGCTTCCTTGTCTCTCAGATCTCACGAAAGCTTTTCTTGGCTTGCTGATAACTAAGTCCCCTGGTCCCAGAGCACACATCCTCCTTCTGGATGACAGCCACTGACGAATGGAATGCCATGCTGCCAGCATTTCCACCACTCCTCTGTTACAGCCAGGCGAAGCAAAGCAAAAAGAAAGAAATTCCCTTTGAGCTGAGAAGACTAAATCAAGCTTTCGTGTGAGTGACAGTTACGCCTAGAGTGACAAATCCCTCTTACCCTTGGGTCTTCACCCCAGGGGTGGGCTCAAGATAGGAGGAACCCCCAGGTGGGTGGATTTGGTGTCCAGGCTACTGTCAGCGTGTTTATCAGCAGGCTCCTTCAAGGAGCACAGATTGTCCTTCTGAGACCATTGCTCTTTTCAGGACAACTGCTGTGGGCACAATGCCCACATTCAGTAAGAAACAGAGTTGTTGGCAGGTTGATCAGATCACTGTCAGCACCTTCCAATTTTACAGCTCTTTCTTGTGAACAGGTTTCTGTGCACTCACATTTCCTACCTACTTTATACCCTCTGCCAGTTATTCCTCTCCACGACACAAGCACAAAATTTGATACATTTACATCTCAACGTTACTTTCTGGGAGACGAGTTGTCTTTGACAAGCTTAGAAGAGACATCCAGAGCAGTTTCTTTCACAGTCCCCTGTATAGCTCTACCAGAGGAAATGATCTGGTCAGACTCAGAGTGTAAGTTACTTTCCTCTTTGCTGTGACAAAACCACCTGTCAAAAGCAACCTGTAGAAGGAAGAGTTTATTTTGACTCATAGCTTAAGGGTCCAGTCCATCATGGTTGTTGAGGATTACCATGGTAACAGGAGTATGAGGCAACTAGTGACATTACATCTTCAATCAGGAAGCAGAGAGCGATGAATGCTTGTTCCCAGTGCAGCTCACTCTCTTTTTTGACTCATCAGGACTCCAGCCCATGAAAGGGTGCCACCTACACGTAGGGTGGCTCTTCATATCTCATGTGACTCAACCCAGAAACTTCCTCACAGACATGTCCAGAGGTTTGTCTCCTAGGTGGTTCTAGATCTTGTCAAGTTGACAATATTATCCACTATATCTGGGGAGCTTCTACCTGCTTTAACTGCCAGAGGTGGCACCTTCTCTCGAAGAGGACTGGTGGTGGGAGAATCTCCTTTGGGGCTATAAATCTGGATGGTAATAGGTCCAGGAAATCAAAGTACTTTATCGTATCTAACCACAGCTGAGTGTTTTGGCCCACATATAGATATAGTAGAGGTTCATCCACTAAGTAAGTGTGTGGTGTAGGGCAATAACCCAAGGCTAGAAGGAGCAGAGGAGCTCTTACTGAGTTGACACTCCAAGAGGAAGGGTAATTTGGAGATCACCTCTAGCGGAACATTCTGAGAACTGGAACCAGCTCCAAGAGTCCCTGTGGAGAGGGAGCCTGTAGCAAAAGTTAAGCTTGCAGGAAACTGGAACTCTCACTGTCAGGAGCAAGGACCAGAAAAGTGACATGTGTCATGCACATTCAGTAGAGGGCCCTCTCATACTTGGCCCTTGGACTCTGACAGCCTCTATGGATAAAGTGGCATTTGACTCAGACTCTGAAACTTTAAGTAACGAAGAGGGTGCTTTGAAGGAACATGGCTCAGGGTTAGCAGAGGTAGGGCAGGGTGCTGCTCTTCAGAAGAGTGTAGGCTGTTATTACAGGAGACTGAGACTGGCCCAGAAATATGAATAAAATTGCTTAAATTAGAAGGTTTTGCTATGTGTTGGATACAGTGCCAAAGACCTTACATTGTTTATCTCTTACCACATTATTCTTGTTTCACAGAGAGGAAAACAGACGTTTAGAGAAGTTGAGAAATTTGCCAAGATGTCACCATGGTAGGTGGCAGCACTGGGCTACAAATTCCAAAGGCCGCAGCTGGAACAAGAATAACATTGTACTTGGATCAGCTGGAAGAGCCTGGCCCTTGAGGAGAGGCAGTCAGGAGCCATGGAAGGTTTAGAATAAGAAGCAGAAAGAATGATGTTCAGGACTCAACTCTAGGCCTATGGCAACAGGGAAAGCATGGGATCATGTATTAGTTGTTTTCTTCACTGATGTGACCAGATTCCTGATGTTAACAGCCTAAAGGAAGAAATTGTTAATGTTTTGCCTTATGGTTTCAGTGACTTCAGTACACAGTCCTTGGTGCTGTTGACTGCAGGCCCATGGAGATGCAGACCTTTATAGTGGGAGGAAGAGAGTATAGTATAGACCCTCATAGTAAAGAGGAAAGAGTGTTGACTTCACGGTGGACCAGCCATGAGCTATATCCTTCCAAGCTTTGCTTCCAGTGACCTACTTCCTCCAGCTGAGCCCTGCCTATTAAACTTACCATGTGTCTTTTCTTCAGACCTTGCTATGTACTCAGGGAAGAACAGAAGTGAAGCAAGCCTGCGTCCTGGCTTCTGGGATGGGGTAAGCTATAGATTTGGAGACTTGGGCTGAGTAACTACTGATCACTAATGATTTCTGCCAGTGCCCGAAGGTGTTGTGACTCATGTTTTATGTACCATCAGCTATCTCTCAGCAGAGAGCTGCCAGAAAGTTAATTTCCTTTTTTCCTTTTTTTAATGCCCTAAGATATTCGTGAAACATGAAGACCATGAATATGGATGAAAGATAGTATAAGAGACTCCATGTTCACGAACAATGGTCCCAATTACTTTAATTTTTTTCTCTTTTTGTCTTATCATGCTAATTCTTTCAGACAATGAAAACAAGGCAGCTTCAGGTCCTCTGGCGGGGAAACAGGGCTCTCATGAAGGGGTTCTCAACCTTCCTAAGCCTCTTATGGAGAATTCTCACCCTTCCTGACCCTGCGACCCCTTAATACAGTTCCTCATACTGTGGTGACCTCTAACCACAAAGCTATTATGTTGCTACTTTATACTGTAATTGTGCTACTGTTATGAATCACAATGTAAACATCTGTGTTTTCAGGAGGTATTAGGCAGCTGCTGTAAGAGGGTCGTTCAACCCCCAGAAGGGTCACAACCCACATACTGAGAGCTGCTCTTAAGTGAGGCAGCCTGGTCCTCAGGGGGTCTGCCAAACAAACCTGCGCTCTTTGCAGAAGCTTCTCAAGCAAGAAAGTCTTGCATGAGACAGGATTCACTGCCTTCCTGATCTTTTCCTTTGCTCCATTTCGGCACACATTTATCACCCACCTCCATCTTTCTGGCGTTGCTACTGTTATTTGTGCTTGAATGGAAGGAGGGGGGGTGTGCTGCTGCTTGAATGAGTGCCCCACAAAACACACAAATGTGGCAGTCATTTATCAGCCGTTACCATTCAGGTGCTCGTTATGATAATCATCAAGTAATGATGCTCGGGGTAGCTGCTGAAGCCTGAATAGAAATCAGGTTGTCTGCGCTGACAAAAGGATAAAACTGGATCATGTGCCCATCTTCCAAGTTTACTGCGAAGGTTGTTAGGATGTGTGTCTTCGTGTTCTATTCGTTACAGGGGATTTGGCTTTGAGTTTCTTCAGTAATTCACGGTTGAATGTACATCTCCGCACTCATCATATGTTTCCAGGGACACGACCAGGTTTGTGATAGACAAGACAACTAACTTGTTGACACCCACAGCTGGTGGAACAGACCTCAGTGCAACAGCAACAAAACTGGTTCTGAATTTCATTACAGGCTGTCGCTGTAGTCCACATAGGCACGGCCCACGCTGCAGATTTCTGGCTGCATCTCTGGCAGCTGGGCCTTGGACAAAAATATTTTATGTTTTAAAAAAGTGATTTTTATTATATGTGCATTGGTGTTTTGCCTGTGTGAGGGTGTTGGATCCCCTGGAACTGGAGCTATAGACAGTTGTGAGTTGCCATGTAGTTGCTGGGAATTGAACCTCGGTCTTTTAGAAGAGTAGCCAGAACTTTTAACAAGTAAGCCATCTCTCCAACTCCCCTTACCCACCTAATGTTGTGATCTACAATGTTCACACTTGAGAATCACACAATTCAGTTACACACACACAATAATAAGAAACCATAATAATTCTTTGTGACTTTTCTCTTGCTGTGATAGAATATTCGGATACAAAGCAACTTGGGGGAGGAAAGCATTTATTTCATCTTGTATTTCCAGGTCAAAGACCATTATTGAAGGAAGTCTTGGCAGGATCTCAAGGTAAGGATTTGAAGGTGGGGCTGCTTGCTGTTCTACACAGCATGACCTTTAATATGGTAAATCATTAATCGCCAAGGAAGTCCAGCAGGAATCATGGAGGATGCTGCTGGAGGCTTGGACCATCTTCTCAGGGAATGTTGCCACCCACAGGGGACTGGACCTTCCTACATCAATTAACGGGCAGGACAATACCCCACAGGACCAGGATCTATCCCTGGTGCATAAGCTGGCTTTTTGGAACCCATTCCCTATGGTGGATGCCTTGCTCAGCCTTGATGTACATGGGGGTGGGGGAGGGAAGAAGGGGTCTGGGGAAAGGACTTGGTTCTGCCTCAACTAATGTGCCAGACTTTGTTGACTCCTCATGGGAGTCCACTTTCTGAGGAGTGGATGGAGGGTTGGTTCGGGGGTGTTGAGAGGGAGAGCAGGTGTGGGGGGAGGGGGAACTGTGGTTGGTATGTAAAATGAGTAAAAATTTTTAAAAAAGATAATACCCCCACAGACATGCCCATTGACTACTCTGGTTTGGGAAATCCTTTCTCAGGTGACTTTAGACTGTGTCGAGTTGAGAGTTAAGATCAACTAGAACATAATGTTTCAGGTTTGTTTATTATTTTGTGTTGGGCTATATTCATAGGTATACTAGGTTATGTAAGGGCCTGGGGGGCGGGGGCATGCCAGCTGAAGATCTTCCTATTGGCTGGTCCAGCTACAAAATCAAACCCCTTTATCTAGTGAGCGAGAAGTCCCAAAAAGCACTCCAAATCCAAGATCTCAGGACTCCAAGGGAACGTCTGGTGTAACTCCTTATAGAGTTGATCAGGAGCTAAGTCTCAAGAGGGAGGTTTGTCCCAGGGCACACAGGCCATGACAGTTCAGGGGCAATGATTTCCGCTTCAGTTCTTTCTTATACTGCTTTTCTGATTTTGCAAATCATCAATCTTATGTTTACATATATTTACTAATACATAAAAGTTTAAGGAAGATACAGACTTCCAGCTTTACAGTAACATTGCTGAGAGTTCCTGCAAGACCAGGCTCATTTCAGATGCCATGAGGGATGAAGTAGCTGATCAGAAGGGAATGACTGGCAGGGGACTGAATAGCAAATACCTGGTGGTTGGTAGGTTTTTAGGTAGGCACATACGCACGCACATACGCATGCACACACGCACACATGCCTGCATACACACGCACATTCGCACGCACACGTACACACACACGCTCACACGCACATACGCACACACACATGCACATATGCCTGCAAACACGCACATACTCCTGCACACACACAACAGGTAAGCAAGCGAGAGGATTTACCTTTAAGGAAAACTTTATAGAAAGGTTATTGGCTTGTATCCTATTACCTGTGGGATTCTGGGAGAGGAGAGGGGACAGATACTGGGAGGATTGATATATGTTAACCTGTTACACAAGAATTGTGTTTGGGGTTTCCTATTATTTCACTTTCACTTTTAGTAATATGTAAGAGATGGGAGGTAATCTGTTTTATGCAGAGAAACTTAGGTGCCAAGAGATGGGCATATTTCACCTGAATTCCAGCAATGTGCTTGCAGTGGGTGCTGTTGGGGTGCAATATTATGGGAGGAATATATGTTCTCATCCACTCCCTGTCCCTAGGTCAGGCTTAAATGACAGAAAGGGGCTGTCCAGTGGAACTGGGCTTATTCCCAATCTCTGGGGTTTGGTCAGAGTTTTCCTGACTGTCTTCACAACCCATGGAAACTGTAATGCTGAAGAGAGAGCTAGTATCCCACCTTCTGTACTTCACAGAGAGCCCAGCCAGCTCCTAAAGCTACAAGTGGATGAATGTGTAAATGGACGGGGGAGTAAGTGCCGGAAGAAATGAGACCTCCTTCTCTCTGTCTTGGAGTTGTTCTAGAAATGTTTGTATTTGGGGCTTCCCACTTCCCCTTCCTGGTGGCATGCTTACTTTCTTTGGGGGTAATGGGCTTTTCCTGCATGGGACAGGTCTCCTGGTAGCCCAAATAGGTTCCCAGATCTGGAATAAAATCTTGGCCAGGGGAACAAATCCAAATCGGTCTGGCTTGGACTCTGCTATGCAGGAATAGTCTGGGACAAGGTTATCAGTGTATGTTGGATACACACAGTTTCAGACTCTTTCATTCTGTTGGAATGGTCAGAGGCTACACACCACACACCAAGGTCATGCTGATATTTGATGCAAATACACCATCACAGTACCGGCCATGGAAGCCTCTCCATACTCGACTGCCTTCTCCAGCATCTGTGTATTTCTGGGGGGACCTAGACTAGTGAGTAAAATGGAGATGATGAATAATGGCAACCCCTGCATCTTTTGAGTTTTGAATGATAGTGGTGTATTTATGTGGCTCTCTCTGGAATACAATATTGTGTGGTTTCATGTTGTGCTACGCAGAGAACACACTGAAAGTTAGTGTGCAAGTGAAAGTGTCAATGGATCAACAGCTTTTGGAGGAAGCAGGAGGATGGGGGTGGAGAGTACTGAGTGCTGGGAGGAGTTGGCTGCCATACACGCCTGCTGAGGCTCCAAGTCACTCTGCTGGGACATGTTGGGGAATATTATTTTCAGATGTGTGACTTTTGTTTATGCTGCCTTTGTTTAACTCTGTGGAGCTGTGTTACTGTGCCTGTCTAAAACACCTGATAGTCTAATAAAGAGCTTAATGGCCAATAGTGAGGCAGGAGCGAGGATAGGCGGGGTTAGCAGGCTGAGAGTATAAATAGGAGGAGAAATCTGAGAGGAGGGAGAATGAGGAGCAAGAGAAGAAGGGGAGGAGGACATCAGGGGCCAGCCACCCAGCTACACAGCAAGCCATGAAGAAAGAAGTAAAGAAAGGTATAAAAAAAAAAGAGAGAGAAAGATAAAGACCCAGAGATGAAATGTAGTCCGGATAATATTTGTTAGGGAAAGTTGGCCAAGCTAAGGCCAGACATTTATAACTAGGAACAAGCCTACATGTGTGATTTATTTGGGAACTGGGTGGCAGGCCGTCTCAAAAAGCTAAAAGAGCAAAAACATCAAACATCACACAATAGGAAATGTAACAAAATGTACCTTTAAAGATATCAAACCATTAAGTGTAGCATGATTAATAAAAACCCAGAGACAGAAATCAGGATTCAACCTGAAGGTCAGAAAAGCAAAACAGCTAGCCACTGGCTCTTACCTCAACCTCAGTCTGAAAACGGTGATCCTCCCTCCAGGAAACCTCAGAATGAGACTGTGTGTGAGAGCTGTCTCCTTCCGTTTTATATTTCTCTCTAGTACTGAGATTAAAGGCGTGCACCACTACTGCCCGGTTTTTATGGAAAACTAGTGTGGCTACTGGGATTAAAGGTGTGTGCCCCACTGCCTGGTCTGTAAGGATGACCAGCGTGACTGTTTTACTCTCTGAACTTCAGGTAAGCTTTATTTATTAAAATACAAATGAAAAATCACTACAATTAAGTAAAGCAAAACTTCATTTAAGAAAGTTATAAAGGCCGGGCGATGGTGGCGCACGCCTTTAATCCCAGCACTCGGGAGGCAGAGGCAGGCGGATCTCTGTGAGTTCGAGACCAGCCTGGTCTACAGAGCTAGTTCCAGGACAGGCTCCAAAGCCACTGAGAAACCCTGTCTCGAAAAACCAAAAAAAAAAAAAAAAAAAAAAAAAAGAAAGTTATAAAGAAGCCAGTTGGCAGAAATTAAAATTCCAGGGCCATCACTTCTTCAAATAAAAATATACACTCATGTTTTATTTATCCATAGATACTGTGCCCCTATGTATTAGACAGTCACATAAGAAGATGAGCTTAGTGTGGGGCTCAGGATCCTTCCTCACAGCCTCCCAAAGAAGTAAAACTTTTTGCTTTGTCAAAATACTTGGAATTGTGCGGCCATATTCTTGGGATCTTGGGATGAGCCCTCAGATTTGTCCTGAGCCAGCTTTTTAATTCCTGACACCAGACAGTGTCTTGAAGCAGGTTGTCTCTAGCAGGGACAGGTCTGTGGTGGAACTACCTTTCCTTCTACTTTGTATGGGCGTCAAAAGAGTTGATGGCGGATGCGGTCCTCTTCTCTGATCTGGGTGCCATCGCAACTGTCTTCTCACCTCAACTAACACGTTCAAAATTATTCTCCATAGACATGCCCACAGGTCAGCCTGATTCAGAATTCCTCACTGATTCTCTTCCCACATTATTCTAGATTTTGTCAAGTTGACAAAACCAACCCCCAAGATGTTTTGCCTAAACAGTTTCTTTTTTGTGCTATTATGAATAGTTTCTAATTTTAATTCATATGTCTATGTTTTTATTGCATATATAGGGAACTATAATTGACTTTTGCTTATCTTTTATCTGTTAGTTGTGAAACCTGCTCAATTCTAAGAGGTTTTAGTAGTTATTTCCGTAGTCATCCACATTGATAATCATGTCATTTGCAATTGTGGATTGTTTGAATTCTTCTGTTTTGGTCTATGTGAATTTTCTTACCCCTTATTTCCTTTTGGAACGTCTACGCCAATACTGAACACTGTTCCAAGACTGCACATCCTAGCCTCGTTCCTAACGTGACTTCTCTGCAGATGTTCTCCATCAAGTCCAATAACTTTCCCTGTTTTTACTTTTCCTGAGAGTCTTAGTTACTTTTCTACTGCTGTGATAAAACACCATGAGCAAAGCAATTTGTAAAGAAAATGTTGAATTTGACTGACAGTTTCAGAGGAATAGAATCTATGAAGAAACGTTCAATGGTTAGCTTTTGGCAACTTGATATAAACTAGAGTCTCCTGGGAAGAGGGAACACCAATTAAGGACAAATTAAGGAATTGTCTCCATCTGATTTGCCTGTAGGAATGTCAATAGGGTAATTTTCTTGATTAATGATTGATGTGGGAGGGTCCAGCCCACTCTGGGTGGTACCACCCCTGTGCATGTGGGCCTAAGTTGTATAAGAAGGGTAGCTGAACAAGCCAGAGGCTCCATCACACAAACAGTGTTCCTTTGTGGTTTCTCTTGGAAGTTTTTGCCTTGAGTTCCTCTGATGGAGTGTAAACTGTCCTGTACAAGTTGGTTTGGTCAGTGTTTTATTACAGAAACAGAAGGAGAACCAGGACAGAAGTTGGTAACAGAATGTGGTATTTTACTGTGATAGATCTGAACACACTGTTTTGGGGAGGATTGTGGAAGGGTTTTGGAACTTTGAATTGGAAAAGCCTTTGAGTGCTCAGAACTTAATGAGCTAGGCTCTAGAAGTTTGTAAGATAAGAAATGTTGGGAGAAATGTTGATTATGGAGGTCTGGCTTATAAAGTTTCAGAGGGAAGTTTGGGAGTCCTTCACTGATTCTAGTGGCTGTTCACATGATATTTTGTAATCAGAATCTGTGGTTTTAGTCAGTGGGGCCTACAGGATCAGCTGTGATTAACAAGAGACCAGACTCACTGAGGCAACATTTTCTATGAGTATTTCCTCAGGCTCAGCACACAGAAGCTGTTGTCCAATCGTGTGTGTGTGTGTGTGTGTGTGTGTGTAAAACTGTATCTTTAACTGGAAGGCAAACTTGATAATGTGTAAGAGTCTCCCATATGGTCCTGGTTTTGAAGGTATGAAGGGGCCATATAAAACAGTTGAGGTTTGGCACTGTGAGAGACCAGGAGGGGCTGTTGGTGAGGTACAGCCTTTGTTGCATTTGGTGACCCCAGGATTCAAGAGATCATGGAGAGAAACTAAGGCTACCATGAGAGGCCAGAAAAGGTGAAGGCTCAGTTGCAGTGGAAATCACATGATATACGGTATAGCAGGATCATGGGATGTATTCCAAAGACAGTGACTGGTGTGGAATAGGGAAGGTTCAAGACTGCTGGGCAAGCTGTGTGTGTTTCGGATGGCAAAGCTGACGAGGCAATACTGCCCAAGTCCTCTGGAGCCTAAAAGATCACAAATAAGCCTCAGACTTCAGATACAGAGCTGTTTGCATGGTTAGATTTTGCTTTTGCTTTGATCTGATCGTAACTGTGGCCTGGTTCTTCTTTCTTGGAATAAGAACATCTGACATGCTTTTGACTTTGTAGGAACCCTCAATTGAGACACTGTCTTTGTATTCAAGTCCGGCTACTTCTCTGGCTCTTCTGGGAGGCAAGGACTCTGTCCTGCTTCTCTCTCTCTCTTTTTTTTTTTTAAATTTATTTATTTATTAAGGATTTCTGCCTCCTCCCCGCCACCGCCTCCCATTTCCCTCCCCCTCCCTGATCAAGATCCCCTCCCTCATCAGCTCGAAGAGCAATCAGGGTTCCCTGACCTGTGGGAAGTCCAAGGACCGCCCACCTCCATCCAGGTCTAGTAAGGTGAGCATCCAAACTGCCTAGGTAGGCTCTCCCAAAGCCAGTATGTGCAGTAGGATCAAAAACCCATTGCCATTGTTCTTGAGTTCTCAGTAGTCCTCATTGTCTGCTATGTTCAGCCAATCAGGTTTTATCCCATGCTTTTTCAGACCCAGGCCAGCTGGCCTTGGTGAGTTCCCAATAGAACATCCCCATTGTCTTAGTGTGTGGGTGCACCCCTCGCGGTCCTGAGTTCCTTGCTCGTGCTCCCTCTCCTTCTGCTCCTGATTTGGACCTTGAGATTTCAGTCCTGTGCTCCAATGTGGGTCTCTGTCTCTGTCTCCTTTCATCGCCTGATGAAGGTTAATATTCAGGAGGATGCCTATATGTTTGTCTTTGGATTCACATTCTTATTTAGCTTCTCTAGGATCGCGAATTATAAGCTCAATGTCCTTTATTTATGACTAGAAGCCAAATATGAGTGAGTACATCCCATGTTCCTCTTTTTGGGTCTGGCTTAACTCACTCAGGATGGTGTTTTCTATTTCCATCCATTTGTATGCAAAATTTAAAAAATCCTTGTTTTTTACTGCTGAGTAATACTCTAATATGTATATATTCCATACTTTCTTCATCCATTCTTCCATTGAAGGGCATCTAGGTTGTTTTCAGGTTCTGGCTATTACAAACAATGCTGCTATGAACATAGTTGAACATATACTTTTGTTGTATGATAGGGCGTCTCTTGGGTATATTCCCAAGAGTGGTATTGCTGGGTCCAGGGGTAAGTTGATCCCGAATTTCCTGAGAAACCGCCACACTGCTTTCCATAGTGGTTGCACAAGTTTGCATTCCCACCAGCAATGGATGAGTGTACCAAATCTTAAGCTTTTACAGTGCTTGAAAGTTTTAAAAGACAGTGGTACTTTTAAAGTTATACTATGTTTTACATTGTGATATTAACATGAGATCTTGGGGATAAACAAAAAAGAAATTGTTATAATTCTACATTGATATGTTTGTGTGTCAAATTGGTGAGTGGTCTATTGTGTTGGTTATTTTTTGTCACGTTGACACAAATTAGAGTCACATGGGAAAAGGGAACCTCAGTTAAGGAATCACCTCAATCATATTGGCCTGTGGAGAGGTCTGTGATTTTATTGATTAATGACTGATGTGGGAGGGCCCCGTCCACTGTGCTGTCCCCAAACAGGTAGTCCCAGATAGTATAAGGAAGATAGCTGAGTAAGCCTCAGGGAGCAAGCCAGAAAGAAGCATTCCTCTGTGGTTACTGCTTGAAGCTCTTGCCTTGACTTCATGCCTTGGTTTCTCTTAATGATGAACTGCAACATGTAATCAAGAAGAAACCCTCCCCCACACCAAGTTGTCATCTTGCTCTGGGAATCCCCTATCCCAGATTTCCTTATTCAGTGCTTCTCTTTTTATGTGCAAAATGGCATGATGATGAAATTATTCTTATCTGGAATAATGAAATGTATTGATTGGTTTTTAAATATTGAATTAGACTTGCAGTCTTGGAACTATTCCTATTTTATCAAATTTTTGCTTCTGTAGTCATGAGAAATACTGGTCTCCACATTAAAAGATTAATTGCCTTTTTCTGATTATGGTATCAAAGGAATACTAATTATATACAGTTAACTGGAAAATGTTAGTTATCTCCCTTTTTAAAGAATGTTTTATATAGGGTTGATACAAACTTTTTAGATATGTTATAGAGGTCTCTAGTGAGACTATTTGGGTGGGGGATTAGTACAGGGGTTGAAAATTTGCAAACTAAATCCTTCATAGTGAAGAGCTAGTCAAATTACTGATTTTATACTAGGTGAATGTGGTAACTTTTGTCTTGGGGAACCCCGTTTCATCCATCTTGTGAATGTTATGTGTGCAGACTATTTCTATATTAATCCTTTAATGTCTGCAGAATCTGTAGTGATGTATCCTGCTATATGTCATATCTTTTTTGTATCAGTCTTGCTAGGTTTTTATACATTTTAGTGATCTCTTCCAAGTACCAGTGCTTTGTTTTATTAATCTCTTACTGTTCTGTTCTAATTTTAACCAATTTTTGCTGTAATATTTATTACCTTTATTCAACCCATGGATTATTTTGCTTTCCTTTTATATTTTGATCCTTAGTATGTGAACTTAGATGATTAATGAAAGATATTTTCTTTTTTCTAATGTTGGTATTTTGTGCTGTGAACTTTTCTTCCTTTTTAGTTGACTGTGTTATTATTTTCTTTGAAATTTCCTTTGATTAATGGATCATTTAGAAGTGTTTTGTTTGGTTTTTAAGATTAGATACTTCCTCATTATATATTACTGTTTGATTTCATTGTTATCAGAGAACACATTCTCTAATGTGTGTTTAAATTTCTTGAGGTCAGCTTAATGACCTATCTTGATATATGGCTACTAGACACTTGAAAAGAAATAGATTTGCATTTGGGTGAAAGGCTGTGTAAATGTTCCTTTTATTTTGTTGGTAGAAGATGCTGAGTTTTTCTATTTCTTTGCTAATTTCCTGTCTAGGTGTTCTCACAGTTGTTGAGAGGGGATATTATAACACACCTGTGGATGTACTTCTTAGGCATTCTTTACAGCTTTGTTTGGTGTGTGCATATTTAGGATTGCTTTGTGTTTTTAGAGGAAATGATCTTTTTTATCAACTTGTAATACCACTTCTGTTTCTGGCAATTGTCTTACCTATGAAATATATTTTACCTGATATTAATTTAGCCATTCCTACTGTTATTTGATTGATGTTTGTATCATGTATTTCCTATCCTTCTACTTTCAATGTGACTACATTATAGTTTGAAGTGAGCTTGTGATATATAAGTTGGTGTTCTGGACTGAATGTTTGTGTCCTTTCTCAAACCCATATGTGAAAATTTTAACTCCTAGTGGCATAATATTTATGTGAATATTGGGAAATAGAACTCTTGTAATGAGATTGGACATTATATTAGGTACCTTTCTTTTTGTAACAAAGTTTCTTACAGAAACAAATTAAGGAATGAAGGTTTTGTTTTGGAGCATAGTTTTTGAGGGTACAGCCAATCATGGACATGAAGGTTTGGCAGAGTCAAGGTAGCTGGAGTGTGTGACTATGGTTCTTTATATCTTGGTGGGTCAGGAAGAAGAAAAGAAGACATTTACTAGCTAGGATCCATGTCCCCCAAATTCTACAACCTCCCAAGACCATGCCACTGGAAGAGGGCCAAGTGTTCAAACTCATGAGCCTGTGGAGGATATTCCACCTTTTAGTTTAAGTTATCTGAGAGCAGGGAACCTCAGTTAAGAAAATACCTCCAGTGTTGTATGAAAGGAGAGAAGGTTAGCACTCCCCTTGACAAGGATGGAAGAGGCCCTTGGGCGTAACAACACGCATACGGTTAAGGCATTGCCACCTACTTCGTGGCATCTAACCACTGTTTTTCAAACTTTCGTTCACTATAAATGGAGAAAACAAAATTTTCCAGGATAAAAACAAATTTAAACAATACGTAGCCACAAATCCAGCCTTACAGAAAATAATAGAAGGAAAATCACTAACCAAGGAGTCCAACAATAACCACAATAACTCAGACATCTAGAGACTCTTCACCAGCGCAAATCAAATAAGGAAAACACACAAACCCCACTACTAAAAAAGTGACCGGAGTTAACAACCACTGGTCATTAATATCACTTAATATCAATGGGCTCAACTCACCTATAAAAAGGCACAGGCTAAGAGATTGGATAAGAAAACAGGATCCAACATTCTGCTGTCTACAAGAAACACACCTCAACCACAAAGACAGGCACCAACTCAGAGTAAAGGGCTGCGAAAAGGCTTATCAAGCAAATGGACCTAAGAAACAAGCAGGTGTGGCCATACTAATTTCTAACAAAGTTGACTTCAAACTTAAATCAATCAGAAGAGATGGAGAGGGACATTTTATACTTATAACAGGAACAATTCATCAGGAAGAAGTCTCAATCCTGAATATCTATGCCCCTAATATAAAAGCACCCACGTACGTAAAAGAAACATTACTAAAACTCAAGGCAGCCATCAAACGGCACACACTAATAGTAGGAGACTTCAACACTCCTCTATCACCAATGGACAGGTCAATCAGACAGAAACCTAACAGAGAAATTAGAGAATTAATGGAGGTAATGAAGCAAATGGACTTAACAGACATCTATAGATTATTCCACCCAAAGAGGAAAGAATATACCTTCTTCTCTGCAGCTCATGGAACCTTCTCGAAAATTGACCACATACTCGGTAACAAAGCTAACTTACACAGTTACAAAAAAATATTAGTAACCACCTGTGTCTTATCAGATCACCATGGATTAAAGTTAGAATTCAACAACAATGCTACCCCCAGAAAGCCTACAAACTCATGGAAACTGAACAGTCAACTACTGAACCATACCTGGATTAAGGAAGAAATAAAGAAAGAAATTAAAGTCTTCCTTGAATTCAATGAAAATAAAGAAACAACATACTCGAACTTATGGGACACTATGAAAGCAGTCCTAAGAGGAAAGTTCATAGCACTAAGTGCCCACCTAAAGAAAACAGAGAAAGCACATATTGGAGACTCAACAGCCCACCTAAAAGCTCTAGAAAAAAAAGAAGCAGACTCACCTAGGAGGAGTAGAAGACTGGAAATAATCAAACTGAGGGCTGAAATCAACAAAATAGAAACACAGAAAACAATCCAAAGAATCAATGAAACAAAAAGCTGGTTCCTGGAGAAAATCAACAAGATTGATAAACCCCTATCCAAACTAATCAAACGACACAGAGAGAACACACAAATTAATAAGATCAGAAATGAAAAGGGGGACATAACCACAAACACAGAGGAAATTCAGAGAGTCATTAGATCTTACTACAAAAGCCTATATGCCACAAAACTTGAAAATTTAAAAGAAATGGACACTTTTTTAGATAAATACCATTTACCAAAATTAAACCAGGACCAGGTGAACAATCTAAACAGACCTGTCAGTCGCGAAGAATTAGAAGCTGTTATCAAAAACCTCCCTACCAAAAAAAGCCCAGGACCAGATGGTTTCAATGCAGAATTCTACCAGAACTTCCAAGAAGACCTAATACCTATACTCCTTAATGTATTCCACAATATAGAAACAGAAGGGTCATTACCAAATTCCTTTTATGAAGCCACAGTTACTCTGATACCAAAACCACTCAAAGACTCAACCAGGAAAGAGAACTAGAGGCAAAACTATCTCATGAATATCGATGCAAAAATCCTCAACAAAATACTGGCAAACCGAATCCAAGAACACATCCGAAAAATTATCCATTATGATCAAGTAGGCTTCATTCCTGAGATGCAGGGCTGGTTCAACATACGAAAATCTATCAATGTAATCCAGCATATAAATAAACTGAAAGAAAAAACCATATGATCATTTCATTAGATGCTGAAAAAGCATTTGACAAAATTCAACATCCATTTATGTTAAAAGTCTTGGAGAGATTAGGGATACAAGGGTCATACCTAAATATAATAAAAGCTATATACAGCAAGCTGACAGCTAACATCAAATTAAATGGAGAGAAACTCAAAGCCATCCCACTTAACTCAGGAACACGACAAGGCTGTCCACTCTCACCATACCTCTTCAATATAGTGCTTCAAGTTCTAGCAATAGCAATAAGACAACATAATGGGATCAAGGGGATTCGAATTGGAAAGGAAGAAGTTAAACTTTCGTTATTTGCAGATGATATGATAGTGTACATAAGCGACCCCCAAAACTCCACCAAGGAACTTTTACAGCTGATAAACAGCTTTAGTAATGTGGCAGGATACAAGATCAACTCCAAAAAATCAGTCGCCCTCTTATACACAAAGGATATGGAAGCAGAGAGGGAAATCAGAGAAGCTTCACCATTCACGATAGCCACAAACAGCATAAAATATCTTGGGGTAAATCTAACCAAGGAAGTGAAAGATCTATTTGACAAGAACTTTAAGGCATTGAAGAAAGAAATTGAAGAGGATACCAAAAAATGGATGGACCTCCCTTGTTCTTGGATTGGGAGGATCAACATAGTAAAAATGGCAATTCTACCAAAGGCAATTTATAGATTCAATGCAATCCCCATCAAGATCCCATCAAGATCCCATCAAAATTCTTCACAGATCTGGAGAAGACAGTAATCAACTTTATATGGAAAAACAAAAAACCCAGGATAGCCAAAACAATCCTATACAATAAAGGATCTTCTGGAGGCATTACCATCCCTGACTTCAAACTCTATTACAGAGCTACAGTAATGAAAACAGTGTGGTACTGGCATAAAAACAGAGAAGTCGACCAATGGAATCGTATAGAAGACCCGGATTTTATCCCACAAACCTATGAACACCTCATTTTCGATAAAGGAGCTAAAAGTATACAATGGAAGAAAGAAAGCATCTTCAACAAATGGTGCTGGCACAACTGGATGTCATCCTGTAGAAGAATGAAAATAGACCCATATCTATCACCGTGCACAAAACTCAAGTCCAAATGGATTAAAGACCTCAATATCAGCCCGAACACACTGAACCTGATAGAAGAGGAAGTGGGAAATACCCTACAACAGATGGGCACAGGAGATCGCTTCCTATGTATAACCCCAGAAGCACAGACATTAAGGGCAACATTGAATAAATGGGACCTCCTGAGAATGAGAAGCTTCTCTAAAGCAAAGGACACTGTCACTAAGACAAAAAGGCAACCTACTGACTGGGAGAAGATCTTCACCAACCCCGCAACAGACAAAGGTCTGATCTCCAAAATATATAGAGAACTCACGAAACTAGACTTTAAAATGCTAATTAACCCAATTAAAAAATGGGGCACTGAACTGAACAGAGAATTCTCAACAGAAGAAGTTCAAATGGCCAAAAGACACTTAAGGTCGTGCTCAACTTCCTTAGCCATCAGGGAAATGCAAATCAAAACAACTCTGAGATATCATCTTACACCTGTCAGAATGGCTAAAGTCAAAAACACCAAGGATAACCTTTGCTGGAGAGGCTGTGGAGGAAGGGGTACCCTCATCCATTGCTGGTGGGAATGCAATCTTGTGCAACCACTATGGAAGTCAGTGTTTCGGTTTCTCAGGAAATTCGGGATCAACCTATCCCTGGACCCAGCAATACCACTCCTGGGAATATACCCAAGAGATGCTCTATCATATGACAAAAGCATTTGTTCAACTATGTTCATAGCAGTATTATTTGTAATAGCCAGAACCTGGAAACAACCTAGATGCCCTTCAATGGAATAATGGATGAAGAAAGTATGGAATATATATACACTAGAGTACTACGCTGCGGTAAAAAACAATGACTTCGCGAATTTTGCATGCAAATGGATGGAAATAGAAAACACTATCCTGAGTGAGGTGTCCCAGACCCAAAAAGATGAACATGGGATGTACTCATAATTGGTTTCTAGCCATAAATAAGGGTCACGGAGTCTACAATAGGTGAACCTAAAGAAGCTAAGTAAGAAGGTGAACCCAAGGAAAAACATGTAGGTGTCCTCTTGGCTAAGGGAAGTAGACCAAATTGCCGGGGAGAAAATTGGGATCTTGGGGGTGGGGTGGGATGGGGGTAAGGGGAGATGGGGAGAGAAAAGGTAGAAGGGAAGGAGGGGGGACTTGGGGAAACAGGAGGATTGGGATAAAGGAAGGGTGGATAGGGGAGCACGGAACCACAATTCTTAGTTAAGGGAGCCACTTTAGGGTGGGCAAGAGTCTTGACCCTAGAGGGGCTCCCAAGTGCCCAAGATGAGGTTCCCAGTTAGTTCCTTGGGAAGCTGAGGATAGGGAACCTGAAATGACCCTATCCTAGAGCAATACTGACGAATATCTTGCATATCATCATAGAACCTTCATCTGGTGATGGATAGAGATAGAGACAGAGACCCACACTGGAGCACTGGATTGAGCTCCCAAGGTCCCAATGAGGAGCAGAAAGAGGGAGAACATGAGCAAAGAAGTCGGGACCATGAGGGGTGCACCCATCCACTGAGACAGTGGAGCTGATCTACTGGGAGCGCACCAAGGCCAGCTGGACTGGGACCGAAAAAGCATGGGATAAAACCGGACTCTCTGAACATGGCGAACAATGAGGGCTGATGAGACGCCAAGGACAATGGCACGTGGTTTTGATCCTACTTAATGTGCTGGCTTTGTGGGAGCCTAGCCAGTTTGGATGTTCACCTTCCTAGACATGGACGGAGGGGGGAGGACCTAGGACTTACCACAGGGCAGGGAACCCGGACTGCTCTGTGGACTGGAGAGGGAGGGGGAGAGGAGTGGGGGGAGGGGGAGAAGGGTGGGAGGAGGGGGAGAAGGTTGGGAGGAGGGGGAGGGAAATGGGAGGCTGGGAGGAGGTGGAAACTTGTTTTTTGTTTATGTTTTTTTTCTCCTTTTCTCAATAAAAAAAAATTAAAAAAAAAAAGAAAATACCTCCATAAGACTAGGTTGCAAGCAAACTTGTAGGGCATTTTCTTAATTAGTGATTGGTGGTGGAGGGCCCAGCCCACTCTGGATGGTGCTATCCCTGGGCTGGTGGTCCTGGGTTCTATAAGAAAGCAGAGTAAGCAAGCCATGGGAAGCAAGCCAGTACTCAGCACCCCTCTATGGCCTTTGTATCGGCTCCTGCCTCCAAGTTTCTGCCCTGTCTGAGTTCCTGTTCTGGCTTCTTCAATGATGAACAGTAATGCAGAAGTTTAAGTCAAATAAACCCTTTCCTCCCCAACTTGCTATTTTGTCATGGCGTTTTTTTTTATTTATTATGTATACAATATTCTGTCTGTGTGTATATCTGCAGGCCAGAAGAGAGCACCAGACCTCATTACAGATGGTTGTGAGCCACCATGTGGTTGCTGGGAATTGAACTCAGGACCTTTGGAAGAGCAGGCAATGCTCCCAACCACTGAGCCATCTCTCCAGCCCTGTCATGGCGTTTTGATGCAGCAATAGAAACCCTAACTAAATCATACTTGTAAACTGTAATATTTTACTCCTGTAGCTATTCAACATGTGATACAAAATGTTTTTAGCTCAATTTCAGGATTCACCTAACTCTTAATGGTCTTGATTGATGCTGCCTTAAGGTCTAGGATCATGGTTGCATCATTTAAACTACAACAGGTTTGATTAGTTCTCCCTCAGCTTACATGGATTCTTGGGCCATCTCCACTAGATTGGTCGACATATAGGCATCTCTCGTGTCCTAGGGTATTTGTTTTAACTTAATCCTCACCCTCATAGCTTTATACATTGTTCCATGAGACCATCTTTTCAGAGAGTCTAATCCTGGTACATACTGCCTGGCCCCATGGGCCTTTCTCTGGAATTTTGGTGCAAACTTCTATAACCCGGTCACTCTTGCATGTTGCATGCCTGAAAAGCCAACACCATACAAACAATGCCAAGTCATGCTGCTGGCTTGAGATATAGCGCCCTCTTGTGGATCATGGCTACAGTATCCACTGAGTCCTTGAAAAGATGAGTGAGGAGAAGAAATTCCCTAGGCAGTCCTGTCTGAGCAGCACATCTATGTGGACCACCTGTTTCTCTGTAAAGATGCTAGTCTCTTCCTTTACAACTACTTTACCTACATCTTCAGCCTTTAATGTCCTCATGTTCCCCGCCTTGTCACATTTTCCACATCTTTATGCTCTACTGTTTGCTTTGAATTTGCTCTGAAAATCTGACTAAAGGCAGCAGCAATAACCATGCTATACCTAAGCCAGGAAGAGGGCCCTCATCAGAGCCCAGCTATGTTGGCATCCTGATTTTACACATTTTCCCTCCAGAACTGTCACTGAGGCAACTCTGTCCATGGTGTTTTGTGTTAATAGTGTGATCTAAGACATGAGCTATGAGTTTTCAGCTATTTCTTGCAAGATCTGTCTTTTAGTCAGGTGGTGGTATATGCCTTTAATTCCAGCACTCAGGAGGCAGAGACAGGCAGATCTCTGTGAGTTTGAGGCCAACCTGGTCTACCAAGTGAGTTCCAGGACAGGCTCCAAAGCTACAGAGAAACCCTGTCTCAAAAAACCAAAAAAGAAAAAAAAATCTGTCTTCCATTGTGAGTCACACCATTTAGTACCATCAGTACTACACAAGGCCTGGCTGGAATAAAATGATTTCAAATGCAGAAACTAAAAGTCAATTCTATAAGGGAATCAATCATGTTAAAACAAAATTACAAGGATCTTAAAAGCTCACTCTTGGGATCCATTAACATAGATGTTTATTAATATACTAAAAACAATACCCAATGGCAGGCCTCTGCAATGCTGAGTAGGAACTTCCAGTTGTGGCATTTTGAGAATCTGCCACAGATGCAATTTCCTGTTGAGGGATCTGTGATATATGAGTGACAAAGCCATTGACTTATCTAATAACTCTGTATTTATAATTGAAATAAGTGTCAAATTATAGCTTTAGACAAGTCCTAGAAGAAGGTCAAACATTTTCTGATCCTAGTTGTTGTGTGAATTTTCCTGGGACTATATAAAACACAAAAGTCTGTTCACCCCAGACAATCGACAACAGGCCAAAGTCTACCAGTGTTAAATTTGGTGGATCAGTGAGTTCATTAGGGCTACTCAGGGGATCAGCCTGGGTGACAGCTTATGAATCTGTGGAGATCCTTGCACTATTGCAGGCTGCCCTGCAGGTTGGAGAGGCTCCTCAATCAGCAACCGTTATCTTAGTTTGGGTTTCTGTTGCTGTGAAGAGACACCATGACCATGGCAACTCTTATAAGGGAAAACATTTAATTGGGGCTAGCGTACAGTTCAGAGGTTTAGTTCATCATCGTCATGGTGGGTGGCACACAAGCAGACTTGATGCTGTAGAAGGAGCTCTGAGTTTTACATCTTGATCCTCAGGCAGTAGGGAGAGACTATGTGCCACACTGGGCATAGCTTAAGCATATAAAACCTCTAAGCTCACTCCCACAGTGACACACAAGGCCACACCTCCTAATAGTACCACTTGTCATGGGCCAAGTATTCAAACACACGAGTTTATGGGGTTCACCACAGGGACCTTACAAATCTTATAAGTTTCAGCTTTTCTAGGACTTGTAAGGCTTGCTTACTTCTTGAGTCTTTTCCCAACCCTGGAGGAAATGTTCCAGATAAATTACTGCAAAATATCAGTTAGCAGAACCACAGAAGCCTTAATCCTGGTTAAGGTCCTTAGCTGTTAAGGATAAATTTGAACTTACTTAATTTTAAGCTTGGGTCCAAAGAGGGAGAAAATAATATTTCTTAAGAGGCTCTAAAAATTATCAGAGGCCAAAAGCCCATGCTGATCAATAATAGAGGCAAGATCTAGAAGCAGCTGAAGTTCACAGGAAGCCACACCTTGGTCCAGACCTTGGGTCTCAGGGATTACTATCCAGGGCCAGGGCCCCCTAGTTGGCCAGGTGGGAGGTCTCAGGGAACTCCAGCCTTTGCTGCTTCCCAGCAAAAACCTACATTTAAAGAGCACCCTCTTTAGCATTTCCTCTTCACAGTGTGAGAAGGAGTGGTTTCCACAAGCATCCCAATTACCTTCTCTGTGGCTGTGCCTGCTGCATAAAAAAACGATTTTACCAAGAGAACACCATGTCCTGTACCTCAGAGTTCAGGCTTGACTCCTGAACAATGGTTCCCCGGGCAGCCTCAAATTAGATTGGCAAAAGCACTATTTCTCTCGAAGGCAGCCCTGCCTTGTGAAGCCTAGGGAGGGGGCTAGAGGAGTTAAATCTGCAGGAGAGTCAGCCCTCTGATTTAAAAGTTGTAGACTTGATTCTGTTTGCTTGGGGCAGGCCTGGGGCAATCTGAAGGGCAGTTGCCAGTTTCTTTTGACTCATTCCTTGCCTTCCTTTCCTTTTCACTAATGTTATAAATAACCACCTCACATCTTAAAGGGAGTGGTGTGAAGGACCAGAGGCCTCGGAAGGAAACCTGCAGCAATAGCACAGTTGCTAAGGAACAGGGCTGGACAAGTTAATTTTGTTGGCATAACATCCCCTTATTATTTAATCTCGTGGCGTATGCATTTCATCCATCTGTCACTGTACTACCAAAGCCAGGAGGAGCTGCTAATTGCAACACCAAGGTTGTGAACAGACCTGTCCAAACCTCGCCTAGATTTCAGCTGTCAAAGTGCGGCCTGAGCTTTGATTTTACTTATAGAGACACGGAGAAGAAAGCTGGTTAGGGGTCATCACTCATTCTTTGCCAGACCAAATACTCACATGCCCAAGACTGGTTGATTCTGGCTGTACATTAGTCACCCGGGGTGCCATTGGAGCCGACCAATGTTTGGCTTTCACTCTCAAAGATGCTGGTTTAATTGGTCTGATAATGGAGCTCAGGCACATGGATTTGAGCCCGAATGAGTACCACTCATTTGTAGGACCTGTTGCTGGGGCCCATTCTTAAGGTCCTAGAGCCTCTTGGGATTTGTTGTTGTTGTTAGTTTATTATGTCAACCCCATCCCCCCCCTCTCTCTCTCTCTCTCTCACACACACACACACACATACACACACATACACACACACACACACAAGATAACCACAGAGTTCCGGAGATGACTCAGTGGATACGATGCTTGCTGTGTAAGCGTGAGGACCCGAGTTCAGATCTCCAGCACCCACCTAAAGCTAGATTCAATGTCATGTGTCTATAATAGCTGAGCTGGGGAAAGGAGACAAGAGCATCCCTGGGGCTTGCTGGCCAGCCATCCCAGCTAGATGGGTGGGAAGTTCAGCAAGAGACTTGCATAAAAAAAATAAGAAGAGCAAAAGAAAAAGACACCAGGCGTTGATCTCTGGCCTCTACATGAATGCACGCAAGTATACACGTTCACAGGTTGGCATGACCTCCACATGTGTGTTTTACACATTCACATGTTCACATGTGCACACACCAACACATATAATAATCACAGTAACAAATTTTCCGTGAGAATGTCTAAATTGTACACATGTATCAGTCTTGGCATCTTTACCACAGTTGTGTAAAGAGAGCTTTTTAAAAATCCCGATTAACAGAGAAACGAGTGTTTAAGAGGTTAGGTACCCAGATGCCAAGTGACACAGCCAGGATCTGGACTTGGGTCTGATGCCAAAGCCCTGCTCTGCATACCAATGACCAGTTTCCACAAGGAGCCCACTGGTCCACAGATGCAACTCGTCTGCCCCCATGATTGGGGCCGGTTTTGGCTGGAGTGTGGAGAGACCTGGAGACAGCAGCTACTCAGTCAGGATTAGCAGCACAGATGCAGGTCTTGTCTTGCAGTAGAACTTTAATAAACCTCCTGGCCCTTATCAGAGATTAAAATCAGGGCCTTATGGACACTAGACTGATACTCTGACACGTAACTGTATGTCAGCCCTCCCGCCTCCTTTTACCAAGGATTGACCCTGGCCAAGTGCCTTAGTTCCCTTGCTCCCCACCATGAAACTGAAGCCAGGCCTCACCCGTGCTAGGCAAGCCCTCTATCTACTGAGCTATATTCCCAGCCCAGTCCTAAAACTTTTGGGAACCATTCACTCACGTTTCGATGAGTATAAATGGAGGTTTCTCTGTCCCACCCTGTCCCACAGCCACTTCTAAATAATCAACCAGAGGCTTAATATTAATTGCAAACTGTTTGGCCTATAGTTCAGGCTCATTACTAACTAGCTCTAACATTTAAATTTTGTTTGTTTGTTTGTTTGTTTTTTTCAGGACAGGATATCTCTGTGTAACATCCCTAGCTGGCCTGGAACTAGCTCTATAGACCAGGCTGACCTAAAAATTAAATAATACACATAAAACACTTGGGCCAGGTCTGACCACATCCCCAGGGAATGTGGCTATCACTGTTATCCTCTCAAGGGTAGGATGTGGACTGACTGCCTTGCTTTCAGACCAAGGTCCCAGATGCTGGACAGCTCTGAGGCTGCCTTTCTATTTTGAGTCTGTTGCCAGGACTTGTAGTCTCCAATGCAAGCAGTTGGCCCCCAGAGTCTAAACACTGGCCTATTCTGCCTTTGGCTTATAAAATCATGCCAGGCCAGCAAGGACTTGTCTCCTGTGAGTTTCTTTATTGTTAGGAGAGAAACCCAGGCCCATTGGCTTTCTAATGGGAGAGAGTCTATGTTGTAATATGAGCAGCGGGGCTGTGTCCCCGGCACCCGGCTGCCCACATGGCTAGCTCTAGCTTATGCCCCAAAATAATTACACGGAAACTGTATTCTTTTAAACACCGCTTGGCCCATTATATCTAGCCTTTTCTCGGCTCTCGCACCTGGACTAGCCCATTTCTAATAATCTATGTAGCCCAAGAGCTGGCTTACCAGGAATGATCTTAACCTGCGTCTGCCTGGAGTGGGAGAATCATGGCGACTCCCTGACTCAGTTTCTTTCTCCCAGCATTCTGTTCTGTTTACTCCTCCCACCTATGTTTTAACCTGAGGGTCAAGCAGTTTCTTTATTGCTTAACCAATGAAATCAACAGATTGATATATGACACTCCCACATCAAGTCTATTGGATAAGGTGAATTTAGCATCTGTCTCTCCCACTCTCCTTTGCTTTATCCTGTTCTCAAGCATATTGCTATTTTTCTAAATTGTATGTATGTATATGTGTGTGTCCTGCCTCTTCAGCATACCTATCAGCCTGTGCCACATGAAACCTAATATGAATAAGTGCAGCAGAACCACCATATACATGTAGTAGACTGCTCATCATTTCCTGACTGCTCAGACCTGAATAATCACACAGAAACTGTATTAATTACAACACTGTTCTGCCAATGATCCAGGCTTACTTCTAGCTAGCTCTTACATCTTGGATTAACCCATTTCTATTAATCCATGTGTTGGCATGAGGCTGTGGCTTACTGGTAAGGTTCTGATGTCTGTCTCCTTCAGCAGCTACGTGGCATCTCCTTGACTCCGCCAACTCTCTGTATCTCTGCTCAGATTTCCCACCTGACTTTACTCTGCTAATTCATTGACCAAAACAGCTTTATTCATCAATCAATAAAAGCAACACATATACAGAAGGACTTCACACATCATCTCCTCTTTGCTGTCTAAAGAAAAACAAAGGTTTTAACTTTAACATAGAAAAAATTACGTATAAAAAACAGGTAACAAGCAAGAATTACAGTTACAATATTTTTTTGTGAGTTTAAAGTTTCATATCTAATTTTTTTATCATAACTAAGGAAAAATATAACTCTCTGTCTTCAATTCCACAGAAGACCCAGACGGATATAGTATTAACTAAGTTAATAGAAAGTACATTGTTAGCAACTTTCAAAACTCTAGAGTTGGCAGAGAAATCTCACTGCCTGGACAGTCACCCAAAGTTCTTCTGTAACGTTGGGGTATCAATCTTCAGCCTACAGGCCCATGAAGCAGGAAATTGTGAAGATCTGTTCTGACTTGTAATTCAAAGTTCACCAGTTGCTTTCGTCTGTGCCCTGCATATTGTCTGGCAGACTCTTTAATGAAGCAGGAGCCCTGAAGTACTGTCTCACCTTCTTTAAGCAACTTCAGCAATCATTTTTCTGTGGGTCCTGCATGTCCAGTTCACACAACATACTGTCAAGCAGTCCAGGAAAGAGCATTTTCTTGCTCAAATGTCTAGCAAACTCTATAAGGAACCCTTTTGATACCCATAATCCTCTTGAAGTAATTGGTGCTGCCAGAAACAGACATGTCTCACTGTCAAGAAAAGTCTAAGTTCTTAAAACCCTTTAAATGCCATGTTCTGTATGTCTTTGAAAGATTTGAAAAATACATATCCATCTTAAATATATCTATGTACATCTAGACAACCTAACTATTATGACTACCTATTAATCTGCAATTTTTAATTATACATTACATTTTAAAATAGGCTATATAAACATAATACCTTAAATAAGAGTAGAAATACACATATTAACAAAATTGACCTTAAATTTGTATCAATAAACCAAAATCTATAAGTGTACTTCCCTTTTTTTTCTTTTCAAAACAAGAATTCTGAATCTAATCACCTTTGTTTAACTTTTTTTCTGACCATTATTCATAACAACTTGTAACCAACACTCTAAACAAAGACAAACATCCATAATCCAATTTTTGAGAGTGTGAGCATAGTTTTCTAGGCTACTTCCTGCTGATTGGGGGCACTGATAATCTTATGGAAACGTAAAGAAAATTTAGGACTGTGGTCAAGTCCTGACTAGAGTAGTCTGTGAGACTTGATCATCTCAGCCAACAGTCTTGAGGCTCTTCTCTATGTAGAACTCAGGAAACTCCAACAGAGGTCTTCTGAAATGTTGGATCATTTGGGTTATTCACTCCTATCAGAGATTTTTCAGGGGGTCTTCCTTGATCAAACCTGATTTTTTTTAACACAGAATAAATCCATAGCCTTTCACTTCCTGTGGAAACAAAAGCAAAACTTCTTCTCCAAAGTAACATATATTTTGACTTAAGTTTGGAAGTCAAAGCATTTTTAAAATATATATGTTGGATTAATCTAGAAGCATTTATAATCAAATGTCTTTTAGCAGCTATTGCTCCTTTCCCAACCATCAAACAATTCAAAGACAACACAACAACATACAGTATCTAGATTCTCTGTGTATTTTCTTTATTTGGATTTATTTTAAACTCTATTTCTTTTATTTTTAATTTTTGGTTTTTTGAGACAGGGTTTCTCTGTGTATATTTGGCTGTCCTGGAATTCACTCTGTAGACCAGGCTGTCCTTGAACTCACAAAGAGCCACCTGCCTCTTCCTCCCAAGTGCTGGAATTAAAGGTGTGTCTTACCATACCCAACTACTCTCTTTCTTTTTTTTAAAAAGGATTTTATCCTTTTTCTTTTCTCTCCCAGGCCTACATACATTTTTTAACACACTGTAAACTACTTAGCGTATTTTCCCATATGAATCTATCTTTACTGTAACACTTTTCTTTTTTTCTGACCACATGAGACTTTAATTGGCTAAGCAATATGGCTAGGATTAAAGCCATGGCTTTGACAGCTGGGTTCACCCCATTCCTTAGCTTTCTGAGAGTCTAGTTTTATGGCTGAGGTACTGGTGGGAGTCATGTTTATTGCCACAACTCTATGGAGTTTCAAGGTTCCTGCCACCACTAAGAAGCATGCATGCTGTCAGCTATTCATAAACACCATTTAAGTGTTTGGTGGTGGGGCTTCTTAGAAGAGCTGTAAGGTTTTTGCAGCTAAAGCTGAGTCAGAAAGCCTCTCTTATATGAGATGCTCTTGCTTCTAGCAAACAGAGCCCAACCAAAAAAAATGCTGCTTCCAAGAAGTCATGCCTAACTCTGTTCTTTTGAGTTTAGAATTACTTCCCAAGTTCTCTCAGGTTTTACGAGGATGTAGTTGCCCACGTTGGCATCATTTGTAGACGGAGGCTGCTCGTTTGTTTCCCAGCTGCCCAGACCTGAAATAATCAAACAGAAACTATGTTAATTACAACACTGTTTGACCAATAGCTTAGACATATTTTTAGCTAACTCTTATGTCTTAAATTAACCTATAATTCTTGTCTGTGTTAGTCACATGGCTTGGTACCTTTTATCAGTGAGGCATTCTCATCTTACTTCCTCTGTGTCTGGGTGACAACTGAAGACTGAGCCTTTCCCCTTCCCAGAATTCTCCTGTTCTGCTCACCCTGCCTATACTTCCTGTCTGGCTACTGACTAGTCAGCTTGTTATTAAACCAATACAAGTGACAAATCTTTACAGGATACATTGTCTCACAGTATATACAGGCTGCCCATGCCTGCATTAATTAAATTATGATGTGTGGGCATGTGTGTGGTCATACATGAGTACACATGTCCTTGTGGTGTATATGGAAATCAGTGGCAGATATTTAGTATCACCATTTATTTTTTTTTTTAATTTTTAAATTTATTTATTTATTAAGGATTTCTGCCTCGTCCCCACAACCGCTTCCCATTTCCCTCCCCCTCCCCCGATCAAGTCCCCCTCCCTCATCTGCTCGAAGAGCAATCAGGGTTCCCTGACCTGTGGGAAGCCCAAGGACTGCCCACCTCTATCCAGGTCTCGTAAGGTGAGCATTCAAACTGCCTAGGCTCCCACAAAGCCAGTACGTGCAGTAGGATCAAAAACCCACTGCAATTGTTCTTGAATTCTCAGTATTCCTCATTGTCCGCTATGTTCAGCTAGTCCGGATTTATCCCATGCTTTTTCAGACCTAGGCCAGCTGGCCTTGGTGAGATCCCAATAGAACATCCCCATTGTCTTAGTGTGTGGGTGCACCCCTTGTGGTCCTGAGTTCCTTGCTCGTGCTCCGTCTCCTTCTGCTCCTGATTTGGACCTTGAGATTTCTGTCCGGTGCTCCCGTGTGGGTCTCTGTCTCTGTCTCCTTTCATCGCCTGATGAAGGTTAATATTCCTGAGGATGCCTATGTGTTTGTCTTTGGATTCGCCTTATTTAGCTTCTCTAGGAACATGAATTATAAGCTCAATGTCCTTTATTTATGGCTAGAAACCAAATATGAGTGAGTACATCCCATGTTCCTCTTTTTGGGTCTGGCTTACCTCACTCAGGATAGTGTTTTCTATTTCCATCCATTTGTATGCAAAATTCAAGAAGTCCTTGTTTTTTACTGCTGAGTAATACTCTAATATGTATATATTCCATACTTTCTTCATCCATTCTTCCGTTGAAGGGCATCTAGGTTGTTTCCAGGTTCTGGCTATTACAAACAATGCTGCCATGAACATAGTTGAGCATATACTTTTGTTGTATGATACGGCCTCTCTTGGGTATATTCCCAAGAGTGGTATTGCTGGATCCAGGGGTAGGTTGATCCCGAATTTCCTGAGAAACCGAAACACTGCTTTCCAGAGTGGTTGCACAAGTTTGCATTCCCACCAGCAATGGGTGATTGTACCCCTTTCTCCACAACCTCTCCAGCAAAGGCTATCATTGGTGTTTTTTATTTTAGCCATTCTGACAGGTGTAAGGTGGTATCTTAAAGTTGTCTTGATTTGCATTTCCCTGATCGCTAAGGAAGTTGAGCATGACCTTAAGTATCTTTTGGCCATTGAACTTCTTCTGTTGAGAATTCTCTGTTCAGCTCAGTGCCCCATTTTATAATTGGGTTGATTAGCCTTTTACGGTCTAGTTTCTTGAGTTCTTTATATATTTTGGAGATCAAACCTTTGTCAGTTGCAGGGTTGGTGAAGATCTTCTCCCAGTCAGTGGGTTGTCTTTTTGTCTTAGTGACAGTGTCCTTTGCTTTACAGAAGCTTCTCAGCCTCAGGAAGTCCCATTTATTCAATGATGCCCTTAGTGTCTGTGCTGCTGGGGTTATACATAGGAAGTGGTCTCCTGTGCCCATTTGCTGTAGAGTACTTCCCACTTTCTCTTCTATCAGGTTCAGTGTGTTCGGACTGATATTGAGGTCTTTAATCCATTTGGATTTGAGTTTTGTGCATGGTGATAGATATGGATCTATTTTCATTCTTCTACAGATTGACATCCAGTTTTGCCAGCACCATTTGTTGAAGATGCTCTCTTTTTTCCATTGTATACTTTTAGCTCCTTTGTCGAAGATCAGGTGTTCATAGGTTTGTGGGTTAATGTCAGGGTCTTCTATTCGATTCCATTGGTCGACTTCTCTGTTTTTATGCCAATACCAAGCTGTTTTCAATACTGTAGCTCTGTAATAGAGTTTGAAGTCAGGGATGGTAATGCCTCCAGACAATCCTTTATTGTATAAGATTTTTTTGGCTATCCTGGGTTTTTTGTTTTTCCATATAAAGTTAATTATTGTCTTCTCCAGATCTGTGAAGAATTTTGATGGGATTTTGATGGGGATTGCATTGAATCTATAGATTGCTTTTGGTAGAATTGCCATTTTTACTATGTTGATCCTCCCAATCCAAGAGCAAGGGAGGTCTTTCCATTTTCTGGTGTCTTCTTCAATTTCTTTCTTCAAAGACTTATAGTTCTTGTCAAGTAGATCTTTCACTTCCTTGGTCAGGGTTACCCCAAGGTATTTTATGCTATTTGTGGCTATCGTGAAAGGTGATGCTTCTCTGATTTCCCTCTCTGCTTCCTTATCCTTAGTGTATAGGAACGCAACTGATTTTTTGGAGTTGATCTTGTATCCTGCCACATTACTAAAGCTGTTTATCAGCTGTAGGAGTTCTTTGGTAGAATTTTTGGGGTCGCTTATGTACACTATCATATCATCTGCAAATAATGAAAGCTTAACTTCTTCCTTTCCAATACGAATCCCCTTGATCTCCTTATGTTGTCTTATTGCTATTGCTAGAATTTCAAGCACTATATTGAAGAGGTATGGAGAGAGTGGACATCCTTGTCGTGTTCCTGATTTTAGTGGGATGGCTTTGAGTTTTTCTCCGTTTAATTTAATGTTAGCTGTTGGCTTGCTGTAAATAGCTTTTATTATATTTAGGTAGGACCCTTGTATCCCTATTCTCTCCAAGACCTTTATCATAAAGGGGTGTTGAATTTTGTCGAATGCTTTTTCAGCATCTAGTGAAATGATCATATGGTTTTTTTCTTTCAGTTTATTTATATGGTGGATTACATTGATAGATTTGCGTATGTTGAACCAGCCCTGCATCTCTGGGATGAAGCCTACTTGATCATAATGGATAATTTTTCTTATGTGTTCTTGGATTCGGTTTGCCAGTATTTTATTGAAAATTTTTGCGTCGATGTTCATGAGTGAGATCGGTCTGTAATTCTCTTTCTTGGTTGGGTCTTTTTGTGGTTTTGGTATCAGGGTAACTGTAGCTTCATAAAAGGAATTTGGCAATGACTCTTCTGATTCTATATTGTGAAATACCTTAAGGAGTATAGGTATTAATTCTTCTTGGAATTTCTGGTAGAATTCTGCATTGAAACCATCTGGTCCTGGGCTTTTTTTCGAAGGGAGATTTTTGATAACCATTTCTAATTCTTCGCGAGAAACCGGTCTATTTAGATCATTCACCTGGTCTTGGTTTAGCTTTGGTATATGATACTTATTTAAAAAAATGTCCATTTCTTTTGTATTTTCCCGTTTTGTGGCATACAGGCTTTTGTAGTAAGATCTAATGATTCTCTGAATTTCCTCTGTGTCTGTGGTTATGTCCCCCTTTTCATTTCTGATCTTATTTATTTGCGTGTTCTCTCTCTGTCGTTTAATTAGTTTGGATAGGGGTTTGTCGATCTTGTTGATTTTCTCCAAGAACCAGCTTTTTGTTTCATTGATTCTTTGGACTGTTTTCTGTGTTTCTATTTTGTTGATTTCAGCCCTCAGTTTTATTATTTCCAGTCTTCTACTTCTCCTGGGCGCGTCTGCTTCTTTTTTTTCTAGAGCTTTCAGGTGTGTTTTTAAGTCCCCAATGTATGCATTCTCCGTTTTCTTTAAGTGGGCACTTAGTGCTATGAACTTTCCTCTTAGCACTGCTTTCATTGTGTCCCATAGGTTTGAGTATGTTGTCCCTTTATTTTCATTAAATTCAAGGAAGACTTTAATTTCTTTCTTGATTTCTTCCTTGACCCAGGTGTGGTTCAGTAGTTGACTGTTCAGTTTCCATGAGTTTGTCGGTTTTTTGGGGGCAGCGTGGTTGTTGCCTTCTAACTTTAATCCGTGATGATCTGATAAGACACAGGTGGACACTGATATTTTTTTGTATCTGTGGAGGTTTCCTTTGTTACCAAGTATGTGGTCAATTTTTGAGAAGGTTCTATGAGCTGCAGAGAAGAAGGTATATTCTTTCCTATTTGGGTGGAATGTTCTATAGATGTCTGTTAAGTCCATTTGCTTCATTACCTCCAATAATTCTCTTAATTCTCTATTAGGTTTCTGTCTGATTGACCTGTCCCTTGGAGAGAGAGGTGTGTTGAAGTCTCCTACTACTAGTGTGTGTGGTTTGATGTCTGCCTTGAGTTCTAGTAATATTTCTTTTACATAAGTAGGTGCTTTTATATTGGGGGCGTATATATTCAGGATTGAGACGTCCTCCTGATGAATTGTTCCTGTTATGAGTATAAAGTGACCGTCTCGGTCTCTTCTGATTGATTTTAGTTTGAAGTCAGTTTTGTTAGAAATTAGTATGGCCACACCTGCTTTTTTCTTAGGACCATTTGCTTGAAAGACCTTTTCCCAACCCTTTACTCTGAGTAGGTGCCTGTCTTTGTGGTTGAGATGTGTTTCTTGCAAACAGCAGAATGTTGGATCCTGTTTTCGTATCCAATCTTTTAGCCTGTGCCTTTTTATAGGTGAATTGAGCCCATTAATATTAAGTGATATTAATGTCCAGTGGTTGTTTACTCCGGTTATTCTTATTGCTTTTGGTAGTAGAGATTGTGTGTCTCCCTTCTTTGAGATGTGCTCGTGAAGGGTCATTAGATGCCTGGGTTATTATAGGCAGTGTTGGCAGTGTTGGATTCCTTGGGTTGCGATTTTCCTTCTATTACTTTCTGTAGGGCTGGATTTGTGGCTACGTATTGTTTAAATTTGTTCTTATCCTGGAATGTCTTGTTTTCTCCATTGATAATGAACGATAGCTTGGCTGGGTATAGTAGTTTGGGTTTGCATCCATGGTCTCTTAGCTTCTGCAGAACCTCTATCCAGGACCTTCTGGCTTTCATAGTTTCCATCGAGAAGTCAGGTGTAAGTCTGATCGGTTTACCTTTATAAGTTACTTGCCCCTTTTCTTTTGCAGCTCTTAATATTCTTTCTTTAACCTGTATATTTTGTGTTTTGATTATTATATGGCGAGGAGATGTTTTTCTTTGATCCAGTCTGTTTGGTGTTCTGTATGCTTCTTGAATATTTAAATGAATATCTTTCTTTAAGTTGGGAAAGTTTTCTTCCATAATTTTGTTGAAAATATTTTCTGGGCCTTTGAGCTGTGACTCTTCTCCTTCTTCTATTCCTATTATTCTTAGGTTTGGTTTTTTTATTGTGTCCCATAGTTCCTGAATGTTTTGTGTTGAGAATTTGTTGGCTTTGCTGTTTTCTTTGATCTGTTCGTTTATTTTCTCTATGGTGTCCTCAGCATCTGAGAGTCTTTCTTCTAGCTCTTGTATTCTATTGATTATGCTTGTTTCTGTAGACTCTGCTCGTTGGCCTAGATTTTCCATATCCAGCTGGTCCTCAGTTTGTATTTTCTTCTTTGCCTTCATTTCAGTTTTCAATTCTTGAACTGTTTCCATTACCTGCTTGATGGTTTTTTCTTGGTTTCCCAGGGTATCATGTACATATTTACTCATTTCTTCAAACTTTTTGTTATACTTCTCATCCATTTCTATAAGGGCATTTTTTACATGTTGTTTAAGGGACTCTATTATCTTCATAAAGTCGATTTTTTCCACTTCTTCTGTGTTAGGTTGTTCAAATACTTCTGTTGTAAGATCATTGGGTTCTGATGTTTTCATGTTGTTTTTCGGATTATTGGGTGAATTCTTGCCTTGGCGCCTGCCCATTTCCTCCTATTGATCCTATCCAATGGGTCCTTTAAAAACCGGATCAGGTTTCCCTGCTGGCCAAGGGCTCCGCTTACAAAATGCCCTCACTCTCTTTCGTGGTTCCTGCTGCAGGTCAAGAACCCTCTCACCCCTCCGAAGGATCTTCAGGACAGGACCAGGCTCCCCTTGTGCCAGTGACCTGGCCAACCAAAAGCCTACCTCTTTGATTCAATTGTAGTAGGGCGAACTGCTCTCCTTATTGGACGCCTGTCCCCGCTGCTTGGGTCTGCCGCTGCGCTGGTCCCCAAAAGCCTCTTCCTGTATGTGGTGTTGCTCCGCCGCATCTGGCCGCCGCGCCGCTCCGCCGCGTCTGGCCGGTATCACCATTTATTAACAGATATTCTTTCTCCCTCTCTCAAACCCTTCCTATAACCCCAGTTGCTGTGAGTGGCTATGCCCCCTGACTTTTATTAGATTTTGGGGATCAGATCTCCTCCATTACCTACTCTTCTGTCCTTATGTTTGTGGGGCAGGTGTTTTAACCCACTATTAAATATTGTAAAATTGTGGAGATAGGTCAGTGGACTATTGAGCTCAATAATTCCAATGTAAATCATTATGGAATAGATTCAGATCAAATCTGTGTGGTCCCAGCCAGTGATACAGCAATTCTCATCTTGGTCTGTAGGTGGAGAAAGAGCAGAACACAGGTTTAGACTGCTGGGAATTCATAGACCAATTTACCTCAACAGTTCGGTCATCTGGAAGGTCACTGGATCTAGTACCTTGATGGCGCTCAAGATCCATTTGGTGGTAGTTTGTTTACCCAGGCAACAATATGAGCTGAAGAAAAACTAGAAGGAGATAGTGCGGAGTCTTTCTCCCCCTTCAGATATTATGAAACAAAAAATAAAACCCTTTTGAGACTTGGAGGAATCTGGGCTGGATCAGCTTTCAATATCCAAACTGTGTGAGCCTTGATCGCCATCAAGTGACAGACAGAAGTATTTTCCTTTCCTTTTCTTTCCTTTCCTCCTTTTTTCTTTTTCTTTCTTTTTCTTTTTCTTTTCTTTTTTTTTTTTTTGGCTTTTCAAGACAGGGTTTCTCTGTGTAATAGCCCTAACTATCCTGGAACTAGCTCTTGTAAGACCAGGCTGACCTCAAACTCACAGAGATCTGCCTGTATATGCCTCCTGAATGCTGGGATTAAAGACATGTAGCACTAACCCACCCAGCAAGGTGACATTCTTTCTCCTCAGTGGTGGGGAAATTACAAGAATGACTTATGAACAATAGTAGATAACACTGGGGAGTGATGAGCTCTGGGCAGTGGATACAGAAATGACACATTGTCCATCACAAGGAGCCCCCAGCCCAGGGAACAGAGTAGATTGGGGTGGAATCAGGTTCAGAGTATAACAAGTGTGGGGGCTTGGGAGATGGTTCATTGCTTGCCTTTAAGCACAAGTACATGAGTTTGCTCCCTTGAACCCACTTTTAAAAAGCAATCATGATGTTGTATACGCCTCAGAATTGCAGAAACATTGGCAGGAAGATAGTCAGCCTAACCTATTTGGTGCTCCAGGTCAGTGAGGGACCCAGTCTCAATAAAAGTCAGATGGTATTTGAAGAAAGACACTTTCAGTTGACTTCTGACTTCCACACACACATTAACATATCTACATCAAATGTGTGTGCACACACAAAATGTACATCTCTATCTCTGTCTAATTCATCTATCTATCTATCTATCTATCTATCTATCTATCTATCTATCTATCATCTGTCTGTCTTCTATTTCTCTACCTATATCATCTATCATATATCTATTTATCTATAATCTATCCATCTACCCACCTATCATCTATATAAAACAACTGTCCCATAGATATTTTGGAGTTGGAGGGAGTTGTTTTCTCCTCCCTGATCTTTAAAGACCAGCCTAGAGCAGGCCTGGCATACTTACTTGGTGAATCAATAGGCAATAGTTTCTTCTCGACTCCCTATTACCTGCTCTATTTCTTCCAGTGAGAAAATTACTCTCTGTCATATCTCCACTTTCTCACTACACACACACACACACACACACACACACACACACACACACACGCGCGCGCGCGCGCGCGTATGTGTGTTTCTTTCTCTCTGCAGGCCTACGATCTGTTTTCCTATCTAGGATTTTAGTGTCAATACTTTTCTTTGCAAATGCCCAAAAGTCCTAAACCTTCCCTGGAGCCCATCTGTGCTGCTCAGTCATCTTTTCATAAGTGACTTATCGGAACCAAGGGATCTGATAAAGGCCAAACAAAAAGGCAAGATTTTTTGGTGTTGTTGCTTTGTGTATAAGTGGCTGTCCTTTGCTGTAGACTTTTTGCTGTAGCTAACTCCCTTTCTGTTACATATTTGGGGATTAATTCCCTAATTCAGAACTGCCAGGCCTCAGTTCCTCTCCCCTAGGTAAATGCAGAGATCTGCCTTCCTGCAATTATCTTTTTCAGTAAGCATTTGGTCAGTTTAGTGTCCACGCAAAGAACATAACATATAAGATATTCACAGACCTCCAAGGACATAGAATTACTCCGTGCCCAAGCTGCTGGTCTGGTTTTAGCTCACAGCACCCACGATCAGAATGACTGATAACAGCATAGCCTGGAACTGATAATTTAGAGGTCTGTGTCTCTTTTTCACTTAGATCAGTAAGTCTAACTCCAGACCCACGCCCATAGAAACTAAAGTGTCCAGTGTGTGTGATATCTGATCAAGAGCCATCAGCTTCCCCTAGGCTGCCTAGTTACCTCACAGCCTCTGTGCACACTGGGAGAAAAGAAGTGGCATGCTGATTTAAACAATCCGTGCCCTCTTCATAATTTCACTGAAAATAAACCTTTTAGCCCTTTACTAACCACCTAAGAATGTAGTGTAGTACACTAGCCTTCCCCTCTAGAATCCCCTGATGATTTAATTTTGTTCTTAACTAACTTTCTCCATTAAGGAGTTCACCGAACACGTAATAGCCACTCCCATGGATCTGTGTGTGTATGTGAAAACTCTTAACTGATTTTCTATAGGGCAAAGAATTCTGGCTCTGGAACCTGCTAGAGCTGGGGAATTGCTGATTTTAAGGCTCTCTAAACATCTGTGCATCTCCTAGCAAGAATCTCACTAAGCCGGCCTAGCAAGAGCCTCTCTTTGATCGATCCATCCAGATTGCTTCTTTACTTTCACTTCCACTGGCCCAAGCTGCATGTGGAATTGAGTCTAGTCCTAGAGTAAGGTCTCTTTCCCCATTGCTACACCTTCCAGTAAAATATGTTTTACTGTGTTGCCATCTAGTTCTGGTATATCTTTGAAACTAATCTCATGACCATAAGTGAAAAGTTTCTTGTGCCCATGTAACTCTGTGAGGTTTTAAGTCTGAGGTCTGAGGAGACACAGTGACAGATAGAATCCTCTACCTTCCTATGTTATGGGAAATGGATGTCCTTCCTGGTGCATCATCTTCTGTATGTTGCACATGGGACATGAAACAGCAAGCTGGCCTGGCAGATCCAGCTTCTCCAGAACCCTGAAAAATCTACCATACCCAAGCACTGTGAGTGATTTTGCACTTTTTCCATGGAAGGGACATGATTTGGGTTCTCTGCAAGCCCAAGTTTGTCAATAGAAGTTCTTCTCCTTTCTCCCCTGGCTGGAAGGAGCCTGATCAAATGGTCCTGAGGGGTGAATCCTTTCCCTGAGTTGAGTAGAAACACGCCCACTGTCATCCCACTCACCATGAACCCCTCTGCTCTGGGATGCTATAGTCTCTCTCTGTGTCACACTTGGACGGCTGTTTCATTATATGTAATGCAGCAGGGAATGGCATGGACCATCACAAAGAAATAATTACATAAACAACTACACATGAACTAGTGCCAGACACTATTCCTGGTCCTGGGGACAGAGTCATGAATTGGGAGAAAAGCTTCCTATCTCTCTCTAGACAGAATATTCTAATGAAACATTACAATTTTGTTTCATTTGCTTTGGTTGACAGTGAGAATTTTGCACTAACTTCCTTTTGAAAGTATGAAAGCATGGAAGAAGGAGAGATTAGGGCTCCTCCCTGGTTCCCAGTATAGCAATGGAGATGGTGTTTAGGATTTGGACAGTAGTAGGGGCAGAGATGGGGCCAGGACTTAGAGAATATGTGGATCAGAAGAAGAAAACAGATACAGGGAGATACCATGGTATGGGGGTGGCAGTTTTGGCTGAGAAAGATAAGGGGATGGACGGCTGCATGGGACAACACAGAGACCAGATTTTGAGTATGTGGCTAGAGAAACCACTCAAAGGAGAATCTCAGTGCTGCTGTGTAGCACCTTGAGAATGAGTGAGAAGCATCTTACATTCTTGCTGCAGATTCCAGGCTCTGAGGGGCCTCAGGGCTACTTCTTGTACATTGTTTGTTTTTTAATGGAGAGTACTAGGGATCAGGGATTCTCCAAACCACTACATTCATAAAACCAGACCTACTATCTCTGCACAGGAAAGAGCAGAGCTACAATCTCCCCAATTAGTATCAAGGAAGCCATCTCTTGGGTACTGCCAAAACAGACCCCTGGACCCTTCCCTGGAAAAGCCCATGGGGACATGTGCTTGTCTAATTCTGGTCCCTGATATCTGCCCTAGAGCAGCTTCAGGATGGTTAAGTATTGACCTCATCTTCACCTCAGAATGTAGGTCCCTGCCCACCCTTCCTTCCAGCTAAGCAGATTGAATGCTGGACCTAGAGAGTCCCCATGATTTCTCCACGCCCCACTTAGACAACAAATGAAAGTTTGCAGTTAGATGGTGCTGGTTACAGCCTCCCACATTTTGTATCTGGGACCTGGAGGACTGATGGGACATTTATTTTCCTAAGAGAACAGATTCTCCTATTTTTGGGTGTTTGGGCTCTAGTGGGTTGGTGGAGGTAAAACTTCTGGAAGGAGCCACATGAACTCTCACTGGTTCAATGGCAGGAACCCATTGCCTTGCAGAAACTTCCAGGCCACCTCTGAATGCCTTCCTGTCTTCCAGGGAAGACTGCTTGTGTAGGGCTCCAGCCATACTTTTTCCACAGTTGAAATAAATATGCCACTTCACACTTCTCCACCAGATGTCAGGCCAAGGCTGTGTAATGGAGCCAGTCCTGGGCTTTGCCAGGTGGCGACACTCCAGAGAGGAGGCGTCACGATCTTTGAAGACCTGACCTTGAGCTCTCAGATTTGTTCGGTTTTTGTCACAAGGAGGAAGAAGAAAGAAATCCAATCACCTTCAAGGAGAGAGACAGAGACTTGACTCTTAGGAGTTGATGTCACCGAACTCACAGCTGTGCTTTAAAATGGCCACACGTTCCTTTTAATAAGAAAAAAATTAGACATCTTCTTATATAACAGCCTCACACTAATACAGTCCTCTGCCTCAGCCTCCCAAGTGCCAGGATCATGCACCACCAGGCCCAGAAAATTCTCTCTCTCTCTCTCCCTCTCTCTCTCTCTCTCTCTCTCTCTCTCTCTCTCTCTCTCTCTCACACACACACACACACACTCTATCCCCCAACGCATGTCTGTGTGTGAGAGATAGATAGATAGATGATAGATAGATAGATGATAGATGGATAGATAGATAGATAGAGATGGTAGATAGATAGACAGATGATAGATAGATAGATAGATAGATAGATAGATAGATAGATAGATACAGGAAGATCTCATCCTCAAACTTTACAGTAGCTGAACACAAGCTTGAATTCTGGACCCTTCTGCCTCTACTTCCCCTGTGCTGGGATCACATGTGTTCCTCACCATCCAGTTTAGCCACCACTGCGAATTGAATACAGAACGTTGTGCATGCTGGGTAAACACTCTACCAACTGAGTTACATCCCCAGCTCCCAACTAACTTTTAAAAACACAATTTCAAACTTCCAAAAAAGTTGTGAGAATAGAGCAAAGAATTGGGTAAAACACTCAACAAATTCCAATTTTTTTAAAATTTAATTTTATTTATTTATTCTCTCATAGAGTGTATCCCAACCTCCCCTTCTCACCTTCTCCCAATGCCTCCACTTCTCTCCCCCAGATGCACTGTTCCTCAGGTTCCCATTAGAAAAGAGCAGGGCTCCCAGAGATATCAACTGAACTAGGTAGGCATCACAAGATGCAATAAGACTAGCACAGACACTCTTATCAAGACTAGATCAGGCAACCCAGTAGGAGAAAATAGGTTCCAGGAACAGGCAAGAGAGTCAGAGACACCTCCATTCCTGTTGTTAGTAGTCCAACAGAATCTCCAAGCTAAAGAACCACAGAATGTATACAGAGGCCCAGAGAAGACCCATGCAGACTCTGTGATTTGCCGTGTCAGTTTCTGTGGGAACTATGCTGCTCTGCTTAGTTGATTCTGTGGGCCTTGTTCTTCTGTTGTCCTGGACCCCTCCTCTGGCTCCTGCAATCCGTCTACCCCCTCTTTTGCAGAATTCCCTGAGTTCTGTTTAATGTTTGGCTGTGGGTCTCTGTATCTGTTCCCACCAGCTACTGGAGGAAGACTCTTTGATGACAACTGGGCTAGACACCAATCCTGCGGGCATAGCAGAATGTCAGTTAGAAATCATTTCATTGATCTATTTTTTAATCAGTCATGTTGTCATGTTTGACTCTTCTTTAGGTCTCTGAGTCATCCACTTCTGGGCCCTGGATATCTAGGCAGTGCCAGGCATGGACTCCCTCTCCTGGTGTGGACCTCAGGCTAGACCTCCTCCCACAAGCTCTGAGCAACCATTGCTCCCACACGTCTTGCAGGCAGGGCAGGTTGTAGGTCATAGATTTTGTGGCTGGGTTGGTGTCCTAGTCCCATCACTGGGAACCTCGCCTGGTTACAGAAGATGGCTGGTTCAGGCTTCTTATTCTCCACTACCAGTGGTATGCAGGTGGAGGGGGGGATTCTTCCTACCAGCAATCCTGTTGGTCCTTCCTTCCCCACCTGGCCCTTGCTGCTCTGCCCCTGGTATGACATTCCAGCTCTCCCAGTGCTACAGGAAGAGGTGGTGTGTGTGTGTGTGTGTGTATGTCTGTGGGTGTGCTGTGGGTATGGATATCTGTTGGTATGTGTGTGTATGCATGAGTGTGTATATGCATGTAAAGGCCAGAGGTCAACCTTGAGTGTCATTCCTCAGGATGGTAGGATGCATTTCACCTTGATGTTTTGAGAGTCTTCCCTTGACCTGGAGATTGCTGATGAGGGTAGGCTAGCCAGAGAACCCAAGGATTTCCATGTTTGCCCCATCCTAGAGCTGGGGTTATAAGTACAACTAGCTTTCTAATGTGGTTTCTGGAGAATTGAACCCAGAGCCATCTGTGCGAGCACATTACCAACTGAGCCATCTCCTCATTTGCCTGCTCTGACCCCTGATTTTCAGTATCTACTTTGTCTTTATTCTTTCTGTCTGGGGATTTGCTTATTTTGCTGTGCTTTTGTCTCATTTTCTGACAGCGTCTCATCTTCATATTGTTAATGCCATCTTCTGACTTTTCTTAGGTTTGTATATTACAAAGAATTTTGCCCTATCTGTTGAGATTGAAATCAGAAACCACATTTTCCCCCAGAACATTTTCGTGATGTTTTATTAACAAGATTACCAACACAGACACAAAGGCTTCCATGATTCTCTATCAATCCATTTACACATTCCATAATAAAGCAAATTTATTTTTTTAAAAGCATGCTACCGAGTGGTTACATTTGGCATCTTTGTAGATATTGGGGCTCCTACAGAAGTTTCTAGTTCATACCAAGCAGTGAAGGCAGTAGTTCTGCTTTAGTATCAACTTCCTAAACTGCCGGTTCCACGTGCACATGTACACGAGACTTCATCTCCATTCATATTTCAATTGAGATTGAAAAGTCTATGTTCAGCCTAATGCTTCTCAATATCATCTTAGGTCTCCCTGTGCTGTTGCAGAATAATGATAACTTGGGAGTTAGGCCTGCTGAGCCCCACCCCTTTGACATATTGGAGATCGAACTCAGGCCCTCACGCATGTGAGGTAAGTATTCTTGTGCTGTACCTACAACATTCTTTTTACTTTTTTATTTTGAGATAAGCTTCTATGAGTTTGCCCTGTCTGGCTTTGGATTCTCTGTAGCCCAGGTAGGCCTTGAACTTGTGAGCCTCTTGTACTGATGCTTGATACTATAATAACTTTTTGGTGGAGAAAATACAACTCAAATAGAATGCATTTATTTAGCATCTGTGTGTTCAATATGAGATGGAAGCCAAAGTGACTTAGAGAAATGGAGAAAATGTCCCCGCCCCCAGAACTCACAGGGCTATCTGCTGCACACTGAGCCATGCATGACCTACTTTCTGTGTACTATGACAAGCCTTGTAACAACATTTCACAAAAATGCAAAGTAGGAACTCAGAGAGAAGTGAAATTGCCTATGACCACACACCTAGTAAACGGAGCCTTGGCATCTGTCAGTTATGTTTTTTCATCTTGACACAAACATGGACATACCTTCAAAGAAGGGGTCTCAGCTTGGATTTGCCTCCATCAGATTGGCCCATAGGCATGTTTGTGGGCATTTTCTTGATTGAGGATGGCCTGCAGCCCACTGTGGGTGATGTCATCCCCAGGCAGGTGAATCTGAGCTGTTAAGAAAGGTAGCTGAGTAAATCAGCAGAACAGACCAATAAGCAACTCTTCTTCATGACTTCTGGAGTTCCTGCCTTGAGTTCCTGTCAAAACTTCCCTCAATGCTGAACTGTATGTAACCTGTAAGTCAAAGAAACTGTTTTACTCCTCAGTTGATTTTGGCTCATATTTTTTCATAGCATCAGAAAACAAGCCAGAACAATATTCAGATTGAGATTTCTTCAAATATAATACCCATATTCATTCCTCTTTTGGTGATTTTTAAAACTGCAGAAGTCTTAAAGACTAGAAACAGACACATATCCCATTTTCTGTGTATGTGCCTGGAAACTTTCTCCCAACCTGGCTAACATTTGGACTAATTCTTCATCCACTAATTTTATGTATGATGTTTTCACATAGATTTTGTTTGAAAACAAAGTCTTCGGATAATCAACAGAGTTGATAGAAGACGAGGGTTTCAGTTCTAGTTGAGGAAGCATGGACAGCAGCAGAATGGGCAGTACTTAGAAAAGCTTGAAGGAAAGTAATTTTGGAGCCGTGGGCTTTAGCTTAGTTGGTTGAATGTTCACCTATCATGCATGAGGCCCTGGGTTTAATATTCACCATGCATGAACTAGATGTAATAATACACTCCCAGAATCACAGTACTAAAGAGGTGGATCAGGAGTTCAGGGGATTCTTGGCTACATACCAAATTTAAGACCAGTTTCAGCTACATGAGACCATGGAAGAAGAAGAAGAAGAAGAAGAAGAAGAAGAAGAAGAAGAAGAAGAAGAAGAAGAAGAAGAAGAAGAAGAAGAAGAAGAAGAGGAGGAGGAGGAGGAGGAGGTAGTTGTGTGTGTGAGTGTGTGTGTGTGAGTGTGTGTGTGTGTGAGTGTGTGTGTGTGTGTGTGTGTGTGTGAATTTGAAGGCACTGAAGAACCATCAGAGCAATAGAACAGGAGAAACAGTTCTTGGAGAAAAAGAACTGCTTGAGTTAAGTTCCATTCTTATTCACTTATTTCAGTTTCTCTTCTTTTCCAGTTTAGTAGAGCCCTGGGCGCTGGCTGACAAAGAGTATCTAATCATGCAAGGCTAAGGAATGTGAAGTTAAGTGTGCCAGAAGAGGTCAGAGTTGAAGGACAAAGTTCTGAAAAGTTGGCTATAGTGAGGGAAGGTGGCTGCATCCTGAGGTTCCTATGAGAGCAAGACACCTAGGAAGATGTCAATAATCAGGACTCTAAATTTCTGAGCAGGGAGATCTGAAGTTTACAGATGCTGAGGAGAGAGAATCAGGAATTCATTTTCCCTCAAGTTGGGAAAGGCTTGGTAAATGCCTTCGGCTTTCTAGTATGATTTCAGAAGGACTAGTCTCTGGGAAAGAAGGCAGAACTGAGACATGCAAGCCCTAGAAATGTTCCTAAACTAACTCCCAAAAGAGCAAGTTAATCTTTTAGATTTCCTAAGCAAAATGTCTTAACCATTTTGGTTAACATAATGTTCATTTTCAGTAAAAATTTATGAAAACATGGGGGACTGGATATTAACTAGAGATTAAGAGAAATAATGTCAATAAAAATGAACCAATTAGTGATTCAGATAATGAAGTTGTCAGAAAGGTGCTTTTAAATAATAATAATTTCAAGGAAATAAATATAAAAGTGGAGAGTTCGAACAGAGACCTGAATTCCACTTCTGGTCCAATTGTGTTTTTTTTTTTTTTTTTTTTTTTTTGTCTAGAATAGAAAAAAACCAGTGTTTTGAGTTAGGAATAAGTAATAATAAAGTAGACAAAGCAGAACCAGGAAAGTAGAACATAGGTCAATAGAAAGTATCCAGGAAGCGGGGGTAAAAAACAGAGAAAACAGAGTAAGGCACTCAGAATAAATTGCAGACAGGGTGCAGTGTGTATAAACCCAAAAACTCAGAGCCTAAGACAAAGGCCACATTTCAGAACTACTTCCTAAGAATTCACAGCAAGTGATGAGTCACATAAAGTCAAAAAAAAAAACCGTCAAATATCATAAGCAAAGAGAAAATGGTATTTAAGTATAGCATTTTTTAAAAAAAAAACCGATCCCCTCAAAATACAGACATTAGAGGGGGGAAAAGATAACACTGCCTTTAGGGGATCAGTGTCAGAAAGGTGGTTGACTTTTTCAACAGTAGCTATGGAGGTCAGAAGTAACATCCTTAAAGTTGAAAGAAATGAATTGTATGTTCATATAGCAGACAAAATATTTTCACAAATGCAGACAAAACAGAAGTTTTACAAGAAAAACAGAAACAGAGGGACTCTTAAAGCTAGCAGATTCGCTCTGCAGTAGGAGGGGGGCTGCTCTAGAGACCGGCAAGCAGAAAGCAGACATGTGGGAAGGAACCAACAGTTGGGTAGATGGATAGAAATGAGTGTTGATTGCTTATAATAGTGAAAATAATAATGACATGTGGTATTACTAAAATATATGGAAACATAAAATGTATAACATCAATAACACAAAAGAGGGGGCTAAATAAATACTGATGTTGCCACGAGCTCATATTTTTGAGCCTAACTGATAAGAATCAGTTAATATTTATTCTAATAACTCAGATGTACACATTTATCCATAGATGTTGAACTGAGCCAGAAAACATTTGATATTTTGCTTTGGTGTTGGGAGTCGAAGTCAGAGCTTCATGCATGTAGGCACACATTTTACCAACTAAGCTACTTCACACTACTTAAATATCACTATTTAATTAAGTAAAATCTAAAAACATAATTCTTTAGTTCTAGTAGACACATTTCAGGTACTCAAAAGTCATATGTGGTTATTGAATCAGACATTACAAATATAAGACATTTTTATGATCACAGAATTCTATTGAACAAAAGATTAGTGGGGTTGGAGATATCCCAGAGGTTAAGAGTACTTGCTGATTCTCCAGAGGACCAGAGTTCAGATCCCAGCACTCACAATGGATGGCTCATCACTAACTGCATTTAACTAGCATGGGCAATGCGCGCGCGCGCACACACACACACACACACACACACACACACACACACACACTAAAAAGTAGGTAAAAGGTAAGGACACACAATTTACTATTTGTTGTATATAAGCAGGTGAAGTAATTACCACAACCAAGCTAATTAACATAATCAAAGATGTGTGTGCATGAGAGAGAGGAGAAACTTAATTCTATTATTGTTGACTGAGTTTCTGTCCTGCCCGGTTCCCGCAGTCATTAAGTCCCAAAGAAATCACACAGAGGTGTTACATTAACTTTAAACTGATTGGCCCATTAGCTCAGGCTTCTTATTAACTCTTATAATGTATATTAGCCCATTATTCTTGTCTATGTTAGCCACATGGCTCAGTACCTTTTTCAGTGAGGCAGTCACATCTTGCTTCTTCTGTGGCTGGGCAAGGACTCCAGAGGAATGGGCTTCCTCCTTCCCAGAATTCTCCTGCTTTCATTGACCCACCTCTACTTCCTCTCTGGTTGTCCCACCTATACTTCCTGCCTGGCTACTGGCCAATCAGTGTTTATTTAAAATATAATTGACAGAATACAGACCATGGTCCCACACCATATTATCTTAGCAAGTTTCACATGTATAATAATAAAAATTTTAACTATTCTCACCATCTATATATTTGGTCTCTAGAAGTCACTGAGGTTAACTTTTCTAACCAAACAACACTCAGAAACCAGTTTTACACTATGTTTCTATTAATTTGACTTTTAAGATTCCATATATAATATTTATTATATAGGGTTATGCAATATTTGTGTGGATAAACACACACATATTTAAAGTAAACACATAGAAGATACCTCATACAATCAATAGTCAAAAAAGTTGGTATAATTTTATCAATATTAGGTTAAGTGAAATTCAGTGCAAAAATTGTTACAAGAGATAAACCATCGAATGATAAAAAGTATCAAACAGAAAAATATAGTAACTCTAAATATATCTGCCCCAATCATATAGCTCACATACTACATAAGAATTGAGAGAACTATTAATAAAAGAAGAAATACAGCAGCTCACCATCACAGAAAATTTAGCATCTCTTTAGTATCCTACAGAATGAATAGATAGACTCAAGGGACTTGAGAGATGGCTCAGTGGTTATGAGCACTTGGTATACTTCCAGATGACACCTGAGCTTAGTTTCCAGAACCTACATAGAGTGGTTCACAACTAACTGCAACTTCAGCTCTAGGGAGTCTGACATCTTCTGGCTTCTATGGGTACCTGCACTGATGGTACATGTGAGCATGTGCATGCGTGCGCGCGCGCACACACACACACACACACACACACACACACACACATGCACATGCATGCATAAATTAAAAAATCTTAAAAACAAAGGTAGACTCAGGTAACACATTAACTACTTGGACTTAATTGGTATTTATTGAGCCAGTATATAACAATTGAAGAATATATATTCCATTCAACACTCATGAACAAAGAGTAGGTTTTGGACTATAAAGCAAGTCTCAACACGTTTAAAAATGATTAAAATCATAGAGTGTATTTTCTGTCCATAATGGGATGAAATGAAAAATCAATAAAGATAATTTGAAAATTCCTATGTACCTAGAAGTTAAGCAGCGTATTCTTAAGTAACCAATAGTCAAATAAGAGAGCACAAAGAAAAGTAGAAAATATTTTGGAAGGAATAGTAATGAAAATATATCACACAGCTAATACAAACTGGCAGAGACACAAGTCTGGAAATTATATTTGATAAGAAAATTGAGTTCATAATGATATATTTTTTCTCAAAGAAAACTCATGACCTTGATGATTTTTGCTATGAAATTTTCATATATTTTAAAAAAAATAATACTTGTTTTACATGGACTTTCTGGATAACGGAAAAAGAAGGGACTCTTCCCACTTTGTTTTGTTAGGCTGTGGTAACCCTGGTGACAAATGAGAAATGTTTCACACCAATATCTCTCATGAAGCCAGACTCAAAAGTCTTTAGTAAAACTTCAGAAACGTGAGTCCTGTTTTGAATATAAAACTGATATTATATATGATTAAGTAGACTTTACTCAGGAGTATAAGCTAAATTTAATATCCTAAAATCGATCAGTATAATTCAGACCACAACAGAACAAGGAAAAGAATGCATATAACCATCATAATAGATACAGAAACACTCAATGAAATAGCAAAGAAATGCTTGTGAAAATATTCTCAGCCGTCCAGAAGTAGAAGGGAACATCTTTATTGTAAAAGAATTATTTAACATTGAACTATATAAAAGTTTTGCTTTATGTGATTGCATTTTGATCTGAAAAATGACAATTTTGTATTATTTAGCTTACAAAAACTATAGCCAGTACTATGTTTAGTGAAGCCATACTGGGTACTTTATTAATCTGGGAAAGACATTTGTCATCACTGTAGCTGTTTAATGTCGTACCTGAGGATTCAGACATCACAATAATGTAACAGGCAGCTCCTGAATAATAACGTGGAGACTTTTGCTATTGACAAAAGCTTTGATAGAGAGGCAGGGGAGAAGGAGAAGCAGATTTTTTTCTGTTCCTGGTGTAGTTTTTGTTTGTTTGTTTCTTTCTTTTTTGCTGTTGTTCTTTCTTTTGCTTGCTCACTTACTTACCTTCTTTTGTTCTCTTTCATGGGGGGGGGTGCAGCAGGAAAAAGGGGGAGATATGGCAGGACCAGGAAGTGAGAAGAATTGGAGTGCCATGTGAAACCCCCAAAGATTCAATAAAGAAATTTTAAAAAAGTATAAAAGCTTGGCCTTAGCTTTAGCTTGTTCCCAACTAGCTCTTAAAACTTAAATTAACCAGTAAAGGAACTTGCCATGTAAGCCTAACAGCCTGAGTTTGATTTTTGAGGGCCCACATGGTTAAATAGCCCGTGAAAAGTAACAGCAACGGGCAATGACATGTCTAAACCTTACATACATGAAGTTGGATGAAAGAAATTGATACATAAGAGCTGTGCTAGCCAATTTGTTCAGGACTGGATACTAAACCTAGGACCCTGTGCATACAAAGCCAAGTAACAGAGTCACTTCCTTAGACTGGTTAATTCCATTTCTAAAAAGCACAACAACAGTCAAAATTTATTAAGATTCTAGGGATTAGAATAGTATTTACCTATTCAGGACCAGTCAGTCGTGTTGTGAGAAAGCTGCTTGTTCGTCCCGGCTGCCCAGAACTGAAATAATCACACAGAAACTGTATTAATTACATCACTGTTTGGCCCATTAGCTCTAGCTTCTTATTGGCTAACTCTTACATATTAATTTAACCCATTTCTATTAATCTGTGTATTGCCACATGGCTGTGGCTTACCGGCTAAAGTTCTGGCGTCTATCTCTGGTGGGCCTACATGGCTTCTCTCTGCCTCTGCCTCCTTTCTCCCAGCATTCAATCTAGTTTTCTCCACCTAGTTCTGTTCCCCTATAGCTCTGCTATTGGCCCAAAGAAGTTCCTTTATTAATCAATGATATTCACAGAAAACAGAGGGAAACCCCACATTACAGTAGGGATCCTGAGTGGGAAAGGCACGAAGTGCCCTTAGAGGCTGAAAATGTGTGGCATCTTGATTCCTATGGTAGCTATTCATTTCTACCCCAGTGTAAAAAATATATCAAGTTACACATTTCAGATTTAGAGACACTGTTCTATGTATTTCATGTCTTATAAAGTTTTCCAATTAGAATTTTACAGTAACCTATATCAGACAGTTTGTACAGGATGAGTGTTAGATGGAGGCCCTTCAGCAAAGACATGCCATCGCTGATCATCAGCCTGGCCAAGGACATCCAGTCCTGACCATGGCTCTCTCAATCCCTCTTCTCAATTTCTATCACAAAATAGCAAAGAAAGAAAGCGGGAGAAATAGAGAAGGTCATGGGAAGGGCATGGTGGAGTAGTTTACATTTGCTTATAGGTTTCGGAGAAGAATTAGAGCTGCTAAGGAAAGGGCCATGTTATCCCAGCACTATATGGCCACACAGTCATCACAGAGGATATCCAATCATGATGCTGCCTGTCCATGCCCCCTGTTCATAGAAGAACCCTAAGTGAAAAGGCTGGAAAGTTAGGAATTCTTCCCTTGCCCTATGGAGGTGCCGAGGGAAGAACTGTGTGACAGGCAATGCACTCAGCTCATCTTCAAGTTCAATCTTAAGGACACGAGGCTGCAAGAAATGCTTTGAAGTCTACTTCTCTTTACAAGTTTATTCCTTAGTCAGTTCTACTCACGAAACTGTTTTATACAGGAGAAAATACATGCCAGGGGTGCTTTCAGAGGAGCTGAAGTGATACTAGTGAGGGTCACATCTTCCTTTACCCCTGCATGCCTCCTGGGATGTTCAGGGATACTTGCTTTGTTACTGGTAGGAACAAGGGGGCTGTAGTCAGAGCAGCAGGAAAGGTGATGAGGTATGTTTCTCAGCTGGTTCACTGTACTGGCATGGAGCTAACGTGGTGGGAGGAATGAGAATTGGGAAAATGTGTTGCTAATTTGGGGATCAAGAATTAAAAGGACATAGTAGTATCCAGGAGAGCTCTGCACCTTTAGTTCAGAAGAGCTGGAGAGCATCAGGTGCCCACTGAAGGTCAGATGAGGAGGGCTGGGCATGTGATGCTCTGAGGACCGAAATATGAGCATCTGTTGCTGTGGTTGGAGGGAAGGGAAAGGAGGGGAACAACAAATCCCATAGAGTGACTGCTGGTTGGTGGTGAGACAGCCTAGAGGCCACCAGAAAAATCTGAGGGTCACCACAGGGATCCGGAGAGTGTATGGATCCAATCACAAGCCGACTATAGGTAACACCACTGTCATTTTAGTCTAAATGGAGTGCCATTTACTCAGATTTTTGATGTTAAAGGGAACTCTCATAAATATATTACTCTCTTTTCTTGCAAGAAAATAAAACCCCAGTTGAACAAAAGGAACCACTTTCACAATTACCTTTATTATAATCCTTGGGACTGCAAACAAACACACAAACAAAACCCAGCCTAAGGCTGGTGTTGGGAATCTCTGTCATCAGGCATGACACTGTTGCCATCTTGCAATCAGAGTGGACATGATTACTTAACAAGATTGGGTCTGCTGACATTCTCCTGTACAGAGGTAGAATCGGAGGCTGCAGGAACTCCCTTATTCTCCTGAGGATGTATACACTGTTAAGTTTCTGGGAGGGGGACTTTTTGGTGGTGTAGCTGCCCATGAATTGACCAAGTCCCTGTAAGTAATCCCACTACCATACTCCTGTGGGTAACTCCTCATCCATGTCCCTGTAAGGAAACCTAATTAAATTCATTATTCACCAAGCTAGACTTAAGTCGAATAATTTCTTTGTCTATCCTCCATGCCCTATCTAGGGTGAACAAACATTTGTCCACATCTTGCCAGGAAAAAAATTCACACAATAACTGCTTCTCTGTCACTCCCTAGCTTAGTAAGAACTGAGTGTACCATGATCCTGGACACCACCCAGGGACTTTCTAATCCCTCCTCTCATCCCTGTTCTGATGAATCCAGTAGCAGCTGGGGATTAGCCCCTTGGAGTTCGAGGACCCTGGAGAGTACACAGAGCCGCAAAGACCCCGGTAACACCGTGAATGGGAAGATATGCAGCCAAGCAGTGCTTCCTGAGCATGGTGGTGCTTCCTGAGCATGGTGGTGCTTCCTGAGCATGGTGGCATGGGGACGGTTGTTTAGCTCTGCCTCACTCGTGTTGATAGACAACAGCAAGAAAACATTTCCAGAGATTTCTTTGGGATGTGCCCCCAATCTGCTCTCTATTTATAATTACATGTATTAACAAGTTCATGGTGGTGCTATATGAAGAAGCATATTATATAATCAAATCGTCTTTGATGGTATAGTTAATGCCAAGGTGATGATTATGTGTGAACATTTAAATATATGACACTCATTATCAAAACGTGACTTAAGGACCAGACAGCAGCCCCCCCCCCGCCAAACCCAGTCCTTTCATGTTCTTTGTCTCTAAGTTCTTAATAATTCTGTAGGAAGGCACGTGCCTAACTAAATCTTTAATGCAAGGACCTGGTTGGCATTCTGTGAGCTGTGACTGCTGTCTGTCCTTTGCTCTTCTCTGGAATCTGAGACAAAAGATGGACTGAGTTCTTTCCCAGGGAGGAACCTGCTTCTAAACTGGAACTGTGATAAAACCTAAAGCTAACTCTAAGGGAGCATAAACCCAGAGAAAGACTAGAAACCCTGGACTAGACAAGGTTGGAGTCTGGGGACCATGCATAAATATCTCTGCTACCCGCCACAAGTCAGCTAATCTCTCTGACTTGAATCAAAATCGTTACTAATAAAGTCGCATAAAGAAATGAGAGCCAATAGAGGACTGGGTAGCTAAATTATGGTATAAACAGTAATCTGTCATACAACCCTTAGACTGAAGCAGACAGGTCTCTTTGTATTGTCAAATGCAATTCCCACTTCAATTAGAGTATACTCCTGCTTAAAACATAATTATAATATGCTATGGACAAAAAAAATCTAGAGGATTATGTGCAGATATCACGACACTGCTGACCAACCTTCCTTCCTTCCTTCCTTCCTTCCTTCCTTCCTTCCTTCCAATTGAAGTATTTTTTTTTCTAACCTGTGATCCCAGCACTGTGGAGGTGGAGTCAGGAGCATGAGACACTCAAAGCCATCTCAGTTACTTAGTGATTTTGTCAGCCTGGGGAACATGATATCTGAGAGAGGGGGATAGAGAGGGAGAGGCACGGGGGAAGGAGAGACAGGAAGGAAGGAAGGAAGGAAGGAGGAAGGAAGGAGGAAGGAAGGAAGGAAAGAAGGAAGGAAGGAAGGAAGGAAGGAAGGAAGGTCAGCAGTGTCGTGATGTCCGCACATAATCCTCACAGAATGAAATGTCCTTCTAGAGCTTGTCTCCTGGAGTCAGCTTTCCACCGTCCCTAGCCTGCATCCTGCATCCATTCTCATGATTCCAATTTTCCATAGCGTCTGTGAGGTAGACACTTCCCTGTGTCCTTTGTTTACCCTCAGAGTTTACACAGCACCTTTCACAGCGCAGGGACTGCTGAGGTGTGTTTGCCTGTCGCTGGAGCAGCTTACCTCAGGGCCGCTTCACCTCCCAGGGTTCTATATCCGATGTGACCAGCAGGTGGCACAAGGGTTTCCACTGCTGCCGCCGCCTGTGTCTAGGTCATAAAATAGAAAATCTGAGGACTGGTGTTCCCAGCAATGTGACAGAGGGATACTTCCCTGTGTGATCTCTGCTTGTTTGGAGAGAGGAGAGATATTCTATGACTCAGTTTTCCAGAAGGATCCCAGGAGTCTCCCTCCTCTCAGATGCTGCAGAGAACAGACAGGGAGGGAAGTCTATACAAGCCCAAGCCAGAGGGAGGCTATTTGGGATTGTCCTGGATATTGCTGTACAAAATTTTAGCAATTATAACTTCCACTGTTGGATAAGAAGCAAAATCCAAACAGCTCCAAGCTTTGGTGGTTTGAATAAGAAGGACTGACATGGCTAATGGTTTGGCCATATCAAACTATTTGGATTAGTTTTACTGTTTGTTTGCTTCTGGGCTGGGTTTTCTTACCCATCTGAGGATGGTGAATCATCCAAATATAACCAGCTGTCAGCGTCATCTCTCATACAGACAAGACCTCAGCTGAGGTTGCTGGAGTGGATTATTAGTATATTTTCCATCCACTTGTCCCAGGCTTATGAGACAGCAGCTGATTTTGATGGGCCACCAAGAGCCCCAATGTGCCAGCACTTTCAATGTCGCTGTGTGACATTTCCTAACACCCTATTGTCTGGGTGGGAGTGGCTGTGTCCATGTGGTGTAGGCTATATGTGCAAATCCATATTAGAATGTGAAGAGGGAAACAAAAAGTGAGGTTATTTTGGATCTATTAAAGAAGGAAACCATTTTTCAAATAAAATCCTCAATGGAAATCCATTTCTTAAAGCAGATATTCTCTGAAGGGTGCATGGGAGAAATGCCTTTGGTTGTCCCAAGCGTCCAGAAGATACCAGGGTTCTGGAAAATAGGGTGTGGAATCCCCAGTCACGGTGAAATTCGTTACTGTGCAGGTAAGGAGTCTGTGGCTTGATTGCTTAGGGTTGTCAAATAGTTCTTTAAACAAACCTTTCCCTTGAAGTGGCTCTTTGTTTTATTTTCTTTCACAATAAATAGAAAAGAATGATATAATTAGAATACATCATTTGTATGAATTGGGTGCAACCAACAAAAACAGCTTAGAAAATTCCATAGTATTTAATGACCTTGTTTCTTCAACATGGAACTTGCTAGAATATGAAAAGGGAGCAAGTGAGTTAGAGACTGGGGAAAAAGAGCCACCAATCTGGGGGGAATTGCCTTCAATGTCACAACATATGGGTCTTATTTTGACATAGATCCAAATAAAATGTTAAAAAAATTGGGCTTACAATATGATTAGGGGAAATCAGAATATTGATTGAATATTTCATGAAATAAAAAATTATTGCTAACATATTTAAGTATATGATGAAATAATTTCTAGAATTCTAACATTATTTAAAAAATTGAAAGATGATCTCATAATTTTTAGAAGAAACTTAATTTATAGAAGTATCGCAGGAACATTTCTAGGTAAATTATTATGCCATCTAAGACTCTCTTCCAAATAAATTCAGACAAAAGGATCAGTGGATAGTGGTGGCTACAGTACCTGTCACTTCCCACATTGTCTGGATTCCTGATGAACCTGTATACTTTGTTAATTGTGTCTCATCTACAAGGTCATCCAACTACAGGCGGAGGAAGATGGGGCTCACATCCAGGACTGGCAGGCCAGGTTTTGCCCAAGAAGTGGAACAGTAAACCAAAAATTTGTCTTGAGTATCCACTCTACTAGAAGCTCATTTTCTCGAAGTTTCAAGTAGGTTAAGAAAATTAATTCAGGAAGGGAGATAGTGCCACACACCAGCAGCGTCTTTAAGAATCATGCTACCAATATTTCCACTCTGACTCACTACTTTGTAGCTTCCATGTGCTATCTGACATTTCTTCCCCAGACAAATCACTGCCAGTTTTATTTCTGGCCAAGTATCTGTGTTGTTCGGTTGGCTTTTGATTCAAATTTATCTAAGAGAAGGATTAATCAAAATTTTCATTAAGAAACAGCATACTTTATCAGGGTTGCTGGAACTACACTCAACAACTAGATATAGAAACATGATAATTATAGCTATGATCACTGTCATTTGTATTGCCTCCTGTTAACACCCCTACTTCCAACACTGCAACACTAATACCACCACACCACAACTACCACCAACATGACGACTACCACGATTGTAACTGACATCACAACCACTATCATCAGCACCACTACCATCACTGCCACCACCACCACCATCACCACCTTCCCTCTTTCTACCAATATCACCATCAACACTAACTTCATCCCCATTCCCCGTCATTACCATCATCACCACCACCATCACCACCACTATGTATCTAGATAGCCTTGTGGATTATAGAAAATCTCCATTTGGCTTTCTACCTTTAGATCCTGGCTTTCATTTAATGTGGCAATAAGTTCGGGTCTAGGAGACACTGGAGACCTGGGTAGCCATGGTTTTTGTCTACATAGTATGTCCCTTTTGTGCCTTTTGGTTTCGTTTGCCCCTCCCCAGAAGACCAAAAGTGAAGTAGCTGAGTGTATGACTCTAATGTGAGGAGGGAAAACATACTGTTTATCACAAGAGAGGCCAGAGTAGCTACACCCTGCCTTTGGCCCAGGGGACTCATGGGGAACTCTGTGTGGATTGTAACAGTGACTTGAGCTTGGAAAATGAACAGTTTGGCTACTCATGAACACTACACGTACAGACAGCATTTTCAAGAGCATTGACTTTGCTCATTGGTCCTCCATTTGATATTTAGGGCACCATAATGAGGCTACACAAAGATATCAACTTGATGAAAGCAAAGGACTCTGATCGAGTCATTCACTATAACTTCTCTAGGACATTATAAGCTATGGTCTAGTCAGCTTTCCAGAAGGATCCCATGCAGGACAAGTTTTATCTGAATATTAGCAGCAATGAATCCTAGGCACCTTGTTGCCAAAAGACCCAAGATGTTTCCAGCAAGGCCAGAACTCGCCCACAAGCTTTTGATCATCACAGTAAGAAGCATCACAGACTCAGTGGGGAAACACCAAAGTGTTTAATGGAGGCCTTCTTTCTGTGGGGAAGACTTGTAAAAGGAAGATTTTTTTTTCACACCATCTGCTGGTGTGGGTGGATCCAGGCCTGTCTTTATCTACTTCCATGTATGCATGTATGCAAGCACAGCTGCATATGTCTGCACATGTCTGTGCAGTGACTCTGTGCAGGGAGAGGAAGGAAGAATCATGTACATCCATTATTGTAGTTTAATGCACCTAATGTCATAGGCAAACACCAACACCTGGAGACCATCAAACTCAAATTAAAAACTCATTGGAGGGAACAGACAGTCTTTTCACAGATTGTCCATAAATCTTCGACAACTGGCTCTCCTTGGGCGTAACATCAAATGTTTGCCTTCTTTTTGGTGTCTCATTAGGGAGGAAATTTATTGCCCAACTCTTGAACTATGTCATATTTTAAAGAAAATTCTATGAATATTTCCAGGAACCACATGCTTGATTTTATATTAGCTTTATACCACCGAACAAAAAAAGCATAGTCTTCTCAATGATGAAAAGACACTAATCATGATATTAAAGGTGTTAGCATGTATTCAGTTGGAAATGACAGCAGTTTTCCAGAAATGTATGCTAGCCCGGGCTTCCTTTGATAAGCTGGAATGACATCACTCCCTCCATTCCAGAGCACAACCTACTTCCTCTACACCCTCTTGCCCCTGAGGCCTTCTTCCTCTGTCTAAAATTGAGTTTAAAGAGAATCCTTCAGAGGAACCCATCTTTATGCTAGGATGTCTCCAGCTATACTTGCTCATCTGCCAGAGTAGGACAAATTTTAAGGAACCAAAGGGGGAAAAAATCAGTGAATTGCACATGGTGGCCATTAAAATGAAATAGAAGATGAAAGGTGGGGCTTATTCATGTAGACTTGTCTCTGTCTGGATCCTAGCATCCCTACAGGTGAAGAATCTGCTTTCTATCTGCTGCCCTCTGTGTCAGCCCACATCCTGATGCCTAGGGCTTCACTACATCACACGGAGAATGAGCAGTGGATGTGGGTATGGGTACAGGCAGGAAGCTGGCAGGCTGTCTGGTCCTGTCCCCATCTTCTCTGTAAGGCTCTTTGCACAGGAGATACTGGGACATGAGGCTTCCTACCAAGAGACCTCCATCAACAGTTTGGAAAAACAAGGGTACATTGATGAAGAGATTCTGAGATATTGAAAGACTCCTGGAGATAAGATAAGCCAAGTTTATTTTTGGGCCCATGCATAAGTGTAAATTCTACCATGCTAGAAACACTTTATTGCTAGACAATTGTAGGACTATCATGGAGTCTTTACCTCTGAAGATTTTAAAGAACAAAAAGAAAACAGGCATACACAGTGAGTTTTTATGTGTATGTATGCATGTATGCAGTGTGTGGAATATGTATACAGTATATACATGCAAGTATGTGGGTATATGGAAAATGAAGGAAAACAGGTCTTCCCCTATCACTCTTGGGCATATTTACTTGAGATTAAATTTCCTACTGCATTAGAAGTCCACCATGTAGACTAGACTGTGTAGCTAGCAAGTTCCTGGAACCTTCTTGAGTCCATGATGGAGGAAGGTCATTGGTTAAAAAATAAAGAAACTGCCTTGGCCCATTTTATTGGTTAGAACATAGGTGGGTGGAGTAAACAGAACAGAATGCTGGGAGGAAGAGGAAGTGAGCTCAGACTCGACAGCTCTGCTCTCTGGAGCAGAGGCCATGCTCCCCTCTCCTGGGCAGATGCATGCAATGAAGCAAGCCGCCAGGTCAGACATGCTGAATCTTTTCCGGTAAGACCGGTGCTACATGGTTTATTAGAGATGGGTTGATCAGGATATCAGAATTGGCCAGTAAGGGCTAGAGCTAATGGGCCAAGCAGTGTTTAAATGAATACAGTTTGTATGTTGTTATTTCTGGTGTAAAGCTAACCGGGCGGGAGCCGGGCGGGACAAAAAGCAGGCTCGCAGCTCCCACAATACATCCACCTGTAAATGTTGGGGTTGTATGCACATCCAGCCATGACCAAATATTACATATGTTCTTAGGGTTCTAATGCAGGTCTTCAGGCTGACTCAGCAAGTGCTGTTATCCCTTGAACCATCTTCCAAGTCTCAAAAGTGAATGTTTAAATAAAAACTTAAAGCAAGATACAAAACAGAACTGCAGGTCAACACATTCAAGTTTGTATTGTAGAATATTATTTTAAGGTGTGTTGCTTTTGTTTATTGTAGTAAGGAGTCTGCTAGTTAGTTCCTGGCAGCTTAGCCCTGAAATAATCACACAGAAACTATATTATTTAAATCACTGCTTGTCAAATTAGCTCTAGCTTCTAATTGGCTAACTCTTACATCTTAATTTAACCCATCTCTATTAATCTGTGCATCACCATGAGGTTGTGGCCTACCAGCAAAGTTCCAGCACATCTGTCTCCGGTGGCTCCTTGGCTTCTCCCTGACTCTATCTTTTTGCTCCCAGCATTCAGTTTAGTTTTCCCTGCCTAGCTCTGTTCCCCTATAGCTCTGCTGTAGGCGCAAAGCAGTTTATTAACAGCATACAGCATACAGAGGGGAATCCCACATCAGTTTATGCTGTGGAACATTTGTTTAATGGTGTAAAGATGTGGTGCTTTTGTTTATGCTGTACATTTTTTTTTTTTGGTTTTTCAAGACAGGGTTTCTCTGTGGTTTTGGAGCCTGTCCTGGAACTAGCTCTTGTAGACCAGGCTGGTCTCGAACTCACAGAGATCCACCTGCCCCTGCCTCCCGAGTGCTGGGATTAAAGGTGTGTGCCACCACCGCCTGGCTTATGCTGCATTTGTTTAACTCTGTGAAGCTGTGTTACTTTGCCTGTCTAAAATATCTGATGGTCTAATAAAGAGCTAAATGGCCAATAGCAAGGCAGGAGAAAGGATAAGTGGGGCTATCAGCCTAGAGAGTATAAATAGAAGGAAAAAGCTGAAAAGAAGGAAACAGAACAAGGAGAGGAGGACATCAGGGGCCAGCCACGGAGAAAGAAGTAAAGAATGGTATACAGAAATAGAGAAAGATAAAATCCCAGAGCCAAAAAGATAGACAGGATAATTTAAGTTAGGAGAAGCTGCCTAGAAACAAGTCAAGCTAAGGCTGGACATGTATAATTAAGAATAAGCTTCTGTGTGTGATTGATTTGGGGGCTTAGCAGTAGGTCCCCCAAAGAGCAAAGAGTAAAGAGTTTTTAAAAACCCAACAACATGTCTGTGTGTGTAAGAAAAAGCAAGGGTCAGGGGTATTAAAGGGCACATGCCTTTTATCTCAGCACTAGGAATCTCTGAATCTGAGGCCAGACTTCTCTATATATATAGAGTTTCAGGCATCCAGGTCTACACACTGAGACCCTGTCTCCAGCTAAAGATATGTATATATATATATATATATATATATATATATATATATACATATATATATATATCGATAGAGAGGGAGAGAGAGAGAGATGGACAGACAGACAGTCAGACAGACAGTTGGAGACACAGAGAGACAGAGGAGGAGATGAACAATGGGAAAATCTCCCTAGAGGACAGAGGATGGAGCATCCGGATAAGGTTCATTTTCTCATTTCCCCATCCAGTTCTCTGATTTATGGTTTGGGTCTTTAATTAAGGATTCCTTGAATGAATATCTTTTCCACTTCAAAACTCACTTCCCTCTTTCATTTAGTATTGATTTTCAGTTGTTCAGCTATTAAAAGACTGTCTACTGGGCTAAAGACCCTTAGACATATAAACAAAAGAGTTATATACAAATAAGTCGTATTTGAATAAATAATGATATTTTGAATTATTTGAATAATAAGGCATGTTATTTGCTATCTCATATAAACTAAACCCGTGTGAACTATCTATTTCTTTAGTTGCAGTAGGGGTTCCCTTTGCTGACTTAGTTCTTTTAATTCTTTCTGTCCTTTTCAGAATACTATCCTTTATTTCACCATATAAATAAACTTTTAACTTTATTTCTTACAGATTTATTTTATATGCATTACTATTTTGCTTGGGTGTTCACCAGGTACGTGTAGTGATTGCAGATGACAGATAGGGAATTGGATCCTCTGGAACTGAGTCGCAGGTGGTGGTGAGTCTTCGTGTGGGTGCTGGGAACTGAATCTAGGTCCTCTGTAAGAGCAGCAAATTCTCTTAACTGCTGAGCTACTTTTCCGATCTCATTTAACTTTTAAAAGTAATTAACTGAACACAAGTTTGTGGAAAGACCAGAGTATATAGACCAGGGAAGTCTGGAGTGTGTGAATGAATCCACTATGCAGTCATGGAGAAACCCTCATCCTCACTGGTTAAAGACTTCCCAAGCACTGCCTGTGGAGGTGAGGAAGAGCACCCACAATCCTCTAAGTAACCCTCACCTATGCTCTGGACCAATAAACTCATTGGGTCCCCAGAGTGAATATGGATGAGAAAAAGGGGAAAATGTGAGAATGAGAGCAGAAACTGGCTGTGGTGGAGACAGGTGGATTCCTGGGACTGGTTGGCCACTTGGCCTAACTAAGACACCCCATCTCAAAAAATCAAGGGGGGCAGTTCCTGGGGCTGAGTCTAGAAGACCTCTGCCCTTCACTCCCATGTTTCATCTGTCTATCTGCCTATCTGTCTATTATCTGTCTGTCTCTATGATATCTATCTATCTGTCTGTCTGTCTAGCTATCATCTATCTTTCTATCCATCCATCTATCATCTATCTATCTATCTATCTATCTATCTATCTATCTATCTATCTATCTATCTATCATCTATCTATCCATCCATCTATCATCTATCTATCTATCTATCTATCTATCATCTATCTATCTATCTATCCATCTATCATCTATCCATCTATCACCTATCTATATCTATCTATCTAGATTTTTTTAAAAAAATTAATGAAACCTAAAACCTCTTAAGATGTGGCTGCCTAGGACAATCTAGCATGTACAGGATTAGGGAGAAATGAAAGGTGCTTTTGAACACTTAGGATATGTCCCTTAACCCCACTTAAGTATTTAAAAACCCAGGGTGGACTGGCTTCCCAGAGCTACCATGGCCATCACTGTAAACTGCTAGTGGATTCACAAGAATCCTCTCCATTCTAAAAGCAGGAAGTTAGGAGTCTAGGTGTTGGCAAACCCTGCTCTCTCGTGCCCCCTGGTGGTTGACTGGTATCCCTACCCACCTTGGTTACCATTGTATCCTTCCAACCTTAGCCTGCTAGGGGTGCTGTGTTAGTCTTACTGAACTGAAGGTCCACCCTTTCTATATTATTATTATTATTTTGGCTTCTGCTCGTGGTGGTAGTAGTGGGGGTGGTGGTGGTGGTGGTGGTGTGTGTGTGTACAGGTCTGTATGCATGCGGAGGCCAGAGGTCAACTTTAGGTGGTATATTTTAGGACACTGTGCTATTTACCTTGAAATTTTTGTTGTTGATGTTGTTTTTTTTTTCTTTCTTTTGGTTGTTTCTTTGTTTTTGAGACAACATCTTTCACAGGTCTGGAACTTCTCTCTGTGTGGATGGGTCACACACTGCTTCTTCATTCTCCCATCGTGGGCTTTTGGAATGTTTCCTGTCAGTTCCTCTTACAGTCATGTCTCAGGTGAGGATCATCTCTCACCTTCCAGCTTCCTTCCTTTCTTGGTTCCCATGGCACTGAGTTGTTCTGACTACCCCGTTGGCTTCTATGATTGCTCCTTCTTAATCTCCTTTGACCGCTCTACTCTGTCTGTCTTGCCCTCTGAATATTGAAGTTACTTGTTCCTGGGATTTCTCTCTATACTTTCTTCTTGGGTGTGCTCACTCATTCCAGTACTTTAGAATCATGGGAGTCAATGGTTGCTTATGTTCTACTTCTAAGACCTCAGCTCTAAACCCCAGGGCCATTATCACGCTCTCACTTAAATCTCCTATGGATGCAGGAATCTTCTCAATACTCAAAGCGGACTCTTGAGTTTTCCGCTGAGCATGATTTTTTTGGGGAAAAATCGGTAATAAAAGTGCAACCTCTCTAGTTCCTCCTGTCAAATCCTGGATACAAACCTACATTCCAATTACACATACAACCCTTTCGCCACTCCCCTCTCTTCCATGTCTAATGCTTCTTCCATACTGTAAACCGTCATCTCCTTTCATGTGGACCACGGCAATACCAGGTCCTCCATCTCTACCACTGTTTCTGCACTATACTCCCAGCAGTTAGAGGTGGCACAGCATATCCTTTTACCTGGCATGTCATAGCAGTCACCGTACTGTAATAGAATGGCTTCTTTTATGTTTGACTACCTGGAATGTTGGGGTCTGTTGTACGATGCTTTACTCTTTCAGCTTTTTGAGGGGCGCACCACCCAGCTCCCAAATAAACCACACATGGAGGCTTATTCTTAGTTATGAATGCCTGGCCTTAGGTTGGCTTGTTTCTTGCCAACTTTTCTTAGCTAATTAACCCATCTACATTTTGCCTCTGAACTTTTGCCTTTCTCTTATGTTTGTATGTCTTACTTTCACGCTTAGTCCGTGGCTGTCTAGGTGGCTGGCCCCTGATGTTGTCTTCTCCTTGTTCTCTTTCGCTCCTCTTCTCTGGGTCTCCTTCTATTTATCCTCTCTGCCTGATAGCTCTGCCTATCCTTGCTCCTGCCTCGCTATTGGCCCTTCAACTCTTTATTAGGACCATCAGGTGTTTTAGACAGGCAAGGAGTCACAGCTTCACAGTTAATCAAATGCAGCGTAAACAAAAGTAACACACCTGAAAATGATATTCCCCAACAGGGTCTCCTCAGGATATCACTTGTTACTGATTCTCCAGCTCCTAGAACAACAGCGTCCTTGTAACAATAAGAAATTGATGCAGAGCTGAGATTCTGAATTACATTTAGAAATTACAGAGAAATGCACTTAGCTTATGGAGATATGTTCTAAGTCGTTGAAACATAGGGTCCGTTTGAGGTCACCCTGACCGGTGTTCCCTCTCAACACCCTTTCCTCTGCAAATCTTATTCTCTCAGCTTTAGAGACTTGAAGGGATGTTTTATGAAAAGCTAGTATTTCTATGGCTATCATGTTTCTGAGTCTTCAGGAAGGTTCCCTGGATGTGCGGAAAATTCTAATAGTAAAATGATAGTCTTCATAGACTTCCAGGATCTTCTGTTATTCTATTTACGAACAGTAATGATTATTATGATATACCCTTTTGTATAGACATTTTAAAGACTGGTTAAGCAACTGAGAATTAATTTATTGGTAATGAGCATTTTCAACTTCATTAGATGCTCAGAAGCCTTCTCCATTATCATTATCTGGATGCTAAATTTTAATTGCATGCAGCCCGGTCCCTCAATAATTAACACATTGTATATCCCACCTAATTCACAAACTAATTGTCATTTCTTAGATCTTAATATTACTTGCTAATTTTGCCTAGGATAAAAAAAAATCTGACTGTCAAAACTCCAGAGTAAATGACATTATCCAGGCACAATGGTGACAAAACAAGTTAATTTATTGCAAAGTCACTAGGAGAAGGAGTTTTTAATTGCATATTTGTTACCTTCATAAAAGACATAAACGGCTTTTTAGTTACATATTTGCTTATTTTTTACATATTAAAAAAGTGTTAACAAGCCTGATTAAAATTAATTGCAAAGGTCCAAGATGTGAGCAGGAATTCCAGCATTAGTAAACTTCTAATTGAAGCTGAAAGAGAAAGAACAAGAAGAGATGTTGGGTGGAAATGGAATCAGAACAGATGTTCGTGGAGATGGGAAATAATTAAATGACCCACCAAGAGGAAGAGACCTTAAGGAGGAACAAACTTGATAATAAATAAGAAAATGTTATCCTAGCAATACTAACCGTTGGGGAAAGTGATTTGTTCCTAAAGGCTTTGATGGAATAATAGGCAGTATTATTGCACAACTTCAACTGAAGCAGAGTCCATTATTATCATATGAAAAATTATCATCATGAAACTGTCTGTCTTGGTAACTTCCCAAACCCGTATTTGTTCCATACATACCTTACATATGTGCATCCGTACATGTCTCTATGTCAAGTTCATGTGAGCTGCTATTGGCAACCCCTAGCATGTTTAGTAAGTCATGTCACTTAGTAGGGCTGACGGGTGGGAAAGTCTCTTTTAATTTCATGATTCGTTGGTTGCAACACCCCCTTTCCATACTGTACATTTTCTTGTCTTGCTCATTTGAAATGACTTTCAGCCCAGCCTTTATCTGCACAAAGGAATGATATCTGGGAGGATCAAGATATTAGCTATGTCTCCCCAAATGAAAAAGGTCTTTCCTGATCCGGGTGAAGGCCTGTGCATTCTCAGACAGGGAGTCTGCCGGGGTATGGCATTAGGTCGGAGAAAAGTGGATGTCTATGCCACTCACAGAAGGTAAATTGGAAGTCATGTTGGTGCCATGGACCATATAAACTCTCTACATTTATTTTTTGGGTCATTTTGTGTGATGTATATTTCATTGTTTCAGAAATATGCAAATTCACAGAGAGTTTTACCCACCCCCAACATTGTTATTCAATTCAGTGAGAATTCTTTTACCCAGTGTAACTAAGAATAGTTATTAATCAGTTAATTGTTTAAGGTGGGGAATTTCAAAGCAGGACATACTTAAATATTTTATTTTTATTTAAAACATAAATGTGCTAAATTCACCAACATTTTGACTTAAGGCCAAGGCCCTTCTTGTGTGTGTGTGTGTGTGTGTGTGTGTGTGTGCTTGTGCATATGTGTGTGACATACCTGTGTGTGATTAAATGATTAAATGTCATACTGTTTTTCTTGCACTTAACAAACCCATAAGAAAGTGGCTATCTTGTCCAGAGCCAATTTCTTCAAGCTGGAGCAAGAATGTAAAAGCTTTAGCAAACTAATTTAAGTGCAGAGTTATTTTAGATGAACTTTTGTCCCTATTTCAGAATATTTTCTTTTTTGATGATCATTCTTAGGAGCGCCTCACTCTTACCCAGGCTTTGTTTATTGGTTTTTCTACATATCTGGGGTATTTGCTCTACATAAGTATTTGTGCATGTATGTATGTATGAGTTCATATGTGTACAGGTGTACATATATGTGGATGTCCAGGGACAACTTCTGATGTCATTCCTGAGGTGTCATCATGTTAGATGATGAGACAGGACCTTCTATTGGCCTGGAGCTTAGCCAGTGAGCTAGGCTAGCTGGCCAGCGAGCCTCAGGGATCTGTCTGCGGCTATGTCCTCAGTGCTGTGATTATAAGCATGCACCACCATGCCTAAGGGACCTGGAAATCAAACCTACCAACCCCTATGCTTGCAAGAAAAGCATTTTTCTTACTGAGCTATCTCCCAAACCTGGAAACACCTATTTTAATACGCAGGTTTATGAATGGATACTGAGGTTATTCTTTCTAAGGTATATCTATTTAACAGTGCTATAAAGATGCTTTTTGGTCATATAATATCCTAGAAAGCTCTTTGTGATGTAGTAAGTAAAATTTTACTTTATCATTCAGAAAGTATAACATCTTTATAAGAATAAGAATATACACATGCCTGGAAGATTAGATATTGGTGACTCAAATATACTTAAATATGATATTAATGATGCTAGTTTTTCTGGATGATGGAGTGAAATACTACATTCATCTTCTCTGTGTTCTTTTAAGATTCAAGGAATTGTCTGTGTGGAATACACCTTGCGTCTGTGACATCTGAAGGCATGGGTTTCAGTTCCAAGCTAAAGAGTCTCATAGAGCCATTGTTACAAAGTGTCCAAGAGGCCCTGCACTCAAGGTGCTTTGAAGTTCCGTTATTCTTTCTATAGATAAGGCATCAGGATGACAGATCCGCCAAGGGACACGGGGCCTCTGGGCAAACAGGGTAGCCTTTTGGAAGCTGAGGTCATAGAAGACTTTTTTTTTCAGTTAGAAATCATGACTCAGTGTCAATAATAGATTACCTGGGGGTGGATTCACATGGCTTTGGAATGTTCTTAGGTCCACGAGACACTTGAGGCGCTCAGAGAAGAGAGCTATTATGCTTAGTATTTGAAAAGTCCTTGTCTGAGAGGGAAGTTTAGAAAACATTCTATCTTGTTCAAGGCCCATAAAAGAAAAAAAATGTATTTTAGCATGACCTATATCTAGAACACTCAAATTTTGGGGAAACCATGTCTTTGTAAATCTTTATGTATATCCAAAGCTTTCAGTAGACTACATCTTCTTGTGACCAGTCCCCTTGTGCAGGGAGACTCCAAAGAAGGCACCAGAGACCCCGCACTTGTCCACTACTGTGTGCTCACTGCTTGCTGTAAGATGGTGAAGTTAGGCAATCCATGTTAAAAACTTGGCAAATAAAGTCCTATAAAAGTTACAATAGTAATCAGGAGGAGAGCTGGGGTGATGGCTCAGCAATCAAAATGCTTGCTGTGCAAGCATTGACCTGACTTCAATCCCTAGCATTCAAAATTAAAAACAGCACAGCGAGGCATGCCTGTCCTGGGGGACTCTGAGACAAGCTGACCCTCGAGGCTTGACAGCCAGCCTCTTTAGCTGAATCAACAAGTTCCAGGTTCAGTAAGAGATCCTGCTTCAAAACAATGAAGGTGGAGAACATAGGGGGAGACACGTGGTGCTGACCTGTGGCCTCCACACTCAGATACAAATACATGCATGTACGCACACTTGTATTTGCTTGTTATCTTCATAGACTGTCTGCCCAGCAGGACCCTGGAATTTGACCGTCTCCGGGTCTTCAGGCCTTCCCAGCACGGTGGCTACTAGTGTACATTACCATGCCCAGTTTTCTACATAGGTGATGAGGATCCTAGCTAAGATTCTTGCACTTGTAAGCAAGAACTTTACCCACCGAGCTATTGCCCTAGCTTCTTATTTTAAAACATGACATTCTAGCATAATAAAAGACATTTATTAAAAGCTAATATTTCCTCCCATTGCAACTCCTTGCACAACAGCTCCCTCCTCGATGCTACTGCTGCAAGTTTCTCGTATCTCCTAGACTCATTTGGGATACATAGGGATGGACTCTGTCTTCGATGTGTTGCTCCGTATTTACCGAATTAAAAAATGAAACAAGTATTTCAAGAATATGCTCATCTTATCTGTTCTAACTCTCCATAGGTAATTTCCAGTAGATTTTGGATCACCATTAGATCACATAAATGAAACACTGGAAGAGAACTCATTCAACCTCTCATTTAGTTTCCATTTCTGCTTCAAAATGAAATCCAGCTTCTTGCAATTTTAGTTAAATAACCAATTTTGATACTGTTCCATTAGCCTTCTAATAGCATGAAGGCCCACAAATTAAATCGTTCCACTTCCTTATCCATAATTATGTGCAATTAAAATGGCTACAGACCCTAAAGTTTTTTTCTAAGCCCCGGACCCTTCAATTGCCATTCTTTATTATCTTGAAGCCCAACACTTTTAAGTAATACACTGTAATACAGTGGGTTAAATGAAAGAGGAAGTATTATATTTAACTGATGTGAGTGTTCTTTAATTAATCCGAATTAGCTTTTTTGATATGGGTACTAATTGTTTTCTTTGAAAAAAAATGACCGTAAACGTGTGATTTTTCCATGCCTGTTGCTTTTCAAGAATGCAGTTAATTGCGGAAAACAGGAACACTACCTTTTTCAAATGAGTAATCAACTTTCCATTTGAAGCAGCCACCTTGAATCCAACTTTCTGATTTGTGTGAACAAGAAGTCTGTCGTATTTGTGTTCACTAGTGCCTGTAGAGACTTTTGATGTCCTTTTTACTTGTGTTCACAAGTCAGGAGGCATAATTACAATACGAAGTTGAAATAATAGGTTGTCAACTGTTTGTCTTCACGACACCTCAAAACACCTCAAACTTTTATGAGAGAACAAGGAAATGGTGGCGTCTGTCCAGCCTTGCAGAGACAGCACGGCAACATTGCTCTCATTTCTGTGAGATCACTCAGTTCGTTTATTTCTACAAGGTAAACAGCTTATATTAAAGAGATGAGCTGGGCTATAATTACCATACTCCACCCTCATTAAGACACCCTGTCCAAGATCTAAGTGTTCTGAGCCCTTACAAAGGAATCTCCCAGGAGTGATAATGAGTGAAGTGGACTGAGGGGTCAAGGTACAGCTGAGTAACCAGACTTTAAAGAGATCATTAGACCAGTTGTCTCCCTTTTTAATTTGTTCACGGTATTTTTCAGATCACTTTTTAATGAATATAAAATTGGATGAAGTGTTCTGAAAAAAAAGAAAGAAAAAAAAAAGACTTTGAAAAGCAGTGATTAAAACTTACCACTCTATTTCATGCTTTCTGTTTGCTTGATGGACTCCCCCATTCAGGAACAGGACAGCATCTTTGAATGCAGTAGTTGTGTCTTACATGAGAGCATTATCTGTATTTTTCATCCAAGGAAATGGACTCCTAGTAGAATAAGTAGCTGTGTCTACTACACACATCAGGATGCTTACAGCTCCCTATAACTCCAGCTCCAGGGGTATATGAAGACTCCAACCTTCCGATGTAACACATACACACACACCAAGAAAAAAAAATAAAAATTGTACCTTGGCTCTGTGCTGGTCTCTTGCCCCTCTGGTCATTGTCCAGAAACTATTATGGAAAATACATATGTATGAACACATTTAATGGCCACCACTGCTTCTATTTTATCAGTGTTGCGAATGGCTGGGTAGTCGTGGCGCACACTTTTACTCCCAGCACTCGAGAGGCAGAAGCAGGCAGATCTCTATGAGTTCGAGGCCAGCCTTGTCTACAAAGTGAGGTCCAGGACAGGCTCCATAGCTACAGAGAAACCCCATATCGAAAAACCAAAAAAGAAGAAAAAGAAATAAAGAAAACGAGGCTTCACAGGGTGAACACCCTGCTCAAGGAAGTGGAACTGGCACAAAGCACAGATGCAGGTCTACACCTGGTGGTTTTCTTGCATCCTTGTGCTTGACTGCCATGCTGTTTGACCTTGATGAGACCCTGTTATGCACTGGCTCATTGTGTTAGTCATTTAGGGGCTGTGTGACTACTGGAGTGTAACATCCAGGGGAAAAGCAATGCAGGGTACAGGTGACTGGAACTTTAGGTATAAACTAGAAGCTGGTATCCCAAACAAGGGTAGATGAGAGAGGGAAGGTGAGTGGGGGGGGGGGTCAGGGAAAACTTCTATGTAGGCAAACCATAAGAGCTGACTAAACTTGAGAGATGGTATGATGGTTATTATTTATGGATCACTTGATTTGGCTTAGAATTATCTAGGTATGTCTTCAGTGACATATCAGACACCATTAACTGCGGAGGAAGACCTATCCTGCATGAAGATGGGACCATCCCACAGGCCGTGAGACTGGGTGGAATAAAAGAGGAAGCAAGAAGAAGTGAGCCGAGCACTAGCATTCATCTCCTCAGCTCCCTAATCTTCCCAGACGAGCAAGCAGCCTCACACTCCTATTGCCATGCAGCTGCCTGCGTGCACACTTTCCTCACGACAATGGACCATATCCCCTCAAACCATGAGCCAGGAAAAAACAATAACAACAACAACAACAAAACCCGCTTCTCTCCTACCTTTCTTCGGTCAGGCATTTGGTCACAGCAAAACGTAACACAGCTAAGAAAGACACGAATACGTGAGAGCTATTTCAGCTCTCAGAATCTGTCCTTCCACTTCTTAAGGTAGAAGGGACAGTTTCAGTGGTAGCCTGAGCAGTGACACAATACATGTCAGTTGTCTGGAGTAATGTCTGGCACCCAGCAGGTCCTTGACAATGGAAGCCCTAATTACCAGGAGAGAGAGAATTAAACAAATGGTCATGAAGCCCGTTTGGTGCTCTGGAAAAACTGTTGAAAATGGGGAATGGGGTGGCATTGGACTGGCACCAGAGATGCCAGCCACAAGGAGTTAGGTGCAGGGTAAAATTTCAGTGGAAGCCATGTGGACTTTGAAGACCTCACTGACACGGCTTGACTGGTCTCATGGAAGTTACGGCTCTTTCTCAGAAGAGTGGAAAGGCAGGAGATGGGGAGAGAGGTGAGCTGATGAGCTTGGGAAAAGGAGTTGATCAACAAACCCCATTGTCCTGATCAAACTTTAAGTCCCCTGGTGATTCTATTACTGTACACACAAAAATATACATCTGTATACACATACACACCTGTACACACACACACCTGTATACGTAACTCTTGTATACACACACACACCTGTACACACACACACACCTGTACACACACACACCTGTACATATACTTTTGTATACACACACACCTGTATACATAACTCTTGTATACACACACATACCTGTACATACACACACCTGTACATCTACTCTTGTATACACACACACCTGTATACATAACTCTTGTATACATACACCAGTATACACACACACACATATATATAACATATATATATGTATTTGTACATACACAAGCACAAAATAAAAAATAAAAGTAGACAAATAAAATTTAAAAATGTAACGAATAAATTATATTTTGCATAGGTCCTTTTAATTTCTCAGTAAGTGCCCACTCGATGTTAGCTCTCAATCAGCTGCTCTGTATTGCTATACCTGGCATTTCATGAGTGTCCTGCTGGGGCTGGCTCACAGATTTCATGCAACTTCAGGAATTAAGGACATGGAGGATCAGAGAAGTAGAGTAACTTGGCCAAGGTCTAGCACCCAGGCCTTTGGTGTTCCTAATTCATCAGCTTTATCAGGCCAGGTATGCAGACTAGGGTGTGACTCAATACAAAAGCAGGGAGTTCTAACAGGGGCCTTAAACAATCTTCATTATTCACTTCTAATTCAAAGTGGCAAGAATATAGTCCATACCCTAATAGATACGTGCAGAGTATCAGTAAAAATGTGTTCATTTGTCATTTGTAGATTGTTTTATTTTTAAATTAATGAAGATCCAAATTAAACCATCAGAGCACAATCATCCTGATAGTCCTTAACACATTTTGCTCATTATCACTTCATTTATATTTATGATGAACAGATGGTCCCAGTGTCATATTTCAATGTGTATCATATCCAGCTAAGAAGAAATATCTCATATTAGCTGCACTTATCAAAATATTTGTACTTTACAACAACAGAAATCTGAGCTTATGTACTATCTTGTCACCATGTCGTAGCTACCATTTAGAGACGACCATTTAAATTAGATATGTTGAGAAAGGATTCATGGCTCCTCATTACTGAATGAATGCACTGAACTCTGAACAGTAATTATGGAGTCGTCGTAAGGAGAAGATCATCAAGCTTGAATGAAGAGGAAAAAAATCAAAACAGCAATTAGTCTGTTGTTTTGTTGCAGGCTCAGAGAATGCTGCCACAGGAAGAGAAGGGGACAGTTGCTGATGGCGGGAGATGAGGATCTCATGACAGACAATGGGTATGCTCACCAAACCTAAACCCATCAGCCTACCTCTCTTTCTAAATGGCAGCTGCCAAGAGAAGGGGGCCCAAAGGGGCCTGATTGCAGAAGTAAATGATGAGATCTTGAGGATTGCTTCTGGAATGTTCTATAGCATGCCTCACTATGCAGAGAGAACTAAAGTGGGGGGAGAGACAGAGAGAGTCCCTTCCTCCCAATAACAGCACAATGCTAATTTGTGATTTCGTTCTCCAAGTAAGCGGTGGATTTGTGTGCCCATCTGTCATGTGTCAGACTTCCAAGGGATACAGAAGTACAAGATGAGTTCCTTGTCTCAGAGGAATTCATAGTCTGGTATAAAGGCCAGCTATGATAACAAAAGGCCCCAGTGGCAAACAGAAGAAAGCAGTGTGTTCATGGGGCCAAAAATTCTCAGAGGGGGCCAGGAAGGGCTTGTAAAGTAGGTGATCCTGGCTGGCTGTGATGGTGCCTGTCTGCAGTCCCAGTACCTGAGAGACTGAGGCAGGAAATCTTGAGTTCCAGGCTACCTTGGGCTTCAGAACATGACCTTGCCACATTCCCCAAGCCCCCAACAAAGGAGGTGACTATGAACCAGACTTTTATGGGCTGAGGTTAAATGATTGGCTATGGGGATGAGCTTGAAGAACATTCTGCCTGGATGTAGTTTGTTGGAACAATCAGAAGGTCATTTTTAGTATCAGGTAGACAGACTTTGAGTTTTAGCTCTGTTGGCTAGATGTCTGATATTGGGCAAGTTATCCTATGCCTCTGTTTCCCTAACCTATAAAATCAGACCCATGGTGGTACCTGTTTTCTAAGAGTGTTGACTTAGTTGACACAGTTCCTGGTACACAGTATATGCTTGGCTAAGGTCAACTCTTAAAACATTCCAGGTTGAGGGGAAAACATACATGAAAGCTCTGGGGAATTTTATATATTTCAGGGCATAAAATAATAGCGATTGCTTATAACTATCTAATCAGAGAAGGCAAAAGACTCAATTAAATTATAAAACTGTTGAAATGATAATGAAGCCAATCCAAGCATGTAACTACCAGCAATTTATACAGAAAACCAAATGAGTCAGAATTGGATTTCATCTGAGGAAAGAGGTTCCTGGGGCCTGACTTCAGGGAGAGGGGCCTCTTGGGAATGAGCAACTGGTACAGTCACCAGAACAAGGGTTTTAGTATCAAACTCCAATGAATGTAGCCCCTATGCCCTCCCTGGGTCCCTTACTGAGTGATGAGTGCTATCACATTGGGTTGACCCATCCTTCAAAAGGAACTGATGGTGGTGGGCAAATTTCTCATGCAGAAATCAACAAGAATTCTGTAAAAAAGGAGGAGGAGGGGGAAGAGGAGGAGGAAGGAGGGAGGGAGGGAGGAAGGAAGGCCAGTTTGGGAAAATTATCACACATTGTTAAAAAAAAAAAGAACAAAATTGACACCAAGATGCATATGAAAGGGTGGTGATAGAAATTTGCTTCTCTTTCTGGACTCCGTTGTAGACACAGGCATATTTTGCCTATGAATGGGTCAGTGAGTCAGGGTTCTCTACTTGCCAAGTTGGTCATCATGTTCTGTTACAGTGAAGTGGTGACTCACTAGGCTGGAGGGGAGCATCTTGAGCTCTCACTCACTGTGTTTCAGTGAAGAGCTAAGCAGGGCATACATTGCTGTACTAAGACTTGCTCTCCCTTCCAACCTAAGACCATGTACCCAGATTCTTTCCCTTGCGATGAATCCCTTCCTAGCAGGTTCCTGGTCCCTCATATGTTGAGACTCATGGAAAGCCAGCCTCACATTCTTGCTAAGACCTGCCTGGATTCTACAGTGATATGGTGAGCAGGGACTCTGCTATGTATCCTGATGAGGAAGCCTCAATGGTTTGTGTTCTCTGCTCACCCTGAAGCTCCCCAGAGAATAGCTTGTTTCTGGGGGCTTTGTGCTCATATCCAGTCCTTTCTTCTTAAAGGTTCTGACTCCCTGGCATCCTTAGAGGACTTTAATGCAAAGTCATTGCTCTGTGAAATTACATGGGAACCTCATATTTCAAATTCAAGTGGGCAAGACTGTGAAAGGAAAGAATTCTAAGATGTCCTCCTAGGCAAAGCTGAAGAGAGGAGGGAGGAGAGAGAAGGGAAGGAAGAGAAGGAAGGAGAGAGATTTCCAGGAATGAACAGATGAAGACTCATTGATACTTCTTAGGTACTTACTCCTTGGTCACCGTGGGCTGCTCCTTGGGCTAAACTCTACCTCCATTCTTTCATCTTTAAAATGAACGTCGAGATATGCATATGTGGGATTTTATGTAATTGATTAGAAGAGATCAAATAGGAAAGACACATCACTGTAGGGCTGCGATGCTGACAGGCTGTGTGCTGGGATATAGATATGAAGAGATGGGGCAGGGAAAACTGGGGAGGGGGTGGGAAGAAGAAGGAGAGACCTGATGGATTGTGCTTAAGGCCTTGGCTCCCAGCTTGCCTATTGGGAGGTAGGGGCCTCATGGAAATGAGGTCTTAGGAAGGAATTAGGCCATTGGAGTTGTGCTTTCCAAGAGAACCACGACCCAAGTCCTGTCCTTCCTCTCTGTCCCCTCATGGCCATGCAGTAAGTGGCTTCTGTGTTCGTCACTGTGACGTGCTGCCCTTGACCATAGGTCCCAAAGCAACCCCCACAACTACAAGCCTTTTGCTTTCTAAATTGGCTATTTTCCAGGTTTTGTTATAGTATTAGAAAGCTGACTAGGAGACAGGGGACCTCCCAATGGAGATTCCTTGCAAGGAATTTTCTAGATCTCAGAGAAGCATTGAGACTCCATTATTTTCCAGTCCTTGTCTTGATTTTTGCTTGGGTGGAATATTTAGGTAGAGACTGGATGGGCACTCACAAGGGGCTGCCATACATTAGTTCCTGTGACCAAGATGTCAGAACCCGCTTCTTCTTTATTTGCAAATCACCAATTATGCAAAATAATAACAGACTAAAATTCAACTCAGTTTAATTCAGCAAAGATTTGTTGAGTATCTACTATGTGCCCTTGAATTTGATGGGGATATTTAATTACCTGTGCCTCCGTTTATCTACTTAGTAAACCAAGCAGGGGGTAAATGACTTTAAAATATCCCAGTGTTTTTTTCTTTTCTAGTTATAAACAAAGATGAGATTCCCAAGAAGAGAGACTGAATTTACTTAGGAAAAGAATTATCTAAAAATAAAATATAATTAGCTTACTTCTGATTTCAAAATCATAGCCGTTCATAGAGGTTGGTAGGTGTGGTCACAGCATACATCTGGGTAGCTGGTGTGGAAGGTGTTTCAGATATGGCTGTCAGAGTATGCAGCCTCCAGTCAAACCTCAGATAATATACATCTTTCAGTTGCTAGAGGAGGCTGCAGGCAGAGAGTGTTAGATGCCACTTTTCCGCTGGGAGCTCGTGACCCAGGCTCTGTTCCATATGAAGTTATTAAAGGTGAGGTTTTTCTATTTTGGTCTGATGGGGATGTTTCTATGTTTGGTGACTGTAATCACAGATGGGTTGTGATGATCCATTCCCATTCAGCTGTTCATGAACAAGCACAATTAGAAGCTGACAGTGAGGATGTTTCTCAAGAATTATCACATTTAGTGTGATTCCCTTAGCAAAAGCAGAGGCGAGCTCAGGAGGATTTTCAATTTACACAAAGAGCCCTGGGGTCTCATCACAGTCACTGCCCAGCCAATGTTTCTGAGTAAACTTCACTAGGAAAAACAGATTGAAAACTCCTGAGGGATAGTTAAATCTTGCTTACACACACACACACACACACACACACACACACACACGAGTATGAACTCACAGCTCATTCTTTATCTAAAGCATTTGTGTAAGTACTAACTACACAGTTATTAAATGAATAAGAAGAACAGCTTGTTCTATTGCCACCTCAGTGTCCGCAATGGGCCAAGCATAGAAGTTTATATGATATAGGGGAAGGAATGGTGTCAAACTCATTGCTACCAGCAATACCCAATAGTGTACTATGCTAACTTAAGAGTTCATATATGTGTGTATGTGTATATATACACACGTTATATATGTGTGTTTGCATTTATAATGTGTGTATATGTATATATGAATTATGGGTCTGGTCTTATTTCTTGTGCATCTCAGTGCCAGGATGCTATGTATCCATAAATTCTGTGCACCATCAGATGCATCCCTATATTAATATATAAACACCCACCCATACATATAAGTGTCTAACAGTCTCTGATTTAATACAATCCCAAGAACTGTTGCTAGAGAATTTGCTTCTTAGTTTGGTTTAGGAGGAAAGGCAGATGTTCAGAAGAGAGAAAGTACTGATCCGAAGTGCCCTGCTCAAACATTGGATGAAGCTGTGACAGTGTCTTGACTCAGTTCTCACACCCTTGTGTCTTTATTCAGACATGGAAGAGATGATTAATGGGCACAGAACGTATCCATTCTACGAATGCGTGATGAGCCATTTACAGTTTTTATCCCTCTTAGCACTGTGTACACAATGGAGTGACTTATTATTATTGTTTTTGTCTATTCAGTATTCTTAGGGAGAATTCCTTTGCAGGGAATTCTATAATATTCCTGTTGCTCTGCTTGATTTAGTCAAGACTGACTCTCCCTGCTACTTGTGGGTGGAATCTGTCCCTGATTACCCAATAAGGATGAACGGTATATCCAGAGCCACTTGTGATTGGTTCGGATATGAGCATGTTACTTTAAATGGACCAATCAAAATCTGCCCTAGGATGTTTTCCCCTGAACCTGCTGGAGAAACAGTGAACGTTTTCCTCTGGAATGTCCGTGGACGGTGCTATCTCCACAGGGAGAAACAGTATCTGAAGATGGAGAACGGAAGAAGTAGACAACAATGAGAGACAGAAGAGCGTGAGCGGAGCGCAAGAGGCTTTGTGGCTGCGTCGGCATCTGCATCTAGATCCGGAGCACCTCTCTGGATGCACAAGTCCTCTGAGACAGTAAAGGCCCTATTGAAATCTTTAACACAATTTAGGCTGAGGTGGGCGCAGTTGGTAAAGTACTTGCAGAGCCAACACAGCATCTGGGTCTGAATCCCACAGCCCGTGTACAAAACCTGGCGTGTGATGGTGCATGCTTGTAATCCATGCTCTGAGGAGGCAGAGAGAGGCAGATCCCTGGAGCTTGTTGGCCAGCCAGCCTGGTGAAGTGGATGAGATCTAGGTTTAGTGAGAGACCTCAAAAAATATAATATTGAGAGTGACCGAGGAAGACTACAGATGTTCACCTCTGGTCTCTGCACACATTCCCATGCTTGTACAAGCGCTCACACATTAACACACACATATATACACATAGGTATAAAACTTCAGTGTGACTTGAAAGTTTTGAGAGATGAATGAGAAACAAGACAGATTAAAAACCAGTAGGTACATATATAAATCTATTTTTTTCAAACTGTGATAAGTGTGAAGATAAATACAGAGATTTGATTCAGACAAAAGTTCTATTGTTAGAAAAGGCAATAAGTATTACATTGAAGTGTGAATTAAGGGTTTGGTGGTTTGAATGAGAAATGTCAGGTAGCTGAGTACTTGGTCCCCAGTTGGTGGCATTGGTTGGGGAGATTATGGAACTTTTAAGAGGTGAAGCCTCGATGGAGGAAGTATGCTGTGGGGATGTATGGATTCGAGGGTTTATAGCCTTGCCCCACTTTCAGCCCCCCATCTCTTTCTCCCTCTCGACCCCTCCCCCCCTCCCTCCCTCCCTCCCTCCCTCCTTCTGTCTGTCCTCCTCTCTCTGTCTGTCTGTCTCTTTCTCCCTCTCTCTCCTTCCTGTGTTGATTGAGATGTGATGGCTCAGGTTTCTGCTATGCCATGTCTCCCTGACCATTGTGGAACCCACTCTCTGGAATCGGAACTTTCTCTCTCTGGAATTGTAAGCCTAAGTCAATTCTTTCTACCTTAAGTAATCTTTGTCCCTGCTGTTTTACCACAGAAACAAAAAGGTAACTAAAACAAAATAATGATGTTGGGCTTGACAATAACAACAATATCAAAATCGTAGCAGATGTTGTCAGACTGTGAACATTAGCTGCTATTGTAAATTATCTCATTTAATTTACACCAAATCCATGGGACAGGGGCTATCCTGTGTTGTACTGCTTGAGGGTACGAGTTTAAGAACAACGAATCACTTTCCCAAGGGCTATAACTGGCCAGTTGTATAGCCAAGTCAGGCTTGAGTCAGAGGCTGAATGAATACAAAAAGCCTGGCTCTCTCATTTTCGGGGTGCGTTGCCAGTACATAGGGGGTTCATATTCCAGGCCAGGAAGTATAGTTCTGAAATTTCCCATACGAGGAGCAGAAGGGAGAATCTGAGGGTAAACAGGGCTTCTACCAATGCTCTATTTTAGTATCTGTTGAAATAAAGCATTTATGAATGGAATAAAGCATCTACAGAGCACACAGCTGTGCTTGGGGAATAGAGATTTCATTTCCCCTTGCTCCTGATTTGGCTCCCTCCCCTTCACTTCTGCCTCTCTGAATCACCTCTTACTTCTCATTCCTTACATCTTATTTCTTTTCCTGCCTGGAGCTAAGTTGGAAATGGAAGCTTTAATGGTGGACAGTTAGAAAATAAATCCCCTTGGCTTACTGGGCACTTGACCCGTCGTCACCTGCTAGTAGACTTTCTGTGAGTTACTATGTGTGAATTACATACGAGCTGGATGTGAAAATCCAGTCCCATCAAATGCAGGGCTTTCCCTGTCCCTGCCTGTCACCTCTCCCCTCCATTCATTGCTCTCATTTACCGCCATCCCCCTCTCTCAACCTCCGTCTAGGCTTGACAAAAGCAGATTCTTCAAAATCGTCCTTTTGGGAATGTCTGTTTCATTTTGAACTTGATACCAAATTGCTATTTTTGACAGGTAAGCTTTTCAGCATGCTTGACACAAATATTTTAATATCCTGTTACCTAGCTGAGGGGAGATAGAGTTTTACACTGGACACCTGTACCGGCAGGGCAAGAGTTTGCTGGTGATTGATTTAAAGGTATAGTAATAGTCAAATAGTTAATGAGCTAACCATGCTGGGGAGGGCAAAGGTCAGCAGGAAAGGCCAACCCTCTAAGTCAGCTGGAATGCTGAGAGCTGAGTGTAGGAAGAAATGCTGCTTGTCAGGCAGTGTAAGTTTCACCCTGATTATTCTCAAGAGGCTAATAGGAAAGAAAGTTAGTTGACATCCCAAAAGATCCTCTGGGGATGAAGGAAAGACTGAAGGTCAAGGCAGCCTGGGTGACAGGAAGGGAAGGTTCACCCAGCGTGTCGGATAAGATGGTATGTTGAGTGTTGACTGTTGTCATGGAAGATGTGCTGTATGGGTGGCCAGCTAGGGAGAGGAAGAAATGTCCAAGGATTGCGTATGACTTCAGGTTTGTATGCGCAGCAAACCAGAAACTGATGGAGAGTCAGGAGTGGGGGGCAACGGTGGCAGAGCTGGGCCCCTCTGGAGGTGTAACCACTCTATCAACACCAGGAGTGTCTAGAACAGCATTGGAGGATTTCTCTCTTTTTACAACAATTATTGTGGTAGCCACATGTGGTTGTTGAGCACCTGGGATGTGGCTAGCATTCCTGAGGAGCTGATTTCACCTTTACCTTCTGATTTCCTCTTGAATATGTATGTGGCTGGTCGTTGCTATAAATTCTGAATCTTGGAAACTTAAGAAGAGGTCTTGGCTCCAGAACGTTCGATGGATGTGACTGAGCTTCCCCCACATTCCTTCCTTTCCTCTCAATCAATTGTATTGTCTATTCTATCCTCTGCAAGTCTGGTTTCTCCATCTCAATTCCCGCCCATTTGCTCTTTCTTCTCCACCTTTATGGCTCGGCTCCGGTAGACCATCTTCTCCCTCTGGTGCTGCTTGTTTAATTGCTGCACAGCTGTGATGGGTTTTTGATTTTTTACCTTTTCCAGCGGTCAGAACCTGTGGGTCAGATTCAGTCATGTTGTATACTTTGGAGTCTCATGAAGCAGTAATGACGCTGTATACTGTGGTGAGCCTCGACTCTGAGAAAATGTGGGAATGTTGGAATGAGAAGGAGGCAAGAGGAAAAGCTTGGGTGTTACTCTTCAGACACCAGAGACCTTAAAAAATTATTGATTTTTTTTTTTAGACAGGATATCTCCTTAGTCTGGAATTTACTGATTTGGCTATGCCAACTTGCCAGTGAATCCCAGAGATCCATCTGTCTCCATCTCTCTACTGCTGGAGTTACAGCACACACCACCACTTCTTTTTGTTTTTTACATGGGTCCTGGGGAATCAAGCACTTCACCTACTGAGTCATCTTTCAGCTCCCTGACTTGGTCTTTTTCAAGGTCTGACTGAGGCAGGGCTCATTTCTAAACTTACTTGGGAAGAATCTACCTTTATCCAGACCCAGCAACATTGACCTCGGATTGGTCTTGATTGGCACATGGAAAAGGCACAGGGAATCTTTTCTACAGATCCTAGAAGGCACCGGAGTTACTTTACCCTCCTTCCTGGCCCTGTTCTTTATCTGAGGCCTAGAGAGAGTAGCAGCCAGAGAGAGGAAGCCCTTTGAAACTTGATCTAGTAGCAATTGAGACAAATTAAAGGAAATGTTATTTGCAGAGTAGAAAGTGACCTGAGGGAGTGCTGCATTCCAAAAGCAAAGGGCTGAGAATATACACAGATTAAAAATACAAGTGACATACTCATAAATTATGTCTATGAAAATAATCCAAATGGCTGGCAATATGGGAACAGTTAAACAAATTATGGTAAATTAACATCATTCAATGTTGACATGAAAACCAAAACAAGGTAAAAACATTTTTGGTTCAAATTTGTAATAAAAAAGAGAAACAACCAGAATATTAACTAACACTTAAATACAGAAAGATTACATATTTGTGAAATTGTATATGCATGAAACAGAACACAAGAAATGTTTAGTTTTGAGGCTGACATTTTTGTCTAGAAGTTCTTCATTGTTGTTATAAAGCTTGTTATGCAAAAAGGTAAAGAAAGTTGAAATGAAATGATCAAGGTAGTCATAGCTGATGCTATCTGAGAGCTCTCTGGTCAGCTGCCGCTGTGCTGACCGCTCTCCAGGGTGGTCCCAGCTATTACCCTTCATTTGCAGCTGGGGAAATGAAGGTTTTAAGTGGTCAGGCAAATTGTTCCATCAGACAGGGGTTTTCACTTGGGCCTTCCAGATCTTGTACTAGGACCAAATACATGAAACTTGAAAGTATTACTATAACATAAAAATCTGGAAACTCCTAAATCCAACCAGTCCTCACAATGAATTGTGTCCCCATTCAAAGAGAAGGATGATATTCAGAGGATGGAGTGTTCTTGGAAGGTAACATCAAGCTAACTTTAGCATTCTGAACAATTAAAACCTTTTCTTTGACCACTATAATACATGATAATATTTGTAAAATTATAGGGAACTTGTTTCATCAATAGTATTAGAAAAACAGTTCCAACAATTTCTGTGCAAAACGTTATGTGGAATGTGGGTGTATGGTTGTGTGTTTCCCAAGCTGTTGTATCAAGAGCCTATGTGAATTCTGTTGTGTTTTTCCTGTTGTTTTGGTGTGAAGAATGGGGTTTCAAGTACCCCAAGCTAAAACTGAACTCTCTGCAAAGCTGAGGATGACCTTGAACTTCTGATCTTTCTACCTTCACCTTCTAAGTGCTGGATTGTAAGTGAGCTACCACATCTGGCTTGTACAGTACTGGGGACTGATCCCAGAGCCTCAGTCATGCTAAGCAAACACTCTACTGACTAAACTCTATCCTAGTGACCATGTGAGTCTTAAAATAGCTGTGCCCAGTGTCTAGAGCTTTTGCAATTAAATATTCTGCCTCTTTCCTACAAAGACAAATAACTACCCTGGTAGCATACAGTTCTCAGGAGCATCGGGGAGAAAAGAAGGAAGAGAAGAGGGAAGCTCTCGGTTATAGGATAATAATCTCTATGAATCATTTTTTATTTTTTTCTTGGTTTTTCAAGATAGGGTTTCACTGTTTAGTTCTGGTTGTCCTGGAACTCACTTTGTAAACCAGGCTGGCCTTGAACTCACAGAGATTCTCCTGTCTCTGCCTCCTGAGTGCTGGGATTAAAGGCATGCACAACCGCTGCCCAAACTCTGTGACTCATGAAGCTGACACTGCATTGTCTAATACCCAAGTTCCTATGTTTACGTTCATGTGGGGGTATATGTTGTGTGTATGTGTGTGTACATATACAAGTGTACCCACAGTAGTGTGTGAATGTGCTGCCCATGGGTGTGTTTATGGTAGAAACACTCAAAGCAAGACACTCCTGTCTTTCCTGGCAATTGCAATTTACTTTCTCATCTTCAAAACCTGCACACTGAAACCATAGCAATCTGAAGAAGCAATACTCTGTGCTTTAGGACACCTCAGCTCTGGGATGCCTCTCAATAGCAGGTGGCAGTGGTTTATTAGTGAACTCTCTTCCACGGCACTGAGGTGTGCTCAGTAAAAGACAGGGGCAGGCTTGATTCTCATCTATATGTCATAACCATATCAAAGCAGGTCTCAATCCATGCAGTGTTTTCTGTGAGAGTCACACCCAGGATTCTGTGGGCCCATCAGATCCAGTTCTCACTGGAGCCAATGGCGTTACTTCTCCAAGCAAGTGGCCCCAAATTCTTTGAGCAATGGGTAACCTGAAATGCTACTAAGGTATTTTTCTCCACCTCCCCTCCATTTTCTACCAGATCTCTCCCAAAAGATCATTCTATCTGTGCAGGTAGCTTTTACATATGATTACTGAAATTAAGTTACTCAAAGTGGGGTGTCTATGTACGAACTGTGCAGGGGTTATTTATGAGACAGACAGGAGTACAAGATAGCATCTTGAGCCTGGAGCTTCTTACATTTTAACCCTGCCAACTCATTTTTGATGATGTTCTTGAAATGACATTCATGGTCGTTTTCTTCCATCCCAAGCCAGCACTGGGACTCGCTGTGATAATTCTGCTGTATGTTACCTGATCACGGTAATGCAGAATAATTACTGGCTCATGACTCATTACATCACTGCAATCGGTGGCAGGTCAATGTTTCCTTAGGATTTCTCTGAAAATTGAGCTGCCATGGATACCACGATAGGAACGATAGTTCGGTGCCCCATGCAAACGGCCGAAATTAGCGTCAGGTTGAGAGGCTCTGAAATGCAATCTGTTACTCAGCCCGGGGCACTGGCTTCCACTCTCGTTTTCCTTTGGATAAAATCAGATGACCGCAGAATAAATGAGTGCTTTAGCTTGCATTATGTCTCATAAAAGGTCATTGAAATGCCAAAGAGTGTTAAATACCATGGAAATGTGCAGAGAGCCACAGTCTGTATCACGTCACCCAAATTGTTTCTAATGGTCAGGCTCACAGGTACATTTGTATTTGTGTAAGCCTAGCTTTTCCCTTCATATGGCTTTAGAACTGTCTGTAACATTGGCATATCTCCGTCCATCTGTCTGTCTGCCTATCTGTGTGCTTGTGTGTCTCTGTTGTGTGTATGGGGTGCATATGTGCATAGAACATGCACACCTGTGTTTGTGGATGGGTGGGTGCACCTCTGTCTGCATTCACCTAGATCCACTCTTTAGATAGCTTTAGAACACTGTATAATACTGGCACGTCTTTGTGTTAATTGGTTGTGGTCATCCTATCTTTGTGTGCATGTGATTCGTTGTGAGGTATGCACACCTTTATGCGTGTAAGTGTACTGGTGCTTCCATCCGCCTATACATACTCTGCAGATAGCTTTAGTACCATCTGGCCCATCATTGTATGTGTAGTGTGGTGTGTGTGTTATGGTGTATATGTAAGAAAGATGTTTGCATACTGTATGTGTGAGTGCACACACAGTCCCTGAATTAGCCCCTAGATCTACTCTGCAGCTAACTTAGCACCATCTGTAACATTTGGCCCATATTTGTGTGGTGTGTGTGTGTTATAGTGTGTGTGTGAGTGCATTAGCCTAGATCTACTCTGCAAATAGCTTTAGAACCCTCTTACCATGGGCAAATCTTTATATGGGGCTGAACGTATATGTAATGTATGGCCATGGTAAGCACCTGTGTCAGACTAGATCTGCAGATGACTTAGAACTGCCTGTAATGCCAACATACCTTGTGTTCATGTGACTGTGTGTGGCGTATGTACACCTGTGTGTGTGTGTATTTATATGTGATGTTTGTATATCTCTGTGTGTGAAGGTGCTTCGAGGCTAGAAGAGGACAATGGGTGCCCAGTTCTATTACTCTCTATTTTTTTTTTGAGACAGAATCTCTTATTGAACCTGACACTAGACTTATAGCCAGCAAACCCCAGGAGTCCTCCTGTCTCCACTCCCTCACAGCACTGGGGTGACAGGTGCATGAGGTTACACCAACCTTTTTTTTTAAGAGAGGGTTTCACTACATAGCCTTGGCTAACCTAGAACTCACTATGTGGACCAGGCTAGCCTAGAACTCATAGAGCTCCACCTGCTTCAGCCTACTAAATATGGGATTAAACGTACGCACTACGTAAAACAGATTACACTCAGCTGTTTTTATGTAGATGCAAGGATCTGAAGTTGGGTCCTCATGCTTTTTGTAGCACGCATTCTTATCCACTGAGTCATTGCTTCAGCCTCAGCATGGACACATTCGATAGCCTTCACCCATTCAGAATCACAATACATAGCTTAGCCTGTAAAAGGCCCATGAGATGACCACATAATTTACCATCCCAAACAGGACACTTTAGAGTAGGGAGTGATGCTAATGGTTACACTGGGACGTGGGACATGAACCCAGGTTGCACAGTAGTAATCTTTACTCTCTAGCTTTTCCCTTGTTCCAAAGCTGTATATTATCTGGGCTTTACAAAGGTCACCAGGTTGGCCCTTATCTCCTAGCTTGGTAAAATATACCTGCCTGTCCTTCCAGACCAGCAAGGACAGGTTAACCTTGCCTGAAGCTTCTTAAGTAAATAGAGAATAAAAAACAGAGGTCAGAGGTCACCCCTGCCTAGCTGTGTATATGTACACCTCTGGGGGAGAGGACAACTTTGGGAATTCCAGGATTTGTGAAAGAGGAAGGGAAGTGGAAACAAGACAGAGAGGGACAATGGGAGAGCATCAAGAGAAAAGAAGCTGGGGAGTTTGTAAGACGTCTTTTGTAAGTGATGTGTGTGTGTGTGTGTGTGTGCATTTATACATCATATACATCTATGCTGTACATACTGCACCTACTACCCCTCTCTTGCTTGGCTCACTGCCCTGGGAGAAGGTGATGGCCATGTCATGAGGATGCCCTTAGTCCTCCAAGAGCGCCATGGGCTGAGGAACTGAGGCCTTGTGCTAGGAGTCGTGGGTCTGCATCATCAGAGAACTATATAAGGAGCATGTTCTTTTCAGAAGTGTCCAGGGGCTTCTCAAGGAAAGTGATGCTGTAAGTGTGGTGTTTTGAACAAGAATGACTCCATAGGCACATGTAGTAAGTGGGGCTGTTTGAGGGTTAGGGGGTGTGGCCTTGTTGGAGGAGGTGTATCACTGAGGGTGGGCTTTGAGGTTTCAAAAGCCCACACCATGACCAGTCTCCAGTTCCTTGCCTCTTTCTCTGCCTACAACTTATGGATCATGTATGAGCTCTCGGCTACTGGTCTAGCATCATGCCTTTCTGCCCGATGTCAAGCTTCATACAAGGATGGCCATTGACTTGCCCTCTGAAACTGTAGCAAACCCCAAATTAAATGCTTTATTTTATAAGTTTCCACAGTCATGGTGTTTCCTCACAGCAATAGAACAGAAGTCGAGATAATTAAACATGACATAAATCATTTAAGGCACCAGATACAGATTTGCCTCAGCACCTTGTAGACAGATTTCTCCTTTTCCGGGGAAGCAGTTGGGGACTTCTATTGTTTCTTTCTCCCCTTCCCTCCTCTCCTCTCTCTTCTCTTATCTCTCCCCCTGCTTCCTTTTATTTCTTTCTTTTCACTCTGGCAGAAAATCTATCTGGAGTCTCCCATAATGTGTTTTCCTCCCTGAAGAAAGATTATTTCTTGTATAATTCACCTATGGGAAATTAGACACAGGAGTCTGTTGACATGGAGAGAATCCACAAGGCCCCTTTAAGTCCCCATCACTTCCTGTGTTTCTGATAGGCCATCATCAAAAAGGAGAACACACAGCTCTCTCGTCAGGCACTATGAAGCCTCACGCACACAGTGGCATACATACAAATGCTCCTTTGATTTCTTTCCCTTCTCTCTTTGGAGAGGAAAGGCTTCAGTATACCTGCTCGTAAGCTGTTGATGCTCTGAGGTTCTAGGGGGGAGGAGAGAAGAGAAATGCCTGAGAGACAGTCAATCTGAAAGCTTCACCAGACAGGAGTGATTTTAAACATCCTTAATGTGCTCTCTGAAATTTTGTTATTCATGAGATATAAAGAGAATGAGAGAACAGAGTAAACACAGCCACTTAGGAGATAGATAGAGTACATAAAGAGAAACTCAGATACAAAATTCAGCAAAGAGCAGAGCATTATGGGCTAGAAAAATTTTATCTGGATTATTCTACTTAAGTAGAAGAAGCAGAAATCATAACAAGGGGTTCATAGCTGTGTGCATTTGGGGTGATAATGAACAGACGAGCCCCACTGCCCTCTTCCTTCCTTACGGAGCCAAATCCTTTGCCTCCTGAGTGTAGTGGCAGAAGTCCCAGCAGCTAGCCATGTTCCCAGTTCTACTGTCCGTACTGCATAGTCCTGTCCAAGCAGTCCAGCTCAGATGGTCTTGCCACCCTCCAAACTCTCTAAGCAGCCACAGAAGCTGTTACCCCCTTGTTTTTCTGCTATCTAGTTCTTCTCAGTAATTCTCTTGAACTATGCCTTTCTCATCTTCTTCCTCGGAACAGGCGCTTCTGAAAGATCCTTGCACCTTACATGTCTCTCTTTAGTGCCTAAAGCCAAATTCATTATTTGGAGTAGGTTTGTAATATGTCTTCATACTCAAATACTATTGTTTCTTGTTGGCTGGTGGATTTCAAACATTGTGGTGCAGTTGTCTCTGTGGTTTGACTGTGATCAGAACTTCTGTACACACAGGAATCTTGGAAGGCAGATGGCTGTATCCCAGAGCCACCCAAAACAGGGTTCCATATGGGCAAACATGTCCACCCACAGCAGCTGCTTCTCATAAAAACACCTTCAACAGATGGAGAAGAAATTATGCAAATAGTTCCAGCATGTAAAAGAATCAATATTTGGGTCTAGATTCCATCCAATAAGTATATTCAGAGAACCTCTCAAGTCTGAGAACTTATCATTGTGTCTAATCCATTTCATAACCAGGGCTCCATTCACACTTGAGGTTTTCCGGATCATCTCCATTTCCTAGAATTACGTGATAAACAATACAGGAGGCTGAACTGAGCACATACTGTGTATTTTATCTCATTAACTCATTGTTAATCAAAAACATCCCACTGCTCCACCTTCATTAATATCCATGTTGAATCTGAATTTAACTGCATTTTCATTTGGATAACCAGTATGACCTGGGGGCATTTGCTAGGTTCTAAATATGAGCCACACATTGTATATGGTCCAAGCTTTATTTCTTTTGGTGTGATAAAAACAAAAGCAAACAAACAAACACCCGGCAGAAGCCGTCCTGATCTAGCACCGAAGGCTCGCAGGATTCTCAGAGAACAGCTGAATCTACACCAGAAGCTCGGAAAAGCAGGTTCTTTCCCAGTATCGGTGTCGTCAACATCAGTGAAGGAATTGCTGCAGCGACAGATGGACTTGCCAGCAAGAGTGGAAGGAATCAGGCGAAAAGCAGAGTTTTCCTTTTATGTCCTTTTATCTGGGCTGCTACCAGAAGATGCTGCCCACATTTGGGGGTGAGTATTGCAGATAAAAATAGCCTGGTCAGAAAGCTGCTTACAGGAATGGTCAGAGGCTGACCTTCTAGCTGATCCAGTGAAGAATAGCTAATCCACACTTAAGAACACAGAGAATAAATGTGTTCATGTTTGCCACTCACCTGCTTTTTCTGTTCTTATACGGGGAATGGTGCTGCTCACATTTCAGGTGGATCTCCCAGCTCAATAGACTCAGGAAAATCTCTCACAGACACGTCACAGGCAAACACAGCCTGAACAATTCCTCCCCCAAACTCTTCCCAGGTTATTCTAACCAAGACATGTACCTTTTTTATACAGGGGGCAGCAAGCATGAAACATTTCTGTCCATATTTGCTCCTGATTAAGATGAGAATTCTGAACTCATACCAAATGTGGAAGCAGATTAAGTCTGTTGATCTGTGTAGCAGTTAGCCTTAGAATCATGGCAAGGACTAAGTATTTGTTAAAGAAATAAATGAAGGGGCTGGGGAGATGGTTTAGTTGGCAAAATGTTTGCCACACATTATGAAGACCCGAGTTCAGATCCCCAGCATTCATATAAAAGAGGCAGGCATAGCGGTGTGTGCCTATAATCTCAGGAGTGGGGAGGTGGAGACAGAAGGATGCCAGACAGTTAAGCTGAGTCGGTGAGATCCAGATTCAGTGAGAGACTCTGTCTCAAAAGATAAGGTGGAGAGAGATTAAAGATGACACTTGACATTAACCTCTGCTCTCCATATGCGCGCGCACACACGTGCATACACACATCCCTTTACATCCAACAGCATGTGCACTCAGACACACATGCGTGCACACATCCCCTCACACCCAATCAGCATGTGCACTCACGCACACATGCATGCATGCATCCCCTCACACCCAAACAGCATGTGCACGCACACACACATGCGTGCACACATCCCTTTACACCCAAACAGCATGTGCACGCACACACATGCATGCACACATCCCTTTACACCCAAACAGCATGTGCATGCACACACACACACACACGCATACACATATCCCTTTACACCCAAACAGCATGTGCACGCACACACACACATGCATACACATATCCCTTTACACCCAAACAGCATGTGCACTCACACACACATGTGTGCACACATCCCTTCACACCCAAATAGCATTTGGATACCATCACTGGCATTAGGCAGGGAACCTCACAGAAGCTCATAATAGATGGTGCTGGTATCCAGACTCCTGCCTTCCACAAGAGCAGGGAGGGCTCCTGAACACTGAGCCTTTCCAGTGAGACTTGAAAAACACATACTGCAAAGATTTTTTTTTGCTTTGTTTTGTTTTTCAAGGCAGGGTTTCTCTCTGTGTTATAGCCCTGGCTGTCCTGGAACTAGTTCTTGTAGACCAGGCTGGCCTCAAACTCAGAGATCTGCCTGCCTCTGCCTCCCAACTGCTGGGATTAAAGGCGTGCACCATCACCATCTGGTCGGCAAAAGATTTTTATAGAAGTTAACTATTTTCTTTCTTTTCCTCATGCTCCTGTCTCTCCTCCACCCCTCTCTTTTCCTCTCTCCATTTGTCTCTGTTGCTTGGCAAAGGAGAAGGTAAGCAGACTGGGAAAATTAATACGTTAGTTATGGATTAGTTTCATATTTTTAAGAACTTTCTCAAAGGCACTAACAACAACAATAATAAATAATACCCTATAATGACTAAAGAAAAACTGTGATACTTTTTATTTCTTTATTTAAGGAAATTTCAGTTATCAAAATGTTACAGAAAGACCAACTGATATTCTTAATTATACAAAGGTGTGTGTGTCTGCATGTGAATACGTGCACATGAAGGCAGGTATCAGTGGAAATGAAATAATTTTATGGTTGGAGCCATCATAACCATCTCTGAGGAACTATATTAAAGGATTGCAGCATTAGGAAGGTTGAGAGTCACTGTACTAAGCTATAAGGCTGCAAAGAAAACAGCTCAGGGTTACTCAAGTCAACCACAGGGACTTGACTCAATATGGATACCATTAGTTAAAGCTGAATGCCTACGGACACACCCAAACCAGTACAGAAAGCTTTCCTTTCCTCATATGTGGTGGAAGGGTTGTCCGTGGTGCATAGCCTACAGCTAGGATGTGTTTTAGAACCTCATCTCATTGGCTTCTATTTGGCTCCTTTCATTTCAGCTCCATTGAATCCATCAGGCCCTCCAACCTCTTGAGCTGGCTCAACTTCCCGCTTTTGCCAGGTGGGAAAGGGAGCATTCCTAGGTGTTCTCCGCTTCTTCTTTTCTCTCTCATCTTTCTAACGGTCATAGGTATAGATGCTTAAAGACACCAACTAGACTACGTAGTATGAACACTCAGGAATTCATTCTAACAAGTTTAATAGCGGGTGCATCTCCTTCAGTAAAGAGAGCTATGTGGTTTTCAGAGATCTTGGGGTATCAAAATAGTCATTTACCACTAGCCTCCAAATGTTTTCACTGTTGGTGATTTATTCATCAACGTTTCGGGATTTATTGTTGGTGTTATTTTGACTCATAGAGCCCATGGGATGGCTTGTTTTACTTACTTATGTGTACGTATGTGCATTCACACATGTGGGCAGATGACCCTAGGAGGCCAACAGAGAGCGTGGAGTCCCATGGATCTGGAGTTACAGATGATTTTAAGGCATTTCACATGTGTGCTGGAAACCAAACTCAGGTCCTCTGCAAGACTAACAAGTCTTCTCCACAACCAAGTCATCTCTCCAGGCACTGGAGCATGCTCTTTAAGTGAGTGAATTGCATGCTATGCAAATTACATCTCATAAAGTTGTTATTAACTATTTCTCTTGTAAGCTCTGATATTTCGAATTTAGCTCCAAGTGACTTCAAGTGAGACCAGACACCAAATAAGAAGTTTTGGACGCATATGGGTTTCATAAAATCTGCTTATTAGAGGAGGAAATAGCCAGTTAATTAAATTTATATAAATAATTCATGTTCATCATAAAACATTTAAAACACCCATAATCTTGACACTTAGAAAAAAACCATTGTTAATATTTTAGGGCTTACCCTTGAAGAGTTTCTATGCATATATAAATTACATAGGGAAAGTAGATCATTCAGTCCCTGAGATGCTATAATTTGTTCTTCTCGCTAAACAGTGTTCTCTTAAGCCTTGGCTCATACCATGTGGTGCTTAGACTGTTGGCTTCACCTTCCCCTGGGTCCTTTTGAGAAACTGAAATTCTATAGAGAGCCCCATTCCAACCTTCCCATACTAGTCAGTTTGAGGCTGTGAGGCAACGCTCCCCACGGCCATTTGCTTTTTAAATATACTCTTTTGCACTGTTAGTGACTTTTGCCATAGTTTTGATTAACTAGTATTCTATTCAAGGACTGAAAAGATCATTTTCATGCTTTATAAGATGGTGAACTCATTTATGTAGTCATCCACTGAGTGGTTTATTTCTAACATAGATAAGATTTGCACTAAATTATTTTTTAGTTATTTTCCAGATCAAGTGTAAAGCTTTAGCTACTTCGAAGTTGTCTTCCAAAGACCACTCTAGAGCTGTGTGTAGCTCAGGGATAGAGTGCTTGCCTAGCATGTACAAGGCCCTTGATTTCTAACTCTAAAAAAATAGGATCTTAGTGTCTTTTCCTCCCTACAATATATGAGAACACCTGGTGTGGGAGATCCTTCTGTCTACATGTTGCTTTTATTGGTTAATGAATAAAGAAACTGTCTTGGCCTGTGATAGGGCAAAAGAACAGAGGTACGCAGGGAAAACTAAAGTGAATGCTGGGATAAAGGAGGCGGGGTCAGAGAGAAGCCACATAGCCTGGTTGGAGCAGGAAGGAACTTTACCTGGTAAGCCACAGCCATGTGGTGATATGCAGATTACTAGAAATGGGTTAAATTCAGATGTAAGAGTTAGCCAATAAGAAGCTAGAGCTAATGGGCGAAGCAGTGATTTAAATAATATGGTTTCTGTGTGATTAGTTTGTGGCTGAGCAGTCGGGAAACAAACAAGCGGCCTCTCCTTACTACAGATACCTACATATTTTTAAATTCTGAACATTACTTTAAAGTCTAATCTACATTAATACAATGAGATAATTAAATGGACCATTAAGTTCATTTGATATTATTTTGATTACTAGTGATAATCAGTATTTATATAAAGTTATGGACTATCTTTTCATTTGTGGAGATCTTGCTTATGACTTTATACGTGGGTGTGTGTATGCATATCTCTGGTGGGATTTAATATACATTAAATGTTTTATTATTTTATTTATTTATTTGTGTTTGTGTGCATGTGTGTATGCTTGCACATCTGTGTTATGGAGGTCAAAGGACAACCTGTGGGAGTTGACTCTCATATTCAAACATGTACATCCCAAGAATCAAGCTCAGGTATCCAGGTTTGCTGGCAAGCACCTTTACCTGCTGAGGTATTTTGCTGGTTTAGGTTTTAATTTTTTTTTTTATTGTTGTAAGGACATTAACTTTTTGAATATTGTGACTATTAAAAGTAAATTTAATGGAATATTTTCCTTTAACTTTATTGCCTTTTTCCACTTAAGAGTTATGATTTTTAAAATTCAGATACCTGTTTGTAGTGCCAAGTAGGATTCTGTGGCTCTTATATAGACTGTAGTTATTTTTTGAGAACTTTATTGCCGGAAATCAATGTTTTGTTTCTGTGAATCTGGGGATGGATCACCCATGTGACACTGCCAGTCTGAGTAGTAAAAATATGATCAAATATCCACAGTTTCATTCTACCTAACCCAACACCACTATTAGTTACCAGCAACTCTGTCGCTTTGCCTGCAGGTAGTTTAGCTCGCAGAACAACTCCGTGATGTAGGAATCGCTCGTTCCTATGTGCAGGTAATGAATCCAGCCCAGAAAGCAAATGATGCTGTTTAAAATCACACGGTTATAGCCAGAGGCAGAGCCAGTGGCAGAGCCAGAGGCAGATTCAGGTCAGCCTGACTGCAAACACCTGAAAACAGGACCATCTTTGGTCTGTTCCACTCACTGTTGCTTCTATGCTGCGGATTAGAGGCAACTTTTAGTTCAGTAAAAATTGAGGGAGCTCAAAATGTGGTCAGAAAATGTCAGTTTTCCCTAGGAACTTATTAGAAATATAGGCTTGGATCAGAAGCTCAGGGGCTGGGGACAGCTGAGTGTGAGAACAGCTCCTCTCTGTAGCTGTCTCATATGGAGCAGTCCCTGCCTCAGACCCACGCAGTCCCATTACCCTGCTCGATCGGCAACTCAGACTCTCTCCTACTGAACCTTGGTGTATGTGTGCGCGCGTGCGTGTGCGTGTGTGTGTTGCTTGTGGATTGCAGAGAGCAGGCAACTTCATGGGGTTAAACCTTCACACTCACTCTGGTGACAATGATCTGTCGCTTTAATCACAGCTTTCAAGGCTTGGCAGTTGGCTCATTCTCATTAAGAAGCTCCTCCCAGATCCCCTCTCTGCAGAGAGCACCCTGTAGTATTGGTTGGAGGAAAGACAGAGGCAGGGGTGGATCAGAACACTGAAGGAGACAATGGCTCAAACATTACAAGTGTCCTTAGGCTGGGGAAGAAAGGAAGCCACGGTTTTGGTATAAAGTTCCTGAGGAGGGGGCTGGGCCGTGGCAGATAAGGCACCCTTGTTTTTGTTCCCACAGGCCAGATGCCTTATTCAAGGCACTTTTCAGTGACTGCACTTCATCTGCAAAATGCCCGGTGTGAGTCAGGGGGCTTTGTATGTCTAGGGTCTTACTGAGGATTATCGCAAGGCAAGAATAATGGTGATATTGTTTGCAGAGCCAAGGAAGAAAATCAGACCCGGGTGGGGGATTTATTTTTCTGCCATGAAGCTGATGGGGGCTCTTCAAAAGTTCACGGACTGTGGCGGTGGGTCTCCCCATTTGGAAGCACTCCTGGATGACAAGGCAGAGTCCTGTCTATACTGCGTGTGCCCCTCTATCGCCAGGCATCCAATTCCCTGTGAATTTTGCAATATAGCGTCAGTAATGGAAAGCAAAATGATCTCTAAATAATGGTTTAAGATGGCTACTCGATAAAGGGCCCTGCAATAATTATGATCAATGGAGCATGGATTCAATATATATTGCCCATTTAGATACACCAGATTAGTATAACAGCTTTCTTTAATGTTCTGAGTATTTTGCGTGTGTGTGTGCATGGTGTGTGTGTGTGTGTGTGTGTGTGTGTGTGTGTGTGTGTGAAGGAGAGGAAGGAGAGGGAGCAGAGAAGAAGAGGGAGAGGGAGAAACCAGACTGCAGACTGTACAGAGCATCCTTCTGGCTTATATTGATCTGGGTGGAGGAGGTGACACCCTTGAAGAGGGAAGGAGATTGATCTTCTAAAGGTGTGTGATATATTGCTCAGTGTCATGTGTGGCAGCTAGGGCTGTGCAGAGGGAGGTGGAGGCAGGTGAGAGGGCAGGAGAGAGAGAGAGACACCTGATAGGAGTTCAGTCATTTTGCAAAGACTGCTTTCAGCAAAGAGTTTTGTGTAATCATGGAAATTAGACACACAGGCAGCCAGCCAAAAGAATCCCTCCCACCCCACTACAACACATCCCAGAACAGGAGTGCTCTAGATGGAGTGAGCTGGACAATGTTGACTTCAGAAATCAGGAAGCATGGAAATGTGTTTGACCAGGAGGTGGGGTGAATGATTTACTTGACATTAGTCCAAATCCTCCCCTCCCCATGCCCCTAAGAATGGGAATTTCTGTGACAGGCTGTCTGGAAAGCTAGGTCTGTTCCCTACCTTTCATGTTACTGGGTTGATCCCAGGTAACGGGCAGGGTCTGTGATCACTGTGTAATGATGAGGGGAGAGTGCCATATGGGCTGAATTCCTAGGGATAATGGGGATAAAATGATTGCAGTCTTTATTCTGCCTTGCTTTGATTTGTCAGTTAACAGAACAGCCCCCTCTCCACCCTCTCATAAAAGGACATCAGTAGGAAGTGTCACTGTTCCAAGAGACTAGAAACCAGCCTGCGATCTGATAATCTCCCATGATGTGGCTGCTGAGTGGCCAATTGACTCAGTGATTTCTGGCCTGGGGAGGCGGCTGCAGTTTAGATCACCATGCCAACTAATTTCATTGAGCATCTACTATAGGCTGGGTACTTTATTGCGCAACCCTCAAGCTGCAAAACACACACATTCAGATGTTTACTGATTGTGCAGGCATGGGGTGAGACTTCAGGGCAGAGTCCCAAGTTGTGCCAGTACTACTTGACAGTGGAAACTACTTTTAGCGGCCAATACCAGAAATTAATTCTCTCCTCAGTCCATAGTGGAGGGCAGTAATGAACTCCATGTCACAGAGGAAGAACAGGTGGGAGCTTCATATCTCTCAAACAGTATAGATTCCTCCCTTCTTTTCCACTCCAGCCATCACGGAGAGTCCTCACTGTAGAAGCCTGGATTCCAGAGAGACTGGAGGAGAGAGATCCTGCAGGGTCACCCAGCCCAGACAGCACCAGGAAGACAAATACTCATTTGTGAAAAGTCATGAAGACATCACGGCTGGCCTACCATAGCAGCTGGTAGCATCACTCTGTCACTATGCACCTCTTGGTGCTTAGTCACTGTGGTCGGGCTGTAGAATACTCTAGAAAACGCTCACTGTCAAGCACCAGACTGGGCTATAGCATCAAATTGAAAAGTAGCTGTCCTCTGGGGCCATGAAGAAAATAGATGTAAACCAGGTCCTGCCAGGAGTCCTGAGAGAAGCAACTGCAAGATGCCTGCATAGCTGGGACTTAGGACATACCCAGAGCTCATCAACACCTCAGCCCAATTTAACAATGTGCCAGGCTTGATTAAACCCAGAGGGCAGCTTGCCAAGCACCTCCTCCCCCGCTTTAATTGTTTAGATTGTGCAGAATTTGAGTAAAATTTAATCCAGATGTTTCTGATTGGCTTAAATTTAAATCACCAGAAAATGCTCTTAAGTTGCTATTTGATGTTGAAGAGGGTTTTTAAGCTTTTTCCTCTTCTTAGCAGAAGAGGTCACTTGGGTGGGGTAAATGAGGCCCATGGACCTTTTGTCAGATTTGATTTGAAAACCCATTTTTGTGGAATCAGATTCGGAACTCGATTCGACCTGCTTTTCAAGTTCTTACTATGGCCATCTCTAAGAGGGAGGTGGGGAAATTTGTGTGCCGTTGATATCAGAAGTCCAGACCTGACCTTCTCTGACGCTCGGGTCTGACTGTAGCATTTATGACTTTAAGTGAGGCAGTTTGGGCCAGGTGGCAGGCAGACTTCACTTTATTTTGCTGTCTGGCATTTACTCAGTTGATGCGTGTCAGTCTGGTACCAAGTGTCTGAGCTGATCTGCAGGTTCATTTGCAAGGCTCCCACTCACAATCTAGGGCAGTGATTTCAAAGTGTGATCTCTGGAACAGGCTGTGTCAATGTTACCTGGGACAAGCTGAATCAGAAAATCTGGAGGTGGATCCAGCTATCTGTGTTATCTATAAACCCTCCAGGGGATTCCTAGATTCTTAGACTTAGGAGAATCGTGTAGGTCTAGCTGGGTAGCTAGTCCGATATTAGCAGGCTTGAAGGTCATTGAGGATGGTCCCTCTCCTCTTCATCAGGAGCTTATAAACCAGGACCAGAGACAGCAAGATTCGAGGTATTACTGCTACCAAAATAAACCGGGAGAAAGGGTAGAGACAGGGCAACCTGAGTCCAGAAGGCCATTGGATTGCTGTTTAGCTGAGGCTTTCTGGTAGGTTGTCACAAAGATGTTGTTCGTTGTTGTCTTTCTTGCCCACTGAGAGTGCCCCACCACACACACCCTATTTTTAACCGTACTATGAGTTATTTTGACAGAGATCACAAAAGCTGGGGAGCTGAGAAGAGGTCAGAGTGAGATCCTAGAAAACAGAAGCATGGGGAAATCTTGTTATCTGAGTAATACTTGCGACCTGATTTCTAGGGATTAATGAGATAACATTTTCTCATGATTCAAGATTCTCAGGCCCAGGCTATCCTGTATTTACCCACTGTAAGAATGAGCTTCATGATTGAGTTGAAAGGCTGAAGAAACCAAACATGCCCTTAGGTTGACTCTTTCTCGGAAATGTCTCTTTTCCTTCCGCACTAACCAGTTGCTTGGCGCCCTGGAAGCAGTAGATCCAGCCTGAAGGCCTCCTGGCAACAGCGTATGGTACCCTGGGAAGGAAAACAGATACCCCGATGGCCACTACAGTTCTAAGGCTTTGGAATATAGCAATTATTTCCTTATTCCCAAGGCTTTTATGAAGTGCATTTAAGTGTGTTACTGCTTTTGGCTAGTCTATAGATTGAGGTCTCCTTCCTGCCTTGATTCATTTATCCATCCTTATCTTTACAGTTTTTGAGCCAGAGTCGGGGCCTCAGAGACCCTAACTAACTAGGCTTAGCTACCCACCCTCAATAGGTTTCTGGAACAAATAATTGCAGAAAGCAGAAACAAAAATTTTCCCCAATGTAGCCACATTCTGAAGAGGAGCAGAGAAGTCTAGTGGTTCCTCACCATGAAGTCCATTTTGTGGTACTCAAACTTAGGTTTAAATAGAGGGTCAGAGGTATGCATAGCTAAGCAGCCTCAATTAAGGTGCAATTCTCAACCATTACCATTGTCTAGGTTCCAGTCTGTCTTAGAAGGCGGTCTGACAAGTCCTTGGAACTTTGTAAAACCTCTTTCAAGGAGAAAAGTTTCCCCTTTGATGGTGCCATCCTAAGGGAATCTGGGGACTGTGAAACCAAACAACAAAATCTTTTTATTTAACCATAGCTCCCATACTAGAGCTTAGTAAGGTCAAGTGAGCACATGGTCAATAGGACATTCTGTGTGAGCATAACCCAGCAACTGTGGAGTAGAGGACATCCTGGAGGCAGGAGAAGCCCCGTGGTTCAGATCTAGAGCATTCTCCAAGAGGCCCCCATGTTCAAGACCTGATCACTAGCTTGGTTCCATTAGGAGAGGTGAGATCTTTGAGAGATGGAGCCTAGTGGGTGGAAAGTCCTAGGTCATTCTGAGGTCACTGCATGACCTCAAAAGGGATAGGTGGGAATCCAACCAGCATGAGGTAAGATTCACTCTACTCCATGGCCCCGGTATGATACAATGCCTTTCCACAGCCACGAGGCCACTGGATTATGTGTTGAACTTCCCAAAGCCGTGAACCAAAGACAGTTTCTTCTCTTTAAGCACTATGATCTCAGGTATTGTTTGCAGGAATAGAAAGCTGATTAAAACAGGTAGTTGTGCAAGGCTTCCCAGAGAAGATATGCCTGGGTTTCAGAGGATCGTGGGGAGATGAGGTGGAACATGAAAATGCATGGAGATAGAGTCTGGAATGGCACGTGCTTGAGAGGGTTTTGGGTTTGAGTAGCAGCATGAGACAGAGTTGCAGGTTTAGGCACTGATGGGGCCAGTTCAGGAAAGGGTCACCCATGGCATATGTTCCTCCCACTGGTTTGACTCCTACTTAACGCTGTGTTCCTCATGGAGCATGTGCCATCTGTACCACTTGCCACTCACCCTTCTTCAGCCTCCTCTGTACTGGGGGGCACCGAGGGACAGCAGAGAGTAGCAGAGAAAGTAGAACAGAGACTAAGTTTTGGCTTAGAGCTATGAGGGTAAAAAATTCTTCGGGAATGGCTTACACTGTAACATAGGTGATGTTAATGGATTACGTCATTGTTAGCCTATTGAGTCACCCACAGGTGGGGGTCACAAATCCGTTGCTTTGCACCTGATAAACTTGTATTGTCAGAATCTTTCCTCCTGCTCTTGCCATTCATTATGATAGCTGGTGGCAGTCCATTGTGCTCCTGTGTGTTTTTCCACCTTGCCCCTATCCATATCATTGTGACTACATACCTCAGAGAATGCTGTCCCCCGAACTGTCTTTGGCCACCCTGGTTCACAGTAAAACACCCAGCTTAGAATTATGAAACTCTTTGTCTGTGTCCTAATTGCATGGGACCCCAGAGGCCTTATGTTGCTTAGCTTTTACTGTTATTTCTGATTTCTCATCCCACTTTTAGAAAAGCATCTTTTACGTAGACTCTTGGAAAGTCTGTCCAGAATGAGTCAGTGAACACATGGGTTTTATAGTCTGGCAATTTGGTGCTTGGCTGCAGCATTTGAAAATTTCCTAGTAATAGTTCAGTCTTTTTTTGTTTCCCTGAAAAAGCAAACCCTGAGCTAAATATCAAATTAACTGCAAACCATCACTAACATTTTGCAGGACTAAGATAACATAGGATGGAGAAATATGTTGAAATCATAGGTACGCATCTGCAGGATGGAAACACGGTCATAGACTGCCTCTGCTTTGAATCTTCCATCAATCTGTATTCCTCCCATGGTAAAATTCAGACTCCCTGTTATGATGTCCAGTTCTGCAAATAGGGTTCTGTGCACCTCTGACTTTTTCTATCCTCCTGCTAAAGGGGTTTGAAGGCTTGGTTGGCCATTTTCTTTTCCTGGGGTCCTTTCAGTCCATTGCTAGGCCCCGACTCCATGCTTGATGAATGTGTGTATGTGATTCTGTTCCTTCCAGCGTTTTGCCCAACGCTGAGCTGAAAGTAGCTTTCATGTAGCTGCTAGAATGTCTTGTCTGTGGACTGGCTGTTACAGTATCTATCACACTTACCACAGCTGCTCTGCTGCTCTCCTAGACTTTCTACCATCAATCCATGAAAAAGTGTGTGGACAGTTTGTGGGACATCGTGACTCGCATTTTGGGGTAACGGTCATCATGCAATACTTAGAAGTCAAGGCCGGGGTTGAGATGAGCCACAGCTTTGGGGTGCTAGAGCAGGGAATGCATTGGTACCTCTAATAAAAACATCTTTTTCTGAGTGTTTGGGCAAATCCTCTTAAACTCCTATGCTTTTATTGTCATCTATTCCTGCTACTGAAAACCTGGCAGGAGGACAATTTCACATTTTAAAGTGCAGAAAGATTGTTCCTAGGTTGAAACTTCCTGCCATTTGCCAGGATGTCAATTTTTATTTCTGGATATACTTTCCTCCCAGCAAGCTTTTCTCTACCTGATAATAGAGGCTTATAATGGAAAAGCTGCCAGAACCTTCAGCCTCAACGTGGCAAATACCACTGTTATCATACAGCCAGCAATAGGCACCTACTGTCCTCGGAAAGACGCCGGCAGAAGCCAGTGCAGTGGTTTTGATAAAGTGTGCCATCCTTCTTACTGAAGAGTTGAAAATGAACTACAGAAAAGCCCAGTTGCATTTATTCTTTCTTTCAAAGTGGCTCTAAACAGTCCTAATAATGTGCTTTCTGAGCTCTTAATGACACCAGAAAGGAGGGCTTTCTGTTGCCGGAACTCTTCACAAGAGCACCCTGGACAGCAATCTTGAAGAATGTGCTTTAAAAGCACCTGTCAGCTAGATATGTGCCAAATCTACTAATTAGTGATATTTACTATGCTGCTGCCAGGCTAAGAAATGGGACGAGGACTTTGGAGTGGATAGAATGGGTGATATACAAATATTTTGGGTGATACATAATCAGTTAATTGGTTTATTAAATTATAAAACTATTGTTTGCCCGAAAGAGCAATAAAACTAATGAAATGAGGAGTCACCCCTTTGAAGACTTCGTCCATTAATTATGTGTCTGCATCAGTTGCAGCAGCCTTGTTAGACAAAGGGCTCTTTATCTTTACATGCCATGGCTACAATGTATTGTGCCACAAATGATGGCACCGACTTTGTGTCTACATAATTACAGAAATCTTATCCCTTTTGTGTTTGCACATCATTTTCAGTTTTTTGGAATAGTTAAACTCCATTTCACTTTTTAATAACATTTTAGAAATCATTGCGGTTCAGGTAAACAGAATTTGATTGCTTTGATGGATTGAAAATGGTTAGCTCAGCCCGAGTTTATTTGATTTGTTTCTTCAGGGATTACAAAGAATAGGATTTTATCTCCAGACTGACAAAAGAGACAAACTCTGCATTTTTGCCTATGCAGGCAGTGGCAGAGCTCCTAAGCCATATGGCTCCTCCATGGAGGAGATATATTAGGCTAGGGCTGGCTGCTGAGTTTTCATTCCATCAGGTGTGGGGTGAATGGGGAGGAAACAGGCTTTACTCCTATTTTCATTTCTTTATGTAAACTAAAACCTGGGTTATTTCACAGCACTGAAGAGGCAGATCCCAGGGAGGAAAATTTATGAAACAATGCCTGCCTTCCTTAGCGGACTCATGTGCTAATTGAATGGGTTTCAAAAGGCACATGCTGATTGCTTGATAGGGTTGTCCTAGAGCTGTAGCCTGTGGGTTTCCTGGCTGCTTTCTCCAAGACCTAGAAGATTGTGAGTGTTTCTGGTATAGTCATTTCTTGTTTTATTTATTTATTTATTTATTAATTTTTTTAATCAGCATAATGGACCAGCAGCATGGCAGGAATGGGTCAGGAACAAGTGGCTATACAGTGCAGATATACAGGGCTCAGATATAAGGCTTGTGACAGATGCCTTTGCTTATTACTGCCCCATTGTTTTGGGAAGGGTGGAGTCCTATTAGTTCTTTGTTCTTTAGGAAAACACCTTTGAATTTTGACTGTTTTGAGTTGTTGAATCATGGAGCCCTATACTGATACTATTGTGAGCTTATAACAAAGGATTTGAAAGAAAAGCAACACGGATTCATTATCTTTTCTCTCCCCTCCATCATTTCACTCTCTCCATTTGGATCTATCTATCTATCTATCTATCTATCTATCTATCTATCTATCTATCTATCATCTATCTTATTCTGTTTATCATCTATCACCTATCTATCATCTATCCATCTGTCTATCATCAATTCGTCATCTACCTACCTATTTATTTTGAGACAGAGTCTCCTATGTTGCTCAGGCTGGCCTTGAACTTCTGGGTTCACGCCATTCTCTAGTCTTAGCTGCTCTAGAACCTGGTAACACACCAGTATGTCCCAGCATGCTTTGCCTAAAAATAGGGATCCAGAAATTAAACATGGAATTGTATGACCTTAGATACATTTTTGAGCTTCCCTTTCAGTTTTCTGCTGGGGGTCCTTAGAAGGGTTTAGCTGGTTCATATAATCCCTGCATGGTATAGTAGGTATGTGTTCTGTGTGATTGCTGATGGTGCTAAGTATCTATTGAGGGTGTGGAAATTGTCCTGCGATACCTACTCTCTGGTCAAAAAAATTGTTAATATATGGGGGTCAAAGATTGAAAACATACTGGCACCTTTTTGTCATAAGGTCTTTAATGAGGGATGGTATTCTAACACAACCCTATAGGGTTACAAGAACCTGTATTACATCATGATGGGTCCCTTTGATTATGACTGAAACAGACCAATTTCGTAGATTCCATGCTAGAAAGAATCACAAGTGTTCAGCAAATAACCACACACAAATAACAACCAGGTCAAATCTCATTACAAGAAACCCTCTTATAAAGAGGAAAAAACAACAACCCCAAAGTCCTTAATGGCACAAAAATATTCCCCCATCTTCTTTTTTTCTGGCTAATTGATTTAAAAAGAAACCGATGCAATAAAAATAATAGTCTGGGGCAACCCTTTGAAATCTTACCCAGTGACATTTGGTTTTGATATAAACCTAATACTGTAGTCATGCAGAATAAATTCATAATCAGAGAAGGAGATGTCAGTCACAGAAGACTCGGGTAGAGGTGATTTTGTTTTGTTTTAATTAATTTTTTGTGTTGAATGTGTGTGTGTGCATGTTTATGTGTGTTCACATGTGTGTATGGGAAAGCATGTAAATTTGTGTGAGTATGTGTTGAGGTCAGAGGTTAACATCAAGTATCTAATTGATTTCCATCTTATTTTTTTTGAGATGGTGAGATCTCTCATTGAAACTGGAGTTCATTTTCTGGGGCTGTGTGTTTGGAAATCCCTAAGGATCATCCTATCTCTGCCTCCTTAGTCCCAGAGTCATGAGGGCCTGCCACCATGCCTGGCTTTCTGTATGGGTGCTGGGAATCTGAACTTTGATTCTTAGGTTTCCCCGGGAACATGTAACCTGCTGGGCTATCTCTCAGCCCCCCTTTTTTTCATTTCTTTTTATTTGTATATAAGAAGGAAACTGAGGTTAAGGAGGAATAATAAAAATCAAAGTGGAAGAGGCTGGAGACATGGCTCCTCCATTAAGAGAACTTGCTATTCCTTCAGAGAACTAGAATGTAGTCCCAGAACCATAGCAAGCAGCTCAGAACTCCCTGTAACTCTGGCTCCAAGGATCCAAAGCCTGCTTCTAGCCTCCATGGGCATTAGCCTATACATGTGCAAATACACACACATACATACACATAAAGTTTAAATATATAAATTTAATATATATTTTACCTATCTATTATCTATCTACCATATATGTGTGTGTGTGTGTGTGTGTGTGTGTGTGTATCATCTGTCTATCTAAATGTTTGAGAAAGAGTCTTACTAAACAACCCTGGCCATAAAGGAACTTTCTATGTAGACCAGGCTGGCTTTGAACTCTCAGAGATCTGCCTGCCTCTACTTCCCCAGTGCTGGGATTACAGGTGTGTGCTATCATGCCTAACAACAACAAAAATAGAATAAATATTTTAAAAAGAAATATGGATAGAAATTTGATAGGAAAAAGAAAAGCAAGCAGAGAGGTTAAAACTCCCAAAACAAAATCAGTTCTTATTTCTTGAGGAAAAGCAAGCAGTTCCCACTACAGCAAGGATTTGCTTAAGCACTCAAGAAACAGGCATACACACATATATAGTTTTCCACTCTTCTGCAACTTCCAGCAGGTCATAGCTTCCCTGAATCTCCTTGATAAAATGATCTTCAGCACTGCCTGCAAGAAGTTGAGACCATCCTGCAGATAATGGCACACAGCGCCCAGGCCCAGTTCTGGATGCCCTGACCCTCCATGTGTTTGCTCTCTGGGCATTCCCATGCAGTTGGTGATCCCTCCCGGCTCAATACCCCACCACCCAAAGCACTGCTTCTTCTCATTTCCTTTCTCCATGGGGATTTATAGGAAGGTCAAGAAACAATACTCAGCTGGGTGATAGCAGCACACGCCTTTAATCCAGCACTTGGGAGGCAGAGGCAGGCGGATCTCCCAAGTTTTGTTTTAGGACCCCTCCTTCCCTCGCTTGGCTGCCTGCCACAGCCCGGCTCCCAGCCGCTTGGCTAGCTTATGCCCCGAAATAACAACATACAAACTGTATTAATTTAAACACTGCTTGGCCCATTATATCTAGCCTCTTCTTGGCTAACTCTTGCACCTGGACTAGCCCATTTCTAATAATGTGTGTAGCACCCCAAGGTGCACTTACCGGGAAGATTCTAGCCTACATCCATCCTGGGTCGGAGCTTCATGGCATCTGCTTGGGAGAGGAGAGCATGGCGTCTGAGCTCACTTCCTCTTCCTCCCAGCATTCTGTTCTGTTTACTCCACCCACCTATGTTCTAACCTATCAGGGCAAGCAGTTTCTTTATTGATTAACCAATGAAATCAACAGATATGACACTCCCACATCATCAGTGAGTTTGAGGCCAGTCTAGTCTCTAAAGTGAGTTCCAGGACTGTTAACAGAGAAACACTATCTCAAACAAACAAACAAACAAACAAACACAAAACAAACAACAAACAAAACCAGGACTCGAGGTGCAGGTACTCATCCTTTTGTTTTGCCAGATTGCTCCCTCAGGCCAAGACCCTGATATGATGCCCTGTCTACCTAGATCTGAGTTCACTTCGTGTAAAATTCTACTTTCCGATGTGGCGATACTTAGTTAGAGTCTCTGAGAGATGCTTAGATCATGAGGGTTGAGCCCCTGTGAGTAGGATTATGTCCTTACAATCAACACCCCAGAGAGCTGCCCTGCTCTTTCCATCATGTGAGGCAGTAGATCCAGGGAGCTGGCTGGAGTCACCAGAGCCCCACAGTGTGTTCTCTGTCATTCAGGAACAAAATACCACGTACTGCTGTGTGGTTCATGGAAAAGTCATTTATTTCCCACAGATCTGAGGCTGCAAAGTCCAATACCGGGGTAGTGGGAAACAGTCTGGAGACTTTCCACTCTCTGACTTTTGCTACCTCACATAAAGAACCAGGAGGTAGATGCAGGAGGCTCCTTGGGGCTCTCTACTCAGTGAGCCTACCCCAAATGGCCAATCAGAAACCCTGTCTCAAGAAACAAGGTGATTAGCACACGAAGAATGATACCTCACTTTGACCTCTGACTTTCATATGTACCAGAACACACATACACTTGCAACACACATATATCTACACTCACATATACTTGTGCATACACACACACACACACACACACACACGCCCACCCACCCCACAAGAATCTATGGCTTGACCCAGGGAGCCATGGAGCTTGGGGGTACAGACCTGGCTGCTGGGAATACCTACTTTGAATGCTTGGACATTAGGGAATGGCACTACTTGACAGGATTAGGAGATGTGACCTTGTTGGAGAAAGTGTGTCACTGGAGGTAGACTTTGGGGTTTCAAATGCTCAAGTCAGGCCCAGAGACTGTCTCTTCCTGCTGCCTGTGGGTCTGAATCGAGCCTTCAGCTGCTTCTCTAGCATTAAAGCATGATTAATAAAAGCTCAGAGACAGATATTGGAGTTCAACCTGAAGACCAGAAAAGCAAATCAGCCAGCCACTGGCTCTTACCGTGATCTCAGTCTGAAAATGGTGATCCTGCCTCCAGGAAACCTCAGAATGAAACAGATTGAGAGATGTCTCCTCCCATTTTATGATCTTTCTAGTTCTGGGGTGAAGGGTGTGCACCACTACTGCCTGGTTTCTATGGCAAGCTAGTGTGGCTACTGGGATTAAAGGTGTGTGTCATTGTTGTCTGGTCTGTAAGGCTGTCTTATGTTTCTGATCTTCAGGCAAGCTTCATTTATTAAAATACTAATGAAATGCCACTACGTAGCACCATGTCTACTTGTCTGCCACCATGCTTCCTACCCTGCTGATAATGGACTAAACCTCTGAAACTGTAAGCCAGCCCCAGTTAATGTTGTCTTTATAAGAGTTGCCATGGTCATGGTGTCTCTTCACAGCAACAGAACACTGACTAAGACACTTGGTCTGGAGATCGTAAAATAGTAGAAGGTTTCAGAGTCTTCCACAAGGAACATCTTAGTCTATCTCTTGGGAAAGGAAGATGTACATTTAGGTTTTGAGGAAGAGGAGGAACTTTGAAGATGAAGTTCTGGAATTTTCAGATCTAGCAGCCAATGAAATCACAGCTCATGGTTAATTCCAATGAGCTGAACTTGAAGCCCTTTGCTGAAGCTTCTGTTCCTAATTCATTTTCACATGAAGTAAAGGGGAGAGTGAATGTTTTGGAGATATTTATAAAGCATCATGAGATGCAGGCTATGCCAGACAGGATAAGAACCCTCCCAGTGCAGATAGACGAGAAAGTTCTCTAATCTGTATTCATTATATAGATATTTGTGGCTTCTAAGAAGAAAATTCATTATATAGTATAAAAGATAGGAGGGTTTGTTTGTTTGTTTGTTGAGACAGTGTTTCTCTATGCTATTGCCTTGATTGTCCAGGAACTCACTTTGTAGACCAGGCTAGCCTGCACTTACAGAGATCTACCTGCCTGTGCTTCTCTAGTGCTGGGATTAAAGGTATGCACCACCACACCCAGTTAGTTTAGCCTTTAAAAAAGATTTCATTAATTAATTAAAGTCTGGAACTTGCTATGTAAGAGCATCTCCCCTACTGAGTGCCGTGCACCACGCCCCCGTGTTGCACTCTGTGCGCTGGCACCCAGTTACCGAGCTTCAGGCAAGGGTGCTGGAGATTAAAATACACAGACACACACAGACAGAGAGACAGTGACACAGGTCATCCTTGAATTCCCCAAGAATGCCCCCTTTATTGTGTTCAGAGGCAGATAAGATAGAGATAGCCACGCCCCAGCCATACCCACCAGAAACCACTCTCCTGCCATCAGGAACTCCTGAAGGTCTCGTGCTCAGAGCAGCTGTAGGCACTCAGATCAGGGGATTACAAGAAATTCAGGATCTGGGGTCTCACTGCTCCCAACAACCATGATTTTATTTTATTTTTACTTGCATGTCTATGTGGGCATCTGTGCACATGTGAATGCAGGTGCCCTTGGAGGCCAGAAGAGGGAGTTGGATCTCCTGGAGTCACAGGCAGTTGTGAGCTGCCTGGTAAGAGTCCTGGGAACCACACCCAGGTCCTCTGCAAGAGCAGCATGAGCTCTTGACTACTAAACTTTCCATTTCAGAGTAAGCTTTTGTGTTCACTTCTCAGCACAGCCAAGGACAGGCAAAAGTAAATGTGGCTTAAGAATTCTTTGTGGCTCACAGAATCCCCTGAGTACTGAAAGGGTTTTGAGCCCATGTTTCTCCACAGTGGCCTCCTTATGATCCTGTATTTGTTGGGTGGTAATGAACTCTCCATCTCAAGGAGAAGTCCTCTCTGGCTTCAGTCTCATCTCTTTTAGTCTAGTGGAATATTCTCTTCCCATCTTACGGTCTTGCGGTATACTGGCTTTCTGATGAGCCCTTGACCAGATTAATGCTGAGCCTTGAGTCAAGAAGCCACGCAAGTGAAATAGACTCCCTACAGTCTCAGAGCATAATTTTACGGGTGGCCACAAGCAAAGGATGCTAAGTTTCCCACTGCTCTGTGAGGTGACCTGACCCCCACTGTGGCTCTGGAGGGTGACGGTTTGGGGTTGACAAGACTCTCCAGTGATTCTCTTTTCTTCTGCTTATGTGCACACTTGTATGTTCCTGTATGAATGTGGATGTATATGTGCTCACACATGCCTGCAGAAGTCAGAGAACAACTTTGGGTGTTATTCCTTGTCTCCTCCCTGTAGTAATAAGAGCGGTCACCCCGGCCACCCACATGGCTAGCTCTAGCTTATGCCCCGAAATAATTTCACGGACACTGTATTCTTTTAAACACTGCTTGGCCCATTTCTATCTAGCCTCTTCTAGGCTAATTCTCACATATTAATTTAGCCCATCTCTAATCATCTGTGTTGCACCCCAAGGTGCGCTTACCGGGAAGATTCTAGCCTACATCCATCCTGGGTCGGAGCTGAATCACCTCTGCCCAGGAGAGCAGAGCATGGCGTCTCTGTCTGAGGCGTCTTACCTCACTTCCTCTTCCTCCCAGCATTCTGTTCTGTTTACTCCACTCACCTATGTTCTAAGCTATGAGCCCAAGCAGTTTGTTTATTACTTAACCAATGAAATCAACAGATTGATATATGACACTCCCACATCACCTCCCATCTTGTCTGAGACTCAGTTTCTGGTCCACCAATGCTTCCAGGAATCCTCTTGTCTCTGTCTTCCATACCACAGCAGGGATACTAGGATTCCAGATGAGCACAAACACATTCGGTCTTTTTAGTGGGTTCTGGGGCATTTTCCCTTCCCAAGCCATCTCCCTAGCTGGAGACTGTTTTTTAATTGACAGATGGTAAAACTGTTGATGCTTTTGTGGTTGTCTCCAAACTGGAATCCTTGACTGTCATCATTCCCATTCTTAGAATATATCATGGGACATTCTCTCTGTATGCCTGTGCTCCAGGAAGAAAAAATAATTCTCCTGAGTGGTAAATTCTCACTAATCCCTGGAACAGACAGACTAGTGATAATGAAAACAGTAGGCCCACTTATTGCCCATCGACTAAGTGCCAGGCTTTGTGAAAAATAACATAACTATCTGTCACTTAATTTCCTCAATACTCTTAGGACAAACTCATTAATATCTCCACTGACAAAGGAACAGACTGGATCCAGAGACATTACAACTTCTGAAAATCTCTATAACCTCAAACCCCATGCCTACTTCCAACTACCAGGCTGAGCTCTGGCAAAAGAATGCCATTGACTCTGGAGCATGTAGAAGCTGCTGGTTCAGTAATATCCCATCCATCTCGTTAATGTCATCATGCCCCCAAGTGTAGGAGAGCTCCGCTGGAAAAAAATGTGTGTCATTAACTTTACAGATATTACTTATATGTTTATTCTATGATGCCAATTAGATATAGCAATTAGATATTTATTGGCTATTTATTATTAATTAGTTATTCATTAAATATTCATTGTGACTGTGTCAATTTCACCAGTGAGCTGTGCCCGGCCATGAATATCTGTCAACTCAGCTACAAAGGAGGCTGAGGCAGAAACATCATGAGTTCAAGGCCATCCTGAACAATGAAATGATACCTTCTCAAAATAAAAAAGAAAATAAGAGGTCTCTGGATGTATCTCAGTGATGAGTATCTAGTGAGAACTCTCAGTTCCATCCCCAGCACACGGGATCAAACAACTACAGGCTTCCCTCTCATCAGCAAGGCAGAGGACTTTTACTTTCTCCACATTCTTGTCTTTTTCTGGATCAGGTATTGCTTCTTCTAAAAATGACAAAATGATGGGAACTGATTATTATATCATTGAGGTTTTGATCTGCATTTGTTTATTGATAGGTTGCACAGCATATCAGCCATTTGATTTTCCTTTTCTGGCCATGGTCTGTCCCTGTGTTTTTCTCTTACTTATTTGTTCTCTAATTTTTAATGATTTATTGTATGTTATTACGTGTATGTGTGTGCTTCTGTTTTTATGTCTTTTTATGTTTGTTCAAGTACCTGCAGAGGCTAGGAAAAGCCACCTGATCTGGGTGCTGAGCACAGAACTCAGATCTGCAGAAATAGCAAGTGCTAATAACTGCTGTACCATCTCACTGGCCTCTGTTTGCTTGTTTTTAGGAGAAGAATAGTGCTCTATCACTCAGTCTGGTCTCAAACTCATGAGCTGAAGCAATCCCCCTGGTTCGGCTTCCCATGTAGCTGAGGCAACAGCATTGCATGCAACATTTTCTCTTGTACTGTTTGCCTTTGCTTCCTCCTATTCCTCCCCATTCCATTTTTTCCCTGATGCTGGTGATTGAACCAAGGGCCCTATGTGTAACAGCCAAGAACGCTACCTCTGACTCCATTCCACAGGAATTCTCAAACTTAACACAGTGGTTTCATTAGTTGTGTTCACTGCAAGTCTTTCTGCAAGTCTTGTCTCTGCTAATTTTGTTTGAGGCAACTTTCACAATCATGATTGTATACGCTTTTCCTTGTTGTCAGTATTTAAGCATCTTGTTTACAGAGTTGTTTATATTGTCTTCTAATGTAAGTTCTGACTTCACATTGAGGCCTACAGTATATCTAAAACGTTCTTTTCTCCATAGCTGGATGAATGACTGGGCTTTCTTTTTGCACAGAAGAACAATCCATTCTTGTACTCCTGTATGTATAACTGCATCTCTCTACACAGATCTGAAATGCTCTTCTCTGCTATCCAGCTACCATGCTTAAAAATGCTCATTCCTGACTTTATCTCCTCCTGTAGTACTAATTTAGTTAACATATCTTATAAAAGCGACTCATATTTTTAAGTCTTTAAAAGGCTTTTGTTAGTCTAGGTCATATATATCTTAGATTCAGTCTGTTAATAAACACCTAAACAGTGAAATTGTTGTCTGAGGAATTAAATTCACTGGTCTTCCCATCTTCAAGGTTTAAAACTGAAGCGTGCATTCCCAGAGGAGTTTATTCTTGAGTGTGATTGACTGGCAGTCACCAGAGCTAGACAGTCAAAGTAAACATAGTTTAACTGTTTTTATGACTATTTAAATAAAAGTGAGAGTTTTATTCAATTTGTCTAGGAAGCAGGACCACTATTCTATTGTTCAAAATAGAACGGTTTAGGGCCCTGAATTTCAGAACTGCCAGAGAAAGAATAAAGCCATTTCTGCTTAGAATGTGCTTTTTACAAAATCAGCCACCAGAGGGCAGAATGAGCACGAGCATCCTGGGTGAAGGACTTTACAGGGCGTCCATGTTACTTGTGAGCTTTTCCAAAGAACTAGCAGAAACTTTTTTAAAGAGATGTTTTACAGCCACTGCTGCTGGTTATCCCAGCTGAAGCCGCCCACATATCCTGAAAGAGAAGCTTATTTTGTAATTCTTATCAAACTTTGGACTTTTGTCACAAGAAAATGCTGGAGGGAGAGAGAGGGGAGAGAGACAGTGAAAGACAGAGAGGGACAGAGACAGAGAGAGACCGAGAGAGTGTGAGTGATAAAGAGAGAGAGACAGAGACAGAGAGACAGAGACAGAGAGAGAGAGAACACTAGCTCTAACTATGGAAGCCAAGTGACTTGCCAATGGTTTTGGTAATGTTTCTAAGGAGGCCATTCTCTTTCTGGCCACACTGTTTTGTTGTTTCTAATCAAGAAAAGTGGATGGGTACAAGCTTTGTGGTCTTGGAAACTGTGCTACCATTCCTTGAGGTCTTAGGTCAAATATCAAGAGCTTTCCAGTACTGATTTTTCTTTTCTTTTCCTTCCTTCCTTCCCTCTTTCCTTCCCTCCCTCTGTCTATCCCTCTCTTCTTTCTTTCTTTCTTTCTTTCTTTCTTTCTTTCTTTCTTTCTTTCGAAAGAAAATCACATCTCGAGAAACAAGCCACAGTGTAATTTTTCTCTTGGGGCTATACAGAGGAACCTGGACTGGGTCTACACACAATGAGCTGCACTGCCTAGGAATTCTTGGAGCTCTTACTTGTTTGAGTCTTTGTAGATATCACTGTCCTACTTTCAATTATTTGAACTTCATTTGGAAGAGATGCATTCATATTGGAGAAGTCATTATTCAGTTTTTAAAAGGTCTTTATGGTTTAAAGATGTTAGGACAGATTTTTTTTTTTTTTGGTTTGGCTGTATCTATAGCGATGTGATTAAGGGGATTATTGACTTCGTATAGAACATCTGTGAGGCCTTCCTTGATTTCCTTGGGAATTTCTCCTAGTTGTCCTCATGGCAAAGACATCATCTCCTCCTGGAGGAGATAACCAAGCAATATCAGCAACACCACCCCTTCAGTTTGCCCCTGACGTTGTGATTAAATAGTTCACGTGCTTAAATAGTTCCCACTGAACCACAAGGCCACTGAAAACAAAAACCTTATGCTTGGCTACTTCTGTGAGTCCAGAACCAGCACTGAGATGGGTGTGTGTCAAAACTCAGCCACCTTGAAGTCTAGTTCGGGGCTGTCTTTTCAGGTCTCACACATCATCTCTGGGAGGCCTTGATGAGAAGCACCCAGCCACATGGTATAGCCACATTACGAGGCTCTGGTGTGCGTGTTCTTCAGAGTCCTGTGGTATCCAAAAACTGATTTACACAAGCTTAAATCCAAGCCTTCTGACACTTCAAAAAGTTGAATTTTTCTCATTCAACATGATAAATGGCTTTCGTGTGCCTAGACTTTTAAGGTTTATATCCTGGGAGGGCAAAGGAGGGTAATGAAAAGAACATGGCCTCCTGGGTCAGTCAGTAGATGCTTACATATTGGTTGCATGCATGAAGGAATGGTTTGAGGGGTACAGATATAATACATGCTACAAATAATGCTTGCCTTGAGTGCTTTGCTAAGTGCAAAGTTTTATCATGTTTACTCTTTTTTTAAATATTTATTTATTATGTATACAATATTCTGTCTGTGTGTATGCCTGCAGGCCAGAAGAGGGCACCAGACCCCATACAGATGGTTGTGAGCCACCATGTGGTTGCTGGGAATTGAACTCAGGACCTTTGGAAGAGTAGACAGTGCTCTTAACCTCTGAGCCATCTCTCCAGCCCCTCATGTTTACTCTTAATGACTCCTGAGGTAGATATCCTTGTTAGCCCCATTTTGCAGGTAAGAAACTTGAAGCTCAGAGAGATTAGTAATCTCTGAAGCTACAGAATTAGTAAAAATTTGAGTCTTGATGGTAACCTGGAATTTTGGCTCCGAAACCATAGCTTTTACCCCCTGTGTTGAGTTGTGCTGTAGAATGCTTTGGGTAAAGAATGGGTGACGGTGCTGAGAGCCTTGGAGAAACCTTTTCTAATATTACACATTACATGTATGTGTCTGAGTGTGTGTGCACGTGCGTGCATGCCTGCTACCGTATCCCTTCATTGACTACCACATCTACATGTCTTTGTTTTTGTTTTTTCATTGAATTCTGGGGATTGAATTCAGATCCTCATGCCTGCAAGATAATCACTTTACTGACTGAGCCACCACCATCATCATTGCCGCCCTGGCCTTAAAATTATTCTTCGATGAACTAATGTAGAACAAAAACAACTGATGACCGTACTTGTTCCATTTCCTGGCTTTTCTGATATTTCTCTAGTAAAGAGAAGTCTGCATCCAATGGAGACAGAATTCCAAGCTTCTTAGACCTTGGGCTTTTTGGAGTGTCAGGGGAAACCTCAGAGCAAACTGGGCTTTCAAGGAGAGGCTGTCACCACAAGGACTTTCCTCTCATCTTCTCCCAATGGCGTTTGACGTTCCTTGACGATCCCTTGTCGGAAACGGCTCCAACCGGAGGGAGCAGCTCTGGGAGATGGGTTTGTAGCCAGAATTTGTCCTCCTAAATCTGGCCCAAGCGATAGAAGGCATCTTTGGCCTGGAGAAGTGTAATACAAAGAAAATCCTAATTGCTACAGCTAAGTAATTAGAAGATCCAACCTATAAATCAGAGTGCAGCAACCCCTTTAATTACGTGGACAATTAAGTTGGTGAGTAACACACTCTCTCCCCGGCTGGGTATATTTAACAGCCAGGGATGGCAACAAGTTTCAAGCTGATTTATCATGATTTTGTTTGGCCAGATGATTTTTCTGCATTTAAATGTGTTTTGTGGTTACATATTTGCTGGGAACAAACAATGCTTTTCCCAGGTAGTGCAGCACGCAGAGGGCTGGCTGCAAGACTTGTTTACTATTCCTTCAGGCCGCTCCAAAATCAAACAACATTATGTACTTATTTTTAAGTAGCTGCACAAAATCTTAAACAGTCTTCCTTGGAGTCCTTCTTCCCCCTCCACCCCCGCCAGTGTGTACACACACAATGAAATGTTTGGAAAAAAATTATTTTCTTGAGTCTCATTTTGAGAGCTGGGTGTACAGTTTTGCTATGAAAGTTTAACAATGGCGTGATCAGAAACACCTACTAATTCTTAGGTAGGGGTGAAACTCCGAGGAGCTGAGGGTCACACATAGGTGGTGTTAAGGTGCTATGTATATACAGTCTTATGTTAGGCATAGCACAGAAATTTAAAACTGTATTTACTGAGACTGGGGAGACGGCTGGTGGGGCTGGGTAAGTGAGCTTGTGGTGCACGTGTGAGGACTTGAGTTCAAATCCCGAGATCCCATTTATGAAGCTGACTGTGATCATGCTTAATGCCTGTGATCCCAGTGATGGGGAACTGAGACAAGAATGAATGGGGCTTGTTGGCTGCCAGTCTAGCTCAGGTTTGATGAGAGACACTGTCTTAAAAGAATAAGGCAGAGAATGATAGAATGAGGCCCCGACACTCTTCTCTGGTTTCTGCATGCATGCATGGGTACACGCACCTGCACACACACACATAATACCACATGTATAAGTACACAGTAAAAAAAAGCATGTTTATTTATAATACTATAATAAAGGTGCCAGTCATGCTTTCTAAAATTTATGTTAAGACTCCGTTAGGGCTGTAGAAAGACACCAGGCTATTTTTGTATACTGCGGATGAGGATTAGAGGCACTGCATAGAAGGCCTTTAGCCTAAGATCTGGGATACAGGCCACATTAAGTGCTATTGCAACTATAACCAGAATCAATACTGGGCTCATCTGTGCAACCCCTTCTCACAAGGTCAACAGAGGACTAGGACACTGACCAATGTGTTTTCCTTTTTTAAAAAGATTTATTTTATTTTCAATTATGTGTATGAGTATGTATATACATGTGAGTGCAGATGCCAGTGGAGGCTAGAGGTGTCAGAGTCCTTGGGGGGCTGGAGAGATGATTCAGTGGCTGAGAGCATTTGCTGCTCTTGCAGAGGACCAGAGTTTGGGTCCCAGTACTCATGGGTGCACTTGCTTTCTTTGCCCCAGAAGGGCCCGGTGTTTCACCTTTATGATTGGCATCACCCATCATCATAGAGCAAAAGCAAGGCCAGTAGCCAAGTGCCAGGGAATTTTCCCCTTTAGGAAGAGAAGTGGAAGATGGGATGCTTGTAGGTGAATTATCTGGGTGGCATTGTCCTGACAATTATACATTTGACGGATACAGTTTATTTTAATTCGGTTAGGGTATTGGAGTATGGGGCTTTGTAGAAGAAAATGGCGGGGAAGTGTGAAAACAGAGAAGGCTGTGGGAGAAGGGGAAAAAAGCCAGCCAGGAGGATCATGGAAGGTTCCAAAGTGGTTCCAAGGGAAGGGAAGATAATGAGGTCTCAAGGGGACCCTGGATCTCACAGTTTTGTGGATAATGTTAATAATGAACAATGGGTACAAGTGGAACACCCCTCATTGATTCTTACTGTCCCAAGCACGTTCACACATTTCTATTTATTCCCGAATTGGCCATAGGAGGTAGAACTTTTCTATCTCCATATCGAAGATGGATCCACTGAGGTCTCAGGGACTCATCACCCAGACAAGCTGGCCATGAGGGTAGATAGGTGTGCTTGCCTAGGCTTCCAAGGACCTTTTTCGAAAATGCGGCTTCATCTTCCAGAATTCAGGTCTTTCAGAAATGAATCAAGGAGACTCTTGGTTGTAGCTGTCCCCAGAACTGAGGCCTACAGTGCAGTATTGTTTGTGCCAAACAAAGGAGAGGGACAAGAAAGGTTGCCCTGTGGTGTGAAAAATGTTACAGTACTTGATGGGAAAGCAGGCACCTTTCTGCAGCCATCTGGAAAATTCAGGAGCATCCCCACAATAGACCCTGTGCTAGTTGGGCTAGTAGTGGATAGCTGTGTAAGTAGAAGAACTGTCTGTCCTGAAAGACAAGCCAAGAGAGTTTAGTGGCGGTATAGGGTGAACAGAGACTGCCTTTTGTTCTCTTGAAAATCCAGTTTTTGGGAACATATAAGACATATATTTAGAATAAACCCTCAAAGAATTGTATCAATACCAGGGTTGGGAGGAAGTTTAGATGATAAAGTGTCTGTGGCGAAAATATGAGGACCTGAATTTGAAGACACCTGTGTAACAAGCTAGGTGTGGTGGTACATGCTTGTGATCCCAGAGATGGGGATGTGGGGACAGGAGGATTCCTGGGACCCTTTTGTGAGCCAGCCTAGCTAAATTGATGAGCTATAGTTTCTAGTGAGAGACCCTGTCTCAAAAATCAAGATGGTTGTTTCCTTGGAAGAACACAAATGCTTTCCTCTGGTCACTCTATCCATGTTCAACCCCCAAAGAGAATTCCACCAATATTCCAAAACCAAAGGATTTGTGGTAAAAATGCCAGGAACATTGTGTCCTAGGAGCAAGGCACCACAGCAGGACTGAAAAGGAAGGATCAGTCATGACCAACTGCATTCGTTTTGCTGTTATTTGATGTCAGTGTCTAAAGGGTATGAGGACTTGTTGTTCTGGCTTATGGCTTGTTTTTTTAAAAATGCTACTGAAACCCAGAAACACTAACCCTAAGCCAGTTGCAGCCTCAGGGGATCTTATTCCCCCCCTCCCCCCGCCATACATCAGGATCATTACAGTATTTCTTGGTGGCACTTGAAACAAAAACAGAGGAACCATAGCAGAAGGTCCATTTGGAAAAAGATTTCTCTAATGCCTTTTTTCATACTCGATGCCTGACTTTGGATTAGCATCCCAAATGCAGGTTGACTCCTTCTGCCTGGGTCTGACTGGGAATCTGTTGAGGGCTGTCTGTCCTATTTAATGCTGGGAATTTCACAGGCGGTAAACAGCATCTGGGCATCGCTACCTCCTTTGATGTTTAGCACAATTTACAACGAAAGCTTTGGGAGACATTTAAAACCGTGCAAGGTCCTAAATCATTAAAGGAATGTGGTGCTAGACTTAAAAAATGATAATTGAATGCATTCAACAATAAAGCTGCCAAATTTTAGTAGCCAGTTGCTAGAGGCTCTTTGGAAGATACCAAGCTAAACTGGAGAGATGAAGAAGAAAAGAATGAAGAAAAGAAAGAAATCATCAGAAAAAAATAAAATCATAAAACTTTGCAAATAAAAAATTGCTATTTTATAAAACAAACACGTTGAACCAAGGAGAAAAATGAAAAAAAAATGGATTACCTGACAGCATTAAAAATATTAAGTGATCAGAATGTAGTCACCCTGAGCACTACTGGTGTTTGGCTGCCTGGAACTCCTTCTCTGTTCCTTTCACAATGTTGGGGCAACATTTCTAATAGCTCCCCCTTCGCAGAACTGAGGGCTTAGTGTAAAATTGTAAAATTTACTTTTATTTTTAAAATTATGTGCATGGAGAGATGGCTCAGCAATTGAATATTGGTTGATCGTCTGGAGACCCTGATGCCACTTTTAGTCTCTGTCGGCATCATGCAGGTGCGTGGTACACAGACATGCATGCAGGCAAAACACTCGAGCACATAAAACAATCATAACAATTTGTGTGTGTCTATATGACGGTTATGTACGTGTGAGTGCAAGTACCCATAGAGGCCAGAAGAGGGCCTTGAGTCCTTTGGAGCTAGAGCTACAGGTATGAGCTGCCTGACATGGGATCTGGGAGCCAAACTTGGGCTCTATGCAACAGCAGCACATGCTATATCCACTGAACCATCACTCCAGAATGGCAAAAATATGTTTAAGATACTTTGGGAAATTTCCAAAATTTCCAAATTTCTGGAAGGTATTCAAAGATAGGCAAAAGGGGAAAATAAAGACCCATCTATTCTGTTTTTTTCTCTCATAGCATTCTAAAAGCAAATCCCAGAACATTTTGTTTTCTTCCATTGCTGGGGAATACAACAAACATTTTAACAACAGTGACTCTATAATAGCGTACCACACCCAAACTAATGCACACGATGCCTTAATACTAAATATAAAGGGACTGTTAGCATCTCTACTTTTCTCATAAATGTGAAGGGTTTATTTTTTAAGTGTCTTCCTTTGTTTATTTGGGTCTAGCTTTGGTCTGAACTGTTTTGTTTTCCATAAGAGCACACATTATTAGGTTTGTTAAAGCTTCTTTTCTGTTTAGTTCTCCATCTCTTTCTTTTAAATTTTTTTTTCATTTTTGTTTGTATGTATATGGCATGTGTGTGTCCGTGTGTGTGTGTGTGTGTGTGTGTGTGTGTGTGTGTGTGTATGTGTGTGTGTAGGCTGGAGGTTTGTGTATCTTTCTCAATAGTTTCCCATATATAAGATACTGAGGCACATCTTTCTTTAGGTTGGGAAAGTTAAGAAAACCAGCCTACAAATTGCAATCCCAGAGAACTTAAACAACAATGAGGACACTAAGAGAGACATGAAATACATAGATCTAATCTACATGGGAAGTAGAAAAATACAAGATCTCCTGAGTAAATTGGGAGCATGGGGACCTCGGGAGAGGGTTAAGGGGAGGGGAGAGGCAGGGAAGGGAGCAGAAAAAATGTAGAGCTCAATAAAAATTAATTTAAAAAAAAGATACTGAGGCGGTAGCTCTCACTTGACACAGAGCTTCATGGTTTGACAATTCGAGCTAGCCAGATTGCCCTAGGGATCTCCTGCCTCTTCCTCCTGATCTCTACGATCACAGGCAGGCCGCCATGTCTGCCTGGCATTCTTATGGGTGCCAAGGATCACAACTCTGGTTCATCCTTGTGCTTGTATAGGAAAACACGTTACCTACTGAGCCATCTACCTAGCCCTCTTTCTTTTAATATATTTTATTTTGCACCCTTTAATATATAAATTTAAATCTGTTTTATGCATTTCAACTCAATGAAGTTATCCTTCTGATGCTCAAATTGTTGGAGGTTGGCCAGTGGAAGTTTTGACATTGGCTCTTAAATCCTTTAACAAGGCCCTGCCTGTGATGTCCATGTTAATCCAGGCTCTCATCTCTTTGTTTTCTACACTCTCCTATTGCTCCAAGGGGCCCTGTTTTGGTGTTTGGAGACCACACTCTTTTTAAGGTGCTCTTTCTCACAGAGCACCTTAAATATATAAGGTCATTATTTCTCTCTAACCTTTTTACAGTGGGTGCTATAAATGGGAAATTTTAAAGATAAAACATAGTGAGTTTATACCAATTCTTCTTATGTAAAATCAGGGTTACAGGACTTTTATGGAAAGCTTTTGCTTTACGACTGTGTCTCTTTTTATCTTGGCATGAATATTGAATTATCTATCCTCATGTTGGTACCTCTACTGCCATTTTGCTGCATGAATCATCACTGAGCATATTCCTTAGGAAAAGCTCAGAGGAAAAAATATTCTGAGGTCTTTTATCTTCACACTAACTATGTATTTGTACTTTAACATAAATTTGACTGGTTATGAAACATAAAATCACATTAATTCTTTGATTATCTTGATGGTATTATTTCATTTGGGCATAAGGTCCAACTATTCACCATTTAAGGATAATCTTACATTCTTTCCAAGTGACTTGGTCTTTATTTCGAACAGAGGGTTTCATTTAGCTTCTTGATTTTTCTTAAAGTCCAGTAATTTTTATTGTTGTTTAATGTGGTTTAATTTTTTTAGACAGAGTTTTTCTGTGTGGCCCTGGCTGTCCTAGAACTTGCTCTGTAGACCAGGCTGGTCTCAAAATCACAGCCATCCTCCTGCGTCTGCCTCTCAAGTTCTGGGATTAAAGATGTGTGCCACCACTGCCTGGCAAATCCAATAAAAATAAAATTATATTTCAGTATTGTTTTCCTTCCCTCCCCCTTCCCCTTTCTCCTTCCCTCTTTGCCTCTCCCTCCCAGGCTATGCCTTTCAATATGTGGTTCTAAAGCTGTGGTTCTCAACCTTCCTAACCCTGTAAATCTTTAACACCATTCCTCATGTCATGGTGACCTCCAACCAATTCTTTCATTGCTACTTCACATCATTGCTACTGCTATGAATTGTAATGATCTGATATGCAAACCCCAGAGGGGTCATGATGGGAAGGTTGAGAACCACTGCTCTAGAGGATTTGGGGGGAGTTTGTTTCAGGAAAATGTTCTTGAATTCTCATTTCCAGTATTTGATCTCCTCGGCTGCTTCTTTATGTTTTCTCGAGAATGGGAGCCTTAATTACGTGTTACCTTTTTCTTCCTATCTCCTAGATCTGTCATTAAAGAATCTTTCATGCCTTTATTTCATTTTAACATTTTGTCTTTTTGCCTTCTTTTTCACACAGCACTATGCACTATGGTTGTCTTAGGCACTTTTTTCCAGTTTTTTCTTCATGCATAAAGTAGTTATTATTTTATTTCTAACTTTTCTTGACTTCTGCAGCCTCAATTCTGAATCTTATATTTTCAGTCACTTTCTGCATTTTCTCTAGTTCACTGTAAAATGTTAGCTGCCTTTCTCACCAGCTTTTGTGGGTCTATTTTACCACTGACCGCTTCTTTTAAAAGTGAAAATTTTGTGTGAGGGACTCTGCCATGAGCCTCTTGTCTTGGTCACTATTGTGTCCCATTAGTTTTCTTTGACTTGATAGTGGGACGGGACAGTCAAAGGGTTTTCCCCTGGCTTCTCGGCTCCAGAGTTCCCTCTTCATCCCCCATCTCTTCTTTCCTCTTTCTACTCTGTGTTCTCTTCCTCTTTCTTCTTCCCCATTTACTCCCCACCCCTCCATTTAAGAATACAGCTTCATGCTGCACAGCTGCCTGCCCACAGCTTCCTAGGGCTTCATCCATACAGTTGTCTGCCCACAGCTTTGTATAGATATTTCCTTTGGTGGTCCTGTCATCTTCTGGATTACATTTCTCATCAATGAGATACTTTCTCCTGCATGAAAATCTTGCTGTTTATTTAGGGAGTTCAATTCAGATATTCCTCACAAGCTCTTGTACTCTCCTGAGAACTGGAGTGGGCAGGATCACACTGTGTCTACCTACCTCTGATAATCCTATTCTTTTTTTTTTTTATTGAGCTCTACATTTTTCTCTGCTCCCCTCCATGCCTCTCCCATTCCTCCTTTAACCCTCCCCCAATGCTCCTAATTTACTCAGGAGATCTTTTTTTTCCTACTTCCATTGTAGATTAGATCTATGTAAGTCTCTCTTAGTGTCCTCATTGTTGTCTAAGTTCTCTTGATTGTGGTTTGTAGGCTGGTTTTCTTTGCTTTATGTTTAAAAAAACCACCTATGAGTGAGTATATGTAATAATTGTCTTTCTGTGTTTGGGTTACCTCACTCTAAATAAAGTTTTCTAGCTCCGTCCATTTGCCTGCAAATTTCAAGATGTCATTATTTTTTCTGCTGTGTAGTACTCCATTGTGTAAATGTACCACATTTTCCTTATCCATTCTTTGGTGGAGGGATTCGTAGGTTGTTTCCAGGTTCTGGCTATGACAAACAAAGCTGCTATGAACATCGTTGAGCACATGTCCTTGTAGCACAATTGAGCATCCTTTGGATATATGCCCAAAAGTGGTATTACTGGGTCTTGAGGAAGGTTGTTTCCTAATTTTCTGAGAAATTGCCACACTGACATCCAAAAGGGGCTGTACCAGCTTACATTCCCACCAGCAATGCAGAAGTATTCTCTTTATCCCACAATCTCTCCAGCATAAATTGTCATCAGTGTTTTTGGTCTTGACCATTCTTACAGAATGGAATCTCAGAGTTGTTTTGATTTGCATTTCTCTGATGACTAAGGATGTTGAACATTTCCTTAAGTGTATTTCAGCCATTTTAGATTCCTCTGTTGAGAGTTCTCTTCTTAAGTGCATCTGATATACCACAGCTTCTTGCTATGCAGAGACCTGGTAGAATTTGTGACTTTGAACGTAGTCGTCTGCTTGGTATTGATGGGAGTACTAATCACACACCCTAGATTTATATCTGATGCCTAGGTGAAGACATAACAAAGTAATGATGGGTCAGATGGAAAAGAATTGTGTAGAACCTGAAGTCTGGGGAGGGCAAAGTGGAATATTTGTAGGGTGTAGGGTGTTACTTTTGAACCAAATGGTCAAAGAAGGTGTCTGAGGTGACCCTGACAGCCCAAGGGGAGAAAGGCTCAGACTGTACAGCTACAGGGCCACTTCCAGAGAGGGGGAATGAACCTGCTGACCTGATTGGACCACAGGGAGTTAGTGAGCCTAGAACTGGATGATGGGTGGGAAGGGGTAGAAGCCGAAGTAAGACAACTGAGGCTCTCAAGGAAGGCTTAAGTAACTGGTCTCAGGTCTCAGAGATCACTGAAGAGAACTGGACTTTTCATCGGAGTAAGCTAAAAATTGTGAGCTGAGGTTGCTCTCTCAGCATACACAGAAGAGGCAAGGTATGCGGATGGAAGCTGGGAGTCACTGCCATTTCGCTAAGGGCACATAAGGAGGGGTGGAGTTGTTTGGGTCTTGGGAGGCCCAGTTTGGGACTCAGGGGCCTATAGGCTGTTTGTTCTCCTAGAGTCAAAACTGCCTGACTCTCCATGGGAGTTTTAACAGTGTGCTACTTTTATGATAATTACCCACTGTGGATTTATAGGCATCCTGCATTTGATGTAATAATTTATGAACCGACGACTTCAATTCACGCCTTTCATCTTAAGATTTTGAAGACGACGACAGTTTCTACTCTGAAGAAGCCAATTAATTAATTTGATCCTAACCTTAATCACCACGTCCATTTCAGAGCTGGTTAGACTGAGGCTGTGTGATGCAGCGAGGGGGCCCTGGAGCTCTCATGTCCAACTGTTCCCCCCCCACACACCCATACCCACGTGTCACAAGCAGATTAGCTTTGGACCTTGTAACTTAAAGGTGGATGGAAATGGTTTGGTCTGAAATATTTGTGGAACATCATTACCATTTGTGTGTGTGTCTCGCACATGTGAATGTGATTGTGCCCAGGTGTGGAGGTCAGAACACAGCCCCAGACGAAAATCGATCTGAGGCCTCCTCCTCTGTCTATGACAGGATAGTAGGCCCCTAAGCTTATGGGCATCCTCCTACCTCTACCTCCATCCTCTAGTGCCCTGGGATTGCAGATGCACACTACTCCATTCGGCTTCATGTAGGTTCTTGCGGTTCAAACACAGGACCTCATATTTGGGTGGCAAGAGTTTTACCCACTAAGCCATTTCCCACAGCCCCAGATAGGACTTCTAATAGAAAGTAGAGTTTCCCTTTCCACCTAAACTCAGAAATGAAGATTCTTGAAACCCCCAACAGTGGGGCTATTTTATACTAATTTAATACAAGCTGATTTCAATTCTACATTTGGAGAGACAAAGCGAGAGAGGGGAGGTAGGAGGTGTTACCACGGGAAGCCAGTTGTGTATAAGCCAGTTTTGCATAGCACAGCAGTACTGCCTTCCACCCACCTGCGGTCATCTGCATTGCTGGCCCAGTGTCCTCAGTGATGTTAGGCCTGCTGGGTCCTCATCAGGCAGCTTAGTTCCCTTACCAAGAATCTCAGGTTCCTAATTTCTGTCACTACCTCATCTACAAAAAGGAACACTTGGTTTCTTTGCTGGAATAGCACCTACTAGGCTGTGGTCTGAGAAGCCAGCGCTTCCTGCAGAGGCAGGTTCAAGGGCTGGACCTTATGGGGGACTGGAGGCATTTTCAAGAGTAGTATGACTTTATATAGTATGCCCTTCTTATTTCCACTTTTTGCTGTGGGATCTCAGGTTAAGGGCTGGGAACTTCTCAAGCGTATCTCAGAAGTGTGTACTCCCAAGGAGTAGACCTTCAAGGCCAGTGCACCTTTGTCTAGTTTACCTTGACTGATGTCTTTAATGTCTTGACTAAAATCATTGACCTGTGTCTGCTTTGATGCCTACATGGAGAATCCCTCCAGGGATTTAGGAAAGCAAATGAGTCAATAACTCTTTGGACCCAGTGCAGGCTTTAAAAGTTGTTTTCCTGTCACTTATCAATGTTTTCTGCTTTCTTGGGAGGAGGGATGCAAAGCAGAGCCAGGCACGGACTGGTGTGTGTTCTCTTATTGGTCCAGGTTTCAGGAGCAGGCCAGCTGGCTGATGAGGGGAATGAAGAGCCCAGTGAATGCTGCTTATATTGCTTTCCTTTTCCTGTTCAACCAGAACTCAGAGGGGTAGCATCTGCAGGCCTAGCTATCATGGGCTTTCAGCGTCTTGGATAACAAGATAAAGGGCAAAGCTAAATTTTCTTGTGCCAAGAAGATCAAATCCAGGCTGCAGAGAGTGGCTAATGGTACCCATTAACCTCTGTCCGTGCTAGAGTCCTTCAGTGGGAATTTTGCCAGAAGCAGCCCTGAATAGAAAACAAGGTTTGGCTGGCTCCAGATAACCATAGGATGGGGAGTATGGAGATTTATAGGAAAAGAAGCTAAGCTGTTCCATGCTCAGTCCAAGAGGATGAACTCAGGGCTGGTTCCAGTACGCGAGGAACTGATGTGATCCTGGCACATGCTTGGTCCCACAGAGAAGAGGACAAACGCAGTTCCTGCTTGTTGGGGTCCAGAGCTGGCTGTCTGCCAATTCAGACAGCAAGTGTGTGCGCACGGTGGGCCAAGAGATAGTTATCCACCTTCTGAGCATTGTTGCCCTGGTGCCCACTCTCGACATCTGGGGGATTCATGGGCTTCTACTGGCACTCAGACTTGACTCTGTTCTCCATGCTGGTGAGAAACGTAAAGTCCCCATGTGTGAAACGAGGAATGCATTGAGCCTGCAATGTTGTCTACTTTGTGGGGTAAGGGTTTGGAGCATGGATCACCCTGAGTGTCATTTGAAAGTTTGTAAAGCTCCAAAACCACCCCATAAGAAACCCTTCTCCTCTTTGGTGGGTTAGCAAGCCTGGGTTAGTTTCTCAGCGAATGAGTCTGTGAACTAATGATTGTGAGTGTTCACTATAACCAGTCAAATAGTCTCAAACTTCACCCAGTTTGATAGAGCAGTTGCTAACAAAAGCCATCTAACCCCCAAAGCAAAGAGCCATGAAATGAGGCCAAGAGCCAGAGAGGTGTCTCTGTGGAGTAGCAGGTGCCTACTAGCTGAACAATTCACTATTAGCAGAATGGCTGCTTCTGAATCTTGTAGTATGTGACTCCCACACCCAGTCTTTTATGCTATCTACAGTCTTTAATATTAGAGAAGCCTGATAACTTCTTGCAGGTTTAATATTTGGCTTTTTGTAAAATATGAAATATAGCAGGTAAGCAAAATCCTAGGCTTGTCCCATTCCGCCTGCCTTTTAAGATAGAGAAATAAAGTGCCGATTATTTTCAGAGGGACTTTTAAAAAGGAAATCTAATAAGTAGTACTTTAGTGGGTGAGCTTTAGAACAGTGTGGTTCTTTTTCTAGGTATATTTTTAACGATGTATTTGTGTGTATCTGCGAGTGGATATGTGCAGGAGAGTTCAGGTGCTCAAGGAGGCCGGAAGGTGTTGGGTTCCTGGAGCCAACTGGGTAGCCCCGAGAACAGTATTTTTAATGCTAAGCTGTCATTCCACATAGTTCAAGACCAGAGTGAAGAAAATAACGGATGAGACAGAACAGGAAGGAGCAGAGAATCTCATATGCAGCAAAGAAAAATCCCTTCCCGAAACACTGCCTTTGTGGGATGAAGGTGTGAGTGGTTACGGTAGAAAATGTGTCCCTTGTGGCAGTCCACAGTCAAGAAATTTTGAAAGTTATTAATTATGAATTCTCCCACCACGTCAATACCTGGACCAGGACATTTCGTTCTATTTGATTTCATTTTCTCATTTGTAAATTGTGACCGTTATCTATAAAACCTTTATTGTCTTCAAAGTCTAAAACTAAGAAAGTCTCCCCTATTAATTTCAGCATTCAATAATTATTGATCCTAAACTGCTCTAGTGCAGAGTCAAGCTGATCGCCCTGAAGTGTGTGGGACCTGGACAAAAAGCCAGGAGATGGAAACTTCTTTACTGATCTGACTTGATTCAATGACACCCTTTTGAGTTTCCAACATGGCTTTTTTACTAGACTCCTCTGATAACATCACAATTATATCGAAATTACACTTGGGTGGTGAGGGGTGGGATGGGGAGGGGTAACTTATAGCCTTGGCGAACTTGGATTTGGAAAGTAACTTCCAGGTAATACTGAGTTTCTGGTAGGTGTTATGATGACGAAACTCTTCCAAAAACTTTAATTTAGTAAGAACTAAAGAGGTCAAGAAGCCAGGGCTCCAGCTAGAGAGCTAAAGAGTGTCTTACTTCTGGATCAAGATTTTTTTGAAACAGTCTTTTAAGCTATGGACTGTTTTATTCACAAATTCGCAACAGCATCACTTGAGGAAGTGAAAGTACCACACATTGTCTTGTGGGCCTCCTTAGTTTTTCGGGCATATTCCTTCAAGTTAATATCTTCCTCACTCAAGTTGACATCATCCAGAAACTTCAGACTGAGGCTGGAGAAGCCAGAAAATGTTTAAACTAAGAAATAAATTTGGCTGTAGAGCTCTGTGGATTCCCAGGAAGGAAAGTGACTTCAAGTTTTTAAACTTCATGTCTGGATCTAAACTTCATGTCTAAAGCAAGGAAGGGGCATGTGTCCGTGATGATCACCTGTGTTCACTGCTCATCCCGCCGGTGAAGAGATCATCACCCAGGTGGCAGAACTGGAGGGAAATCTGCAAAGCCTTCCGTTTCACACACTTATATTTAGTACCATTTTCAGAAGAGAGGCAAGGAGACTCTCATTTTCACCTCCCTTTTGTCTCTTGACACAGATTCCAAGCAGAGAGTTTTCCTGTTTTCCAAGATCTAATAACTTACTGGCCACTGGGCGGTGGGGCTTTTCTTCATGTTGTCTTTTGTAGTATTGAACTTCAGGATACCTATCTATGTCATACATGAATCTGCCCTTTTTATCCACGTCCCAGTTCCCTTAGAACTCAAGGCCACAGATGCTTTGACATCCAAGAAAAGTTAGGGAGACTTTTATTAGCTTTGATTTTGACTCCATTCTCATAAATAAGGCAAAATGTGTCATTCATAAGAACAGCCCAGAAGAACAGTCGCCAATTATAATATAAAACAAGAAAATGATGCCACAGAAACAGAGGTCTGGCTATGGCAGATGCCCTGTCAAAGGACTGATTTATAATCTGGAAACACAAGCAGCAAGAGAGGCCCACCAGCTAGAACTGCATCATCCGAGGCAATCAAATCCTGCAAATATAAAGCAATTTTGTATTCCTATTTCCAAGGGCTCCCCACAATAAGGACTCTTGTATGCCCAAGTTTAGTATTCAGAGCAGAAACCACAAACCCTAACAGCCCCTCCTGGTCAAGATAGTTAATCACAGTTCCCAGACACAGGCCGGCTGTCAGAGCATCGCTCCAAGCGGCTGGGGATTTGCCCGTGCGTCAGCTTCTTTCTCCGAGAGCTAGAAAACGATGGTGGGTCAGGCATCCATTTGCTTTGTATATTGATATAATTTCATCAGAATTTATGATGTGGGAGTTATTGCACGGGCAAGAAATGTAATCTAACCTTCATCTCACACAATGCGGCAGAGATATTAGGTTCTCCAGAAAATATATCCTGACTTGTTGAGTCAGATTATGCACATGCTGTCCTAATGGGCTTCAATATTTCCTTGGACAAGTCATTGCTATTTGCGTGTATATTAAATTGGCTTGTGTAGAAATTCTATTTTTTAAAATAAGTAATGAAGAATTCTAGTGCTGTTACTTCTTTTCATTTTTCTCAAGTTCTGGCATGTGCGTGCATTCTGGTAAATTTTAAACATCTGTGTATAGCTTATCCTAATTTCTTCAGCTCATATTTGGATTCTTAATATCTGACTATTGCAGTGGCGTACATGCATGATTGTCTTTAAACCTTATGATGAGTTCACAGAACCCCGGTCCCGAGCTAGAGGACATGTCAACAGCCTTCCAAGACTATCTTTATAGATGATTATCACACCGAGACCATCGGTCTGGTATTGTTTGACTCTGAAAATAATTTTGATCACCTTGAGCTCTGTAGCTTTTTGTAGTGGGAATTTGAATATGAAATATGTCTTTAAATGAAGGGCTTTCATTATGTTACATCTAGAGCTAGACATTATTTGAATCAGATTTTAAAATTAAAATCTAAAGAGAGAAGTGATGCAGAGCCGTGTCCTGCCTGCGGGTCTATAGAACTGTCCTTCTGTAATATTTTCTAGTTTTTGCTGAGGAATGTGACTATATCACTTACTGTCCCTGGTTGACCCACGCAACAAGCATCACTGCTACAATCCTTTCTACACTGGTTTTGTTGAACTGCAGATTCCATGTAGAATTAAATGATACCTAATTTAGAACCTAATTTTTGAAATTGTATGTCTCAAATAAGGCAATTTTTACCTAAATGGGAGAAAATTCAGCCCAAATAATAATTGCTCCTCTTCATTTAATATCTACTGTCAAGTTCTATGTGTACCTTCTGGATCCTTTCCTCCTCCTGTTCCTCTTTCTTCTCCTTTCTTATTTTAGTGTGTGCATGTATGGTGTGTGTGTGTGTGTGTGTGTGTGTGTGTGTAGGCTTGCACACTCATATGTAGGGATGCAGGTACACACATGCTACAGCACAGGTGTAGGGGTCAGAGGACAACCTTGGGGGTTGGTCCTTACCTTCTTACGTTTTTGAATTGGAGTATATTCATTGTTTTTTTCTATAGTATATGCCATGCTAATTGACCCATAAGCTTTTAGGGAGTCTTGTGTCTCCCCAAACTTTCCCTCACTGAACTGTTGGGATTATAAATGCTTGTCTTACATGCATGCTTAATATTTTCTTAGTTTCTGGATATTTAAACTCAGGCCCTCATGATTGAGTAGCAAGTACTTTTATCCACTAAACCATCTCTCCAGTCATCTCTTTCCTTCTTCTTAGGATGCCTCTAGGATTCAGTCTTAAAAGTTCAATGCTAATAACCTTATCTAGTTCCACCCACCTCCTAAAGACCCCATATCTAAACACTATAGTTAGATTAAGTGTGTATAACTTCAGCAGCTATCTTCAGGGAGGGCAGATGGCATTCAGCCCACAGCATGTCACATATCTCTGCTCCTCACCTCCCTTTCTGGTTCACATTTTGCACATGAAGAAATCTGTCTTCAGGAAAGTTCAGTGCTTTTCTCAAGGCTCATGGATAGCACAGGGTGCTGCCTACATATAGACCAATGAGGGTCATATTCCTGGGCTTTTCCCCAGAGTCAGGGTAGGACTCGATCTTTGACAACCTAAGCTCATTCCCATGTCCTTCTTTGTCCTGGAGAATCTCAAAAGTCTTTTTATAAACCATAACCAGAAATCTGTGGGGATGAGCAGTGTTCAGTAAACCACTTGATTCCTTGGAAAAGGGAGAATAGGATCAGAGGAGCTGAAAAGGTTCTGCCATCTTTTCCTTCACCCTTTCTTGAACAGGATTGCAGTGCCCAAAGCTATAGCCGCCACATCACTGTGTGAGGTGAAAACAAAGCATTTTGACATTTGATCTGGACATAGCTAAGCAACTAATCCACTGCCCAGTTTCCTATGTCCATATGTCTTGTGGAAGAAGAAAAACCAACTTTTTCTTTATGCACAGATTTAGCAAAAGGTCCCCTAAGGACATCTACCACCCACCGTGTGGAAAATCCACTTGGTCTTATGTTTCTCATAGGAAATACAGGCAGAAAATTGTCTTACCCTTGAGTCTTCTGGAGTGCCAATATGAGGAGGTGGCTGGCTTCAGGAAAGAAGTTACATGTGGAATATTTTTAGTTCAGGTGACCCTGGCACAACGCAAAAGTCTGAGGAGGAGAAAACCCAGCCACATTTGCTATCACCTCATCATAGTCCTCACTAAAACCATTCCTGTCATTGGGGAGGCTTCTTGACCACCAAACAATAATGCAATTGAGTAAAATTGCTGTGGTAAGGATCATGGGGTTTAACTTTCCGTGATTTCATGCCACCAATCTCATTCACTTTTATTTTCATCTCCGTAATTCCGTTAAGGTAAAGTTGACAGTACTAGCAAACAAAATTGCTAGATACCAAGCTGTAAATGAATTTAAGACAAACAAAGAATATATTTTTATTAAGTAGGAGAAGTCCTAAAGTGAGCAGCCACCTCAGGGCATCTGCTCTCCATCTTCAGCAGCTCTGTGTTATAGATCTGCTCATGCACAACCATTCCAGCTCTGATATCCCACTAGTGACTTCTGTCCTTTGGTCTTTGGTTGTTTCCTGAGGGACTGTTCCACCAGGAACTCCTTTTCCACATTCTCCTTCCAAACATTTCTCCAGAGGATGCTGTCGTCCCAGTTGACCCCCACAATGTAGGCACAGGAAACCAGTCTCTCCTTTATCCACGGGCATGGCAAAGCTGTTTGCACTTGGATGACAAGACTACTTTCGAAAACCTACTTATTTGAAAGCAGGAGAAGAGTGAATACAGTATGGTTTCTGGCTTTGAAGAGTCCACTGTGAACTGAAGAGATGATATTCACACAGCACTGTGCTCTCATGTCATAAACTGATGACAAACATGCACAGTGCATCTCTGGAAGCCAGGGACTCTTCTGGTCTCTAAGTATTTACTGGAATACAAGTTGCTCCTCAAGTAGGGCTGCCCCTTTTCCTGTTCTGTCTCCAAATCCAGTCCTTTTCATCTGCCTAGTTTTGAACTGCCCTGCAGAGCTGTCATAACATGCCTTGTTGACTCCTGGTACCAGTGTAGGACCTACTGCAAATTCCCATGGGTTGGGCACACAGTTCTTCTTTTCCTGTGTCAGCATTACAGGACAATGAAGGTCCTCAAAAATATTTATGGGATGAGACAATGATGTGCTTTCTAAAGCAAAACTTTTTTAAAATGGAGAAACTGAAAGGATTATGTGGCTTTTCTAAGGTAGCAGCCCAAGAAATTGTTGAGAAACAGAGATCACAGTTTTGGAATTTATGGTCACCTGTTATATTGATAGAATTAGACAAGAATGGTACATACATAATTCCTAACCCCATATAAACTGGAATGTTTCTGGGTCATTTCCTGCCAGTTACCTTGAAACAGACCTGATATATGACTTCTGAGCAATCTAAAGCTACACACTATTTGTATGAACTTTTACAGTGTGGACAACCTCATAGGCAGTGTGTCATCACACACCTTTCAGGGGTCCCCTGGGGTCCTATCCACTGGCCAGGGTCTTTGCACACTCTTAAGTGTTTTGAGGACTGCTTCTCCACACTTGACTTTTCTGTGAATCTGTTTCTACTTCAGGGCACATAACAATAAACCTGGCTGTTAAATTAGTCCGACCTTGGTGAAATACATGTCCACTTCACTGGTCAGACGACTAGAGTTACATTTTCACCACTTTTTTGTGCTGGAAGGACTTTATTTTTGCTTTTTAAAATCTTTGCAGAACACATTTCCAGAGACTGAACTACTCAAAACATGATGTCAATGGTATTAGTAATATTTGAGCAAGAACCAATTTCTGTCGGTGTGGTTTCCTCTTCATCAACATGTAGGGATGAAGGACAAGCACTGGGGTTGCGTATAGCAGCCAAGCCTGTCCATCAGGTAGCACAGCTGACTTGTTCTGCATGGAATGACCAGGTGCTCTAGAAGAAAACTGCCTGCATTTAGGGAAACCTGCTTCCCTTACTTTAAGAATGCTCAAAAACAATGCTGATCATCAAGAATGCCCACAAAAAAAGGATAGCACTTGTTTGTATACAATGGTGAGTGTTAGTTAAAGAATTATGTACTCAGATGATTAGGGCTGCAGAGCACATGAACTGGGTAAAGTCAATTAGAACAGTGTCTCATGACGAGTCATTTCATTTGTTGGTTTTTCATCCCCACTGTTACCTTACTGTAAGCTAATCTAGCCATATAGTTTATTGCATTGTCTCTTAATCATTTTATTACCTCAAATCATTTCTATTTATCCACTTAATCCTGGGGAAAGAGCTCATTTATTGGGACATTTTTATAATGGTGACTAGACAATCAGGGTGAGAAGGAAATAACAGCTTGAAAACATGAAGAAATTATGAATATCATTGGGCTGAAATTACAGGCATTTGTCTTTGTTAAAGTCTTACATAATTTTGTTAGGAAAATCATTTTGACTTGTGCATGTGCGTGTGTGTGTGTGTGTGTGTAATGGTTACTGAATATGGTTCAGAATGACTGTACTCAATGAAAACAATAAATATAAATGCACAAAATTGCTTCCACTAAAAGGCAAAGTGCAAGATTCAGTTGCAGGTGTTCAGGACTTAGGGTAGTTTGACTCGCTACTTTTCTACTTTGTTTAAGATTTTGAACACTTATTTTGGAAAGAATGAAAATAATCTTTTTACTTCACTTGGAAAAATAGTCTCAAAACCATTATCATAAGTATCAACCCTATCAAATGCAAAGCCTTCCTATAAAAGTAACAAGTTTTTTTTTTAAAGACTAGAATGCTAAGACTTGAAAAGGATTTGTGGAACAGGAAGGAAGCCCTGCCACATATTATGTTAAACATTAAAAACATAATATGCCATAAGGCATCCTATACAATAGGGAAATGAAAACTTACTTAATAGAGTTTGAGAGTGAGAAAAATTACTCTTTCCTTCCTGTCTGCCAGAGTAACCTCCATGTGAGAAAAAGATTTAAGCAAGAACAAAAGTCAAATCAATAAAATTTACATAAAATAAAATATAATCTCAGCTACTTACTTGGACTAGTGAAAGCATTCTAAAGATGGAAGCAACTAAAATAATTACAAATTACTATTGCATTGCAAGAAAGCCTCCAGATGCCTTTACATTAAGAATATAGAAAATAAAAATGAATTAAAGAAGCCTGTTAGAAAATAGATTTCTATAAAAATAACAAGACATAGTATTCTTCCTGACATACAATGACCAACATTGTAAGGATCACATCAAGATCCTAATTAATGAACAGGTCAAATCATTTTCTAAACTATTTAAATATGAAAAACACATAGTATGTTTTGTGATAAAAATGCAAACAAAAAGTACAATTTATTCCAATTAATTAAAAACTGGACTACCTAATAAGTGATATTGTAACTATCAAACAGTAATTGTTGAAGCTAGTAGAAATTAGTACAAGAAACATTCAGGAATTATGAAATACTTGTGTTTTCTGGCCACTACTCTTGGGAATCAATGGGGAGAAAGTAAAACACTATCTGTGAGGAGCATGTCTATTGAGACGCCATTTGCAATAGCAAGTATTAATAAAGACAAAAAGAGAAAATAAACAATTTACAACTGTAGGAACTAGAGAGATGGTGCAGTGGTTCTTGCTGCACACTTCTAAGTACTGGAGTTTGGTCCCAGCATCCACACCAAGGGTTCACAACTACTTTAGACTCTAGCTCCAAGGAATTAATTTAGTACTCTCTTCTGGTCTCTACAGGTACTCACATGTGCATGTACATACACATGCAGACACACACACACACACCACCACCACCACCACCAGACAAAAAAATAAATAAACCTTTAAAAAACTCCAAACCCCAAAGTAAAACTATAAATATGGGATGATAAAGAAAAAATTAATTGATAACATTAAGTAAAAACAAGTGTGTCAGAAAATTATTTAATAGTTGTGGTGCAGCTATATAAACTATGAGTAACAGCCTGAAAGAAAGTATGAAGAAATTACGAGTGGCATTGTGCTGAAATTACAGGCAATTTTCCTTGTTAAAGTGTTATATAATTTTGTTAGGAAAACTGACCAGTGCTTGTGCGTGCGTGTGTGTAGAGTACTGGTTAGTAATTACAAGACCTTGAAGAGGTTACTGGGGACCTTCAAGCTTCACATGGACCATGTGTGAGAAGGAGATGATAATAGGATTACTTAGAGTTGTTATGAGACCAGATGAGGTAATGCAGCTACTGCACCCAGTTCTCATGTGTGGCACCAAATGAAATGTCATCAAGGTTGTGAAAGTAGCAACATCTTAGGCACTGATGATGATCGCCCTAGTGTTTTTCCTTGCTGGTCTCTACGGTTCACAGAAAATTGTTCATATGTCCAATCTTGACCATTAAAGGTCCCCCTAGCTCTTGCCTGTTATCTGATTTAATTTCCAGCTCTCCAAGATGAGTTATTAGCTCTGGCCAAACCTGAGATTTTCCAGCCACTGAACAAATACTGACAAAGTCACACTCAGGCATTGGTTTTACCTAATTCAGATACATTCATGTTCTAGAAGAAAGATGAGCAAACACACAATGCAAGAACATTTCCAAAGGTCATCTTTCCACCATTCTGTGCTGTAACAACTGAATTGATTGTTGATGGCAGAGTGGGACACAATGGTTGGTTGATATCTTAACATATCTGTTGCTAAGTATCAATATCAAATCTGTAGTTTAGTATTTTAAATACTACGGGGAAATCAATGTACCTTGGTTATTTGTTTTCATAAGAAAACCTGTAGATAGGTCCTACCATCCTACAATGCTCAGTTCTATAGACATTCCATTTGGGGATTATATCCTGATTCCTGATCTCTCCTCCTTCACTCTCTTTTCCTCTCTCTCTCTCTCTCTCTCTCTCTCTCTCTCTCTCTCACACACACACACACACACATACACACACACACACACACACACACACACACACACACACGAAGATCTTTGGTTGTTCTACGGTATCCCTTCAACTTATTCCCTTTAGCAGAATCTTTCACTGAACCTGGAGCTAAGCTAGCACAGCCAGTAAGGTCCTAGAAACTCTCCAGTCTCCTCCCACCCCTCACAGCCCTGGGGTTACCGGTGCTTGTGACTACATCTGACTTTTTCTGCAGATGGTGGGATCAAGACTCAGCTCTTGATGCTTCTGCAGCAAGCACTTCTGCCCACTGAGTCATCTTTCCAGCCCATGCCTCCTTCTTCTCTGAAAAGCATTATCAATTTTACTCAGGTCTCTAACTGATCCCTGTAGCAGAAAACACGCTAGTTTTGTTTTTATTTCTTTTTAGGAATTTCTATAAGGATTCTGAACGTCATAAGATACACGCCCTAGAAGTACACACTTGAGCTGATGGACTATTTTAACTAACAAAAGACCAAAATACTTACCAATTGACCCACTCATCATGATCAGAGGTAAATATCTGGAGATTATTTACCCTAGTTCTCAGCTGAGGGTGTAGCTCAGCTGATGCTTGGCTAGCTTGCTTAAAGCCCTGGGTTCAATCTATAGAACCACAGTCGCAAGGCTTAGGGTTAAAGACCTATAATACTGGGGCTATGGAAGTGGAAACAGGAGGATCAGAAATTAAAGTCATCCTTGGCTGCATGGTGAGTTCAAGGCCAGCCTAGGTTATGGAAGAGAGAGAGAGAGAGAGAGAAAGAGAGAGAGAGAAAGAGAGAGACACGCTGGATTTTTTTTTTTTTTACAACAAAGCCATTTTAAGGATAACTCGACAGTTAAGAGCATTGGCTGCTCTTCCATAGGACCTTGGCTTGATTCTCAGCACTTACATGTGGCTTATAACTGTCTGTAACTCCAGTTCAGGGGAACCTAATGCCCTCCTCTGATTACTGCAAGCATCAGGTACTTGCATGGTGCACAGAGATACATCAGGACACAAATCTATAAACGTCAATGATGATGGTGATGGTGATGATGATGATAATCTTGATGACGATGATGATGATATTTAAAACCTGTGGATGAGCCGTAGGTAAATACTGAGAGCTGTTTTGCCTGTTTGGAGTTTTCTTTCTAACACAATACCTTGTTGACGGTACTTAGGCCTCCAGCTTAAAATGAAAACACAAGACGTAAAGATGATAACCGAGTGTTCGATGTGGATTGAAAGTGTAGCTTAGAGAGGAGGCTGTGTCCTCATCCCAAATGCGCCCTATTATAAAGAAATCAGTCAGCTTTTTTTCCCTGGCAATTTCCCAGCTCTGTATTAACTATCCAGATTAATGTCAGATCATACCCCAGGAATTATTCATGAATCCCCTCTGCACAATGTAATTGCAGGTCTTGGCATCCAGAGTGGAGTCTCGTTGTTTTATAGATTAGTTTTTCTTCCTGTCCCATGGAAGAGACAATGATCTGAAGCAACTTAGTCTAGGGAGGGAAAGGAGCTGTGATTTCACATGAAAAAGCATTTGTCAATTGAGAGATCCCTAGTCTCACTTACACGTGCCTTGGGAGAGGGGATGGCAGCCTCACCGTGGAGATAGATGGCTTCGGTCCCATGAATGGTGACTTTCATTGTGGGTCTTTTCCCAAGTGAACAGAGGGGCAATTTATCTACATTTAAGAATTAATTGTATCAAACAGTAGCTCCACTAATCTCTGCCAACACATCACCCAATGTAATGTATTCAAGTGGATAAAAATACCTTGCTTTTTCCAGGCAGGCAACACTCTGACTGCAATGACCCTTTAAAGAGTATTCCACATAATCCAAAGATTAATACTCAAGAGAAGTTTGGTGTTTTACTGCAAACATGAAGTTACTTCAGTGATTGGCCTTACTGGTGAGATTATAGACTCAGTTCATTCAGATGACTTTTGTGTGTGCACCCATGTGGGTTCACATGTGTTTAGGGGGAACATATTTGTGAACATGCGGAAGCCAAGAAGACAACCTCGGGTGTCTCTCCCCCTGGCCTAGAATTTACCAAATAGGTTAGAATATCTGGCCAGTGGGTCCCAGGGACCCACTTGGACTAGAAGTATGTGCTACCGAAGGTCACATTTTAAGATATTGCTTCTGGGGTCAAATTTGGGTTCTTGTGCTTGAGGGACAAACAGTTGAATGACAGATGCGGGATTCCCCTCTGTATGCTGTGAATATGTTTCATTACCATTGGCTAATAAAGAAGTTGCTTTGGGCCTATTGCAGCACAGAATAGAGCAAGGTGGGAATTCCAAGCAGAGATAGAGGAGAAAACAAGGCGGAGTCAGGGAGCTGTCTTGTAGCTGCTGAAGGAGACAGACGCTGGAACCTTACCCATAAACCACGAGCCTTGAGGCACTACATAGGATCATAGAAATGGGTTAATTTACGATGTAAGAGTTAGTTAATAAGAAGCCTAAGCAAATAGGCCAACCAGTTTATAATTAATGTAGGCCTCTGTGTGTTTCTTTGGGACTGAATGGCTGCAGGACTGGGTGGGACAGGAACTCTGCCAACAAAATCTAACAGTCTCTATCTACAAACGACTGGGGATATCCTGAACCCCAAGGCTGTGACTTTTAAAGGTGAAGAAAGGCAATTCAGAAACCATTTTCAGTGGAGTTTTCTTATTGTTTCATGTTTATCACAAAGATAATAGTCTTGGACCATTTTCATGGATTCCTAAGGTGCGTGGATGTTTTATTTTCTATGTGATAAATGAGTGTATTCATAAATTTATATATGTATATAGATATAAATCTATTCATTACAAATATACATGTGTATGTACTATAAACATGTTATAGAAAATAAATATTTTTGGCTCTAATTAAAACCTCTTCTGGACAAAAGTGGCAGAACATTTACTAAAATAAGTTGATGTACTGACCTAATAAGAATTTATAATTTTCTCCCAATTATATAAATTAAAGTTGCTGCTTACCTCTTTGTCCTAAGTTCCTGTTCAGTAATTATCAGGTTAATAAGTTTGCCATAAAAATCTTCAGCTCTGTGGCTTTCTTTCTAGAAGAACTCTTAAATACATTTTCTTTAAATTCAAATAATTTTTTCTTGTCTATGCACCCCAATTATCAAGTCAACTAAATTTTTTATTTTGCATGTGTGAATGTTCTGTTTGCATTTATGTCTGTGAAACATACATGTGCCTGGTGCCCATGAAGGAGAAAGGAGGGCACTGATCCCTTGGAACTGGTGTTATAGATGGTTGTGGACTGCCAAGTAGGTGCTGAGAACCTCACCCCATAAAGTACTCTTAACCCTGAGCCATCTGGCCAGTCTCAGAACCACCTTTTTCATTATCTGTTTGTGCACTACATATTTACTATGATACTTGCATAACACAGCTGCACATGTGTGTGCATACATGCACACAGAGATATCTATATATACACGTGTATAGATAGATGAATATACAGATATATGGGAAACATGTGGATAATGTTAATTTGTAATTTCGATACTTAACACTATTATCACATGTACCTCATTTTTACTAGACTGTGTGTTTGTAACTTTTACCTAAAAATGATTATTGAGAAAGCAGTGAGAAAAATCCACAAGGGTAGAATGTCCACGACTAAAAATAGAGATTTCACACACACTAATGAAAAAATGGGCCATCACTGTGGATTTGTTCTGTGACCCAAGAATGTTAACCTCAAGTCGTTTCCTTCCATGAAAATTCATTAAAGAAAAACACAATCCAATATGCCACAGATTCTAACAACTTAACTTGAAGTTTTATACAGATACAATGTATCTTGGCCTAATAGGCCCTATGCAATTATTTTCCACATATCACTTCAGCTATTTGGAAGATCTAATAGGAGGGAAGATTCATTATATACTGTGCACACTGTGCACATCTATATTTTATACCTACAGAGACTCCACTTCTTCGCAGAAGAAAATATCTCCTGGAAGAGCTGCAATATCCCCAGCCGCTCTTGAGCGGCCCTTAAGGGTGTTTGAGTTCACACTGCCTACCAGCCCACTTTAAGTCTGAGAACCCTTCAAGAACATTCTGCACCCACAGTGCCATGGAGTTTTATCGAGCACTGAAAATGCAATTCTGTCTGATACAAAGGAAGCCTGGAGCACAAAGCTGTGATGCTTTGCTCTGGCTACACTGTTGAGCAGATATAAATCCCCTGTTGGTTTTTGGTGGACAAATGTGTCTTTTCCAATTCTTACATGGTGTGTGTGTGTGTGTGTGTGTGTGTGTGTGTGTGTGTGTAGGTCAGAAAACAATTTGTGGGATTTGGCTCTTCCTATCCACCTTGTGGCTTCCAGGGATAAAACTCTAGTGGCCTTCATCTCATCATTACCAACTATTGGTTTTCTTAAATGTAAAGTATCCACTCACCTTGGATGCCAACGACTTTGTAACTCTTCTATCATTCTTTTGTATCAATGTGCTGCTTTAAAGCATAGAGCTCTCTTTCTAAGAAGAAATGGCTTGTGAATTAGAAGTCAGTCTCTAATGAGATTTTGTATTTTCTAAATCTGGCCCTCTCCTTGTACGTGGTTCTTCACTTTTATTTACATGTTTACTGTCTGTATTTCCCACCAATCTGGAAGCTTTCTCTCTCTCTCTCTCTCTCTCTCTCTCTCTCTCTCTCTCTCTCTCTCTGAGTGTGTGCATGCTGGTATCCATAGAAAGTAGAAGTGTGTAATTGTTACCCTGAAGCTAAAATTACAAGCAGTTGTGAGCTGCTTGTGGTGTGGATACTGGTGGGAACTGATCTTTGTTTTTGTTTGTTTGTTTGTTTTGGTTTTTTGAGGCAGGGTTTGTCTGTGTAGCTCTGGAGCCTGTCCTGGAACTCACTCAGTGGACCAGCCTGGCCTTGAACTCACATAGATTCACCTGCCTCTGCCTCCTGGCCTCCCAAGTGCTGCAATTAAAGGCATGTGCTACCACACCAGGCCTCCCTCTTTCTCTCTCTCTCTCTCTCTCTCTCTCTCTCTCTCTTTCTTTCTGGAATTGATCTTAAATGCTGAGCCAGCTCTGTAGCCTTGGACCATGTCTGCCTTATTATATTTTTATTCTCTCCACTTAGCCTAGGGTCTGTAGGCACACTTTATTTAAATGTTTGTAAAGTGTCTGAATGTACAAGTGAAATACTCTTTAGTGTATGTCTGATAGGTGGAAGCCATTTATCTACTCACCTTCCCTTACAGTCCTGCAAGAAGAGATCAACAACTCGTGCCAAGCCAGCGTTTTCCTGGAGTCATCAGATAAAGTGTGTGATCGATTGCATGCTTCAGACTTTTGCTGACAGAGGAGGTAAAGAAGGTAAATTTCTCCAGGTAATCTCTCACTGAAAGTTCTATTTCTTTCCTTGGAAATATGCCCATTCTTAATTTAGAAGCTATAGGTTTCATCCCCTTGCAGTAAATGTTAAAAATTCGGCTTAAAAACAAACAAACAAACAAAACACCAGAAAGAACTGTTCTCCTTTCCACTACACTGTGAGCATTCATTCAGGACTCTTAACATTGGACTATTTATATGCTAGTCCCTAAAATTGTGAATATTTTCAGTGTGCAAATCACTCACTCATGTGTGTAAATGTGTCAAATCCTTGCAACTTCAGAGACAAACATTATTATAGCTGCGAGGAAGAAACACAGACATAAAGACGTTCCTTAGCTTGTCTAAGGTTGCTCAGTTAGTAGCTGCCAGAGGAGGCTCTGCCCTCAGGAGTATGGCCCTGTGATCTTGCCCTGCATAATATTCTAATGCTGTCTGGATGTTGTGAGAAGGACTCTTTTTAGGCGATACATTTTCCCTTTGTTGCCAGACCATTGGCACCAAGGCAAGGGTGTTGCAGTTGAGTGTCTGAGCTGGAAGTGTTGAACACTGTGGGTTTTGCTCATATATTTCCAATTTTTTCCAAAGTAATTATGCCTGAAGATGAAACAGGCAGAATAAGTTGAGTCAATATATGCAGATGGGAAAAGGGCATTTCTCAAGTCTCTGGAAGAAAACCTTTGTGGGGGCGTGTCTCGCTAGCCTAAGTTATGTGTAGCTGAGACTGCCGTCAAAACCACAGCAAACCTCTTGCTTTCCAAGTATGAGGATTGCAGGTATGAGCTAAAGAGAACAAAACAGAACCTCAAACATCAGAAAAAAAAAAAACCCACACATCAGAATTCTTCCCTGTTTGTTATTTCAAAATTCATGGGTCTTAGGAAACCCCTATGCTGTGTTTGAGCGGCTTGGTAAGCATTCCTTGATCTGACCAGCAGAGGGCGGGCGAGGTAACAAAACTCTCTAGTGAGATTAAGTTTGCACTATCGAGGCAAGAGGCAACCCTGGGCCCTTGAAAGCCATAGGTTAAAGACGCCAGGTTGCAGGGCCCAGGAAAGAACAATGAAAATTTCTCTTTGCACTAGAAAAAAAAAAAAAAAAAACCAGGCAAGAAAGAGTCCTTGACAGAAGGATTTAACACTTCTCTGTGAAGGTTTGGATTCTGAGTGTGAGAAAAGTTGGGGCTGGAGTGTTAAATGTGAAATCGGAGACTGGTTCTTCCCTGAAGCTTTGGCAAAGACCATTTTCCGTATAGAAAATGAACAGGGGCTGGTAGAGAGCATGGGAGGAAAGCAAGACGGCAAGAAATGGGCGTTTCAGTGGGAAAACGCAGGGGAAGTTCAAACTCTACAGCAATAAACTGAAGTTATGTTAGAAGAAAATTTATTTTTAAACTGTTTTGTCATCATTTTCACCCTGGCAGTGGTAAGATGGAGCTAATTCCGGAGTCAAGTCCTTCTCTGTAACTTTTGGTACCTGTGACCAATGTTCAAATGCCTGTTTTTACACTAGTCACTAGGCTGAAGGGTTTGCTCCGTGATGCTTTGGGGTTGGGTCTCTGAATGCATTGTCTACTTCCACGAAAGACTTCTTCCAAACCATTGATTCTGTGCTGGGATTGTGTGGTGTGGTCATGTGCGGACTCTTCTGAACTTGAAGTTGTTTTGAAAACATGTGGTGTGTGTCTTATAAGACGAAACAAAACTTGAATTTTAAGCTGTTCTGGCAAAGCGCTCTCAAGGCTGATCCATGAAAGCCATGGTAACCCCACACAGACAGACAGACTGTTGAACTTGTGGATAATGCTGAGGAGCAGCGTTCAGAACGCGGTAGAGAGACAGCAGTGCGATTCGATACATTTTATCCCTGCAGTTGAGCTATGTAGCCTGAGCAAAGGTAGGGGCGGGGGTTCCCTCATTTTGATAAAGATACATAAATGCTCTAGGCTAGAATCAAGCTCAGAACAGTAATAACCGCCAGGTTGTCCTCACTACATGGTTGTACCAGAACTACCAGCAGTTTTCTCAGCACCAGTGGGTGAAGGACCTGCTTTTTAAAAAAACACAGAATGGGATCTGACAATTAAGGGTCTCCTGGTTTTCTGTTCCCTCACCAAGTTAGGTGAATTCTTCATCTGGAACTTGCCATCATCAGCCCTCAGCAGAAAGGATCCAACCAGGAACTGATCTGCCCTTCAAAGGGCACAATTCTATTCTGTGCAGAAAAATAGAAGTAGCAGCTAGAAACTTCAATCGGCGCTTTCGTATCCCAAAACTATGACAGGGCCACACCGGTGTCATTAAAGCTAACTAACCATATTAAACGAATATTAAAATATGGGCTCCTTTGCATACCATAATGAGCAAAGCTGCTTTTAAGTTTCTCCCTGTGCTTTGAGGTGAGGTGACATTTACATTCCCAAACTTTGAAGTCGGAACAAAATGCACAGGTAGAGGGTACTAGATCAAATAGTAATCAACTTCAAAAAGCATTTTGGCTGCTGGATGTCCCTGGGCTAATTCCCTCGAGACATTTTAAATGTAAATGTCTAAACTCATTTAAAAATGGTAAATTGGTCTAGGTTCAATCAAAAAGCATCCTGACACAGAACAGGGAGACTAGGCTAATTGTCATTTGTTTGTCAAATGAATTCCATTTGGAAAGCAATGAAACCTCCAAGCTAATTCTTTTAAGGTGAGCTGGTAGTTGTATTATCAGTTAAATGCAGTAAAATGCATAATCATAGGATGATAATGGAAACTGAGCCAGTGTTAGCGCTGGGGCTCGGGCTGCCACAGGGCATGGAGCGCTGTAACTTAAGTGCTGTAATGTTGCCTTGGCCACAATGGTACCAAGTCTGGTCTTTAGCCTCACAGATACTTTCTTTGCATTTTAAAAAACTTTATCAAAGCACCACGGCAATATAGAAAATGTCAGAGTGAAATGCACTGTAGGCAAATTGAGATTTCATTAAGTTTAAATTTATTGCTTTTGACTGATGTATTACCATGCTTGTTAAGAGCCAGTAATTTGGAATATCTGTCTGCTTGGTAAAACAGCTTTGTTTCCTTGCATATTACTTTGTATAGACTTTGAAAGACCATGGTCAGCCCAAGTCGGGGTGGACTGCTTTTTAGTGGTGTTTTGAAAACGGTAAGGCCTTGTGTTCTGGTAAACGTCGACACACTTCCTGCAAGTCACATAAATATGTTGGAAACTAATGTTGGAACTCATATGTGTGGAATTTGTGTTGAGTCTTGACTCGTTATGATATGTGCAAAGGCGGAGTTTTGCAGTTGTCTCTACTGTCTTCTTCTCCAGTATGGATGGATGGGGTAGAAGGATGATGGAAGGTGGGGGAAGATGAGGGATACGCCAGGTCCGGTTACCAGAGAAGGGGAACTCTGTGTGGGGTGTGTGGGAAAGTGGGCTGACAGTGGTTTGGGGAAGGCAGGAGGATGGGCTGATTCAACTGAGATGTTTTCCAAACAAGGAAAGGGAGAGTCAGAAGTCAAATGACTGACAGAAGTACGCAAGACCCCATGGGTCTCAGCTTCCTTGCAGCTAGGGCTGGTCCTTAACACAGCAGCTACAAAACTTTCCCTGAAAAGGCTGTGGTGATTTGAACATGAATGTCCCCCACAGTCTTGGCATTTGAACATTGGGTTCCCACTGGTGACGCTGTCTGGGAAGGTCTAGGACTTCAGAGGAAGTCACTGGGCAATGTCTTTGAGGTTTCAAACACTCACATTGCCCCTAGTTTGCTTTTTCTGTCTCATGCTTGCATTTTAAGATGTGAGTGAGCTCTCAGCTTGTTGTTCTGGTGTCCATTTCTCCTACCGCCAAGCTTCTCCACTCTGAAGGTAATGGCCTTTTATCTCTCTGGAACTGTAAATCCTTTTATAAGTTTGCATCGTTAGCTCCATTTAGTAGATCTGAAGAGCCAGATTGCTTGTTTGATACCTGGTAGCTGGGAAAGACACAGGTGTATATAAGCCCAAGTTCATTTGCACAGCCTTTAGCCAGGTAAAACTCAGGTGCTTGCTACACTTGTGGGATAAAGCTGTGATCATGGTGTTTTTATCACAACAGTAGAAGAATAACTAAAACACGCACAGTAGGCCTAGAGGCAAGTCTTGTGCAGGTATATGAATGGCAAGCGCAGAAGTGAACATGCACAATTACGTTGGTGAAATTCAAAGTAGAATAGAACAGTTGAATGCCTTCTAATGTTTTCTTCAGTATAGACCTACTAATGGGAAGAAAAGACTCCTTTTCAGGGAGAAAAACATTCCTTTGGATTGGAGTTCAAATACAAATATCATCCTTAGCTCATGGGTCATTAAAGCAGGCAGTGCGTTGGATTTGACTTCAGGTCAGATTTACAGATCCCCAATCTAACACATTATGCTATTTTGTTATCTGAGTTTCTGTTCTTCCTGGTTCCTGCAATCATTAAGTCCCAAAGAAATCACACAGAAGTCTACATTAGTTATAAACTGGTTGGCCTATTAGCTCAGGCTTCTTATTAACTCTTATAACTTATATTAGCCCATTATTCCTGTCTGTATTAGCCACGTAGCTCGGCACCTTATTCAGTGAGGCAGTCACATCTTGCTTCTTCTGTGGCTGGGTAAAGACTGCACCAAGCTTTCCTATTCCCAGAATTCTCCTGTTCTTCTCGCCCTGCCTCTACTTCCTGCCTGGCTACTGGCCAATCAGCATTTATTTAAAATATAATTGACAGAATACAGACCATTGTCCCACACCACTATTTGGTTTTCTCCACTGGATAGAAGACTCTAGAATCACTCTCTGGCTTCTCATTTTGATTATTTGTCATCCCACATTAGAAAAGAAATTCCTATGAAAACATTTCTGTCACGAGAGAGTAGGTGCCAGAGTCACTAAATGGTGGCAATAATTTGGTCGATGTTTAATGAGCACAGAGTCCTGATCCTATTGCCAGGCGATGGTGGCACTTGCCTTTAATCCCAGGATTTGGGAGGCAGAGGCAGGCAGAACTCATGAGTTTGAGACCAGTTTAAACAATCAGGGCTACACAGAGAAAAATCTGACAGAATTTAGGGGCTAAAGTGCTGACATACATCAGGAATAGCCTGAAGTTCATGTTATTCATGTAGTAATGCCATTGGCAGAGACAAGGATGAGAAGCTAATGGAGAGCAGCCCTTCCCTGTTCTTAGCTATTCATTTGGCAGTAGGATCTGGACTCTATGCTCATCAAACATCAACTGTATGCTCCCAGTGTTCCCTATTTCACAGTATATTTTTAACTCACTAAGTCCTAACTGGCTAAATCACGTATTAACTAGATATTTTCCTTATAATAGATTATTTTGTTAGTGTATGGCAAGGAAGGTACCCATAAATGAAAATTCTGTATTTTTTTTTAAGTTACAACTAAACTTACTTCATTACTCTCCATAATTATGATGGCTAAATGAGCCTGCAATGGCTCTGTGGATGGTGTGATCGTAACCATCATGTAGAGTGTTTGGAGATGTGTGCTACTGCACAAGACAGGGTGTTAAAGGGAGCAGCAACCAGGACGAAGTAAGACATTACTTAAATCTTGCTAATCAGAAAATTAAATCAGTTCTCATATTCTAATTAGCTGATACTTCAAGAAAGGTTATCATATTCACATTAAGAGTTGCATCTTTATCAAAGATCCTGTGGCTTTCTCAGTGTTATCTATATTTCTTATATTTATTAAAATGTTACTGGATAAAGGAATTATATTTATAATATATTTATAATTCTCACAATGATCCATTGGGGTTTGCATCGTTAGCTCCATTGAGTAGATCTGAAGAGCCAGATTGCTTGTTTGATACCTGGTAGCTGGGAGAGACACAGGTGTATATAAGCCCAAGTTCATTTGCACGGCCTTTAGCCAGGTAAAACTCAGGTGCTTGCTACACTTGTGGGATAAAGCTGTGAGATTCCATATAAAGGTGGCATGATATAAAATAAAAGCTTGTAAGTTTCAGTAGGATCAGTCAGGCCAATCTGTCTTTATAAAAGAAAAGGGAACTTGTTGAGTTTACAACCATCTCTTCAAGTTGACTGATGTGCCAACAAACCCATTACCCACCAAACTGCCTGCCTTTATGTAACTCTAGCAGTGGTTGATAAATACAGCCTCCAGACTACTGAATTCAGTATCACCGAGGAACTCCTTAAAAAAAAATGCAAATACTTTTCTTTTCTTTTTTCCCCTTTTCTTGAGAATTGCTTTTTTCCCTCACATAATATACCCTGATTCCATTCTTCTCCCTTTACTACTCCCAGCTGTTGGCCATCTTCCCCATCCCGTTGGGATCCATCCTCTTTCTGTCTCTTATTAGATAGAAGACAAACAGGCTTCTAAGGGATAATAATAAAATAAAACAGGATAAAACAAAAGCTAACACATCAGAATAAGAAAAAATAAACAGAAGGAAAAGAGTCCAATAAAAGGCACAGTAAACATCTATAGATCAGGACCCACTCATTCACACACTAGGGAAACCCATGAAAACAACAAACTAGAAGTCATAATATATATATGTGCAAAGGATCTGTAGGGTAAAAAAGGAAATATATATCAAAAAATGAAATAAATAAAAAATAAGATAAAATTAAAAAAAAAAAAAGGAAAAGCCCTGACATGGCTTCCTGAGACAAAGAATCTCCAATGATGCTTTGGGTTTGTTTTCTGTTGGCTCCTTACTGCTGTGCATGAAGTTACCACTAAGAGCAATTTGTTTCCCTAGCGAGTGAGACACCCTTGGCAGAAACTATGCTTTTTTTGCAGATGGCTTATCAGTTGGAGATGGCCTCTCCTCTCAGCTCTAGGGCCCCATCTGGTGCAGACCTGTGCAAGCCTGGTGCATGCTATGTCATCTGTGAGTTCTTTAAAAAAAAAATCAATAAATTCTTGGAGTCTATCCTGAACCTACTGAGTCAGAAATCCCTGAGGCTGGTTCCCACACTGTGTGTACAAGTACACCAAGCAACCTCTGTTTTAGATATGTGCTATCCCCAAGTCCTCTGGGGCTCGCAGCCTCCCCGCTACTCCATCTCCAGAACTAGATTCCCTCCCCCTGTGGTAGTCTTTCTACTTACATTGGCAAGGAACAGTTGACAATGATGAGCAAGAATCTCAGATTGTTTAAAAAACCAACTTCTCCAGGTATTCCCTAATAAATTCAGCGTGTGGTCAGTTCAGTCTCACACATTTTAAGCAATGATAGGATTACAGGATGCTAACCACAAGCATTAACGATAGGATTATAGGATGCTAACCACTGGACTCAGCGCTAACTTGGCAAGGCTACAGATTCCTGCATTTATGTGAATTTTGTTGACTAGTTTCAGAATTTGGTATAAGTTGATGAGCTTCTTTTCAAAAGTGGTAGTCTATACATAATATAAATGGCAATTCTTAATCCAAGGGACTGGATGAACATTCTTACACTATTCTGAGAAAATGATGGGTTTCTGTTCACTTTAGAGCTGGCCACACTCTTAAGAGGGAAATTTTTCTCCAAGCGGTGGTGTTACACACCTTTAATCCCAGCACTTAGGAAGCAGAGGCAGGCAGATCTCTGTGAGTTTGAGGCCGTCTGGAGAACAAATTCCAGGACAGTCAGGGCTACACAGAGAGATCCTGTCTCTAAAAACCATAAAAACAAAACAAAACCAAAAAAAAAAAAAAAAAAAGGAGAAAAGCAGAAAAAAAAAATGGGGGAGGGAGAGCGCCTTCTTCAGATGGTCATTAAAAAACTGAAGGACTTGCTGGGTCTTGGAGAATTCCTGATTCATTTGAAGGTCCAATTTTCAAATTCAAGAAATTATGGAGCCATAAGTGGCCCATAAAAAAATATGAGAGTGCCAATTCTTGAGGGAGTGTCCTCATTTTGATCCTTCTCTTCCATCCTATGACGTCTTTTGGGAGCTAGCCCAGGTTGGGTAGTTGGTGAAAGAAAACTAATGTTCTAGTTGGCGGACTGCTGTCACTCCACCTGCGGGGGCATGAAAACCCTGGACTGAACGCATCTGCCAAAGATCATGCCCATTAGATTAAGTCAGTTGGATGTGGAAAATACAATTTGCAAATTCATGTGTGGGAATTCACTCGTTTAGGGGAATGTTCCAGACCAGAGCTAGTCAAGGCTACAGAGAAGTGGCAGCCCCTTCCACTCAGTCATACTGCCTGCTGGATCTCACTGAGATGAGTTTATATTCAGCTTAGATACCAGCTGTAACAATTCATGTTAGAAGGGGAATTATCTCCTGCCAAATTACAGCACATGAAACAGTGTAACCTAAATATACACTTTCAAAGTAGCTGTTAATGTTGCTTTAAGAGGGAAAAACACATTACCTTCAGTAAGTTTTTACCTTTTTCACGTTATCTCTTAATATGTTTTTGAATAATGAATGGTTTGCACACCGTGTTTATTTCAGCTCTAGGAAGAGAGACTGCCACACAGACGGAGAAAAAAAAATAGATGTTTCAAATCACTAGCAGTGATAAGGGGCCCTGCGCGAATAAATTCGAAAGAGGGAGGCGCTACAAAGTCTCTCTATTAGCATCATGACACCTTGCAAGAGGGAACTTGTGCTGGGGGAAAGTTGGGAGCAGCGTGACACATGAGAAGAGAAAAACCTGCAATCAATTCCTTTCTACTCTGCACACGCATGCACACATGCACAGCCCCGCAGCTCAGCATTGGGCCTGGAGCTGTCTAGAAGGAACACAGGAAGGCGGCCAGGCTCTGGGTCTCTGAATCCTGCCCAATCTACAGACAACACCTCAACGTATCCGAACAAAAGATCACCTGTTGGTCATCGGTATCAGAGAGATTTGCATAGCTGCCTCTGGCGCGAGAAATCCGTCCTCCTGGAGGCAGACATTTGGAAGCAGATAAAGACTGAGAAGAATGCCTCTTTTTGACTATAGAGATTAACGCAGATGAGAAGCCATCACAACCGTTTTAGGGAGACACTTCTCCATTACTGATAACTGAAGTTGGGACTATCCACTTACCTAATAATGGGCCCCTTTAGTTCAGCCACTGTCCCTTATCAGCTACATTAGTTTAAAACCTGCAATTTTGAACTTCACATTATTGGGCTTCAGGAAGATTAAATTACTGAACTTTTGTTGGTGAGTATCTCTGTGAAATTTTCTGAAAAGGATAGTCTCCCTTTAGGTGAAAATGAAGCCAAACCACATACTTTATTGATATTTACAGGCATACAAATGGTGGTGCTAATGTCCTCTAATGTCTGTCCACTCGATAGGGAGACTGTGGCTCTGCTTTTGGCTTTTTTTTTTTTTTTTTTTTTTGAGATAGTGTGGAGGACTGTAGTTTCTTTGTGAGCTTAACCCTCATGATTGCTGTCCCCCTTCCTTCTTTTCTCTAAAGTTTTATTTATGAGAAGGCTTACACCAGAACTCTTCTTTGAAAAGAGCTTCATGGTTGCCTCTGGCATGAGCACAGTCTCTGCAGGGTTCGAGCACCAGAAATAACCTCCAATTTGGTCTCTCTCCTCCTCCCCTTCCCTCCCCTCTCCTCCTTCCTCTCTCTGTCTCACTCTGTCTTTGTCCCTGTTTCTTTCTTTCTCTCTCTCTCTCTCTCTCTCTCTCTCTCTCTCTCTCTCTCTCTCTCGTGTGTGGTGTGTGTGTGTGTGTGTGTGTGTGTGTGTGTGTGTAAAGATAGTTCAGCACTTGAGACTGTTTTGTCCTTGCAGATTACTGAGCTCAGTTCCCAGCACCCATGAGGGTCAGCTTGCAACTGCCTGTAACTAGCTCCCAGGGGATCCAGAACCTCTGATCCCCCCAGGTATCTGCACACACCCATGCACACACTATTAAAATGATAAAAGTCTTTAAAAACACAAAAATGAAAATTCAGTGCATATCAGAATCTGTTCCTATTCTGATTATTTTTAACAGAGCTTAGGTGTTTGGTAGTCATTGCTAGGGAACATTTTGTATATGACAGACACAGCATGCAGTGGTCTGAAAAACCCCCTGGCCTTCATAATATTTTGATTTTAAAAGACTACTGAAAAATTGTAAGAAAAATGAACAGTAGAAAGAGGTAAGTTACTTTATTCTAAACTTTGGCACTGTAAACCGGATGAAGCTGAAGATCATTCTAATAATCAATAAGCATTTGGCAAGGCATGAAAACAGCACCTGTCACTCCAGTAACGCATAGAAGTCTACCAGATCAGTCAGAAAATGAAGCTGTTCTCATATCATTTCCAGATCCTGGTAGACAGCCCAGTTTCCACTTCAATTAAAACACTGTTGACAGTAAATTGGTTCAAGTGGTGAATTTAAAAGTCATACTCTTAGTTGGATGTTGGAGGGCACAGGAAATACTATGTAACCCCAGCAATTTTGAAGGCTGAAGAGGGAGTCTTGGGAGTTGGAGGTCAGCCTGAACTACATAGTAAAATCCGGATCTTATGACTAATGAATGAATGAATGAATAAAAAAAGTAAATTAAATCAATATTCTTAGTATCTTATTGGTATTAGTTAGAAAATCATGACATATCCATTCTTATGTTGGTTTGGAATCCTAAATCTGGAAATAAAAGGATTGTAGAATGGGCTTGGGTTTTCCACGTCCTGCTAGACACTCCAAGTTTGTGTCTATCCAGGTGTTTATCACACGGATCCATTCCCAAGTGTGGGAACATATGCAAAGGCAATTATCTCCTATCTTACAAATAGCTATTCATTGGGACCTGCCCAAACTTTTCCAAAGGGGCTCTGGCTTGAAATGAAAGTTTCAGTGGGTTTATTTCCCTCCTTATTTAATTGCCAGGAGCCGTCTGTGTAGGCTTCCCCCTCGCTATCTACGATGGTACACCTGTGGGGACCATAGTGAGATAGATACTGAGTCTCTTTAAACAAGATACAAAGTTGTCAAGCGTAGGATAAAGAGCAGGTAGACTTTTCCTGAGACACCAAGAGCCCCTGGAGCACAAAGGGAACAAGAGGATAGATGGGTGCAGGGACACTAACGGAAAATCAGCTTCTCAGAGACTTGACTCCAGAGACGAGAAGAAAGGAAAGGCCAGGGGAGGAAGGGTCACTCTGATAAGAACAAAGAAGTCCCTTCCAGCACTTTCTCCCATTGTACCTATTACACATATTGGTGTGAATAATGTTGTTTTGTTTTCAGAGAGACAGTCATGAGCAAAAGGGAGAGACGGGGAGTGATAAGCAAGCTTAGGAAATCCGAGAATGGCAATTTGCGATAATATATGTTAATCGAGTTGAATAGATGTGAATATTTTATTAAAGAACAAAGAGAGTTGGGCTATGGCTAAGATCCACATGCTTAGGACTTTCTATAGACATCCCTTGTGTTCAAATTGGGCAAATCTTTCACAGTCATATTTCTCCATTATATTTTGTTGGGATGGCTTATTTATTTTAAATTACCTTTTATTTATTTATTTTTTTTCTTGTGCTTTGGAGATAAAAACTCTAGTGGAGCCAGACTTCAAATAGATGATGTTCCAGTACATCAAAACAAAGGAAGTGTTTCTGAAACCAAACGAAAGCGTTTTTTGAATGACTCCCCCAGCCATTCACGGCTCCTTTCAGCTAAGTGGCTCTGGCTCAGATAAAGTCTCAGACACCTCACAGCCTATTCAAAGGTATCAGATTCAACTGAAGGTGAAGAAAATGGGCTATCTGGAATATTCATGAGTTGGGAACAACCCAAGTTTGGCCATTGTCTGAATGACTTTACAACTTCTTGGGGTATATGTTACATAACAGATATTCACAGGCACCCAGAGCTCCTATCAAGCCAAACTTTGTGAGTCCAAAGCCACATCCCCAACGCACACCCTCCCTTCACTCTGCTCCAGCTTCATTCCTCCCTAATCCAGGTTCCAAGGAAAGCACGGCCCGGTCTTTGAGGTGTACTATTCCATTTCTTCAAGGCTCAACAAGGGCCTTGGTAACTCTTCTTAACATTGGTTCAAATTCATGTGTTGTTTTTGTAGTTTTTAACCTCCCATTGGAGCAATGCCCAGAGTAGTATCTCAAAGTTTTCTGAAACAGAGAGACAAAATGTATACTGAACCAGATGAGACCTAGGCAGAGAGTAATAAGAAGCCTAAACAACCCCATTTCTCTTCTGCCCAGGGAGAGTGGAATTGCTAAGGGTCTGTCCTGAATCAGAAACTATAAGACACATTTAATATTTCCTTCTGGATAGGATTGCCATCTGCCTAATGGTTTGCTTGTAACTGAGTTCAAATATGTTTTCCCAAAATTTCATGTGGTAGTAGAAAGAGACCCATGTGTGCATCCCATATCTGCTTCCATTGTGACTTTGAACAGATTATCCTCTCCAGTTTCTAAATAGTCAGAGAAGAGACGCTTGCCTTCAAACCTCGCCACTGAATTCCACTGCTGTACCATCCTAAATAAAAATAGATGTCAAGCCAAGAACACGATCGAAGATTGACCCTGAACCTAGTGGAGAAAACTGAGACAGACGGCCCTAGGGAAACCAATGGAACTGTCCACAGAAGGTCAGATTATGCCTTCCTATGCTAAGCCTTTGAACCAAGGGATGCAAGAAAGGGTTTTTACAGAAATGATCAAGAATCTCAAGATGGATCACCTGGATAGTTCCTAATTCTGATGGCAAGTATCTTCCTAAGAGACAGAAAGCTGAGGAGATCACAGCCCAGAAGGAAAGGAAAAGTGAACTGTGGGGCAGAGATCATATGTGGTCACAAACCCAGGAACATACAAAGCCACTTGAAGCTGGAGGTAGAGAGAAGACCTTAGAGGGAAAAGTAGCCTGCTGACACCTCATTTCCAGGCTTCTAGACTCCACCTGGTCTTGTTGGAGTTGATTATTGTGCTGTAGAAACTGTGTTGGTATGGTTATTCTTGTCCCACGAGAAATCATAGGCACAGTCTGCCTACAGGTTGCAGTATCTGTGCCAGGCACAAAGGACCCCTTCTTAGATATCAGTGAAAGACCAAGTCTAAAGCATCCCGGAAACTGCAGTGCTAATAAAAGAGCCCCTGCTTGAGGGTCTGGCAGCTTGAGTCTCCCAGCTTTCCTGAGTGCCTCACCTGTTCGATGATCCCATTTGAGAAGTTCATGTGCTTGACTGGAAGAGTGACTGGTTCACTTGTAAATATTTCAGGATCGTGACTTTTGGGGGTGGCTGATCTTGGTGGAAGGGAGAAGGAGAAAAATAGGGATATCTACTCTATTGTCTTCACTTGAGTCTTCTAGGCCACCTACATGGGCATCAGGGTGCATTATTGGTTGGGAGAGAAACAATGATGAAGGGATGGTTGGTTGCAGAATACAAGCTGTGCTGTTTTGGAAAGGCTTCCAACTGAAGACTCTGCCTTCCAAGAGATTCTGAGTCTCTTTCCCGCCAGTCTGGAATTCTCTCAGGGATACTTGGAGATGAACTAGCTGGAGTTATACTTTGGATAGCTTTCACATCAGGGCTGGAACTCTGACATACCACCTGGCTTACAAAGACATTCTTGATCTAGTGGGTCTCTCCTGGTTCCTCTCTGAACCCATTTATGATGTCTTGTTCAGAGAGAGTACCTTAGATTTGATGACCAGCAGTTCCCTGTTTCTCACATTCTGCTTTCCCGCGTCTGAGCAGAGTTCAACTTAGTCATGCCTTCTCCTTTGGGGAGCTCTTCATGATCTAGGTTATGAACTTTTGAGGGGATAGGGTGTTAAGCTAACCTTGCCATACTCAGTGTGCCTCCTACACTCAAATGCCAATGTTAATTTTACATCCTGCCCTTCTCTTCCATGTGAACTTGAAGGTGAGTATCATGTCTACCTGGTCTTTTTTATCTTTGCATAATAATGCATGGAATCATATGCATGCCATATTAATATGACCCTAGGACTTTTGTGTGTATGGATGGTGAAATTTGAACATCCTCGTCATGTGACAGGACTCCTGGGGAGACATGAGCAAAAATCTACTCACTTCAGATAGGAAAAATGAGAAGACCAAAGTAGGAATATTACAAAGTCCCAACTTCTGAGTTTTGTTGGAATTACTTACAGGATCAGAAACAACTCAAAGACATCTGCATAACCAAAAGCCCACTTCAGCATGGGTGACAGTTCACAGAAACTGGAAACCGGGAGTGGATTGCTCTACCATCGGGCAGCTCAACAAGTTGAAGTGTCTTCTCTGAAAAGTTTCTGCACCCCAATAAGCCTCTTTGCCAATGCAACATTTCAAACCAGACCAATCAAACTAAATTAGAAAAAGCCCAGGTTTAATGGATACAATGCTCCTGGATGACTTTCCAGTCCCCCAGAGAGGAGGTGGGAAAGGAAGACTGGAAAACCACATGTCTGTTTTCTGGGGACAGCTTAAATATCCTGTGGGAGTGGTCTCGAGCATCTCCAGGAGGGGTCATTTGGTGGGCTTTGTGAGATGCAGCAGAGTTTGGAGAGAGATGGGAAGGAGGCTTGGAGTGACCCTGGCAGGTTGCAGGTTGAAGACCGAGGCAGGTGGGAGACAGATAAATATGCCATGCGGGGAGAGCTTAGGTATAGAATTTATTTAGTGGGTACTGGGAAGAATATAAGGGTAAGAGGGTTATGGAGGGGAGACATAGAGAGAGAGATCAGCTTGCCTAGGCAGGAAGGGGGAGATTGGGGGTAGGCGGAGCTTGTCTCTTAAAGGATCAGCATGCCCAGGTGATAGGGAAGGCCAGCAGAATTATAACAGCTTCCACCTGAGCATTCCGGACTCTGGATATATGGATGCCAGGGGCTGGGGTGAAGCTTCCATCCGAACATTCTCCAGGTAGTTCAGTTGGTCTGAGCTTCTCTTCCAAACAGCTAGTCTGGTCTCTGCTTCTTCCAGGCAGTATGGCTAGTCTAAGTCTCTTCTAGGCATCAGCTTGTGTGAGCTAAGAGCTTCATATGCTTGGGGATATGGAGACCCAGTGAATCTGGTCACTTGAGGGACTTCCTGAAGCCTTTGAGTTGTTTACTTCCTGGGCTTAATTAGCATTCCTGTAGGATGGACTATTTCACCTACCCTAGAACACACTGTTGTAACACCCTGTGTCTTAACAAGCTTATCTTCAATATGGAAAGTTTCTTCTTGGAGGAAGTTGATATGCAACAATCACCAGCACCCTAATTATGTATCCCATCACTTCATGTCCAAAATATGAAGTTTCATTTTAGAGCTGTAGGTTTGCATTTACAAATGCTACATACATATATTCCATCTATACTCCCACCTATCTCCTATCTATCCATCCTGTCTATCTATCTATCCATCCTGTCTATCTATCTATCTATCTATCTATCTATCTATCTATCTATCTATCTATTCAAACACCTACCTACACTATTGTCTGTCTATCTTCCATCTATCCATTTACTCTAACTACCTATTCATCTACCAATCAATATCAATCAATTTACTCATTTATCATCTAGCGATCCATCCACCCACTCACACCTATGTATCCAACAATCTACCCACCCATCCTAAATATCCATCCATCCATCCATCCTTCCATCCATTTCATCCATCCATCCTTCCATCCATCCATTCCATTCCATCCATCCATCCATCCATCCATCCATTTCATCCATCCATCCATCCATCCTTCCATCCATCCATTCCATCCATCCATCCATCCATCCATCCATCCATCCATTTCATCCATCCACCCATGCTTCACTTTACTGAATACTTTTATCCAACTTGTTTTTTACTCCTTAATATCATGTCTTGGAGAGCTTTTCGACTCAATGCATAGTGATCTACCTAATTTCATGCTGCCTTGATAACTGTTTATGGGCAATTGGTTTTTTCCTTGATATGAGTCAGGTAGCAAGGCACCTCCTCATCCGTCCACGCTTGTACACAAACACCAGTATTTCTTCTTGATAGTTACTGAGCTAAAATTTCAACTATTCTGATAATTTCCATGGAGACCCTTCCTTCCTTTGCCTTGATACTTGGCACTCTCTAGAAATTGCTTCTATGTGGGGAACATTTGCATTTGTTTTGAGCTGCTGTTTCGGTGCTACTTCAGGCTTATTTTTCCATAAATTTGTGCCTTTCTACTCTCACAAATTTCTCCAGTCCCTGCTCACTCTTTCTATGTTCTAATACCATCATGAGCAGGCACATGCACATATTCCTGATGATTCATAGAAGATAGTAGTGAGCTTAGCCTGGAAAATGTACTCACTACGAGAGAGAGAGAGAGAGAGAGAGAGAGAGAGAGAGAGAGAGAGAGAGTTAGTTTTGCTTTGGGCAGGTTCCAGTATTTGATCAAGCACAAATGTCTCCTTAAAAGGCTCTGGTCTGACAGTAATATCTGTGGATCATTCCTGAAGATATTTCATTGCAAAGTACTATGTAGCCTATAACTATCTATTGAGGGCGTTGAAGTGGGATGGGTTTGGGGGCAACATTTAAAGACTTAATTTCCATGTGTATCCAGTGTGAAAGATTATCCTCCCCACCCCCTCCTCTCTGGAGGCCCCGAAACCTCCAACCTCTCAATTTGATAACGTGTGTCCAAAGAGAGAATGTGTTGGCATGCATGTCAGACGCTCAGCTGCTTTTTTACGTTTCCTTTAGAGATTTGACACCTCTTAGATTTCTAGGGATACATGGCTGTTAATGGAACAGCCTCAGAGGATGCTTACCAACAAGTGTGTGCTCGGGATTCTCGGCTGGAACGTGCTACATTCCACTTGAGATGCACAGAGACATCCTAACAGCCTGGCTTCTATCGACTGAGCCCAAACAGGTCCTGTTCTCCAACCCTGCACCATTCCCTTTGCTCCTGCTGACAGGTGCTGCAGATGTGAGGCCTGCTGGGCCCTCCTTGGCAGCCATCTGTCAGCAAGGCCTTCGCTCCTCCAGGCAACAGGCGTGTTGATAAGAATATACACTTTCTGCAGTTGACAGACTTTGCTATTCAAAACACTGTTTAAAAAAATGGCTATAGGAATTTAATTAGCAACTTCCATTAAGAGATTAGATGAGAAGAACAAAGAGAAACCGAGGGAAAGGCTTCTCAATAAAACCGGAGAAGCTTTGGAATTATTCATGGCATAACAAAGGAAATGCAGAAACTGCTCCGTGAACTGTCAGAGGTGACAGATATATTCCAATGTTTTCTTGTGGCCTGACTGAGCTCTGACTAATAAGGCCCAGAGTGAAAGGCAGAACTTTGAGAGCATGCCCGTCTCTGGATCCGTCAAGTAGTAGATAGGCCTGATCAGTACAGCAGTCCAACGTGCTGTCCAGTAAGGCTACGTGACCCCTAGAGTCTGTGATAGTGGACTTAGCTCCAGAGCTCAGTGGCTGGCTGTGTGTGGGCCACTTGTTTTATCTCCATTCTAAGATGTGGTATGAGAAAATAAAGGACTTACACATCCATCCTTTCTCAATAAATAAAGAAAAACAATTTTTAAAAAATTTAAGTGCATGAATCATCCCAATGACTTGGCAGAATCATGGCTGTTTAATTGTCTTCATCTGGTTTGCAGTGTTCGTACAGAATGCAACAGACGTAATTTATAAAGAAAAGGGCTTTATTTCTCATTGGGAAGTCTGGGATAAAGGTGCGGTAGTCAGTAAGGGCTTTTGTGCTGTATCACAAGAAGAAGAGGAGAAGAAATACATTTATTCCTTATCAGGAGCCTGCTCCTGTGATAGCAAACCTACTCCCTGATAACAGCATTAGTCTATTCTTAAAGGCAGACTGTTCATGATCTAATTAACTCTTAAAGGCCCTGGCTCTCAACATTGTCACATTTAGGAGTAAGTTCCTATTCTGTGAACTCTGGGTAATATTTCCAAACCTTAGCAGTATGCATAGTGGGGAAGAAAAACCAAGGGGGATTTCTGAGCTCATTTTGTTTAAATATCTTAGCTTGCTTGTTTTCCTCCTGTATCTTAGGCTGTTCTTGAACTTGCTGTGTAGCAGAGGGGGAACTTGAATCCCCAACCTTCCTGCCTCCATTAACCAAGTAATGGGATTACAGGCATGCACCATCATACCCAGTTTGTGTAGTGCTGGGAACTGAACTAGGGTTTTATGAAGGCTAAGAAAGCACTTTGCCAGCTGAGCTACATATCTAGCCCATACATCTTAGGTTAAATAGCAAAATACATGGTTGGTTCAAGAGCCAATGGTGAATTCACACACCGAGTCCTTCCTAAGGACCCAAGCGAAGAAACAGGCCAAGCAGAATTGAATTCTGGAAACCAGGTTTCCACCTGCAACCAACCTGTGTCTGTTTCCTTCAAGTGAACTGTCTTCACATATCCCAGAGACAGAAATGGTTTTCACAATGTCTTCTCATTCCTACTTCATTAAGGGCTTGAAGATAAACAGACTCTCATGAGAATCCACATTGGAAATCCATATCAGAATGTGTCAATGAAAACAAACTGATTATGCTCATTTATAGTTGGCATAAACAGATTGGTAAGATGATCTTTATGCTTTTCAGAAGTTCTGATAGCCACAGGAAACCTGAAAATGAGATTAGGACTGGTGGAGTAACTCAGAGGTTATTCTTGGCTCTCTCTTTCTCTCTCTCTCTCTCTCTCTCTCTCTCTCTCTCTCTCTGTGTGTGTGTGTGTGTGTGTGTAGGTTTGAATTAAAGCTGACCTCTGCTATAAATCTGTCAAACCATATGAGTGTGTGCACAATTTTGTCTAGTAAAGTAAATTAAATTCTTAGGAAATTATCTTTAACTCCAAAGTCAAAATTAGATAAAAAAATGCATTAGTTAACAATGAGATGCAGCCTTACACACTGTAAATACAAGATATATTTTTAATGGGTCCTAGTTACTAATATGTTCATTATTATTTTTTTTTCCTAAGGGAGGAAAAGTTCATTCAGGATGAGGTAGATGGGTGGACTTAAAGAATGAATAAAGAACTAGAGAATTGCTGACGGCTTGCCAAAAAGAACCAAGGAAATTATCATTGCTGTTTGTTCTTGTGAACTCAAAGCCTTTTTCATAGCTGTTGGTGTAAAATGAACTGAATCAGAACAAACGTGTGACTGTAGTGTTGCTAAATGCAAGCGACCTAGTTTATGTGGGTCAAAAGCACTGCTCTGAAGCCATTGTAAATGACACAGTGATGACCTCTGAGCTCCTGAGAGCTAGACTTTCTATAGGCATTCTGGTGGGCACACCCACCTGTCCTCTTTCCCCGGACTCCTTTATCTACCAAAGGGTCACTTACAACTTAAGGCTTGGCTATATAGTTCTTATAACCAAAATAGGGAGCCTCTGATGGCTTATCCCTAGAAACAAAGGATAAGGCAGGGCAATAAATGTCATTTCCTGAAACAGCGTTTTGACCCCAAGCCATGGACTCCTCTGTTCCATTCCAAAGGACGAGTGAAGCACTTCTTCCTTAGAGTCTGCCTGCTGAAGACCATCTTCAGAGTTGAACAAACTTCTATCATCCCTTCATATATACTCGAAAGCAAAGGTCACTTTTGGTGACTTCTGAAATATCCCTGATGCCCTTGGGATTTGAGCTCTGTGTTATAATTCCTATTGCTCATTCCTGAGGTGAAAATCTGTTTATTCTGAAAATATTTTCTGAGCATGGACCACCTGCCATCTGGTGTTCTAGACACTGGAGATAGCACAGAAAAGGAAGAGAAAAGAAAGGAAAAGGAAAGAAAGAAGGGAGGGAGGGAGGGAGGACGGGAGGGAGGACGGGAGGGAGGGAGGAGGGAAAAAGCAAAAGAGAAGACCAGGGAAGCACAAATGTGCCTTCATGGCACTTACACAATGTAGAGACCAGAGTAAATGAGCATAGAATGAAGTGCATGGAATTTCCATCAGCATGCGCAGAAGAGAGTGAGGATCCTTTAAGATGTGGTTGCCTTGGTAGCAAAAGAAGGTTTCCTTGTGGGTCATGGAGTAGGCTTTCGGAGGTAATGCCCTGTAGAACAGGGGATATGTTGTCTGGCTTCTGTAGGTCAGAATGTCAGGCTCCAATAGTTCCCATGTAGGTGGTACCTGTGATTTCTTTCCCAACAAAGGGAAGCTCTCAGTATTAAGTCTTAAACCTAACGTCAGCTCAAGGAATGTGCTCATGACTCATGAAAATTAAACACCTTCTTAGATTTTTTTTTTTAACAAGCTTGAACCAGAAAATCTTGGAATGGGGAAGCATCCTTGGCTCTTGATCTTGAGAAGTCAGAGGTGGCCAAAGCTATTTGGGGCTGAAGAGGGTTATCTGATCTTCAGGGAACAGGCAGCTGGCTGTCCCCAAGATTATCCTTAGAGGGACAACGATGTCCCTCCCTCCTGCAGTATCTCTTTTAAACTTATGTTTAAATAGCTATACTTAAGTGATAAGGAAGGTAGCCTTTCACCTCCAGGATCCTAACTGGATTCAAACTCTAGTCTTCTGGGAAATGAGTTTGGTCGTCTAAGCTGAGCCTCGTAGACAAAAGTCCTTATCTCCAAACTCCAAGCATAATTCAGCCCACCATGGCAGGACTGGAAGTCAACTCTCAGGGAAAGAAACAGAATGAGTTAGGGTGGGAAGTAAATTACCAAAGTAGTTCAATCAATCCTGAATTCAAACCCACACTTTAAATGATGGTTCTTTTCTGTCTGGAATACAAGGCTGATTCTGAGCACCATAACTTCCTAGTTGCATCCCCAGGAGGGTGTGGGCACTTAAGCAGCTAAGCCTCCAAAAAAAAAAAAAAAAATGAGGTCAAAGCTGCATAGAAGCATAAGCTTGGGCACCTTAATAAATTTAAATATTCCTTGAATGGTTTTCTTATCTACCGAAGAAGAATATGGCCCCTGTGCACTGCAAGGAAGAACTGTGACTTTTATCTTGGATATATCTGGAGATGTCTAAACACGTCAAGGCAATATTGTGTGTTCTCAAGCTGATTTGATAAATTCAGACCAACACAACCAATGATGTCCCCAAACACTACAAACTCAAGAATAGAACTGAGCCAAAAGGAATCAAGGAAGACCGGGTCTCCAGATGACTCCACCTGACTCTGCAAGGAATAATTATGGACAAGGAGCTTGTCAGACTTAGCCCACTGGTGAAAAATATGCCACTGAAGAGACACTTTGTGGGGGAATAGCCGCTTTCCAGGTATGCGAAGCCAGGCACTATGTTCTCTGCCTTTGGCCTGCCCTCAGCCCCCCTGTGTTCCATTGACAGACTTAACATTTTACCCACAATAAAATGGATGACGGTTTCATTACAGAATGGCATCACTTGTCAAACTTTGAATTACTGATCATAAAAATATCTGTTCTGCTTTGAAGGATTGTTGGAGGACTTCCATTTTCCTCTGTGTGTGTGTGTGTATTTTTATCAGTAGGGACTGTTTAGTGCAACACATAGGAACAGGGTGCAGAGGGGAGGGAAGAGGAAATCAAACCGGGCTGCGCGGCCCAGGGCCTGCTGTATTCTCCCCATATAAACAAGCTTCTATCACAGCTCAAGACAGCAGAAATAAAAGGGAGCTTTTTGGCTCACAGCTATAAAAAAATTATCATAGTGATGAAGTTCCTCAGCCATCAACGGAGCTGTGATATCGCTGTTTGATGATGATTTTCCCATGAATGTTAAACAGCCGCCACTGCGGAGGCGAAGGGGCTTATCTGCACCTAATACTGATCTCTAATTCCTGCCCTTCTTGAACCATCCATTTTCTAACAGCATTAACTGGCAAATTTACATCCCATCTTAATGCGGCTAAAGAGGACAGGAGATGAAGAGCAAATGACAGCAGTGTAATGAGGGTGGCTTTTTTCTCCTTTCTCTTTAATGGCTGAAGATTTACACAATTGTCTGTAAGCTTATATAGAGAGCTTACCTGAACCTTTTCCCAGCATGGATTCGACTTGCAGGCGCTTTTGTTAACTAAACACACATAAATATTTTTAAGGAGGTTTAATAGACTTCAAAAGAAAGCCAAAGGAGAGACCAAAAAAAGGGGTAAAATCACAAATTCAAATGTCATAAATAATATAAAATTTTGAAGAGAGCTAATAATTTCTGAACAAACAATGTAAAAATAGTGTTCTGAGAGATGACTGCAAGGCCATAAAGGTTTCAAATATTAAGAGATGATTAATCAAACTGAGGACTTAAAGGGAGATGTGTTCCTCATGCCACCGAGACCTGGGATTTCTCTGATCATGTAACATCCATCAAAACGCTACCTGTTCACTAACAGGGTGTGGAGAGATAGACAGTAATTTCAATAGTAAATCTGAATGTAGGGAGCTACAATAGCTGGGTGTGGGGAAATCCCATTTGTGTGTCTGGATGATAAAGTAAACCAAATAAAAATCACCATGGATGAGCCATTTAACATCACAGGCTAGAAACCTTGAGGTTTTCTTTGAGTCTCCCGCCCTTTCATCCTCTTTATCCATTCCATTACCAACCCTGCCTTTGCTTCCTTTGAAATGCTTTAGAAGAAAAGAAAACAACTCCTTTTCTTCCTCCCTCTCCCCTAACCCATCCCTCTAGCACCTCTCAATCCAGCACCACTGTTTCCCCCGCTTTCCACCTAGATGGCTCCTTCCACGGTTTTGTTTAAATACACCTTAGTATTTCTACCATGTAATTTGAGTCATTAGAAAACAAACAATTGCCATTGTTCCTGTCCTCATCACTCCCAGCAATAATCATCAGAACACCCTCTACAATAACAAGCCTTGAACATTAATTTAATGCAAGGTATAAAACCTGTGGGTGGAAAGCTATAGGTTTCTGAAAAGGTGAATTGGGATAGGATATAGGTGGAGAAATGTGTCGCATTCAAACATTAGAGAAGTTGGAAAGCTTTCTCTAAGGCCAGGGAGTGGGCATTGTTGACTTTTTGACCTATATTGCTCTCAGTGGCATAATCTTTTTTGTTTGGTTTTCATCACTCTTTGAAAGTGTACGAAACCCTTCTTAGCTTGGGAGAATATAAAAGTGAGCTACATTTTGCCTACCCATGATAGTTTACTGAAGTCTGAGTCAGATTACTCAGTATTATTAAAATGGAATCTTCCCAAACTGACCCTAAAATTTCATGTGACATTAACCAAAACTACAAATGGCAGTGCATTCCTGTAACCACAGCACTCAGGAAGCTGAGACAGAAGGATCAAAAGTTCAAGGCTATTCCGGGCTACATTAAAGAAAAGCCTAGTGGGCTTTTTTTGGAAGAAATTGATATATTAACTTTAATATTCACACAGAAAGCAAAGGACCATAAATACCCAGCAGGGTTGTCCAATCTTTTGATATTACAACACAACACTGTTATTTTTAAAGTTTATGCTCGGGAACTGCATGATTGATGTACTAAAAATTAGGGGAAAATTCTCATGATGCTTCAAACAAGTCTATGATTTTGTGTTGGACCTATTTATAGCTATCTTTACTCACAAGCAGTCTGAGAGCTGTGGGTTAGACACGCCCACTAGAGCAATCTTGAAAAAAAATAGGTCCGAATTAGAGGACTCATACTTCCTAATTTTATGACTTACCACAGAGCTGTAACAGGGCAGTGAGCGATACACTTAAGTGACAATCAATCAAACACAAAACAGAGACCCAGAGGTAAGCTCACAATTATGTGCTCAATTAATTTTGATCAATTTTTGAGCAAAGCAATCAAGATTCAATGGAGAAAATGTGGGCTTTACAAGGAACGTTACTAAAATATGAATATTAGTCTGAGAAGACTCCAACTTCTTTGTTACTATGACACTCCAGTCCTTTGGACTTTCTCCTCCTAAAGTAACCGGAAGAAGTAACTTCTTCCCTGGCTGAGCTGAGGCCTCTCTCTAGCCCTGACTTCCAGGGTTTCATGACTACCTCTTGTCATTCTCCACACTAAGGCTCTTCTGAATGCTGCTGTCCACCTGACCTGGGGAAGTGTTAGTGTAGCCCATAGCTTCCTCCTCTGTGAGATCATGGAGGAGCTGCTGGAGACAGAAGAGATTCCCACAGACCCTCCCGATAGTGGGACCTGGCAGATAGTACACGTGGAAGCCCTATTGCTCCTTCTTTCATCTTTTGGGCCTATTACTTTTTCATATTACCTATACCCACCCACTTTCCTGTCCTAATTAGATAGAACTGCCAGCTAGAGCAGCCCTGAGTCATCAGAGGGAGTCTCAGTTGGGGACTGATCAGATCAGATTGGCCTACGGCTGTGTCTGTGGAGAATCGTCTTCTTTAATGATTGAGATGGGAAGGCTTGACCCACTGTGGGTGGTACCATCCCTGGGCAAGTTGTCCTGGGCTGAGTAGAGAACCAGAGAGCAAGTCAGCAAGTAGAAATCCTCCATGCTTTCTATTTTAGTTCTTGTGTCCAGGTTCCTTCCTTGAGCTCCTGTCCTGACTTCTCTCAGTGATGGACTGTAACCTCACAGTCTAAATTAGAAGGGATTCTTTTTTTTTTTTTATTTTATTTTCGAGACAGGGTTTCTCTGTAGCTTTTTGGTTCCTGTCCTGGAACTAGCTCTTGTAGACCAGGCTGGCCTTGAACTCACAGAGATCCGCCTGCCTCTGCCTCCCAAGTGCTGGGATTAAAGGCATGCGCCACCACTGCCTGGCTTTGGAAGGAATTCTTTCCTCCAAGAAATTTCTAATGGTCAGGGAAGCTTATCAGAGTAGCAGAAAACCAATCTAGGACCGTTCCCTCCTATGTGGAATGTGGATAACTATATTAAATGAGAGCCACTCTGGTTTGCTTTGTTTTCTTTCAAATCACTGGAAGCGCTGTCATTTACCCTCAACCTATAAGCTCTTTGTGCTCAGTCTAGAATTGGGTAAACAATAGATGCCCAAGCACTTCACAGAGTTGTTTGTTTCTAATCCTGTAGTACAAGAGCAATATGCATTCTTGTCTAAATGAGATGTAATTTAATGGAAGAAATCCATAAGCCAAACCAAGCATTTGCCTTTGTGTTTCAGTGTGTCCTAGGGCCATGATAAGAAATCTTTTCAGACATCAATCGCAATCCAACAGATACCCTGTTTCTATTTCCCTAATGCATCGTGAATTTTTCTTACCTACTGCTGGTATGTCAAGCATTTGGAGAAAAAATGAAACTTTGGCTTTATAGGACACTTGGGTTGTCATTTTCTATTGACCTGGTCATATGTGTTCTCATGTGAAATGTATCCTGTCAAACTTCCACCCATGAGTATCTCCGGAGGGAGAGGAGAAATACATTAAAATTGGAAATAAGCAAGACCTCACTTGCACTTTGAAAGCTTTTTGTAGCATTATTATAACCACTTTAATCTGGATAGAATTTGTGGGTTATGTAGGTCCCTAAAATATAGATAAGATTCTTTTTTCAGCGTTGAGCTAAGTAATCGTGAACACAACAATTACTGATGTAACACCTATATCCAAAGATACACTGTGTTATGTTATCATGATGAATTGGCCATGGAGAGCAAATACACATCAGAGAAGGATGAGAATTCATTTATGAAAGATTTATTGAACACCAACTATGTACCTGGTCTGGAGATGGAAAGGAGGGTTTGGTCCTAGTAATAAGAGACAGAATACAAATAAAAACCAACAAATGAGGTAATTTCAGGTAGTGACAAATGCCCTGGCTGTGGAAAAACAGAAAGATGGGGTGAAGAGTAGCTGGATCTCGGGTGTTATCTGACAGAAGAAACAGATGTTAAAGCTACTTATTTCTTTTTTCCCAAAAGATGTCTATCTAAAGAAACACAGAGAGCACCTCTGTGGAAGGTGATTTTATTGCCTTCTTTGCATGTTTCTGTTTTTACATTTTTTTAAAAGAAAATTTGGGCATGTTTGATTCTATACTCAAAGGAAAATTCTAAATATAAATCTTTACTCTGAAAGTCACCAAATCCATATTGTGTTGACCCTCCAAATAAAGATACCGTGGAGATTTAAAATTCTAACGAGAGACTATTGTGCATGGCTTTTTTATATTCATGGATTCTGATGTCTGCTAGATAAGGTAGGATTTTCTAAAAGTCGTGTAGAGAAATATCTAGCACCTAGCTACTGCTATGTAAGTGTGTTTTATAAATTAATAAATTGATTAATGAGTTGAAATGTCTAATTCAGTTTAGCAAACAATTTAGGGGAACATTACTGCATGCATCTTGTTTTCTAAGCATCATGAAGTGGATACTAAGTGTGAACTAACTGAAGTTCAGGTTTAACTCCATGTCCTATGTTTTTTCTCTCCCCTTCTCCTATTCTATTTTAAAATGTTTTTATTAGTGCATATTAATTACACACAATAGTGGGTTTCATTATAGCTTTTTTACATGTACATAATGTATTTAGATCATGTTCACCTTGTGACATCTCTTGTCCCTCTCCCGTTCCAACCATGCCTCTTCCCCTTCCCAACTTTCTTCCCTTCTAACTTGATGTCTTCCTCTGCTATTCTCTACTTTAATAAACCTAGAAGCTTTGGCCCTAATAAACTTAGAAATCTGTCTGGTTAGTTGCACAGTTATCTAGCTATTTTAATTCAGCAAAAACAAAGTTTTAAAACATTTTTAAATTTTTTCAACTGTATATGTTTATTGTACATGATACTAGGCTACAGAGAACATTTTCTTACAAGGATATATTGCTCATTGAGCATATTTCTCCGATTCTACCCTATTCTCTTCCCCAGCATCCTAGCCTTCTCCTTGATTCCCAAGATAGTTTCTCCTATACTTCCATATCATCTGTACAGATGTGATTTTATGCTTCTACATAAAGATTTAAGAACTACAGTTATGAAAAAATATACTATACTTTGCTTTTGAGGCTAGCTTAATTCACTTAACATGATCATCTCCAGTTTTTCCAAGTATTTTCCAGAAAAACAGCATAATGCCATTCTTCTTTATGGTTGACATATCCTATACATCATGTATTTTTTATCTATTCCTCTACTGATAGACCCCCAGGCTGTTTTCACACTTAGTTGTTGTGAAGGGTGCTGTAGTAAAGACGGATAGGTGAGTCTGAGATATTTTGATTTGGAATCTTTTGGGCAAATACCCAGGTGCTGTAGTGGCTGGTCCTGCTACCTAAAGGCTGCTTCATCTTACAATAGTGCCACAGACTGGTGACCAAGAATTTAGCTGTGACCTTTCAGTTCCAAATCAGTATGGCCTTCTCCATACCCAAATAAATTTCATAATTATCACTTATAAATTCTTGGGAAAACCATTATATTTAACTGTTATAAGGTGAGTGTAGGTAATTAAACATTTGCAAATTTTTAATTAATTATTTGATGCTCAAAGAGATGGTTCTTCAAAGGACATTGGAAAATTACGGCATGGCGGGTTGGACACACTGGGTTCATTCTGACAGTACCTCTTCTACTCCTGCCTTTTCCTTCTAAAACGTTGCCTAAACAGCTCTGGATTTTTTCTCAGTTCTTTCATAGCAGAGGGACCTCAGTAATGAGACTGAAAAAGGCATGCTATTTGTAATCTTCTTCCCTTGGATGTTTGGAGTGTGTCCATCTGAGTCCTGGTCAGGCCAACATAGCCTGTGTGTGATCCCAGAATCAGAGGCTCTTCCCCTGAGATGCACAATCCAGGGAAAGTTGGGGTGGTTGGATCCTGTATGTTAGTCACCCCCTCCCAGGATCCAGTGTGTTTTTAGATCCCACCTTCTGATGTCTAGAGTGCACAGACCCAAGTCCTGGGTTCTCCTTTCTCTACCCAGGTGGACAAACCTGTTCACCTTTTGTTACAGAATATTTGTTTACTGTAAAGATGTGTCTCTGCCTAAGATACCCTCTGATTGGTTTAATAAAGAGCTAAATGGCCAATAGCTAGGCAAGAGTGAATAGGTGGGACTTCTGGAGAGAGAGAGAGAGAGAGAGAGAGAGAGAGAGAGAGAGAGAGAGAGGCTGGGAGGAGGAATCTAGGCATGCGATTTTACCAGTAGACTTGTAGCAAGTCAGATGTGCTATACTAAGACAAGGTAACTGAGCCACGTGGCAGCATATGAATTAAGGAAGTATGGGTTAATTAAGTTATAAGAGCTAGTTGGAGAAAAGCCTAAGCTAAGCCCAAGCTTTCATAATTAATAACAATCTCCGGGTTATCACTTGCATGCTGGAAGTCCAAAGATAGTCCGGTAAGAAAGCTTACTACAACCTGTGCTTTCTGTCTCTGCCCTATGCTACTTGGTACATCTCTGGCACTCAGTAGAGCCCAATCCCAGTCCTCCTAGTACCTACCACACCTTCCTTTCAAAATAGCCTCTGTTTTCAGGTGCCTGTGCCTCAAAGTAGATTTATCTACCAATGCCTTAGACTCTTCTAGATAGTAACAATTCTGTCCACCCAGAATTCTCTAAGCTGCACTAGAATCTTCTGTCTGGACTGGTTATGGGAAGTGCAGCCTCTGGAACTTGTGTGAGATACTCAGCTTAAGCCTCAGCCTGGCCTGCTTTCTTCTTGAGTACTTCCCTGTGTTCCCCTACCTCATTTTGCGCATCCCTGAGTTTGTGTTAATTCTGCTGGCTTCTGGACACCTGGTTCTCCTTCAGGAGCATCCAGTGGGTTAGCTCCCAGCATTTCTCCTGACAGAAGTCTGGCATCATCTGAGAGCAACCCTGCCTAAGCTTTACTGCAGATAGTACCTTTGTAATGAATGAGCTAAATAGTAAAGGCTGTTTGCTGATCGTAATAATATCCCCACCACCATGCAGAGTTTGCTGTTCATGATCTAATTTGGTGTAAGAAAGCCCTGTGAAATAGGAAGGTACAAGGTTATCTCAGCTTATAGAAGAAAAAGCTAATGCTCTAAGCCATTTGTTCCTGGAAATTCAGTCATTACATTCCTCTGCTAATGCAATATTAGAAAGTAATTAAGTTTTATTTATTTGCGGGTGTGTGTGTGTGCGCGCGTGCATGTGCACGCGTGTGCGGGTGTGGGTGCATGCATGTGGAAGCCAGGAGATGACTGTTGTTCCAGGACACCACACTCTTAAAAATACTTTTAGATTTATTTAGTTTTTTATTTTAAGCATATGCATGTTTTGTCTGCATATATAAATATGCACTGTGTGCATTCCTAGTGACATGGAAGTCAGCAAAACATGTCAGAGCCCATGGAACGGGAATTACAGGTGGTCATAAGCCACTGTATGTGTGCTGAGAACAGAACCCAGGTCCTCTGAAAGAGAAACAAGTGCTTTAAACCACTAAGCCATCTCTCCATGTCTACCCACTGATATTATACAGTGTCTCTCACTAGAACGTTGCCTTGATCTGCCTGTCTCTGTCTCCCCGTAACTGGGGTTACATGCCATGTACTTGGCTTTTGAAAAGTCTTGAGGGCCAGTGACATGATTCAGTAGGTAGAGACGCTTGCTACACAAACCTTGTGACCTGAGTACCATTTCTACAACCCACATAAAAGGCAGGAGTGGAGAGACTCCACAAAGTTGTCCTCTGAACACTACACACATGCCATGCCATGGATGCTTCCCCATATCATGTACATACAACATTAGTAATTTAATAATGACAATCTTTTAAAAAAAAATATTAAGTGGGTTCTGGGGATTTACCTCAGTTCCTTATGCTTGCATGGCGAGCACCTTGCTGGCAGAACCATCTCCCCAGCCTGACCCTGCTCTTTTTACTAGCTTGAGCTAACAACACCGGTGTGTGTGTGTGTGTGTGTGTGTGTGTGTGTGTTACATGGCAGAATGATTTGGTGCCCAACTGGCTTAGGATCTTGATAAAAAAAAAAAAAAACTAGCCACCACTCATTCACCTATTTTGTAAATATTTATGAGGAGCCTGCTGTATGCCAATCACCCTTCCTTGGCATTGCTCAGGGTGTGTGTCAACAAGAGACAAAAGGCCTGGTCCGGGATGGAGCTGGGACTCAGTGGTAGAACACTTGCTTAACAAACATGAAGCCTTGGGTTCAATACCCAGAACTGACCAAAAGCAGACTAGTCCTCCCAGCTCTTGCTTATATTATATATTACTTATTATGTATGTATGTGTGGATTTATACACATATATGTACTATGGCACACACGTGTTCAGAAGACAACTCTCTGACAATGATTCTCTACCTTTACCAAGGGTCAAACTTAGGTCAACTTGCTTGGCAGCAAATACCTTTACCCCCTGAGCTATGTCGCCCGCCCCGACACTCTTGCCTTTAGTAACCTGGTCCTGATGAGTGTTGTGCTGTGAGTCTTGTGTGAGTTAGGATCCCACCCCTACTTCCCCTCTTCACATGGAGACCAGCAGCCACATGACCCTATACCTGTCGGCTTTGGATCTGTGATTCTGTGGTCGATCTCAAGAGCCCCTTTTGGGAAGGAGCTGAGCCTCTGAGTTTTTCATTACTTCTGGAGGCCAAACAACTCCAGCAAATTTGGCCAATGTACTGGAAAATCATATCAGAAGCAAAGCAAGCGGCATAAAGTCCCTGGTGCCACCGTAGCTCCTTCATTCAGTTGCTGGTGGTGGTGAAGATATGGCATCTCTTTAGATCAGTGTTCCAAGTGAGGGAAATGGTAACATGAGAAACTATGGGATGGATTTTCATCTTGATTGACTAAAAAACAAGAATAAGTAGTGAAGTTTATTTTAGAGGAGAAGCACACACTCTAAATTTGTGCTAAGATATGCATGTTTGTGGTGCACATTGCTCCTCAGTACAGCACATGATACATAGTTGATTTGATTCACAAAATAAGCCTGCAAGATCTGTTACACACTATAATTACCTCTGAATCTTTTTACAAGGGACACATGAAAACCGGACTTTCTGTGCTGTGAGAGATGTTTTCTTTTGCTTCTCCCTTCCCCCCTTTTTCTAATCTCCCTTAAAATATTGGTGTGAATTAAACTCACTGAGGAGGAAGCCGGTGGATGTCTTCTATAATGCAGTTATGAAAATAAGAGGAGAGTTGTTATATTCCCATCTGGGATGCCAGATGTTTGCAGACTGGTGTGGAAGTTACCGCATATCTCTGACCCCAAACTCAAGACCTGGCTAAATGGATTTAAAACATTCCCTTTTCCTGCTCCAGACATAGGAATGCAACTGACCAAAACCAAAACTATGAATATCTATCATATTCTAAGAAAGCCCAGGAAATCATCACCAGCAAGGACCAGTGGGCTTTGTTGGATCTGATTACATATAATACTTACAGAGGGCAAGGGTGGTAGAGAGTTTAGCTGCTGCCCTGCTAGCCTTTGCAGTTTTAATTAAACCATACCTCATCTGGCTACTGCTGAACGTAGGAAGACCATCAAAGGAAATCTCTAAACTCTTATCTTGGAATATCAGCAACAATATAAATATAAATTATAGCTATTATACATATATTAAATATAAATTATACATATACCCAGAGGGTCAAGACTGGACATATATTACAAAGTGGAAAGTGCTGTTTAATTTATTGTAATATTTCTGAGTCATCTGCTTAAGGCTAGAGCATCTACCCATTCATCCTAGCATGGCTCTGAAGGCAATGTGCCCAGCCAGCATCAGAGCTGTCACTGTCATTTTGCCCATGCAGAATTTTTGGTGAGTGGTACTCCATGTGGCTACAAATGAGAGAGAAGGGGAAACAAACGGTGTTGAGCTGAGTACTGAACTTCTGCTAATTACCTCTGGATTCCTGGAAGTCTCTTTTAAGCACAAAATACATGAGATATGCCCCATGTGTGTGTGTGTAGTGGGGTAGTTTTACAATACTTAGGTTTTACAATATTCAAGTGCTTCAAAGTTCAGAAAAGCACATATTATAGTTGTCATGACCCACAATGGTGTGTGGCAGTTTGGAAATGACGAGGACAGAATTTCTGTGTCATAAAGACCATGATTGTCCTTCACTGCAGTAACTAAAGTACAGACATCGGCTTGGTCTGTGGGTTGGGACTGTACTTTGCTGAGACTAAAATTCTATGTCTTAATAAAACTGAGAACATTACAGGCATGACTTGTGGGATAAAAACCGCAACACTTTGACAAACCGAACCTGAAGAAAGCACGGACAAGCGAGAATTTAGGAGCTTGCATCATATTGGGGTTCACAGATTTCTTATGGCACTAGTTTAGTTACTTTCTAAATCGGCCACATAGCGTACACTATAATTTATGTAGACAACTTGATGCATCGCTGTGGAGATAAACATGGAATGGGAATTTTATAAGCAAAATTGTTTGTCATGTACAGAATTCCCTTTTGTTATCTGCTTTGCAGGCTCAGATTTCCAGGTTTCATCTTTCTTTGGAATGGCCCAAGTGTGTCATATAGTGTTGATTTGTGGTTTAAAAAAAAAAAGTGTGTGTGTGTGTGTGCAAGTGTTTGCATGGGTGTGTGCATGTGTGTGTGAGGAGACCAGAAGACAAACTTGACTGTGGTTGTAAGGCATGGGTTTTTATTTGTTTGTTTGTTTTGTTTTTGAAGTAAGGTGTCTTACTGACTTGGAACCTTTCTAGTAGGTGAAGCTGGCTGGAAAATGATCCACCTTTCTCTACTTCCACCGCGCTACGTTAACAGGCCTGCAACTACATGCTTCTTAAAATCTCTATTTCTCCCTTCTCCGTCTCTCTATATATACCACTCCTCTCACAGAGCCCATAAAAAGTGTCAGTTCCCCTTGATCTGAGTTACAGGTGTGTGAGTTACTGACGGAAGTGCTAGGAACCAAACCCAGGTGTTCTGGATGTCAGAATCCACTTTGTTTCTGAGCTGTCTCTCCAAAACCTCCTGATGCTTTTAAAATGTGGGTTCTGGGGATTGAATTCAACTCTTCTTGCTTTCAAGGAAAGCACTTTATTGACTGAGCCATCTCCCCTATAAGTTGTGATTATAATCAGTAATTTAGCAGGGATAGATGAACAGACTAAAACCATCGCTGCTCCCTTTCCTAACAAATATAACTTCAGATGGCTCCAGAACGCATGAAATCTGAAGGTGTTATAAATAAACCTTCATTAAATGTGAATGTTTGTCAAGACTTGAAAATGATTATGATTTTTATACTAAAGTTTTCTGCTGTACATAAATAGACTTTTACAAAAACATCTTCAAAGACTTTAGTAAATGACAAAGACAAAGTAGTTGTCTGCTTTAGTTTTGTTAACTACAAATGAATCTTTTTTGTTTGGTTGGTTTGGTTTCTTTGTGTAGCCCTGGCTGTCCTGGAACTTGCTTTGTAGACCAGGCTGTTCTGGGACTCATAGAGATCTGCCTGCTTCCACCTCCAGAGTGCTAGGTTTAAAGTCATACATCACTATTGCCTGGCTCAAATGAAGAAACTTTAAAATTTGAGTCTAGTAGCTCTAAATGCTTAGGTCATGAATAATTCACAGCAATCAGAGACAAGTGCTTAAAAACAATTGATGTGCATAACTTTGTGTGCATAATGATTGGTCTTATAACTGGAGTGTTTCTCCCTTGTATATCAGTGTACATATGAGCATTGCTGTTAATGGACAGAAAACAAGTCCGCATTCACTTATAATTGGGAAGCCGGTATGGCATTCCAATGAGGTGGATTGCATGTTTATTTTTACATAAAGAGTTACCTTGAGGTTGAATATCAATGCATAGGACATAGAACATCTCCAGCATTTTTCAGAGCCGATTGATATTTTAACTTGACCCACTTCGCATAAATATTTACTCCCAAACTGCAGGGGTAGGTTTGGGGCAATTTCAGAAATTGTTAGAAATTCTGTTCTAATCCCAAACCAAAATTTATTGAATTTTTTTTATGAAACCCTTCACCAACTTGAAAGGCAACTTTTAAAAACATCCTACATTGTACAATTCAAAGATAACTGCTTAGATACTTGTTGAAGGAGGATCATTGTTTCCTACAGTTAACCCGTCATGTGTGTATAAGAGCAAAAAACTTCATAATGATGAGTACTATACTTCATAACACGTGAGTCTCAAGTCTGAGTTGAGATGTTTCACACATTGCCTTGATGGAGGAAGTGGGTCACTTAGGGGCAGGCGCTAAGGTTTTGAAGCTGAGTCTCAGTTTGTTACTGACACTGGACAAACCCAAACTCCTGTAGTTAACTGGCTCAATTAGAATCCAGCACCATTAAATGGTGGGGATAAAAAATAGTACCTTTAAAGAATCGCTGTGGGACAGTTAAGTTTTCACATAGGAAGCAACAAAGTTGGGCCTCTCGTGCTTTAGACAAAAATTTACTTAAACAGTTAATCAGGCATCGATGCAGCATTCCTGTAATCCACAGGCAGCTGAGACAGGATTATCAAGTTTGTGCCTCCATCTCTCCCTTCCCTCTTTCTTCACACACACACACACACACACACACACACACGCACGCACACGCACACGCACACACACACACATGCACATATGCACACACGTACATATGTGAAAATAAAAAAAATCTATAAATTAGGGTCATTAGAGAGCATACTGATTAAGTATTTAGTAGAGATGGGAGTCTAGCCAAGGTTCTTTAAAAATGGTGTCTTTTATTTATTCTTTAATAATTTCACTCACACAGATAATGTATCTTGATTATATCTACCCCAAACTCACCGGCTCCCCGCACACTTCCCCAGGCACCTCCAGCAATCCTCTTCCTTTGTATCCTTCTCTCTCTCTCTCTCTCTCTCTAACCCTCTGAGTCCAATTAGTGCCGCCTGTTGGAATATTGGCTGACCTTGTTGGCTTGATCCTGTGCAGGTATCCGTGGCTACAGCAAATGCCATCTATAAGTGATAGCATTTTCACAGTACCCCTTTATAACTACAAGCTCTTACATTCTTTCCACTGCCTCTTCTGAGATGTCTTGAGATGTGTGTGTGTGTGTGTGCGTGTGATAAAGATGCTCCATTTAAGGATGAACACTCAATAGTCGCTTATTCTCAGCAACTTTGACCGGCTATAAATCTCTGCTTAAGGACTAACCACTGCAGAATCTTCTTTTTTGAGGTTGAGAGATACAAGGATCTATGGGTGTAAACATAAATATTTAGAAGGCACTTCGACAACATGCCCATTTAGCAAGACAATAGTCACAGCCAACCTCTAGAGCCCTTGATCTCCCAAGACTGGACTTTTGACAAGCAAAGCGAGGGTCTTTTATATGTACATTCTTGGTCCCACAGAGTTTAAATCATGCAGACTTCTCTTTTGGTTTGGATTTTACTTTTATTTTTGTCACAATAAAACAAAAGTGAAGTTTCATAAAATCTCCTTAGTATAACGGATAGATGTGGGAAAGGAGTTGGGGATTAGTTAGTGCAATAATTAAAACTCGAGGCTGGACCAAGGATGGAGTTATATGTCATGAAATGAATGGAGAAATCTAAATTTGGTGTCTGGGAAGAGGGGCGGTGCTTGGTGACAGCTGTAGAGCGATGTGCAGTTGGCACACACAGGTACACATCTCTCTATATAAAGAATAGTGTGTCTAACTAAGCTCATCATACTTGGTTCTTGTGTACTAAATGAGCGAGAATACAGCCTCTCTACAGATGATTTCCCTTTGTGGAGACAACAAAGGAAGGGCCAAGACAGATATATTTTTATTTAAAGACTTCTACTCAAAGTTAGATCCGTAGTGATTAACATTGATGTCTAATTGTTTGTCTTATATTCTTAGTAACAAAGTCCAAAGTTCTACTTTCTTTTTACCAAGGAACCCAATTTTGCCGTTATTTTTATTTAGGGACAGTAATATCAATAGAGTTAAATGAAAAGTGTGATTCACACGTGCATGTGATTACTATGGAAAAGGGTGGGGCGGATGGGAACAGAGAGGGAAGAGAGCTCTGCTCTCACCCAGCTGTGTCTCTGGCTTCAAATGCTGTTTCTGCACATCTGTAGCCAGGAGACGAGTTCTACTCTACCATCACTGCTGCTCCTGGAACTGAGCTGACAGCTCCTCTCTCATAGCCATGGAGTACCAGCAGAGGCATCCCGAGACTCAGATCGTAGAGGCTTACACTGTATGATTCTTGCACTTCTTCCCAGGAGACACAAGTGATAGAGTTTTTAAAGAACTTGCAAGAGTTTTGTATTTTGATAAGAAAAAAAAGCATAGCAAGTGAATTGATTCAATGAGAATTTTACATATTTATGTCAGTTGTCATCCCTTAGGACTCCAAGTACATTGAAGCTAAAGAAAGTATTTTCTAAAACTGATCACAAAAAAGACATTTCTGATGCACTCATTGCATTGTTATCTAGCAAAAGAACAGACATTCAAGCATAAGACTTCCTCCCTCCCTCTCTCCCGCCCTCTCTTTCTTTCATCCCTTCCTAGGGAGACAGGGTCCTGCTTTGTTGCTCTGGCTGGCATAGAATTCTCTATGTAGACTAAGATTCCCTTGAACTTGCATTCATTCTCCTGCCTCTGTCTCCCACATGCTGAGAGTTTAGGCATGCACAATACCCAGGTTTTTTTTTTTCTTTTTATTCAGCCATTTTTTGCTCTGTTTTTAAATTGTATGACTATGGATGTTTTGCCTGCATATATGATTGTGTGTAATATGTGTGTCCCTTGTACCCATGGAGGACGGAAGAAGGTGTCGGATCACCCCCCCCACCCACCCACCCACACACACCCACACCAGAACTGCAGTATAGACAGTTGTAAGCTCACATATGGGTGCTGGGAACAGAACCTGGATCCTCTGGAAGATCAGCTAGTGTTCTAACCACTGGGCAATCTCTCCATTTCCCATATCTTAGTTTTTCCTGAAGCTTTCTCAACCTAAAACGTAGAGCATTTAAAAAGTAAACTGATGTTTAATCAGTAATAACATTTGGGAAAGTAAAAGAAGCTGTGACAGTTGGATATCTGATCCCATAGTCTTGAAGTACCTGAAAACCATGCCCATATCCAGTCATGCATGCTGCTGCATCTGCACTGTATAGCATGGTATCTGATGCTCAGTATAATTTGCAATATGGACACTAGAAACACTCAAATTACTGTTACTGTTGTTATAAATGGATTCTATATGCATTACAGGGAAAAAGGAACCTAAGAGGCGGCAGCAGTGTCAACCCAGGGGGCATTAATGAATAATTAGGAGGGAAGATATTTTAATACAAAGTTGTTGTATCTGTGATTTCAAATCTAAAATAATTAGACCCGTGTTAGTATTTTTTTCTATTGCTGTGATAATACACCATGACCAAAACAACAGATAGAAGAGACATCTCTGATGTGGGAGGTCCTTCTATCTATGTGTTGTTTTCATTGGTTAATAAAGGAACTGCTTTGAGCCTATAGCAGAGCTATATGGGAACAGAGCTAGGTGGGGAAAACTAAATGCCATGCTGGGAGAAAGGAGGCAGAGAGTTAGGAGAGAGACGACATGGAGAAGCCAAAGACAGACGCTGGGAATTTTACCCAGTAAGCCAGTGCCTGATGTGGGAGTGTCATATATCAATCTGTTGATTTCATTGGTTAAAAAAATAAAGAAACTGCTTGGCTGGCCCTCATAGGTTAGAACATAGGTGGGTGGAGTAAACAGAACAGAATGCTGGGAGGAAGAGGAAGTGAGCTCAGACTCGACAGCTCTCCTCTCAGGAGCAGACGCCTCAGCAGAAACGCCATGCTCCCCTCTTCTGGGTGGATGCGAGAGCTCTGCTCTCTGAGACACATGCAATGAAGCTCCGACCCAGGATGGACGTAGGCTAGAATCTCCCTAGTAAGCCACCTCGTGGGCTACACTAGAAATGGGCTAGTCCAGGTGCGAGAGTTAGCTGAGAAGAGACTAGATAGAAATGGGCCAAGCAGTGTTTAAAAGAAAACAGTTTGTGTGTTGTTATTTCGGGGCATAAGCTAGACAGGCGGCCAGGGTGCTGGGGACGCAGCCCCGCCGCTCTTATTACTACAAATGCCACGTGTTGATACACAGATTAATAGAAATGGGTTAAATTAAGATGTAAGAGTTAGCCAATAAGAAGCTAGAGCTAATGGGCCAAGCAGAGTTTTTATTAATACAGTTTCTGTGTGGTTATTTTGGTTCTGAGTGCCTGGGACGAACAAGCAGCACCCAACACCCTTTTCCTACACATCTCTCAAGCCCTAAACTTGTTTTTTTAAAGACAGTCTCTTCCTGACCTTGAGTTCACCAAGTAGCCTGAGCTGGATAGCCAGTGAGCTCCTGTCTCTGCCTCCCCAGCAATACAATTACAAGTGGGTGCCACCATATCTGGCTTTTTTATGTGGGTTCTGAGGATGCAGCAAGCATTTATCAGCTGAGCTACCTCCCTATCCCTGTGATAAAAACATTTTTGATTCTGTATCATTATTTCCAAGTTGTTTGAATAGGAAGATTTTTCAGTTCTCAACTTCTTACATGGGCCACTGCAGTGTGCAATTCCTGGTTATAATATTTAGTGATGGTCTATCTTCCATGAAAGTCTCTTTACAAAGCTTTGGGCCACAAGAAAGGTTCCATTACCTCAGAGGTATCCCCTCATTCTCTTTATGGGTCAGGTAGCAATCTCACCATTTCCAGAGTCCCTTCCTCTTCACCTACAACATTTGACACCATTATACCTAAGAATGATGCTTTCCCTTTCAAAATTAAGTTCCTTGATAAACAGAGGAGCATCACATAAGCCATGTTCCATATTATACACAACCTCCATAGCACAAAATGTGAACTCTGTGCTTTTTCTGTATGCCTTAGCACAACTCTACTCTGCAAACACTGAAATTGGGGGATGCAAGATTAAGTTGCTCAAGGTTATAAAGCCAGTGCCCAGTCGTCCCAAATCTCAATCTAGATAATTTGACTCCAGAACCTTCTATTTTGACCTCTGTTTTGCCATGAATAGTTGCTGCTCAATACGTTTCTATGGAATGACTCTTCCTCAGAGCCCATGAGCTTCTGTACTTGTGCAAGAATCAGACAGAAAATATCTCATTTCTTTGTTTGGCTGTCTAATACCACCCTAAGCATCCTCTACGAATGGACTTCTTCAATGAGGGACCCCTCACTACCACTCATTTTCACAACAGGATGTCTGGCTAGCCCTGAGTTTGGTCATGCCACTGGTCTGGTTTTCCATGAGGACTATCTGAAAGGACACTTGGAATGGCTGTTGATAAAGGCGAATTCTGATTCAGCAGATGGAAGGCCAGGCCTGAGAATCTGCATTTCTAACTACAACCCAGTTGTAACTAGTTTGCACACTAATGTCAGATGCTCAGGAACTAGCATTACACACTCCTATGAGCAATCATTTGCTAGTTCTGTTCGCCATTACTACCTGCCTTGCAATATTAAAATGGGAGTAAGAGAATATTTGCCAACTAGCTAGTGCAGTGGTTTGACATATTAAGGGTGTTCAATTGGTTTTGGTGGCTTTCCCATTCTATTTTTTCTCAACAGAAACCAGTAATGATCTTATCTGTAATGATTTTATCACCTGACATCACAGCATTTCCACCAGGAAATCAAAACCCACACCGTCACCCACATACAGTTCTTGGCTAATTCTCCTTTAAAAAGCAAACCAATTAACTGCATTTACAATATCCATCTATGTAGAGGGTACTGGTGGTACATTTGGGTAGTCCCAGCACCTTAAGAGACTGAGACAGGAGGATCATGAGTTTGAGGTTACCCTGGGCTACATAGCAGAATCCCATCTCAAAAAAATACATGTACACATCCATCTGTAAAATTGTGTGTGTGTGTGTCTGTGTGTGTGTTTGTGTAAAAGTATTCCTTTTTGCCTTTCAGAACTTAAACTCAGTCTCAAATTACCTAACCTCTAGATATTCTCTGCCTATTAACAGCGGATGATGAATCACAATAAGAAAAAAAAAACTTTATTGCTTCTAGCTTCTTACCATTACTGCAGATCCGAAAATTGCCCAGAACAGCTTTGAAGACCGCTCGCTCCTAAGATTTCTACTCTGAATGTGCACTAAATCTTCCACCCTGATGTATCTTTTAAGCTTCCTGTTTAATTATTTACCAGACCACCTTTAACTGTTGCTGTGCCCCCCCCCCACGTCCCCTCACCACCCTGCTGTGGCCCCTGCTATCCCTCACTGCCTGTGGGCATGTCTCTCTAGCATGCTGGCTACACCTGTCCTCCTGAGGACTCTAACAGACTGAACCAGGAACTTCTCTTGGTCTTGAACTCTGTTACTGACATTTTGACTGACACCAAGCATGAAAATCGCATTACCCTGGCTGTATAAAACCTTCACCGGCTACCTGTAAAGTACGGGATTATGTGTAAAGTCCTAGTTATTAACTTACAAGTCCTTAAATTGACTCAGGTCTGAATACCTCAGAGACATCCCAGAACCATACATTCCCAGTCGTTCCCTTTGGTCTCGCTCAATTGGATTAGTTCTTTTTGGCTGAAGACATTGAGCTACGGGGCATTTTTAATGTTTGCTGTCTACTTATGGAATGTGTTAAGTGTGGAGGTCAGGCTGTCTCACTCTCTGCCAAGCTTTCAACCCAAATTTAAGAGCAAGCTTTCCTTTTTAGATTGCTGATTCGGTCAAATCAGTCATAAGTCAATCCAGCGTGTCTAGTTTCCAGATCACCGCTCCACTCCGGTACTTTTCTGACACTGTTCTAAGACTTTGTTTGACATGTCACAATTAAATTTTATATTATTCTACTTAGTGTCTTTGTTTTTCGCATGTTGGCTTGAAACTCTGTCAAACTGAATCTACTAATTAAGTGTGGTGTGTGACATATTACTTTCCCCCATCTGCTTCAGAAGGATGTCACGAAAGATGTTATATGCAGAAGGGCCGGAATTGTGAAATATTAGGGCATTAAATTCAATTATGTACATATATTTTACCTCATTTGAGTTATTAATCAATCACTCTACTATTATGGTTCTCAAGAATTAATTGTTGAATGGATGAACAGATGCCAGACACACAGGGTAACATACAGACAGTGGTCATGGATTTCTTTAGCAAAATTTAATTTCGTATCTTTTGATAAGGCATAAATAAGTCAAAAGTGGACTAACGACAAAATATTTAAATGCCATGCTGCAACAATAAAAAAAAAATTTGTCACACAGACTACCACCCAATTAATGCCGAATGACTTTAACATACAATCGAAGCTCCATCATGTCTGAGAACAGTTAATTTTCCTCAGACTGGGTCAGTGAGAAAGAAACCCCAGGTTTGTTTGGGATGGTTTGGGGAGGTTGTGGGGCACCCCAAGAATGGGAGCAGAAATGAACAAATCACCATGATTTTTCCATCCTTTTATTTTTAAAGACAGCATTTCATGCAGGCCCAGCTGGTCTCAACTTTGTTATACAGCCAAGGATGACCTCACTGGCATGTACCACCCCACCCATTTGTGCTAGGGAACAAGCCTAGGGCCTTGTGCATGCTAAGAAAACACTCTACCAACCTAGATTCATCCCCACTGCTTTTTCTTTAACATCGGTAGAAGGGAGGGTGCAAATGAAGCACATTTGCCCAAAAGATAAGTTTTTAAATAAGTAAATTTCTTTATACATTCAATTTATTAAATTAAGAAGTCCCTTATTTTTATTTTAATGGAGAGAAGGTATTTGTTTCATTTTCCTTAATGTCTTAAGATACCAGGTTGGGTCCAGAGAGATGGGATAAACAAAACTGGGGACATGAGGAAACATCTTTAGGGGAGTAAAACCAGGTGAGGCTGCTGGTGTATTTTCCTTGTTGGGACTGGTTGAGGACAGGTCAGTGGGATTGGGGAAGCAGGTCTGATGTTTGGAACTATAACTAGATAGCGTGTTTGAGAATCACAGTTGCCATCTTCTGACAATATGACTCTCCTCCAAAGCTTTTGAAAGTGAGTCTGGTGTATTTCTTTGGAAAGAAATATGATCCCTATATAGCATAAAGAAAACAATTTTGTTCCAAAAAAAACTGAAGCCAAGCAATAAAACTTAGCATGGCCTATGATGGGTCACCTGCTGGGGCAGAAAGTAGAGGAGCGGAGAATCTACTTGCTAAGTAAACTTCTGACACTAATTATCTATGGTGTGGGGGGATGGTTAGAGACTGAACAAGTACCAAGATGAAGACCAAGTGTTTTTAGTTTGCGTCCCCAGAATTCTGAGCTGTGGATGAGGAGGAAAATGAAGATTATGTGTGAAAGAACTCCACTGGAAGGCACATGGCTCAGAGTGTAACCCGAGGGCCAGCGACACAAACATCACTTGGAAGCCTGATGAGCATGCAGAGCTGTAGACCTCATCTCAGACACACTGACTCAGGAGCCATGTTCTCACGTAGACCCCAGGTAGATGCCTGTACCACTATCAGATGTCAATCAACAGAGACCTCCAGGAAAAGAACCTGACGTGGAGGGACCCAGTTGTAGCTGTGGACTTCAAAACTGAGACCTTTTTTTTTTTTTCATATTTTTTATTTAAAAAAATTATTTTTCATTTTACATACCTAGTTATCCCCCCTACCCTTCTCCCGTCCCACCCCACCTTTCCCTTCCCATCCTCCTTCCACTCCTCAGAGGGGGTAAGGCCTTACTTGGAGAGTCAAAAGGTCCAGGATACCAACTTGAGGTGGGAACAAGGCCCCCCATCCCTTTATGCCATCATGGGGAATGGGCTCCAGAAAGTAGTTCATGTGCCTGGGATAGGTCCTGGTGCAACTGCCAGGGACCCCCCCAACATATCAAACCACATAACTGAGTTTTAACTGCTGAGTCATCTCTTCAGCCTTCATAGCTCACAATTTTAAGAATCAGCCAATCCCTCCTTCTCTTCAGTTCCCTTTCTTCCCTTCCTCTCTCCTCTCCCTCCATCCTTTCTTCCTTCTTTTTCCCCTTTCTTTTCTTTTTCTTTCTTGTGTTTTCCATGCAAATGAAGACTAGCTGAAAGCCTGCCAAGGCCAAGATGTAATTGAAGGTGGCATTTAAGCCTTTGCATCTCCTTTGTCTCTAGAGACATCGTTGTAAAATAGAGGACTTCATCAGGTAATGTTTTGTTCATTATTCAACATCACAACGGGGCGAAAAAAGATAATTAGACATATGGCGCTGTCGACACATAGTTTATGAGGAGCTCCTAGTTAATTAGTTATGGTAAAAGGTTTTTATATAGCCATAATTGCTTTATGTTTCAGGGGAAGAAGCAAACATCCACGTACTTTATTTTACCTGGTGACAAGCTTATCAAAGTGATGCTGATGTGATGATTCCCGGGCACCAGACTTCCTGGGATACCGCGCTACATGTCACTGGGGGGCAGGGGTTAACAGCACATCTCCTGTTAGCGTCAGTGGAAGCCACACATCTGCAAACTTACACACGATCTTGCTAGATTCTATTTTTAAAAACCATTCCCGTTGTGTCCCAGATTCCCTTGGAATCCATCAGCCATGGAAGGTTAGCTTAAGGAGAGTCTCAGAGAACAATTATCGTAATTTTGCCAAAATGTGAGACAAGACACTTTTATTTCTTCAGGCAGCCGCTGAAGCAGAAATCATAGCTAAACAGTACACTAGGCACTTACTAAACAAGTATGAAGACTACAGATTAATTCCTCAGAAGCTGGGTCGGTTATGCACACCTGTAACTCTAGTGTTTCTGTGGTGAGGAGCTGCATACAACCAAGAGACAGTGTCTCCAACAACGTAGAAGGTGCGAGTACTGACATGGAAGGTTGTCCACTGACATCGTCACACGGGTCCTGGCACACTCATGTCTGCATTCACATCATAAACACACACACACACACACATACATACACAGGTTTTAAAAATATACACCAGAAGCATAACAGTTTCTAATTTATTAGTTTAAAATAATTCTAAGTTATAAAATGTGTCTTTTCTTATCACGAATTTCTGCTAGACTGGTTTTTAAGATCACTTTCTAATTAAGAAATGAAGTTAAAACTCAAGATCAGTAATACACGTTTTCTTTTTTGTATGTGGATTAGTTCAAACAATGTTTTGACTGAGGGGAAAGCCAGGAGACCTCTGTCACGTCCTACACTACCTGACTGCCCTGTACACAGCCTAATAATTCATGATGGCTACCCCTGAGAGAGAAAAAATATTAGTCAAGAAGCAGCATGCTTTGATTGAGAACATCCAAGATGTCAGAAGGCTGATGTAAACCTGAGTATAGAAACCAAGTTTACCCAGCGTGGGACTTGAGCACAAACATCCCCAAGCCCATCCAAGAGCCTTATTTATTGGAAAGGAAGATGGAAGCTTGAGCTAGGTGACAAAGAAGACAAGTTTCCACAATGATTTGCAAAATGCCAGAATCTTTTTATCTACTGAAAGTCGCTGGCTAGCCAGCTGCAAGAATGAATGGCAGATTTAGGCTTCTCTCTGATCCTGACATAGTACTCGCTGGCATAACCCTTTGAGATCTAGCTATGGGAATCATCACAGTGGTCACTTTTAAGTGCTGAGTGCAGTCTACACCTGCCGTATTCAAGGTGGATTCTTCACTTAGTTGAGGCCTAGGTGAATGAGAGACTTTTCAAGCCTTGGATTCCTTATGTGGAAAATGAGATAAATACCAGGATTAAGATAAATAACGAGTGTAAGGAGGTTGACACAGTGACACAGTAAATGCCTGGTGAACATTAGCTACTGCTTACTGTTTTCATGCTGCTAGGTACTGTCATTACCAGTCTTACAGATGATGAAGTTCAAAAGCAAGAAAATCACACTTCCCATGAGGGTGAGCTGCAGCTGACACTCAGGACCCACACTCTAGCTTTGTTCTCACCAAAACCAGCTAAAATGGCAGGCACTAAGTCATCATCTCCTTCCTTGTCTTTCCCCCTTGGCTCTCCATTTGGCTAGATAACCTGAATGCCATGGTAGAGTGACTGATGTGTTGCATGAAGAACCCTGTGAAGGTCAATGAGATGACTCAGCACTGAAAGCTTCCTTCGTGACAACCTGCAACCAGGGATCTTATGGAGGAAGGAAAGGACAACTCCCCCAAGCTGTCTTCTGACCTCCAAATGCAGAGTGTGAGCACACCCCATCTCCACAATGAAGTACAGAAAAATATCAGGGCTGGTAAGACGGTACAGTGGGTAAAGGCACTTGCCTCCAAGACAGACAACCTAGGTCTGATTCCTAGAATGTGAGTAGTAGGAGGGAACCAACTCTAACCTCCACATTTACATGGTATCACACGCCCTCCCCCAAACAGATAAATAAGTCTGAAAATCTTTCTTAAAGAACCATGTGAATGGCCAGGCAGAGGTAGGTTAAGGGCACACCTTTAATCCCAGCACTCAGGGAGGCAGAGGCAGGTGGATCTCTGTATGTTCAAGGCCAACCTGGTCTACTCTACAGAGGGAGTTTCAGGACAGCCAGAGATACAAAGAGAAACCCTGTCTCAAAAGAAGAAGAAGAAGAAGAAGAAGAAGAAGAAGAAGAGGAGGAGGAGGAGGAGGAGGAGGAGGAGGACGAGGACGAGGAGGACGAGGAGAAAGAAGGAAGAAGAAGGAAGAAGAAGAAGAAGAAGAAGAGGAGGAGGAGGAGGAGGAGGACGAGGACAAGGACGACGAGGACGAGGAGGAGAAAGAAGAAGAAAGAAGAAGGAAGAAGGAAGAAGGAAGAAGAAGAAGAAGAAGAAGAAGAAGAAGAAGAAGAAGAAAGAACCATGTGAATGATCTATGGTTTTCAGACCCCAACTAAGGAAATCACACTTGATTGACAGTACATGGAGATTCTGAGTGTGAGAACAAACAATTTGCTGTGTTATAATCAATATGTTTTATATCCCAGATACTCACTCCTACCCTGAATCTAAACATGTGCGACGCCTCAGACATGTAATTATGACACGGATTTATGCTGTAGTAAAGAGAAGTCATCTCTAATCTCATTTCCTTGAGATAATTAAGACAATATTTACTATTTCCATATATTTTAATGAGACTATTTTTAGCTAAGATTCTAATCACTAGTAACTGTCATATAATCTAGGCAGCAAGTATCAATTTGGAATGACAAAACAATGCTTGGAAATCATCTTTGTCTCTATTCAGAAAATCAGAGGTAAGAGTTTTAGTGTATCAAAGAAGCGAGGGTTCCTAAGACGTGTGGTACTTCAGGGCTGATCAACACTCTAAGCTTATTTTAAACAGAAGACCACAGTGTTCACAATTCCTGAATAAACAATTCTCAATAAAGTTTGCTAATTAATTCTCAATTAATTATGCTAATTTACACTAATTATGAGTGTTTTTACAAAACTGAAGACAACCTGGAAATCTGAAAGGGCACCATTTCTGTTCATGGAACAGGGATGTACCATATAAACACCGGCCGAGGTCGTGTTTTTTATTTTGCTTTGCTAGCTCGATGCCCACAGGAGTCACTGCAGTATGGGAAGAGCTAACATTAGGAGGCAATCTGTTTACAAAGTCATGCAGCCAATCCAGTTACCCATGCACTTCCACCTGTACTCAGTGTCTCAACCTTCCTTAGGTTTCACATACGTGCTACTGACAGTGGGAAATCTTGTTCATACATAAAAGGAAAGCCAGACGAGGCATCTTACAGCGCTTTGTCCCTGTCTGCTGAGGCTTTGGGTGCAAAGTTTCCAGATCTGCTGACTAAGGTAACTAAGGAAGCACTGGTAATCTCTGCTGACTGCAAATGAATGGAAAAGCTCATGTTTGAGGAGCCTGAGCTTGAATGACACGGCCTTGTAGAGGTTCAAGTGGATGCATGAGTAAACTGAGAAGCTGTTGGAGATGCTGAAGACGCTACATCTCCGTGACAGTTGTCAGGACCAGAGGGCGCTAGCCTCAGCTTTAGGAACTGCTACACTTAGCACACCTGAAGGTGTTTAAGGAGCTCCCAGTTTCTCCAGGACTTAATGATAATCACTTATCTGGTCCATCAGTTAATAACCGCTGTGTGTGACCATTTCCATAAATGCATGCACATACATAGACACGAGTGACCACCCGTGCATGTAGGTCTAAGTGTGTGTGTGCACCTCTGTGTGAACAGAGGTGTATGTGTGAGCATGTGTATACATGTGTGTAAACATATGCACATTCCTCTGCACCAAGCTTCATGGTAGTTCTCTGGGATAGCAAAATGAAAAACTCAAACCGTGTGCAGCTCTCACCCAAGTCAATGTGACGGATATACCATAGTTTTCTCAGCAGAAAATTACTGCTTAGAGGATACATAATCAACATGTTGTGTGTGGGGGGTGGCTACTTTGGAGAACTGAAAGAATCAAAGGGAAGAAGCAATTTGAGACTATGACTCACTGAGTAACAATTTCCAAGCCCAGTTCCCATGCTGACCTATTCTGTGCTCACAGCCAGAAGCTGTTCTGAAGGTTAACATCTGGCGGAATAATCACATTCCAAAGCAGATAGGAAAGGCCTTCCTTGCTTCCTCACCTCAAGGCTTAAGGAGAGGCATTGTTCAGGAGCTTGGAGGGGATTCACCAACTGGAATTTGGTATAACCCTGTTTCCCCTTCAAAGGTTTGCTAACTTAAGTCCTAACCTTTAACTCTTGATGAAAGACACCGTCTTCTAAGGTGAACCATTCAGAATGCTGTGGATTGTAACAAAGGAAATGTGTGGTGTTTCACTTTATTTATTTATATATTTACTTGTTTGGTGTTGGGGATCAAGCCCTGACCGGGCCTTGTGCTTGCCTAGTACTGATCTGTTTTCCAAACTCTGTCTAGAGTACTTTAAACATCTAAAATGAAATTTGCCACATTAAAGCCAAGTTACTAATGTAGGAGTCGCCATTGTGCTAAGAACAAAGAAAAGCTCTTATCATTCATCTTAGGCTTTTTAATCCCTGGTGCATCTCTTTAATGGAAGAACTGATCCTGTTATAAATTATTAGTTGTAAATTATTCATGTCTTGTGATCACTCATTTGAGTAAACTATGAGTTGATTTTGGATATAATTTAAAACACTACCAAATGAGTCATAATTTACTGACCAACAGCTATAAACCAAAAGAAAAATAAATCATGGTTTCATCACAAGAGTTACCTTCAGAGAAATGTTAAAAAATTGAGCATGATTTTCAGTGTGCTGGGATTAACTGTTATTTGCTAGGGAGACACTCTGCAGTGAGCACTGTACTTGAGAGAAAGCTCAAAAGCACAGGAAGGGATCTGCCAGGCCCTCTCCCAGCCTCAGTCTGAATCAGAGTCTCCCAACACTCGCTCACTTTCTGCTGCCTCAAGTGACTTTATGAAATTCTTCCAAATCCCCCCCCCAATAAGATTAACTTTAACTCACATTAGTGATAAAGGCAAATGGATGCCATATGGCAGGTTACAGGACAGAAAATACCAAAAGCCAAACTAGTAACTTAAAAAAACATTCCGACTCATTAGCCAATCTAAGTGAGGATTTAGATAACTTTTTTCCATAACCAGTAAGGCTTATTAAAGTATAGAGTGTAGGGGAGACTATACTTAGGGTGTGCTCTGTGTGTGTGTGTGTGTGTGTGTGTGTGTGTGTATGGTATGTGTGTACTGTGTGTATGGTAAATGTGATGGTGTGGGTACCTTATGGTTGTGTGCGCGTGTATGTCTGTGTCTCCGTGTGTGCATGTGTCTATGTGTGCATGTGTGTGTGTGTGTATACGTGTGTACGGTGTGGTATGATGAATGTGAGGGTGTGGGTATGTTATGGTTGTATGTATGTGTGTGTGCCTGTGTGTGTGTCTGTGTGTGTGTGTGTGTACTGTGTGGTATGGTGAATGTGATGATGTGGGTATGTCGTGGTTGTGCGTATGTGTGTGCATGTGCATGTATGTCTGTATCTGTGTGTGTGTCTGTGTGTACTGTGTGGTATGGTGAATGTGATGGTGTGGGTATGTCGTGGTTGTGCGTATGTGTGTGCATGTATGTCTGTGTCTGTGTGTACTGTGTGGTATGGTGAATGTGATGGTGTGGGTATGTGGTGGTTGTGTGTGTGATGACACTTTTTTAAAGCCACAAACGCTCCATAAATAGGAACGTAGTTTTGGAAATGAAAAGAGAAACGCTTCTGAGCGTCAAGTCGCGTGTTGACATGCTTTCATAGAACGCTTTTCCTCGTTGGGCACACATTCTTGTTTTCAAAATGATTTGCAAAGGTTTTTCTTTTTAAAGTTTAGATCAGGGTGGTGTTTCCTCCTTATGTGCTGTTGCACCATCTATGGTGTATGTTCCCAGACAGCATCTCACCTGGCTGCGTGGCTGGCTGCAGACACAGAAACTGAGGACTACCTTCAGCACCACATATGGCAGCCAACATGATACGTGAGCCTGGCCTTGCTCTGTCCTGTTCCTAATACAATAGATGGAGGAAGGGTAGGAGCCACTGGAGCATAGAATAAAACAAAACTGTTGGTTCTCTAAGACAGAACTTGAAGTGAGTGGGTGGGCACTGAGCACTGGGAAGCCCTGAGTGAGCAGACAGGAAAACTGTGTGACCATAAAGATGGAAACTGGAAAGCTCAGAACGGTGGGAAATGATAGCGTCTAAGGAAGGCACCTGAGCCCAGTCCACATCTCTCTTTTAAAGGGACTAACTTTCTTTATAATTACAAAAATGGGAGATCCTTCCATTTTCTGGTGTCCTCTTCAATTTCTTTCTTCAAAGACTTAAAATTCTTGTCATATAGATCTTTCACTTCCTTGGTCAGAGTTACCCCAAGATATTTTATGCTATTTGTGGCTATCGTGAAAGGTGATGCTTCTCTGATTTCCCTCTCTGTTTCCTTATCCTTAGTGTATAGGAAGGCCACTGAATTTTGGAGTTGATCTTGTATCCTGCCACATTACTAAAGGTGTTTATAAGCTGTAGGAGTTCTTTGGTAGAGTTTTTGGGGTCGCTTATGTATACTATCATATCATCTGCAAATAACGAAAGCTTAACTTCTTCCTTTCCAATTCGAATCCCCTTGATCCCCTTATGTTGTCTTATTGCTATTGCTAGAACTTCAAGCACTATATTGAAGAGTGTAAACCGCTTTGGGGTGGGTTGCTCAGTCAAGGGGTTGTAACCCACCCTGCAGTCAGTTATTCCAGGGTCCCGGAGAGGCACTATCTGGAAGATAATGGGATAAGAGAGAAGAAGGATGTTAAGCAGGGGTTCCTGTCAAAGCCTCCGTTTATTAGAAACAGGTTACAGCTTATATAGGATAAGGAGTTGGGGGGTGGGCACAGGGGCCTGGACTCTTGCCGTGTGGTTCACATTGGTCACGTAGGCCAGGAGTTCACAGATTGACACACCTAGTTCTCTAGATAGTTTGGAATGTGGGGCGGGTTCCGCTAACAGATAGCTCTCTATTAACAGCCAATTTGGGTGTGGGGTAGGCTCTGTCAATAGAACGATTCCTAACACAATTAGGGGTGTGGGGTTCTCTGCAGACTCCCTAGGGTGATGGTTCCTGCAATAATCCTTGGAGGAAACAGCTCCTGACAGAAGAGGTACGGAGAGGGTGGACATCCTTGTCCTGTTCCTGATTTTAGTGGGATGGCTTTGAGTTTTTCTCTGTTTAGTTTAATGTTAGCTGTCGGCTTGCTGTAAATAGCTTTTATTATATTTAGGTATGACCCTTGTATCCCTAATCTCTCCAAGACCTTTATCATATACTGTCACATATGGGGCCTTGAAAAATATATATACATTTAAATATACATTATATATATATATATATATTTTTTTTTTTTAAGTGTATTTTCGAGACAGGGTTTCTCTGTAACTTTGAAGTCTATTTTGAAACTCGCTCCATAGATCAGGCTGGCCTTGAACTCACAGAGATTCACCTGTCTCTGCCTCCTGAATGCTAGGATTCTTCAATCCATGCACCACCACCTCCCAGCCCTGAAGAGTATTTTTCTTTAATTTATTTTAGACTTATTTTATGTGTGGGAGTATTTTGCCCTGATGTGTGTATGTGCAATACATTATGTGCCTGGTGCCTGTGGCGGTTAGAAGAGGGTCCTGGATCCCCTGCAACTGTGATTTGAACCACCATATGGATTCTGGGAACTGAACCCAGGTCCTCTTCAGTGTTCTTAATTGCTGAGACAACTTCCAGCCCCTGAAGAGTATTTTTAAAATTTTATCTCTATTCATGTTACTATGAACTAAAGATATTCTGATTTTAATATTTATTCATGGATAAGTAATGAGAAATAATACCTAGATAATTATATTGTTTTAAGAAAGAACATAATTTTATTGTGTCCCAAATTGGTTGAATTTATCAAAGGGTTCATTATAAGAAACAGAATGTCAAACAGTTCATTAAGAATTAGAGAATATCTAGTTGCATAGGGCATCATAGGTAATCTACCTAACCTCCAAATGAGGCTACACCAGATTTCCATTGGACTCACAGATATTATTAGTAAACTGTAAATCAGGGTACACAGCTTGCCATTCTGCTAGACTCTCCTCTGAGTCCGTGCCCCCCCCCCCTGCCCTCAACAAATTCTCTTGTACTTCAGGCTGACTTTGATCTCATTTGTAGCAGAGGGTACCGTTGAACTTTTGATCCCTTGGCCTCCGTCTCCCACGTGCTGGAACTAAAGACATGCACTGCCACACCCAGTTCTCATCTGAATCTCTTTCTGTAGGTAGCGGCCACAGAAAAACACAAGTCCCCTGGAGGGGGACTTCAAGTTTACTTATGGAGGTCCATAATCATAGTACTAATTCTCCCTAATAGGCCCAGCAACAGTTTTTCATCCAATAATTTCTGAAAACTCCTCAGAGGTCTATGCTTTCAGTTTTTAAGAAGCTACAATCTGGACCAGCAAAATGGCTCAGAAGGTAGAGACACTTACTACCAGCCCTGATGAGCTGAGTTCTCTCTAGGACCTACCTACATGATAGAAGGAGAGAATCGGAGCTGTGAAGCCTTGCTCTTTGAATAGTGCTGGGAGTTGTGATAGGTGTGCCTACAATAACAGCAAAGCTTCATAACTCTGAAACCGGTGGTCGAGAGAAGACTGAGGTACAACTCATAGGGAGGTTTCTAAAAGTAGGTTTACATCTCATTATCAGACATTAGAAGAAATGTTTTTCAAGGATTAAAAAATAATTTATTTTATTGCTTGAGTGTATGTATGTTCTAAATTTGTGTGGGTGCCTGTGACAACCAGAAAAGGGTGTCAGACCTTGGAGCTGAAGTTACAGACATTTGTGAGCTGTTGTTGTGGGTGCTGGGAATGAACTCAGGTCCTCCACAAGAACAGCAAGCACTCTAACTGCTGAGGCATCGCTTTCTTTTTCTTTATTTTTTATTAATTAAAAATTTTCATTTACTTTACATCCCCTCCCTCCTCTACCCATTCCCTCCAACCACCTCCCCTCTGCCCCCCCCTTCCCAAGTTACCCCTCTTCCACCTCTGTTCAGAAAGGGACAGGCCTCCATGGGTGCCAACAAAGCAAGGCATAACAAGTTGAGGTAGGACCAAGCTCCTTTCCTTGTATTAAGGTTGGACAAGGCTACCCCGCATTAGGAACAGGTTAGGGACAGGACCCCCTCCCACTGCCAGGAGTCCCACAAGTAGACCAAGCCACACGACAGTTACACATATGCAGAGGATCTAGGCCTGTCTCATGCAGGCTCCCTAGCTGTAAACCCATAGTCTGTGAGCTCCCATGAGCAGGCCAGTCGCTTCTGTGGGCTCCCTTGTGATGACCCTGAGCCCCTGCTGAGCCATAGCTTCAGTTCCCAAAGAAATGTTCTTGTTTTAAATTAAGGGAGTTGTATAGTAAGATATTTAAGCGCATGGTATGAGCTATGAAAGAACTGAATGCTTAGATTTGTCACTTATGAACTTGTGACCTTGAACAAGTTTTGTTTGTTGTTCTGTTTTGGACGAGTTATTTAACTTCTCTGTACGTCCGTTCTATAGACTGCATGTACAATAGGACATCCTAGATGGGGTTGTCGTGAGTGTCTAGATGATCTTCTCTTTGCCCCTTTAGTGCAGATTCCAACAGTTCTCTTTCCTGTACTATGCTTTGGAAGCCCAGCCCATACTGAGGGTATCCAGGAGTGCTTCGCCTTGCCTTCTGGCTTACTGTTGGTTTGCTGAGAGGAGGCAGCAGCCAGAGAGCCCGAGGCAGGAAGAAAGTGAGGTTAGAGCTGTTTAAATTCTCTTTCTGCCAGGTGGCCAGGCATAGTCTGCAACCCAAGGTTCTTGCCAGACTGCCTCTGGAAAGAAGCTCACTTTGGTGTACCTCCGGGCTCTTCCTGTGCATCCCTGCAGGTGACCTGGCAGGGGGGTGACAGGCGCCATGCCGCGGTGAGGCAGGGTGTTGCACAATCCCTTACTGAGTTCCCCAGAGCCATGAACTGCTTTGCCTTTTTATTCATTGCACTTCAATGTATCCAATTTGTGCGTGCCATCTGTTTTCTGCCAGGATCCTGATTTATAGGACCAGGTCTTCGTTCTGAAGCACTTAGAACAATAGCTGGCTTGTCGTAAGCACTGTATAAATATTTGATAAACAAAAGAAATGAGAATAGGAATCATTCGTAGTCAACGTTAAACATAGGCTTCCGTAGCCATACAAAACAAAACTTCACAGCTATTCCCGAATAAAACTACTCTCTTAGTGGATTTTATATGGATGGAGCAACTGTCAATTTTCAATCGCATTTGAAGTGCGGAAGTTTAAAGAAAGAGAAAAAAAACACTTGAATAAAATATTTTGTTTTTATTTGACACGAATCTATGGGAAATTTATTCACTATAATAATTACATAAAGCTCTTTTTCTCTTCTTAATACATCTTTGCTGCCTGTCTTTGCACTTTTAATCCCATGTGCAATAGTTTCATTGATGTTTTGGGATAATTTGGAATGCAAACATCTTTACTTTATATTAGCTGGTCAGATAGGACCACTAGCACTGGGAATGCATCCGAGTGAAGGAATGCACCCTGAAGACAGGATGCTGCTGTGCCCAGAAGACGGAAATCTGCATGTTGGTTTCCTTTGTTCCTTCCTTTGGATCTAGAACCTTTGAATCTAAGGTATTGAGGCACCTTCTCACTCTCATTTTATTCCAAGGTGTTTATACCTGTTTGGTTCACCATTATTATTATTTTTTTAACCACACATTGTTTGAGCTTGCAATTATTTGTTTCCTGTTTCAGAAGGGGTTAGCTCAGATCCATTGTGGTGGTAACATCTCCACTTAATATTTTAGAATTCTAATTCATTTCTTTTATATTCTGGTCTCAAGCAAACAGAAAAAGAGAACAAAAGGTTTGAAGGTTTGCATATCTGAGCATGTCTCTTTTTTGCATTTATGAAAGATAATAACTTTCCTAAACAGAATACCCTCGGATCCCCAAATCTTTTCCTAAAAGTTCTGTAGATGTTACTCCAGCAACTTCCAATTTCTTCAATAGTAGAAAATGTCTGGTTTGTATCATTTTGTAACTAAACAAGGATGCTAGTTAGACTATTGTTACAGAAATAATATGTCTTCTCACACTTAGAGATTAATAAAGGAGAAGGCTCTTTAATATAGCACACATCGAGCTCTGGCTAGTTCCCAAAGAGGAGTTGGCCTTGAATAGAGGATTTTGCTATCATATACATCCAAGGCTTATGCATTCCATATGTCTGTCATTCTTAAATCTCCGTGTCACGGTCCAAGATATACTTTGAACAATATAAACAGAGACAACAGACTGTGCTGCCCCTTGAGCTGTCAGAAGCATGTTCTTTGGGATGGGTCTAAAGGTTGGTTGTAAGGTTGGTTGTTATGGAAACTGAGCCTAATGGCTGGCCGATCTTGGTGAACAGATATTTATATAAATATGTGTTTGCTTATTCCTGACAGGCCTGGGTAGCATGCTATGTAACTTTGGGAAACTCTGGAGACAGTGCTCCTTTAGCTAAATTCTGATTCATGTGATTTAAGGTCTCCTAAGCAAATCCATTAGTAAACCTTTGATAGCATAAATTCTACCACTTCAAGTCTCTTCTACATCACTCTACCACAAAAATCGTTTTTAAATTTCGGCACCAAACTTTGATTTTGAAATGATACTTTGCACAAGGTAGCTAAAAGATATCTAGAAATAAGTTTACCAAAATAATACAACGTAATTAGAATACATTTCTAAAAGATTCAGTTAAAGAAGCAGACAGATTACATTTGTGCATAGACCAGAAAAACTAAGTAAGACAAAGCTGTCGTTTCTCTTCCCCAAAGTTTATAGATTTCAGTAACTGGGACAATCGGCTAACCATTGGCCTCTATTACATGTGCAGAATAAAGCCAGTGTGGATTGAAGACCTAATATGAAAGCAAAATTTAAGACTTTTAGAAGAAAATAAAAAAGAAATATTTGCCTCATGGGAGGAAAGGGTTCTCAAGACAGATTTAAAAACAAACAAAAGCCTCACAAAAAATAATCAATAGATTATAAACAGTGAAGACTCTTGTACATCAAAATGTCATTTGAAACTATAATTTAAAAGTATAAGGGGAAAATCACAGACTTGAAAACATTTGAAAAAACATATAACTGACAGAGATCTAAATAATAAAAAAAATAAATCCAGTAAAAATGAACAATATGCCAAAATAGACATCATTGTGAAGGAGATATGGATGCCTATCAAATGAAAAGACAGTGGTGAGCTTTGTTAGACTCCGAGAAAACTAAGATAAAATTGTAGTAGAAACCACTTTATATTAAAAATTCTGAGACCGTGTTGATAGGAATGGGAAAGATAAGGATTCTGTGCAGTGACAGGTGGGAGTGCATGTAGGGGCAATCACTCTTGATGACCTCACTCAACCAAGGAGCAGGGACTGAAGCTGAGCATGGTGGACACCTATAGTTCCCAGCGCTTTGCCGGTTTAGGCAGGAGGATGGAGAAGTAGTGGCCAGCTTGACACACATAGCCATTTCAAGGCCAGCCTGGATTAAAACCACTACCACCATCACCAACAACCAAAACACAGGTTCTCTTATGCTACCCACACATTTACTTCTAGGGTAATAGTTCTCAAACGTGGCAAAGGTCCTAGTTAGGTTATTGCCAACTTGACACAGCCCAGAGTCATCTAAGAAAATTATCACTTGAAAAATTTCTTAGCAAAAAATATCCCGTGGGCATATCTGTGATTAATTGGCTTGATTAGTAACCAGTATAGGAAGATACAGCCCACTATGGGTTTGGAGAGCTAAGTCCTGTTGAAATTGTTTTCAAGAGAGGCTGGGAAACATTCTAGGTGTCCAAAGAACTGCCCTTGTTCCCAGGGAGTAAAACGTGGTAAATGGTGAGCAGGAAAAACAATGGTATATAAACAATGTAAAAAAGAAACCGAGCAGGCTCTCCGACTGCTTTCAGCTTCCTATGCATAACAAATCTACATTTTGGACAAGACATGGAACACTGTTATGCAAAGCACTGTAGAACAACCAGACAGACAGACAATGGAGGAAAAGTCATAATGGGGGGTGGGAACAGTAGAATGTCTCCCATTTTAACTCCATGCTAGAAATTAGCACCCAGGCCAAACAAAGTTGCTATATCATAGCTAAAAATTCCTGTGGCCTTTCTGGCACTAGCAGACAGGATACAGGGGAGACGTGGCTGCAGTGACTGGAAAGTGAAGGGGATATCTTGGAAAGAAGAGAGCCTCGGAGTGTGAGGTGACCTGTTCTGTGCATGCATTGTGTACGCCATTGACTGGCTAAATTTTCGGAAGTAACTCAGCAAGGATAACCTAAAAATTTTAAAGTATTTTCTCTACAAAAAAAAAATTATCAGCTATTTAAAAAAATCTGCTGAGTTTTTATACTAAGTTAATAATAGTGAGCTGCACTTGGATTTCATATTCTTAGAAAACCTCTCCCTAGTACATGCACTTCACACACGTTGCAGAACCCTTCATTCTCATCTTTCCCCTCATCTGTTGGTTCTGGTTCATTTTTCTCAGCCTGTTGACTTCCCATAGCTCTTCCTTCCTGCTCACTTATGCCCCGGGCACATGCAGTAGGGTCCTCTTCTTTAGTTCACCTGCTTTCTGCTCAGATGGTTATTTAGCTTTGGCTGTCACATCCCACTGAATTTTTTCCCGGTATCTTCAATAGACCTGAGGCAGCTAACTTACAAAAAGAAACAGTTTGTTTAGATTATGGTTACGGAAGCTCTAAGGAAGATCAAGCAGCCTTACTGCTTTGGGTACCTAATAAGGGAACCAGATGTCAGTAACACGGATCTGATGCCAATGCAAGCTATTCAATAGAAGAGACACAGTCAGAGGGGCTAATTGGTCCACGAAGGGAGCAGACACATAACTGTCCTTTGGAAATAAAGTTTATCAAGACAAAGGGCCACAAGGTCATGCTCAGCCCTTGATGTGGAAGGGAGAACCTTGAACAGAAAATGCTATCATTCCGCAGGTACCATTCACTTTTTCTTAAGACAGGGTCTTTCAGTGACCTAGACTTCGACAAGTGGGTTAGGCAGACTGGCCTGTGTGCTCAGGGATTCATCTGTCTCCACCTTCCTGGCACTGGGGATTTAAGTGCTCATTAGCATAGTGGGCTTTTTTATGTGACCTCTGAGGTCAACCTGGAGTCCTACGCCTGCCTCTTTACTGATGAGACAGCTCTCTACCCAAATGCCTTCAATATAAAATGTTGCTCAAACAATGATGCCAAAATTTTGTGGCTATATCACATGCTTCTGATGATTTTAAATTATCCAAGAAGACTGCTTTATTCATCTTTATCTCTCTCTCTATCTGCCCACTTTACTGCCCGAATACCCACCTCAGTCCAGTTTGTTCATAATGAGAATTAAATAAACATTTACTCACATGAATGAATGGTGCTTCCTTCTTTCACAATCCCAGAGTTCATTTTTTTTTTAAAGTATGTGAGATTCATGGTCCATAATGTCATTGCCTCCCTATTATAATATCTCTTCTCTAAAATATTGCTGATAAAATTGTCCTGCTGTAAGATTAGCAACATGCCTGCGCTTTCTTGGAGTGTCCAGCCAAATCCTTCTCTGATCGTCTGTTACTGCTGGAATCCCATTGCCCCTCTCATCAGGCTTCTTTCTACATGGATTATCCAATTCATGCTGGGAATATTTCAGTACTTCAGATTCTTCACTGTTCAAAGGTCCTCAGGTACCTGCAAGATCTGTGAGCTAAAACACTCCTGGGTTCATTGAAAACTGACTGCACATTTTTATCATTAAGCATTAGCATCAGGTGACTTTTCCAATTTCTGTTGAAGGCATGGTTCTGATTAGGCTACAGCCTTTCAGTCTACACAATTAGTGTTTCATAGCACACTAGGGAACATTTATTAATTTCCATTTTACTTGTCTTTTGAAGGTTATGAGGGTTACAGGTTCTAAGTTAGAGTTATTGAAACTTTAAAAGGTGTAAATAGGTAAATATTATGGCCCTTAGAAAGGTGAGAAATTTTTCCCTTTAAGTGTGTGATTAATATTACTAATAAAAATGTCATCAGCCTTTCCCACCATGGTAACACAGGTAGAAACGATGGTGTGTGTGTGTGTGTGTGTGTGTGTGTGTGTGTGTGGTTTTCTTTCTACCTCTAATAGGACCTTTTGAGAGACTGCATAATATAAGAAAACTACCTTATCTTAGAAGTTCTTGGTTTTAACAATGATCCTACACGAAAGTAGAATCTTTCTATGATTTGGTAAAGACTTGTCTTAACATTTAAAAAATCTGTCGTTTGTTTAGTTGTTTAGGTGAGACTTTGAGACACAGGTTTTTTTGGGGGGTCTTTGTTTCATTCAATTGAACAACAACAACAAAAATACCATTTCTATTAAGGATTCAATCTTGGGAACAAGGAAAGTATATTCTTCTGTGGATAGATCACGCCTCTATTTTAATTTAATTTTATTTATACACTATTGTGTAACTTAAGAAATTATTTCATTACAATATTAGTCAGGATTAGACATACAGTAAAATATTTAAGTTTGATACATAGAAATCAGTAGCTTTCAAGCAGCTTTGTTGAGATAATGTAGTTTACCCGCTTAGAATACAGGACTCAGTGCAATCAGCCTTACAACCTAATCTGAAAACATTTTTATCATCTGAGAGAGAGATCCCGTGTTCATGAGCAGCCACTCACAATTTTCTTCCTACCACACCAGCCCTGCGCCTCACAAACCCACTTTCTACTCCATAGATTAAGCAGTGTTTAAAAACTTTATTTGCTTATTTCTTTCCTTATTTCGGTGTTCTGAGATAAGGTCTTGCTCCGTACCTTAGGCTGGCTGGGAACTCACAGTCCTCTTCCTTTACTCTGCTAAGTGCTTAGATTACAGGCCTGTGCCAGCATGCATGGCATTTTAATACAGATTTTAATTGTTTTAAAGGTTTGGTGATTTATGACCTTGTTACAGTGAGTACATTCGAAACCATAGTCAGATTATAGCATTTAGCAAATCTTGGTGGGATTTTTACCTTTAAAATGAAGCACCTGGTTGAAAACACTGCGGGCCATTGATCAGCTTACAGGCATGCTATTGCTTGTGCAGCCCCTCTCTTTGTTACTTTTCTATTTATGCCGATACAAATGCTGGATTGTTACATTAGAAGGATGCCGAATGTTTGAACATTTATCATGAACCACACTCAAAGACTCAAAGCAGAGCATCTCAGGCAGCTAGCTGCATCACTCCTACTTTCTATTCAGATCCCCTCACCAATGAGGGGAGGGGCAGGAAGGGGGAAGAGAGAGAGAGAGAGACAGAGAGAGAGAGAGAGAGAGAGGTCATTGCCATTACACAAAGTGAGTCCGCATTGTGCATAAGTGGTACATGTTCAATACAAATATAATGCTATGTATACAGTAAATATACTGTATGTTTTTATTTCATGTACATAGGATTTATTTCTACAAAATACTTAAAGCCACAGACATTCTCTAGGGGTCTAGACGTTAGCCCTACACATAGAAAGCAGAAGTCCATAGACCAGTGTTCTAGGGAAATGTTTAATTCTTCTGCTGTTACTCATGGCATTATTTGAAAAGGGGGGGGGGTCATTTATCTATTCGCTCATTCATTCAACAAATGTTTACTGATTAATGACAATGTAATGGCCTGTTACAAGGCCCAAGAAAAAGCTCAGAGCTGTCTTATAGTTGCCTTGAGAAGTGTCTCCCAACTCCAGCACATGAAAGGGTGGGCTGTCTTCTTACAAGAGAAAAAAGCTTAAAGAGTCACACATCTCCTTTTTTCTTGAAAAACTGCAGACTATATTTTGCAAAAAAATTCAGCATAATTGGTATATACCCATCTTTTAAGGTGAATTAGGCCTTAACTGACAGATAAGCCATTTTGTTCTAAAATTCAACAAACACTCAGAAAATCTTATTCCCCACAATGTTTCGACTATGTCACTTGCCATTTATAGTTGACGGCCTTAAGCAAGAAAAAAATTGTAAGGTTAGGGAAAAATATTAATGCAAGTTGATAACAAAGCCGAATTCTGTAAATCTATAGCAGCTTACAGCAATCATAAAAGCATGCAAAAGTCTTTCATCTATTCAAAAATATGCAGGGCACAGAATGTCTGCTAAGGTGCATGACAAGTCAGAGTTAAATATATATTAATAAATGAATTAGCTTCATAAATAATAGCCATAATGACATTTTAGGAGACAATAAGTCTGAGGATTGTCAGAAAACGGTTGATGTATGAGCTTCACGTCTCAGTGATTCTTCAAAATGAATAGATAGTTCAGACCCGCGACCAGCCTATTTCCTTGAATAATTTACTTGTTGTCAATTTGTACAGCCACATTACACATGCAAATTGTGCTGCCTGTGCAAACACCACTTGGAGATGATAAAAACAAATTTACGAAGGCTATAGAAGGAGGATTTATTTCACTTTCTCACCCAGGTCAAGCAATACATGTATCTGACGATTGTGTGTACCCAATTTTGTTGTAATTATATCAGCAAATTATTCCTTATAATCTTATTATTTTTAGCAGTCTCCTTGTGCTTGGGATAATTAGCTTTCTTCACTCAGTGTAAAAACAATTCAACTTGCCAGCCAGGCAGGGCATAGCTCCATTATCTGTTTTGGGTTTAAATTTATTCCCTATATTCTTGGACACTTTGTGTAAATTAAAAATTTCATAGTCCCTAATACTGTACACGCTGTTCATTCAGTGATGAATTAAGGCCCCTAAACCTCTCCGTTTGCTATTAGATATCTCACCCACTTTATATGTTAATCTGTGCTAATGAATTCCACAACCCCTAGCCACAGCGAGATGACTAAAATTATTACCACTTACAGAGATATGCCTTTTTCATTTAAAGTTCAATTCAAATTGCTCCCATAAACAGTCTGCCACACAAAGATACCTCCTATAAAGGAGAGTTACTTACCTATAAGTAGAGTTCTCTGAAGGTAGTATTATCTTCGGATACACACTCCTAGGTCACGTGCCCTCAGGTCTGTGGCATGGTGGGGAGAGGATTCAGAGCTGATGGGTAGGTCGTTCTTTCCTTGGGGCTCTTCATTAGCTCTGTGGCCTGTATTCCTGAGGGTTATTGGTGCCACACCCCTTCACCTAGCCAATCCTGTTTTGAGTAGGACAGGCCCTGTGTTGACGACTAAAGGAAAAGGGCTGGTTGTCTTGAGTAATTGCATACGAGCAAGATGCACACTTACCACCTTAAAGAAGTTACCTGCAAAATTGTGTGCCTCGCCACTGAAAAATGTATCTGGGAGTTTTAACATATAGAATGACATATTAGCCTCTATATTGCTTTTATCTGAATAATGTTTATTGTGGAAGTAATGCATCCTCCTGTGGAAGAATTAAAATACATAAACACAAAGTAGATAAGAATCACACTTGTTCCCACCACACTGCTGCCACAACTGCTGCCTAGTATCTATTTTTATAGACTTTTTTCTACTTAAGATTCTACTAAGTATCTTTTTAGGATACCAAGAGACTGTTATTGTGATTTATACCTGTAATTCCAGCACTTGGGAAGCTAAGACAGAAGGATCACTGAAAGTTGAAGGCTAGCCTGGGCTGTGCAGTGAGTTCCAGGTCAACTTGGGCATATATACATATGCATGCATATGTATGTATATATATGTGTGTGTGTGCATACATGTATGTATATATGTGTGTGTACATATAAACAAATATATAACCCAATAAGACCCTGTGTGTGTGTATATATATACATATATACATACACATACACACCCATTTATGCACAGATAAACAAAGGTTAAATCACTAGTCTTATGTCCTTTTTCAACTCATTCTAAGGAAGGCACACAGGGAGCCTGTCCCATTTGTCTCTAACTATGACTTTGCTTACTTTCAGAATGGCGGCTGTGCCTTTCTCTACAGTTGGGTTATTTTTGAGTTTATTGTGCTGAGCCCTTAGCTCCACTCACTCCTTCCTCGGCAGAACATTCAAGACCATTTTCACGTTACTTTGGCACCTGTGTACTTGAGGCACAATCTGATGGTAAGGTCTTTGTGTTGGCCCTCATCAGATATTCTGCAGGCAGAGGGGCTGTTGGTACAGATGACACTTCACACTTGCTGTTGGTTTTCTGTGATTCTCAGATTGTATGTTGTCATATATATAGCTTTATAGATGAGAACATCTAGGGTCAAGGGGCTGATGTAATGTGCCTAGAGATAAGAATTAGTGCCTGGATCTTTGCAAATTCTGATGTGAACACTATTTATTTTAATCCTTGTTTTTAATTGTCACTTGAGACATTGGCACAAGGGGTGGAGGGGACATTTAGTGGGTTTTTAGTATTTTTCTTTAAAGCAAGATCATTTCCCAAGCTGAGTCTTTGGAAACCTTTTTGGTTAGAAATTCAGAACCTCATACATTATTTTATTTAGAAGCTCTTTAAATATTTATGGTCTTGAGAAGGTGATTTACATAAAGTAAATATTTCACTTCAGGAGAGTTTATAATAGTCTATCTTTTATAGTATTCTCTATTTAGAAGTCAAAACAACTTCTTGGGAATGAGAATTTTAAAAAATTTCTGTCCACGGTTAAGAAAATGACCGCCCCAGATTAACTTCATTGAAGATCAAACTTGAGAGCAGCGTTAAGAGAACATGTCCCAGACTTCCTGAATCTTCTCCTCATGCCTCATGGTGTTACATACCCACACAATAAGATGGAAATACAGATGATAGATTACAGCCTGGAAGTAGCATCCAATTGGAGGAACTGTTTAATACGCCATCTTCAGCTATGAAACCATCATGCAGATGATAGATGGAGCAGCTGCAATTAACCTGAGTTAATATTTGGCAGAGCCAGATAGGTGACTCTTAACACATAATCTCCCCCAAACTGTGATATGCTTTTAAGGAAGGATTAGATGTACTTCACCCTAGCATCTTCTCTGGAACACAGTGTATCTGTCTCATTGTTCCATTTCCATTTATGAATTCCAAGTGTTTGATTCTCTCTCAAAAAACTAAGCTCAGAAGAATGTAAAGTGGGCAGGGTAGGCTTTCTGTACACCAACTACCCTCGGGTCTGTCTCCTTATCTCTCTTTCCAGTCAACTCTGCCTCTTCTTGAGTGCCCTGTGGCCCATTGCTCCTCCATTACTTCATGAAAACCACTTTTGCGAAACATGTTGGTCATTCAAACACATTCTCATACAGTTGGCTAATAAATCTTAGTGTGCTTTCATCCCCAGAAATAGTTTCATTTTGACAAAGATTAATCCTAGAGCCAATGTTTGTGAGCTAAGGTAATGTTCATAATGATCATCAAATGGCAGGACTTAGCTCAAAGTTCTCAAGCATCAGGGACATTGTAGAAGTGTTGAATGGCAACTGGAAGATTGGGTTGTTTTCTTGGTCCATGTTACAACTTACATTTTGGCCTGGTCTACTCATATAGAATATGGGATAGTCAAAAAGCTATCTCATAGTTGCTATGAGGATTAAATCAGTGTGTGATGTAGGAAGTCCTTCTAGATTTGTTGCTTTTATTGGTTAATGAATAAAGAATATGCCTTGGCCTGTGATAGGGTAGAGTAGAGCTAGGCAGGGGGGATGGAACTAAACTGAATGCTGGGGTAAAAAGGGCAGAGTCAGTGGGAAGCCATGTAGCCGTCAGAGGAGAAAGACACAACCTACCAATTGGAACCTTGCCAGTAGGCCACAAGTCTCATGGTAAAATATAAAATAATGGAAAGGGGTTAATTCTAGATGTAAGAACTAGCTAGCAATATGTTTAAGTTATTGTCCAAACATTATTGCAAATTATATAGTTTCTCCATAGTTATTTTAGGACTGAGCAGCCGGGAACAAAGAAACGGCCTCCTTACTACAGTGTGTTATATACTTTAAGTAAGTATAAACACACTTAGAGTAGTGCAGACATTGCAGTGGAGCTCAATTCCTTTGTCGTCTTCTTCCCCTTGTACTTCCTCCTCGTTCTTTAAGGGAGAAGGTGTGGTATGGAGATTAGGAGCCAGGTATTCTGTGATGTGGGATGCCCTTGTCATTCTGTATACTCCAAATATGCATTGCTTTGATTGGTTGATGAATAAAGCTGTTTCAGGCAGGCAGAATATAGCTAGGTGGGAAATCCAAACAAAGATGAAGGGAGAAGGAAGGTGGGTTAAGGGAGATGCCATGTAGCCACCAAAGGAGTAACATGCCACGGCATTACTGGTAAGCCACAGAAACATGGTGAAACACAGATTAATAGGAATGGGTTAATTTATAGGTAGATCTAGCCAGTATGAACCATTATAATTGATATTGAGATTCTGAGTGGTTATTCCATAAGCAGCTGTGGGAACTGGCGGGACAGAGAAAAACCTTCAGCTACAATTTTGGGCATAGGTCTGGGCCACATGATGGTAAGCACATAATCTTTATGAATTTTCATTTCTTTTAGGGTAAAAAAGAGATGGTTAAAAATATGTCATGTTTTGTTGTGAAAATTAAGAAGATGGTGTCTACTTAGCAATGTGCTATATACCCAGTGGGAACATATTAATGAATTATGGTTATCAATTCCAATAAAGGCAAAATACAGATATTTAGGGTCAAAGGTACAATTTTCTAAATACAAAATTGTTTCTGACAATGACATAACCAAATATAGGTGTTAACTTGTTGACATTTAAATAGTTAAGTTCCTATGTTTCTGAGCCAGAATGCCATTTCCTTTACACAAACATTTTCCTGCAATCAAAGCAAATAGACTGTTGTAATAGGAGCGGTGGGGCTGCATCCCCAGCACCCCGGCCGCCTGCTAGCTTATGCCCTGAAATAACAACACACAAACTGTATTTATTTAAACACTGCTTGGCCCATTTCTATCTAGCCTCTTCTAGGCTAATTCTGATACCCCGATCAACCCATCTCTAATGAACTGTGTAGCTCCGGTCTTACTGGGAAAGATTCAGCATGTCTGACCTGGCAGCTTGCTTCATCGTGCGCGTCTGCCGGGGAGAGCGGAGCATGGCGTCTCTCTGAGGCATCTGCCCCAGAGAGGAGAGCTATCCAGTCTGAGCTCACTTCCTCCCAGCATTCTGTTCTGTTTACTCCTCCCACCAATGTTTTAACCTATCAGGGCCAAGCAGTTTCTTTATTGCTTAACCACTGAAATCAACAGATTGATATATGACACTCCCACATCAATAGACAAATAAAAACTACAATGGTATTATTTAGAAAAAGTGTTCTAGGAATGATTTAACAAGATGTTAGTAAATGAACTATCACAATAAAGAAAAACTGAGTATTTGGAGTAGATTCTAGAAGAATTCACGAAACAAAAAATTTGTAAAAAGATATTACACAAATTCTGTCGTTAATCACAATTATAGATAATTTCATTTTTATGTGTGTTTAACTGATTTTAAAATTTATTTCTTATGCCAGGCCATGGTGGTACACACCTTTAATCTTAGCACTTGGGAGGTAGAGGTAGGCAGATCTCTGTGAGTTTGAGGCCTACAAAGTGAGTTCCAGGAAAGCTAAAGCTGTTACACAGAGAAAAACCAAAAAAATTATATAGTAAAATATTTAATATTATTATATAATAATTATTAATTAACATATTATATATCTTAGTATATATACATATATTCATACATGTGCAGGCAAAACATAAACATAAAAATAAATCTTTTGATTAATTAAATTTATTCATTTAGTTTATATCCCAAGCAAAGTTTCCCCTCCCTCCTCTCTCTTCCTATTCTCTGCTCCATCCTCTTGCAGAACCCACTCATCCCCTCCTCCTCTGTCTTATTCAGAAAGGGGCAGGCCTCCCATGGATGCCAACAAAGCAAGGCTATCAGGTCGAGGTAGGACTAAGTTCCTCCCCTCGTATTAAGGCTGGATAAGGCAATCCAGAATGAGGAATACTGGATAATACTGGATAAGAGGAATAAGTGCCCCCAAATATGCCAGAGTGTCATGTCAGGGAGAGGTCCTGATCCCGCTGGTAGGAGTCTCACAGTAGACTAAGGTGTACAACTGTTACACATGTGTAGAGGGCCTAGGGCTCCTTAGCTGTCAGTCCAGTGTCTGTGAGCTCCTAGGAGCTCAGGTTAGCTGCTTCTGTGGATTCCTTTGTGATGACCTTACTCATTGTACAATTCTTCCTCCCTCTCTCCAGCAGGATTCCTGGAAGTAATTCACCATATAAACAAATTGAAAGAAAAATAAATCTTTTTTTTTTTTTTTTTTTTTTTTACAAAAGAGATTCCATCAAAGAGGGCTGGGAAGATGGTTCTGTCAGTAGAGAACCTGTCATCCAAGCATGAGGATCTGAGTTTGGATCCTGAGTACACACGTAAAAATACATACACAGTACACAACTCTGAAGCATGATTAAATAAAAGATCAGGGTCAGAATTTGGGGTTTAACCTGAAGATCTGAAAATCAAAACAGCCAGCCACTGGCTCTTACCTCAACCTCAACCTCAGTCTGAAATGGTGATCCTGCTTCCAGGAATCTCACAATGAGACTTTATGTCTGAGAGCTGTCTCCCCTCATCGTATATTCCTCTCTAAGGCTGGGATTAAAGGCGTGCACCACTGGGATTAAAGGTACATGGCACTGTGGCTACTGGGATTAAAGGTGTGTGTTAACATAATCTGGTCTATAAGGCTGACCAGTGAGACTGTTTAACTCTCAGATCTACAAGTAATTTTTATGTATTAAAATACAATTGAAATGCCATTACACGCCTCTAATTCTAGAGCTGGATAATCAGAAGAGGATTCCTATGGCTTGCTGAATCACCAGTCTAGCTGAATTGGTGAACTCCAGGCTCCATGATAGACTGTCTCTTATATTTTTGGTTGTGAGTCTAGCCTTTAATGGCTGAGCCATTTCTCCAGCCCTACACTATCTCAGAAAATAAAGGGGAGAGAGATTGAGGAAGACTCAAGATGTTGATTTCTGACACTCACACATGTACACACACAAAACTCCATGAGAAATGCATGGAGGATGTGCATCTGTATGCATTAGACAATGCTTCGACTTATCAGAGCCAAACAAGTTGCTTTCTGACCAACATCTGCACATATAACATCTGTATACTCTGAAAGAGGCAAAATAACTATGTGACAACATCAGTATTGGGGGACAAAATAAGAGCAGGTATGTACTGGAAAGATCAGACACTGATGGAGAGGACAGTTAGGTATAAGTTCATTGTTGTTTCTGGGTTTTATTCTCAAGGCAAGCTGAAATCAGCATGGTATAGGGGAAATAGAAAGGGAATAGGATTCTGATCTTACTTGGGAGAGAGTTTGGTCCCAGCTATTGCTAGAAAGCACAGGAAAGAAGAGAATATGATCGTAAATTTTACACGGCCTAATTTCAGAACTAACTACGTACTATGCAAGCAAAGGGCAGACTCTGAAGAAATCCAGCTAGGCAAAAACACCAGAACTTAAATCTGCACTGCCTCCTGTTTCTGAAGAGACAGCGCTTACTTTTGGTTCAGCCAAGTTAACTCCCTGGTTTAAGTAACTAATCAACTATTCTTTTTGGAGGAACATACTTCAATCCAGAATTTCTATGACACATCATTCACAATTTCCAGGAAAGAATCCAAGATCATTTGCAGTGATAGATTGTATAGAAAGGCACCTTGGAGATTATGAAAATACACCTCTGGGTGTATCTGTGAGTGTGTTTCCAGAGAGGATCAACCAACTAAAGGACAGGGACACTGTGGTGCTCTGAATAAGAAAAGCCCCCTCTAGATTCATTTACTGGAACACTTGTTCCAAACCTTTGACGCAGCCTTGCTGGAGGAAGTACAACAGGTGGGAACAGGCTTTGTTTTACTTCCTGATCTCTCTGTCTCTTTGTTTCTGTCTCTGTCTCCCTTTCTGTGTGTGGATGAAAATATAGCCAGACAACTTCTGGCGTGTCCCTGCTGGCATGCCATGCCTTATCCACTATTATGGTCAGACATCTCTGGAACCATAAACCGAAATAAACTTCCTCCCCTAAGTTGCTTCTGGTCATGGTATCTTATTACAGCAAATAAAACGAAACTAGAACTCCTGCCCTGAATGCAGAAAGTATCAGCTCACCACCAGGCTGCAGATAGAATGAAGGAGGAAAAAGGAGGGAACCTGTTAGTGCAGGACCTGCTCTGCTTTCTGGTCACTATGACTGACCTGCCACATCCTCCTCACCATAGTGAACTGAAACCTCTAAAATTATAAGAAAAACAAGAATTTTCTTCTTTTGGGGTGTATCTATCTTGTATTGACAGGAAAACCAGCATACTTATTATACGGAGATAGAGAACATGAATGATCCTTTTTTTCTCCTTAGATTTTTACATTTGTGTGTATGCACACATATGTGTGTGCACATGAGCCATAGTACACATGTTGAGGCCAGAGAACAACTTGTAAGAGTCATTTCTTAGCTGGAGAGTGGTAGTGTATACCTTTAATCCCAACACACGGGAAGCAGAGGCAGGGGGATCTCTGTGAGTATGAGACCAGCCTGCTCTATACAGCGAGTTCCAGAACAGGTGCCAAGCTACACAGAGAAACCCTGTCTCAAAAACAAAACAAACAAAAAAAGTCATTTCCCTCTTTCTGACATGTGGGTTCCAGGGAATGAACTCAGGTTATCAGACTTGACAGTAAGTATTTTTATCTGCTTAGCCATCTTGCTGGAACAAACCATTTTCAACATAAAAATCAATGAATAGTAATCCTGAGATTATCCACTGTTTGAATAAAAAATGAGAATTTTAAAAATAATTATATTTTAGGGTGGGAAGGAAAATAAAACAATGAAAGGATGGGAAACCTCAGCTGAGAAATACAAAGAATTCAAAAAAAACTAAATAGAAAGAGTACCAGTTCAACAATGTCGATATCAATTCTCCCCAAACTCATCTATTAGATTTAATGTATATCCAACCAAATTCTTCATGGTAGTTTTTGTAGAAATTAAAAAAAGTCTCAACTTTATTTTAAAAAGCAAGCAAGCTAAGATGATCAAAACTATTTTGAAACAACAGTAACAAATGGTTGTAAGGCTCATACTACCTTGCTTAAATGTAGTATAAAGCCACTGTAATTAAGACGATGTAATATTGGAGGAGAGACAGACCAATCGAAGAGAATGCAGGGTCTAGAATACATATTCGTATCTATATTATCAACTTGAGTTTCCATAAATGTACAAAGCGACTTGAGTGGGGGAGTTTAAAGAAATCTTGCTGGGACAACTGGACATCGGGGTGCCCAAAAATGAATCTTGACTTCTACTTGGCACCATATATAGAAGTGACACAAATAGATTATAGACCCCAAATCTAACAGTATAAAAAATTCTATAAATAAAACAGAGAAAATATCTTTGTGACCTTGAGTAAGGTAACTTTTTAACACACATGCACGTGACACACACACACACACACACACACACACCCTAACCCACAAAAGAAATAATCAGTAAACTGAAGTTCATAAAAAGAAAATCCACTCCTTGAAATCCAGTGTGAAGAAAATCAAAATCAAAAACCATAGAAGCCATAAAGCACTAGTGATACTAAAATTAATATCATATTTAGATATAGCTATCTGCAAACCTATCTGCCTGTCCTCAAACCATAAAGCACCATGAGCTCTTGTACATTGTTGACTGCAGATGGGAACGCACAGCGTGACAATTTCTTAAATAGTTTACCAAAGAGGAATTGAAACATTTATCCACACAGAATCTATGTAGAGTGGTCCTCAGCATTTTCACTGTTATTGCTAAGACTCAAAAGCCATCCAATCAGCCTCCAGCTGTGAACAGACAAACTGTGTGATCGCTACTCAGGAAACGCTATGGAGTAACAAAAGGTACAAACTTCCGATACACTTGACAACTTTGATGATCCTTCCACATGTTAAGCCAAATAAAATAAGCCAAACTCAATAATCTACCTACTATTCTATTTTATTTATACGAATTTATTTAGGAAATGTCAAAACTAAAAAATATTTCAGCTGTTTATAGGAGCTAGAGGGTCGGAGTTCTTCACTACAAAGAAGCTAGAGAGATAATCATGTACTGATTATCATGGTGTTTATGTGACTACATATATTTTTCAAATCTTGCAGTATAAGGTGCATGTGTGTAATTTATATCACAGTGTTGAAACTGAGAAAAATAAGGTAAAATAAAAACATTTTCAGATAACAGAAAAATTAAGAAAATGGTGTTCACAGACTTACAACTACATAATAAGCTGGTGGAAAGTCTTTAGAATAAAGATAAATGAAAGCAGATGCAAACATTTGTCTAGGGGTTGAGCATAGATGGTTGCAAATAAAATATATATAAGTAAATATAAAAACTTATTTTTTCCTTACTCCTGTGAAGAACATACATGAGTGAAAGAAAAAGGAGCGACCCCATCGTGAGATCCACACAGCATGTAGATATAATAGTAGGACAACTTCTAGGATGGGTCCAAAGCATTATACAGACTTGTGTAGTTCCAAGATTTTTATATTTCCATCAACTGCTAAAGAAGCCCTCTAAGTAGTATGTGAGAAGTTATGGATAAAAACTGTAAACCCCAGACTGATTACAATAGGATTACAAAGGGACATAGATAAAACCCAATAGTATATACTGGAATGCAAGTTCAGAAAGCACCTGGAAACGAGCCTGGGCAGAAGAGAAAGACAGCTCTAGAGGTGGCCAAATCTCAGAGCTGAGCAGGCAAGATGACAAAGGTCTGTGTGGTTCAGCATCAGATCTGGTCAGGTAGGCTGAGAACGTATCAGTAATTTGAAACCATAGAGTAAGAGTGCTTTTAGAATTGAATGTAAGTGCTAAGTAGACTTACTCAGAATTTAAAGAAAGCAAATGCTATCATTTGGATATTAAAGGTTCCTCACAACATCCGATGGTTACCTAGGATTGTGCTTCTGGGTGATGGAGGAGCCCCGAAGGAGGTCTGTGAGTTGCTGGGAGTATGCCCAGTAAGAGATTCCCATTTCTTTTGTTCCATTGTCTATGATGAGAAGAGTATCTCTGTTCTGCCATATGCTAATGCCATGGTGTACTGCCTTACATAGGACAGTACAATAGGATCAACATGTGACCTTAGACCTCTGAAACTATGATCCAGGGAAAAACAGTTACCCATTTATATCAGATAATTTCTTATGACAAGAAACTAACACAGAAAACAATTTGAACTTCCTAAGAGAGAGCACAGTAAGTGAGGCTTTATGAGGCAGATCATTCAGGATACCCTCAATCTAGCAAATGTGGTTTCTTCAGTAGAGACAGTGTTCTGGGTAACCTAATTCTCAGACATTAGAAAACAATGCTACATCACAATACAAACAAGACAGTTAAAACCTAAGTAAGACATGATTTCCATTCCCTTCTCCTGCTGCTTTCAATAGTAGAGACTTTAAAAAAGGTTATGAGAGGGTCTTCTGGATGCCTTTTATTTTCCTATTTTAACTTACAACTTTTTCTTTACGGTACTTCCTCTCACCACTATAATTGCCAAATTTAGTTAAGATACCAGGGATTTTATTACTCACAAAAAAGATGGTGGAGAACAAGTTACACCATAGTTACCTGATAGACAGAGGTTGCCAGATGGTGTGTCTGTACCTAACTGATCTATTCCTGCGAGGAAGCAACTAACTGACAATCACAGCGGACTGTAAAATGCAAGGAGACTCAGAGAATAACTTTTAGATATTTTTTTTATCTATAGCAAAAAGAAATATATTTGCTCAGCCCCCAAAAGTACTACCAGGAGACAGACCACTTGCATGGTCATTAGTTACCTGACATAGCTTTATTGTGGTTTAGAACAAACCAGGGAAATGGTACTATGGAGAACCAATGAAGCCCTAAATGGATTTACAAAGAGTGGATGAAGTCCTGAGTGAATGTGTATTGTTTGACAAGGGCACAGCCATATCAAAGACCAAGTTAAAGACTCATGGGAAATCAGTAAAGTCATACTGGTGTTGTGGGACAATGGTTTTATCCTGTAAAGATTTGTTTCTTGTACTTGTTTAATAAAACGCTGATTGGCCAATAGCCAGGCAGGAAGTATAGGTGGGGTGACCAGTCAGGAAGTATAGGTGGAGCAACGAGAACAGGAGAATTCTGGGAAGAGGAAAGAGTGAGTCTGCAGTTGTCCCCAGCCACAGAGGAAGTAAGATGAGAATCCCTCGTTTACAAAGGTACCAAGCCATGTGGCTAACAAAGATGAGAATAATGGGTTAATGAAAGACTCAAGAATTAGTGAAGAAGCCTGAGCTACTAGAACAACCAGTTTATAATTAGTATAGACCTCTGTATATTTCTTTGGGACCAAATGGCTGCAGGAAAGGGCAGAACAGACACCTCTGTCAACAACTGGGGTCCAAGTACTAGTGTCTATGAATGACTGTCCAGTGTGTACAAGTACAAGTGTTTATGATTGACTAATAGGTGCAAAACTAACAGATGCAACTTCCTCTTCCTGGATGTTTATAGCCTAAGACCTGAGATGTTTACAGCCTACAGAGACCCCCCCTACCAAGGCTAGCTAAGTCCTCTCCTCTGTGCTATTGAAAATAAACATGCTGAGGTAGTTGAACCACTCCATGAGAGTGTACACAGACTACCTGACCCCAACTTTTCTGTGTCCCTATGTCTGTTATTTCTTTAGTATCTGTCATTTCCCTCATACCCCATTACCCTTAATCAGGTCAAGACACCAAGCCATGAAGATCACCATATGGTACAGAAGGTAGAAAGGAATTCAGATCTGGTGAACAACTGACGGTAGAGGGCATTTGAAAGTCACATTTAATTAATGCTGTTTTATAGAAGTTACAGTAAAGGAGGTAGCCCCTGTGGCCAGGCTGAATTCATAAAACTGAAACAGCATGAAAAGAAGAAAGAAGCACTCAATAATTACGAAAAGAAATGAAGAAGGGAAGGCAATAAAAATAAATGGGAAAATATTTTAATTGATGTTCAAAATTGCCTCTTACCCTATATTCCCATTGACTTGTCTAGATGCTAATCATTCTTCTATAATGATCTTCTAGTTACACATGCTGCTTCACATAGCTCCAAGTCTACCTTTCAAACACACAAGACTATTTAACATTCATCTCCCTTGAGCACCTAAATCATCGTGTTGTTTTCTTGACCAGAATACTATAATTTTTTCCACTGGATCAAGTAGAACATCAGCATTTGTCTTAGGAGATGCTCCAAATCTGACCCAAGATTTGTTTGAGATAGAGTCTCAACTGTTGGGAGCAGTGAGACCCCAGATCCTGAATTTCTTGTAATACCCTGATCTGAGTGCCTACAGCTGCTCTGAGCACGAGACCTTCAGGAGTTCCTGATGGCAGGAGAGTGGTTTCTCGTGCGTTTGGCTGGGATGTGGCTATCTCTATATAATCTGCTCCTGAACACAATAAAGGGGGCATTCTTGGGGAATTCAAGGATTACCTGTGTCTCTGTCTCTCTCTATGTGTGTGTCTGTGTATTTTAACCTCCAGCCCCGTTGCCCCAAGCTCACAAACTGGGTGCCAGCACACAGGGCGCAGACATGGGGGCGCGGTGCGCGGCACTCAACTATCAGCCCAAGATGATCTTGAACTTGTAATATTTCTCCCTCTACCTTACAGGCTCGAGGGTTACAGGTATCACTATCCCAGTTCTAAGATGATTTCTTACGATTTTTCTAAATCATCCCATTCCTGGCATTCACTACTTGTTCACGTGATGCTTCTAAGTCACAGCCCCCACTTCTCTTTATCTAATTCACTTTCATCTTCACCCCTGCCAATTATCTTAGTAAGCTGGTTCATGTACTTCTGTAGCCACACACCTTAGACAGAGACGGCACTGGACACATAGTAATGATCAGAAAAGTGCCGACAGTGTAATCCAATCATCTGTCAACATTCACGGGCATCTTGGTTTTTACACATCAGAAAACTACTTATTGACAACTTCTCAAATACCAGGCTTTGTATTAAACATTGATATGTGTTATTTCATCTAGAGAGGTGAAGTAGGTAGCGGAATATTTTTGAAAATGAAAGTGTTCAAAAGAAAAGGGAGAGACTAACAGACTTTGGTGCATCAAACCAGGAATGATTGGAGGCTTCTGATAGAATGGGACCAGTCATGATATGGTGATGGGGAAGAAGAGAGAAAAGAAACCAAAACCTCTCTTTTCACAAGATCCCCACTGGTTATGTCATTGCACTGGCCATCATGGATGTTTACATGTTGACTGTTCTGCCCTGGGATTGTCAAGGAACCTCCACTTAGGAGGCAGTACGTAACAGTGGGGGAAAGCAGTAACTCAGCCTCCAGTGAGTCCATTGTATTTGTTTGGTAGCTTTGTATGCCTTGTCCTGGTTCTGCACAGCATTGTATGTGTGGCATTAGACAAGCTGCTTCAATTCCTGTCTATAAGGATGATGCACCCAAACCTACCTCATAGGATTGCATAAGATACTATAGGCAAAATATAAACATATACAAGGGCTCCTTAAATGGCCCTCCTCTGCTGTCTTTCCCCATCAGACCTGAAGAATTTGAAAGTACTAGACATGGACAATCAGGAAAAGGTACTTCTCTTCAGCATTTCCCCATATTATAGAAAATTTCTTTCCTAGTGTTAACTGTTAGTTCTTAAGTATATTCTTGAAATACTTAACATTGTTTATTGATGCTTTACTCTGCAAATGTAAAAAAAAAAAGTTCATATAAATTGTTATTTCTCAATCATGATGGATAGTAACACAGTTATGAAATTCCAAACTCCCTGGTTTCAATCTCTCTACCAAAGTCACTAGAACATACTTTTGCAATTTTGCAAAAGAAGTACATTGTATAGAAGGAAATTAATTATTCTTTCTCAGTTTCGGCAAGAAGTACATTTATTATATGTTCAACAGAGTTGTATTCACTTTATCCAAATGAGAAATAGTTGAGAGGCTTCATTATATTCAGAGAACATTTTCATCAATCAGAGATTTAGCAGCCACCAAAAATAATTCCACAATTAATCTTTTATATCATGGGTATGACTTATAATCTCTACACTAAAAGTATTAAATATGACGGAAAACTGTTCATAAACCTTAATGTTCCTCAGCAAAGAAACACTGCTTTGTGTTTTTGAAGATATAAAGAATTTAAATGAAACTTACATGCTTGAAATTAGTGCCAGATGCAATACAATTCCAGTACAATTCACTAGAAGCACGGTATATTTCACTATGATTTACTAAAAAGTATTCAACAATTCTATGTTTCACTGAGATCTCAAGAATACAAGTATTTCATTCACAAAACACATGGCTTGGCAGGTTTCCAGAGTGGGAATTTTCTAGAGGGAAGATAAATTTATTGATTAAGATAAATCAAATAACTGACATTTTTCCTTAGAAAACTTGCAAAACATAAAATGCAGAAGTTGACATCTCACAGTTTGAAGCAGAACAAAACTCTGAGATATGACTTATGTTTATTATCAGGTCATTAGTGTCATAAGTAGATATTTAAGAATTTCATATTAACGTTGGGAAAACATATATGTAATTACATACATATACAAATGTGTATATGCTAATGATTATCTTTGGCGTTTTTTATCCATTTCTACCCAAGGTACATTAATATGCAGTAAATAATGAGCATTTGTGAATGGAATATGTACAGAGAAGTATTTCAGATACTAAACTATGCGTCACTTTTTTCCACCCCATGCTATGGCTTTTCTCCCTGTCTTCTCAACATTCTGGGTACGCATCTGCCTTTAGCAGTTGTTGTGGGCTTTCCCCAAATTCATGTTGAAGCCTTAAACCACAACACAGCTATATCTGGAGATGGGGCCCGAAGTAAGTTAAGTGCAATCAGATCAAAAGAGTGGGTCCCTTACCTGGAACCATTAATGTCCTTATGAGGACTCCAGAGAGCTCTCCTAAACAGGTCACGTGAGCCTACAAGCCAAGAGAAGAGAGCATGCTAGCAGACTTTACAGTATCCAGAGCGCGAGAGAGGCAGCGATTATTTAAGCTTCTCCATCTATAGTATTTTGTTATGGCAACTCACAGCAGACTAACACAACAATTAAGTCTCTCAATGCTGACAATTGCAAAGCCAGTTTTATATACTTTCTTAATATTTTAAGGATTTGAGCTGAAGGAAATCCCATTTAAAAGTCAGACAGTCTGCCGGGCGGTGGTGGCCCACGCCTTTAATCCCAGCACTCGGGAGGCAGAGGCAGGTGGATCTCTGTGAGTTCAAGGCCAGCCTGGTCTACAAGAGCTAGTTCCAGAACAGGCTCCAAAACCACAGAGAAACCCTGTCTCGAAAAACCAAAAAAAAAAAAAAAAAAAAGTCAGACAGTCTTGTTACTGGAGAGTTTTATATGAATCCTTGAATTGTTCAACTTTGTTTTCCTCTAAATCAGGGAACGCTTGAGAGGGGAACCTCAGCCATGCAAACTTATTAAATTAGGACATATCACTACAACATAAACTTGGCCTATCTTCCATGAGATATTGGAGGTTGTATGGTTGTACTAGGTGATTAAGTAGTAGGATTAACTACCTAATAATGCTAAATCCACTCATATTATTAAGTACAAACAAAAATTTTATACGTCAGAATATTTTTTGTGGGTTTTTGTTTTGTTTTGTTTTTTGAGACTAGATTTTTCTGTAGCTTTGGTGCCTGTCCTGGAACTAGCTCTTGTAGACCAGGATGGCCTTGAACTCACAGAGATTCTCCTGCCTCTACCTCCTGAGTGCTGAGATTAAAAGCGTGTGTCACCACCGCCCGGCCATCAGAATATTTTTAAAAGTCATTTGTCAATAATGTTAGTAAGTGAAAATTATTGTAGGTTAAGCATTGTGTACATTGTTTGACCTACAACTAACTCCTTTCTTTGAATAACTAAATACTTTGTATGGCAACCTAACTTAATAGTGCATTAGTATTCTTGTATCATGTTGCCGAGTGTTAGTCATACCACAGTAGCTGGCTTTTAGCCAGTCAGTGTGACAGTTGATCAGACCATGTTTACATTAGGTAAAGGCCCAGATTTGACCAAACACACTATTATATCATCTCTTTTCATATATATTGGTTTTTTTTTGAGACAGGGTTTCTCTGTGTGGCTTTGGAGCCTGTCCTGGAACTCGCGCTATAAACCATACTGGCCCAGAATTCAGAGATCTGCCTGCCTCTCTAGTGCTGGGATTGAAGGCGGGAGCCACCACTTCCCTACTTCTTTTCCTCGTCTTAATCTTAATCAACGGTGGAACTCTCTGAACTTTGACTGGATCATAGCCCTACTCCATTCACAAAAACAGCTGTTTGTTCAAATAAATTCTTGTTAAAGGCTTTGTATTTTGTGTGTGCATGGGCGCACAAGCGGGTTCCAGGGCTCCTGTAGAGTTCAGAAGACAGCTCCCACGCATAGCTCCACCTATCTTTTGTGCTCACTGGCCTGGAGCTGGCTGAGTAGGCTTGTCTGATTGGCTAAGGAGCCCCAAGAACCTGCTTGTCTGCCTCCTAGATGCTGGGATTACATGTATAGGACACTACCGCTGGCTTTTAAAATAGGGATTCTGGGGATTGAATGAACTCAGGTCCTCCTGCTTGCTAGGCAAGCTTTACACTGACTGAGCTCTCTCCCTCGCACTGTATTTTCTCAAATAACCACCACAAAAAAACCAGAAACATAATCTGATTACAGAACATTTCTTCAGAAAATGGAAGCACTTCTGAATTAGTCCTATACTCATCTCCGTCTCCTTGCCTGTTTTTATTGTCTTCACACGGTGATATTTTCAGATCTTTTCATCATTTATATGTCTCCAAGCCCATCATCAGAACCCGTACACTCTAACAACTCAGTAAACAAACTTCAGACCAGGGATGCTGAAGCTGGATCCGGGCAACCAGATGGTGAGTACCCAGAGAACAGGAATCGGATTGAGAATCACATGAGGCCTGGAACACAGTGAACACTAAACTATATACAGAACAAAAAAAAAAAAAAAAGAGCGAGGAAGCGAAGGAAAGAAAAGGGACTGATTAATGCAAACCCTGGAGACACCATCTACCATAATTCTTGATTGAAGTCAAGAAAGCGTCGAGGTCAGCACTTTCCTCAGCCAGATTCACCAGCGCAGGTAGAGTGAGGAAAGAACGAAACTTTTTCAAAAACAAAACCAAAAACCGAAAGTAAAACCCGCTGGGTCAAAAGAGAAAGACAGTGAGGAAAGAGCGGGGAAAAACAAAAACAAACAAACAAACAAAAAGAATAGCCTCCTCCTCCTTGCAGAAGAGCCTAGGCAGCTTGGCTGTTGCCTGGGCGACCACAGAGCCAGAACGGTCGCAGCCTATTGGCTGAGCCGTTTCAGCCAATGAGAAGGCACGGTGTTGCCGGGGTTCTAAGATGGCTGCCGAGCCCCTGTTTCCTGGCCGGTAAGTTAGGCTTCGCTAGGCTCGAGTTGGCGGCCGGCTTCGTGGCGGGCGGGTGGGCGGGCCTGTCGGGCTTGGGTTCTGGGCACGGAGGGCGGCGGAGGAGTCTGGGCAGCCGGGCCGCGCAGCTCCTCGGCGGGGACACCGGAGCGGGCCGGGAGAACTCGGCCGTGCCGGACGCTGCCCGGCCCCGAGTGGGCTCGTGAAGTGGCTACCGGGGGTCCCTGTCCCGTCCCAGGCCGAGCGAGGAGGAGCGGGCTCGTGGGTGCGCTCGGCTGTGTCGGGGAGAGCGGCTTCTGCTGATGAGTTCGGCGAGCCCCTCGGCGGCCCGGCGGGCATTCTGACACCGCTCCGCACCCCGAGGTGGCGCGACCCTCAGCGCCCCCAGTACCGCAGGGCTCCAGGTTGTCAGCGGGGAAGGCTGCACCGTTTTAGAGCCACCCTGGCGCGGTCTTGAACTTCGTAAGTGTTTGCACGGTGGCGAGCATTGCGTACAAGGTAGAGAGGCTCTGGGGGGCGGGGGAGGTAGTTTCCGTGTCCTGTCTGTAAACAAACATTGTCTTGGTTCAAACTCACCCACTCTAGGAAAGGAACAACAAAAAGAAATACCGCTAAGTAAATAGTGTATGTGAAATAAATTCGAACTCAGGCCCGCTTGTTTTCTTTCTGTGGTGTTTTGAGAAAAAAGAACACATTTTCTAGCAATAAATAAGACCTTTACATTAATGTTGATCTTTTAAGCCCAAAAGTACGTAAATTAACTAATTCCAAAGTTCATGAGCTAATTAAGTACTTTATTATGATATTGCAGATTAGACTGTGGTGTTATAATTATTTCACAAATAAGATTAAATTTATATGTCCGTGATTATTTAAAATTGAAGACACAATTTGTGATAAAACATGGTCATTTGATGATATTGCAGTTTAAATTCTGGCATATTAGAGACAGGAAATGCTTATCCATTGAGATGTTCAAATTTTTATCTTGGTTATTGCTTGTTAGTAGTTGGGTGGTCTAGAAAATACATTTCTGGTGTTTCTACGTGTGATTCTCAGTATGTTACTTGCTGTGATATCTTGCCTGGTTTTTCATATGTAAAAAGTGCAGAAAAATTATTAGTAAATTTTAGCAGTCTTATAATTACAGCCTAGAGTCATTGTTTTGGCCTGTCTCCCAAATCTTTGTCCCAAGAATACATCGCTAACTTTGCCCTCTAAAAGTCCATAATTGACTCCACTTTTGTAAAATAAGTGGATCTCAGTGATTTAGGGCAGATATTAAAGGGTTGGTGTTAATTTCTAATGAGTGTCGTGATGAGGATCAATGCCTGCCTCTTGGTTTGTGTGCCATGTGGGACATAGCATGCTTTGATTTTTTCGCTACTGCTTTGTGTCTTTTGTTGTAACTGGGTGTCCTGTCCCTTTTCAGTGGCCTGGGTGCACAGCCTCTAAAAGCTGGTAACCTTGACTGGGTTGTGAGTTGAGGAGAGAAACTGCATTTACTGACAACACGTCATGATGTAAACTAAACTACATTCACATCAAAGAGCGAGGCTGTTCTGGGTATCTGGGACACTGTCAGTATTAAGACAGTAAACATTTCAAAGGTGTGAGACATCTCCGTGGTAACTGATCACACTCTCACTTCAAAGCTTAGTTAGGATGGGGACCAAGGCAAAAGCTGCTTAGGCTGGAAGTCATCTGAGTTTCAAGCGTATTCTTGCTCTTGTAACTAGCGGTCTCCAGGTCTGACACAAGCTAGAACTTCTGTTACTGAGATTTGGTATCGCTATGGTTTCTGTATTTTGGGAGATGATATTTACTAAACCTTTTTTCATATTTTATAAAAATTAAGTTGTATAGTCAACATCTCTGGTTACAATAGAAGGATAACGCTTCATTGGATTTAAGTTTTCTTACCTAGTGGTAGATTATGCTGTGCTACCAGGAGGAAAATAAATAATTTTGATTTAAAAAAAATACTGATAATTAGCTTAGTGAGTTCCAGTGCATTCATTATAAAACTTTGTAAAAAAAAAAAAGAAAGAAAAAAAGAAAAAGAAAAGAAACAAACCCACAGATTACCAGCCGCCAAACCACTTGTTTTAAATGCATTGTTTTCAGCCAGTGTGTGTTCAGTATGGCTATGGTTGTTTTTTGAGGGTGAAAGAAAGCCCTTTTTATTTAGACTTGGAACAGTGCAGAAATGCATCAGGTCATAGCAAATGATGTCTGCCCAGAACTAAAAGATGTGTCTCATTTTGTACACAAAATGGTTTGTAGGATGGAATAAACCATAACTGCAGTGGTGATGAGTATATGGAATGAAGGTGATGTTTGAAACCTTACAGAAAAGGGGAGTTGTAGCTCATTTACATCTTCCTTGAGACTATCATGATTAAATTAAATATTAGTGAGTTATAGGCTAAAAATTGAAAGCTTACAAAATAATTCATTGGCTGTGCTATGGGCCTGGCTGTAATCTACATAGAAGAATTTGCTTTCTTTCTGTTTGTCTGTTATTCTACATCTTTTGAGATTGGACGAGTGAATTTTCTCAGAGACTAATTTAGGATTTTCTCCCTTAAAATAAAGATATATATCCTGAAAGGAATGAAAGAGACACTTCAAAGAAATAAAGAATCTCCCTTCAAAGAAGCCCAGCAGGAGTAGCAGGCGGCCAGGGAACCATATGAGTGACACACAGTGAAGGAAGCAGCCTCTCCATATTGGTAGGTTTACATTGGGCTGCTGCTTTAAGGGATGGCTCCATTTTGCAGACTCTTTTTTCCAGCAGTTACCTGGGTTTATCAGCAGAAACCTGAATCTCCTTTACGTCTGTTTATGTTTTCTTTTTGTTTTGTGCCGCCTCCCAATATCACAGTTAACTGATGTGTGGCTTAAGATTTTTAAGTAGTAAATTTAAAAAATATACTTCATTTGAATTTTTTGTTTTGAATTTGGAGGTTCTTTTAACTTTTCTTCTTTCTTCAGGTACATTTAATATACTATCAAGCTAGGAAAATACCATATTGAGGACAATTTTGGAAGCCATATGAGCAGTAGATAAAGTAATTTTGAAAAAGGTCAAAGAGCCATGAAAACTGGATAGTTGTCTGAAAACTGACAAGGAAAACCATAACTTCTGTAGGGTAACTGAGACTGCTCTCTGTACGGAAGCACATGTGAGTGCCCAGCATGTAGATTGTGAAACTCCCGACATACTGAAACAGAGCTCTGCTTGTAGGGGCACATGCTTTCTAAGTGCAGGCTGAGTGACATTTCCTTGCCATGGGGTTAGCCTTGCTCTGTGAAGCTCCAGAGCCTGTCGTCTTTTGTGTGCTTCTGTTCCCAGACTCTTACAGAATGTCTAGCATGCAATAGAAAATGCCATGGGTGTACTTTCTATAGTAGACACCCACGCATTCTTTAAAAAATGTCTGAAATTTGTTACCGTTTCAGTACCCTTTTACAGATAATGAGCATAAAGATGTTTTGGAGGCTGTTACTACTCCATTCGCCCTAGTGGCCTATTTTACCGAATATCTCAAGAATCCCTTTATTTCAACTTTTAAAATATACACACGAAGTTCAGGAGTAGATGCAGGTTTTATAAGGCTGAACACATATAACTTGGGTCTTTACTTGGAGTTGAATGTAAATTCTGGATAGAAAATTATACATAATGGTTAGAGAAGACCTTTATAAATAAAGCATATTAATATGTGAGTTCCATTAATGTTCTGGTAATCTGCCTCTTGTTTTATTGCCCTGTTCAGAAGCCAAATACCAGGCTTATTTTTAGAAGCTTCGTGTCAGGCTATGGAGATCAGGGAGGAACATGATTTATAACAGCTGATAAATGAAGCACCACAAATATCAGAAAATTTAGAGGTATCTTACGGGCCCTACTATCCATATTAGGAATGATAAAATGCATTTCATGGCCACAGAAATAATAGCGAGAGCCAATGCACATTTGTATTTTGATGCATGGTTCAAGGTTATTTTTTTAGAAAAAAAAGATTTTCACCACCAAACATTCACTGAGCCCCTAGAACCTCCTGAACTGAATGCTCCTGAGTGTTGTATCTCATTTAATCCTCAAGATAATCAGTGTGATTATCTTATCCTGTGCTTAGGTGAAGAAACCGAGGGTCAGAGTTGTTAAGTGATGTTCTTCTGCCTAAGTGGAACTGGAGTCAGGAGTCTAGTTGGGGTTCTCTTAAAAAGCCAAGAGAGTGTTTCAGAAAATCAAGTACTGGTAAACCTGGCCTAAAAAATGTACAAACACAAACCCTTTTCTTTAAATCTGAGAGGAGGTCCTTACATGAAAGCAGACGTATGTAATTGAGATTAATGCAAAGATCCCTGATACCTGGGACCTGAAAAGAATGCGGTTGGTTTTCTTCCTAGAGTAATTTTAAAATAGGACAGGACTTTCAGCAAGGCAGCTTTCTGTTCTACTGGTCCTTCTGAGTGACGACGAATCTTGAGAGATGTAACTGTTTTTGGATTCATTTGTATGAAAAAATGGTCTGTGCTATGGAAATGAAATTTTCATAATCTTGGGAATGATTACACTAATTCTAAAAGTCATTTTCATGAAACTTAATGATTATACTAATGGCTATAACAGATATTGTTGAATACTGTACTGAGATTTTGTTTCCCAAGTACATAGTATTATTATTCAGAAAAGCAGAATGCTTGTTAGGTTTTAGAATTACATTTCATTTGGTTTATTTCAGCAGTGTAAAATTTAAAACTAGGGTATCTTTTCCACCTACCACACCTTTTATTTACTAGTAACTTTTTACACTTATTCTGTGTGTGGATGTGCTTGCATACACACAGGTGGAGGTCAGAGACATCTTACAGGTGTTGTTTTTCACCTACCATGTACAGGTGAACTCAGGTCATGGGGTTTGGCAGCAAATGCCTTTACTTGCTGAGCCATCTTGCTGCCCATTCTACTGCACCCTTTAAACATATGTATGCAACTTAAAGTTTTTTTTCTTTGTCAGCCTGATTCTTAGACAATAAGCCTTTTGAAAGTTAAATGTGCTTCATATAGATGATGCGTCCACCCATTTTGTTCGTTAATGAGTACAACGTGAAGCACGGTATTTTAAGCCTTAAGCTGGCTGTGATGTTTCATACGTGTATATATAGTCACTGCACTTAGGAGCTGAAGCAGGAGGATCTTTAGGAGTTTAAGGCCAGCCTGGGCTCCAGAGTAAGGCGCTGTCTCAATAAAAGAATGACAAAATAAAATTTTAAAAAGTACGTTGTTTTAAATTCCTGCAGAGTGTTTTGTTAAGTGTGTGACATTCTTGAGTGGTGTGTGCTTTACTGTTACTGTTTCAGTTAAGCGGAATAACCCACACTTTAGAGAATCAATATTCTGCTTTGTCTGAAGGTGTATGTTGTAACATACTTAAACTGTTAGATAATTTTAAACTTTTTTTTCCGACTTATCACAACTGATTTTAGCTATTTTATATGGAGGGTTCATCTCATTTTAGATTTTAAAGTTTAAATTGACTGTTCCTCAGTCATTGGTAGATATACTGGTCTCCTGGGATATCTGTTAGTGGTTTTAAAATAGTTTCTGTGGGTACTATTTGAAGTAATTTTTCCCTTTCTCCTTCTAGAAGAAAAGATGTGGAGTGGGCTGTTACCTCCTGGGCTAAATGAAAGCGATGTTGAGTCAGATTCTGAAGATGAAGCCACACTAGAGAATCCAGAACTTACAGAATTTAATTTACAGGAAGATGGAAAGACTGACAACAATAGCAAGCCAAGAATGTCAGATTTCCCAGCAGGCAAGCCAAAACCGGAAACAGCGGCTGATGCAAATGCATATGAGAAGTGTCCTTCTGGAATTCCCTTGAACGTGTGGAACGTAGGTTTTCTTATTATTGTCAGGAAAGTGCGTGTTTCCAGAATTCCCTGAACATATGGAGTGTAGGCTTCCTCTGTGTTCGGAAAGTGTGTGTGTGTGTCCTCCGTGGCTGTGCTGTGTCAGAGCATGTTGTGATGGAGCAGATAGCAGGGGGCTCATAATAGTTGCTGCTCATTTAGCCGTTTGGATACTCTGATTCTAGTTTTAGTTTACATAAGTAGAAGAAGGAAAATGTCATAGGATTATCTGCTCTACTTTGCCTAGCATGGCAAATGAATTTCTTTCTTTTTTTTCTTCATTTAATTATAAATCATTTAGTGTCATTCTCTGTTATCAAATAGCTTGTGTTAAAAGCAGTGAATATTCCAATTCACCTGAGTTGTGAGGACTGGAGTATGTATCCCAAGAGCAAATTCCTTAGTTGGTGACTTTAGAAATGGCAGAACATAAGGATTTTACTTAACACATTTTACATGTTAAAATGTATGTCTTTAACACACACCCATACTATTTTTTTCTTTTTATATAGAAATTCCAAGAATTGCATAAAAGACATTCTGAACAGAAAAATTCAACATCAAGATTCAGACAGAAAAAAAGAAAACGCTCCAAAAAAGGTGTTTATTTTTAAATTTAGATTGTTAGTTGTACTAACTCTAAATTGACTAGTTGGGATAATTTCTTAAAACATGATTTTGAAATAATAGCTGAATAATTAAATATTCTAAATTCATTTTAGGCAAATTGAAGAATGAAAAAGAATCCCACAGGTGGGTGGAATTTAAACTAGTTACTATTCAGCAGTGTTGTGGAACTTTCTTGATTGCTGTACTACTTACCTTGATAATGATTAAACATGAAAAGTAGTCATTGAAGTGTAATTATTGCAACTAGTTAAAAATAGTCAAAGCAAAAAGAGTCATAATTTGTCTTAATTTATCGTCTTGCAGTGAACAGTCCTCAAGTGAAACACAGTGGAAGGAGCTTACTCAGTACTTTGGAGCCAATGATAGATTTGAACCGCCGGTTAAACAGAAAAAAGTTGAGAAAGTAAGATCCATCTTCTTATTTATCTATAATTCCATCGTATATTAGCCAGCAGGATGTATTTGCTGTTAACCTTGCCTAAGATACTAGTTCATTAATTATATAATTAGAAACTGTGTTCGAAAAAGATGCTTGATAAACAAGTGGATACCTAGTTTAAAACTCTTCAGAAGAGTAAGTTGTGAAAATATCATTGTGAGGGCCTCACTCTTTTTGCCTTGGGTGAAGAAAGCTGTTCTTGCAAGAGGCCCTTTCACTGAGACCTGAAGGGTGGTGAAAGGCAGTGTACATAAATAATGCTCACTGGGAGGCTACGTGAAGGTGAAGACCCTAAAGGAGGGGTTAATGGAGAACTTTGCGGGTTTTGGTGAGAAGGTTAGGCTGGCTGGAATGGAGTCAGTGAGGAAGAGTGTAGCTCAAGACTCACGATAATCTTACAGAACTGCCGGGGAGCAGGTAGGAAATGGACTTTATTTACAGTGCACTTGGATTTTAAGAGAGTGATGGGATCTAAGTTAAGTTAAAGATTCCCTGTCTGTTGGCATGGAGAACAGATGGTGATGTAGCAAAAATAATGAGAAAACAGCAGACTAGGCACAGGATAATGGGCTGTTGACTGACAGTGGTATTGATGAAGATGGAAAAAATGTGTGAGTGCTTTCATGTTTTAATGTGAAGGTAGAATTGTCATGTTTTTCCTTAAGTGAGTTAGAAAGTTGAGAAAAATCAGGAAGAGAAAAGATTGAGAGTAGACCTATTCGCAATTCTGTTTGGGGCATAAGTGTTAATCAGAATACAAGAAAAGAGTAAATAATTGCTTAGTATGAGGTGGGGGCTCAGAGCAGTGTCTGAGCCTGAGGTATTATTTATAGTTGTTACTCTTTAGAATTAGAAAAGGCCTTGAAGGAATAACGCACATATTCATGGTGGGGGTGGCCAGTGGTGTTGGGAGAGTCTAAGATAATGAGAATCCTGTGTTCCGAGGTGGGGTTAGAGGCCTGTGGGAGCAAGTGGGACCTATGTGTCTTGTGCTTGCTTTAAGGAGATACCTTTACATGGGTTACTGCTGAGTACTATGTACCTAAAGACCTTTGCTGTTTTCTGATTGGTTGGTATTTCTCATAAAAAACCTTTCATATTAAATCCTTAATTAGGTGGTGATATTTCACTGAGAAGATTGTAAATTAAGGACCTTTCACAACAAATTTTGTATGTGTTATGTTTGGAGTTTTGTTCTGTTTGAGATGAGAGGTCTGGTTATGTTGCCCAGGTTGATCAAGTGATCCTATGGATTCAGTCTATGACTGGGATCATAGTCACAGCATCCTTCATGTGGCTTTTTCTAATTCCAAAATAGTCCCTATTACACCAGGTACTTGGCCCTGGGTTCATTTTCTGCACGTACTACTGAGCAGTAACCTTTAAGCAGATACAGAAATAATACATTTCCCACAAAGCCCAGTGGTAGAGTTGCAAGTAAAATCAGAGTCATAAAACATTGTGTTGGTGCTTTTGGGGGGGTTCACTGTGATAGGTAGTGCATTTCTGGACACGTTTTTGTCATGATCTTGACTCTTGTGGTTCATGTGTGCAGGGAGCAGTCATGTGACATTGACTTAAGTTGCTCTTGACTGCCAAATCTGCCCTGAAGCTGGGAGGAAGACTTTGTTAACTGCCCTGAGCCATGAGGCGTCTCTGGTAGACCTGCTGTGGAGTCCCAGCCACTGACTGGATGAGCTGTTGAATGACCCTTTCATAGGAGTCGCCTAGGACCGTCAGAAAACACAGATATTTTACATTATAATTCATAACAGTAGCAAATTTTCAGTTATGAAGTAGCAATGAAAATAATTTTATGGTTGGGGGTCACCACAACATGAAGAACTGTATAAGAGTTGTAGCATTGGGAAGGTTGAGAACCACTGGACTAGATCCTTCAGTGCATGAATGATTAAGTATTAGTTTAATTATTTTTTTTAAACATGTGAACTAAATTGCCTTTGATTTTTCAGTTATTTGCAATATTTACTATCTTCCATATTGGTATTGGCTTCAAAGTATCTAATTGATAAGAGACATTAAAGTCATGAAATTAATTTTGTAAACATTCTAAAAAGCAGAGATTAAGAGATTTTTTTTTACAACTTACTAGAATCCTGTTGTTACCCTATTGTTTGAAGTTGTACCGTCTAAATATTGGCTAGATACTTTTAGCTCTTACGAAGTTACAAGGGTTGTTCATAGTATCGTTTGAAGAACTCCATCTTGAGACCTAGCACCTTGTCTCACCATGCATTACATGCATCCTAGAGAAACCAGAACAGCAGTTTAAAGTGTGAACTCTATTGAAGAGAAATTGCTGTGAGCCTGACTAGTCACAGGTGCATTCATTTGGAAAGTTTGGGCTTTTTTCCTGCAGATACTGCCCTGCATGAATGGTGAGGAAAGTTATGGGTTGTCCAATCAAGGAAACTGTTGTTGGCCAGACTTATATTTTGCCAGCATTTATTAGTCTACAAGTAAATGTAAGCATGAAAGGAAAGAAAGGGTTTAGTAAAGCTGAGTTATTTCAGCTTCTCTTGGGAGTATAACTGCATGCCGGCAGTTCTGCACTCACTTTGTAGGGTTAAGACAGCCCCTTTAGGGGGCGGGGTTTGCCTCGGGGGGGGGGGGGGGAATGCCTACAGATAAATGGGCGCGAGGGAGGTGGCTCCGCCCTTTCCTTCCTACCTCTTGTGCCACAAGGGAACTTCGGTTCTGTAAGTTTATCATTAAAGTGGTAAATATTCTTTAATATCTGTATTGCATTTATTTACGCCGGTACATCACTTTCTCGGTTGGGATCATGGTTTTTACATGATGCTGCTTTTGCTGTCCTGCCGAGGTCGTACTGTGAGTCCAGCAAAGCAAATAAACTTTAAAAAGGAAAAGCAAAATGTCCACATTGGAGACATCGTGATAAAAGCTATAAATAACTTTAAGTCCAGCAGATAGTTAGGGATCTGGTAGCACTGTGTAGACGTGTGGTGCAGTGTAAACAAATATGGATTTCCAGTCTATCATTTTATTCTCTGGAGCAGAGGCTGATCTGTCTCAATATCAGAAAGTCTTTTTATTTTGTTTTCGCTCAATCCTCAAGAACAGTAAAGCAAAACAAAACTTCTTAATCTTATGACTATCACCCCCGCCTTGGAGTCCTGCCAAGCAAAAACTGGCTTAACCCAGAATGTCTATCACAACACTGCTGTCACCTGCCTGCCAGACAGTGCAGAGAGGCTTGCATTTTTTAAAATATAGTCTTCCTAATGTTCAACACTGTTTTAAGGTGTTCATTGTATTAAACGCAGATATCATTGTGTTTCTGGCAGCAGTTAATGGGGCTTGTTAGTAATTCTGTAATTATAACATAATTATTTTTAATCTATGTGGGAATTTCTTCAAAATAAATTTTGCCCTTTAGTTTTACTATAAATATCTCAAGTATTCTATAGTTGACTCAGTTTTATTAGGTAGCTGTCATTATTGAAGTAGTAGTCCTGGGTATGTCAAATGGATACTTTTGGTATGAAAACTACAGGTACTTTTATTATTTTTTAGAATCACTGTCCTTGATGTTTGTATAAAGTTGTTCAACTGTTACTGCATAGAATATCTTTTTCACACTTGTTCTTTCTGTGATAGAGTACTTTTTCCACCTAGACCTTATGTGGAACTCTAGTATATAGATCACATCAAAACCTGACTGCCTTGACTATGTTGGGAGGGAGATAACAATCATGGTGTTTTCTTATCCCCATAGTGATCTCTGTAGGGAGGGCCAGTGTTAGTCTTCTGATATATTTGCATTAAAAAACAAACAGCAGGTAGGTTTAAAGTCTTACTTTAAACTTTTTTTGGTTGTCAGTCTAAATTTTTCTAAAGTAATAGATAAATTTAGTTTTTAATTTCTCTGAATTCTGTATGATTTATGTATAATATTTAACTTATGTTTATATTCAAATGTTGTTCCCTCCTCTTCTTTATGGAGAAATTGCCTCATTTTGCTCCTAGAGATTTAAATTATATCATAATTAAGCAAATTCCCAAAAATAATTTATTTTATCATGCTTTAAAGATTGAATATATTATCCAAATAAACATTTAGCATTGAGATTTGTGGAGAAATATATTGTGATGCTGTTGGCCTTAAAGAGCTTTAGTCACAGAGATATCTTATATGCGCATGTGGGTTGAGCCCCTGACGTCAAGTGCCCATGAAGTCCTCACACCTGTTTGTTGTGCCATCTTGACAACTGTAGGACAGCTTTATTGATTAGACGTCAATTGTTGTCTTACGGGAACCTGTTATATAGGTGCCCTCAGGTAAAATACCCACTTGTGGGTAAATTGCCATTCCTCTGTATACCTGCTCTCTGAGATAAGTCTCACTTGAGTAAAAAGTGTGAAGAGTGTACCAAGGCACTGTTGCTGTCAATATTACCCTTCAGCTCCAGTTGGTCTTCTGTGTGGAAGATCCTGTGTAAATCAGAAGCTACATTGGGACCTGTCTGAAAAATCTTAAAAAGCTTGGATACTTAAATCTTGTTTGATGAGACAATTTACTGACCCAGAGTCAAGTTTTTGATACTTTTATCTGAGCCCCCAAAGAAGTGTGATGAGGTGTGTAACCTGTCCTGGAAGTCACCTGATGTTAGAGATAGAGGAACCAGTAACACCACTGGGTGATTACTGTAATCTAAATATTAGCTAAATAGTTCACATGTATTTTCTTGACCCTCATCATCATTTTGTAATGAGCACAGCTTTATATTTACTTGACATTAACGAAAGAACTTCTGCCATAGAAGTTTAGAGACCCTCCCCAGATTGCTCAACTCTTGGGTGGAAATTCTAGTTCATTTGACTTTCTCAGCAGAGTTTTTGGCAGAATGATATTTTCTTATGTTGAAGGGAGTGTTTATAATACAAGAATTTTGAATGTCTCTAAATACAAAATTTTTATAGCTAGGCATCTTACATAGATTATGCCTGTAAACTCAGGACTCTGGAGGTTGAGGCATGAGAAGTGCCATAAGCTCCCAGACCGCCTGGGTACAGCGTGAGATCCTGTCTCAATGAAATTGAAAAGAAGAAAAAGACAAAAGTACTGTATGAAAGAAGAAAACAAACTCACTGTGTAGACCAGGCTGGCCTTGAACTCACAGAGATCTGCCAGCCTCTTGCTATCCTTTGCTGGGATTAAAGGCATGTGCCACCATGACCTTCAAGGACCCTGAACTTCTGATCCTTCTGTATTCACCTCCCAAATGCTGGGATTACAAGTGTGTGTCATCACTACTCCAGATTTAGTGCAGTGCTAGGGATTAAACCCAGGGTTTCCTGTATTCTAGGCAATACTACTAAGGGATGTTCCTATTCTGGTTTAATTTTAAAGTGAAACTTAACCTTATGTTTAAGCTCAGCAGTTCATAGGAGTTTTCCTTTCCCTTGGTGACATTCAGTGCTGAGCTGTAGCTCTGTGTACCAGAGGGACATTAACAAGTTGATTCAGTAGAATGGTTCAATAGGTGGAGGTAATTCGAGTCTAAGAATCTTTGGGTTACTCTGGGCACTGTATACAGAAGGCAACGCCCAGCCTTTCCAATCTCAAGAGCCTAGGGTAGTGGAAGGGAGCACAGCTGCTGTGCATCACAAACATGTCTGAAGAGAGGATCAGTGGACAGGTTCCTAAGGTGAAAGAGTGGAGCTTGTCTAGGTGATTGTTTGGGTAATACTGAATTGAGGTATCTGGTTACCTCAGTCCTTGTGATAAAAGAAAATTGAATTTGATATTAATGTTTACTTCATCTGTCTCAGAGGCATTTTGAGGAAATCTCTTGTTCTGCAAAGTGAGTATAGGCTGTTGTTTTAGCATTTTGTAAATAAATAGCTTCATTTCCATTATAGATTAAATATGAAGTTCTAAATGGAGAATATAAACTTCTAATTGTACTACACTCTGGGAGCTCAAGATAAAGATACCCTTGAGCCCAGAAGAAATACAGAAGCCAGAAGTATCAAATCCTCTGGAACCCGATGCTGGTACTGGAGTCTGAACTGTGGTCCACTGAATGGCAGCAGTATTCCTTTCTGCTGAGCCATTGGTCTCTAGCTCCAAGAAATACATTTTTATTTGTTGCACATAAATTTGTATAAATAGGCATGACAGTATGTTACCCCTTTTAGACTGAAATGGTATCATTACTTCAGTGTTACACTTGTGGAATTCTTATCTGGGGCTACCAGTGTGGGTGGGTTACTTCAGTATTAATGCAGACGTGGATTATTGTACTGCAACGTTCAGTGCAGTAGGATAGGCTGAGTGAGTGCCTCCTGTGTGCAAGAACTGGGTGGGATTTTGGAATACTAAAAAGATGGGAAAGGTTTTTGTTTGTTTGTTTTTAAAGGGAAGTGTGTCAGAGGCAGTAGGAACATTAATAAGATGGCACTTGTGGCTGGAGATTATTAATTATAACAATGCCATAGATGAGGCTAAGAAAGAGTTATCTGGATAAACCTGGTAGCCTGGTAGTTTATTTGCATTCTGGCAAATGATCCTTACCTTAGCTCTTTGCATGAACCCAAATAATAGATTTTTGATAAGTGTATGGTGAGTCCTACTTAGTTTGGTAATTTTATGACATTTAGAATTTTGATTTCTTGAAGTATTTTTATAATTAAAACATTTGCATAGTAGATTCGCACATTGGCAGGAAAGAACTGGTACATAGATCTCAGTTGGAGTGGCACAGGCTTAGAGTAGACAGAGTTGGCTTCCTGGAAATGAAAAGAGTTGGGAAAGAGTCTGTTGTGTTATCTGCATCAGCCTGAGAACAGTTCTACAGAGGACAAGGCAGGGAAGATCTGGAGATTGTACAAGAGTAGAAAATGGCATTAGAATCGTGTGGCCTAAGGTAGAGATAACAAAGGGTTGTTAGTTGAATGAAGGTCTTCAGCTGCTGTGGAAAGCAGCTTGACCACCCAGGTTCTCAGATGGGATTGTGATACAGGAGTCTTTTTATGTCAGACATCCAGGGAGATGCTCCGTGGCCTCTGCTTCCAGTTTGTTGATTTTTGGTGGATTATGTTGTAGTTTATAAAGTCTTCATTTCAACATCAGTATAGGAACAAAATCCCTCTGTTGACTGCTGTGATCTGATGGTGGAAGAGATTTTCTTAACACTTTTGCTGTTATATGAGGAGGAGGAAGTTTGTATGAGGTCCAAGATACACTGTGTTGAAATGAAGGGATAGGGGGTAGTTGTTAGAATAAAATTGTCTTTCAAGAAGCACATTCTAGACCACTTAAATGTTTTATATTCTGAAGTAACAATTCACAACTAGACCTTGTTTATATCATGGTGTCTTGATAAACCCTGCCTAGTTTGGTGATTTCATGACCTTTAAATGTTTGATTTCTTGAAGCAGTTTTAGTAAATTAAAATATTTCCATAGGAAGATAATAAAAATAATTGTTATTTCTTGCTTTCTTCTGTGTAGTCAGCATAATAGCCCTGTTTGAAGATGGCGAGAGACTTGGGAGTGAGAGTGTTGAGCTGTGGGAATGGGCTGTTGATGAGAACTCAGAGTTTGTGCAAAGCTGAGTGTGGGATGACTTTACAACTTAAAGATGCATGTCAGCCAAGTAGCAATTTATGACTGTTTCTACCTCTTGCAAACAAGCTAGCATTGAATGACTGTTATAAGGATGCAATGACAGCTTTAGAAGTATTAGCCCCCAGGTTCTACCATGTGGTAAGTGCTCCATAATTTTGAATCATTGCTGTAATTAACTTTGCCATTATTAGGGAATAGCAGTCTTTTGTTCTACACCCCCCTCCCCATCTAAATTTGCATCTTCATTTACTGTTAGCTTGAGAAATTTGGGGACCTTGACTAGTCACTGAATGTTTCAGAAATGTTTTATCGATAAATTGAAATTGATGCAGGCCTTTATAGGGTTATTGAGAGGACTGAATGGATGTTGCATTTGCTATAGTCCTGTGACATAGTCTTAGTTAGCAAATGATTGACTTTCTTTCCTGGCCATAATTTGTTTTTGTTTTTGTTTTTTTTCTTTCTTTCTAGTCAGGCCTTGAAAAGAGGATAGACCAGGCTGTGGAGGAATGGGATGTTGAGAAGGCTGAAGAGCTCAGCAACCAGCTAGCTACTCGAGAGGTAAGTCAGACTGATTCTGATTTTCTTTCTGCTCTTATTCTTTTCTCCCTTCCTACTGTTTGTTTTGAAATGATAGGTTTTGTGCTGACGTTAATGCTTTAAATTTATTCTGATCTAAAATGTAGGCTGAAAATTATGCATAATTGATATGTTTTGTTTCGTTTTCCAAGACAGGGTTTCTCTGTAGCATAATTGATATTTGACCCTAGTTTTACCTGGCTTCAGCAGGTTTTTTGTTTTGTTTTGTTTCATTTTTTGCTTTATTTTGTTTGAGATTGGTATTGTTTTTTAGGTGTGCTTAGAGGAGCACCTTCGTTTTCCTTTTGTGTCTAGCTCAGTTGATCCTCACTGAGACAGCAGTGCTCTGCACTCACAGCCTGCAGCCTTTTCATAGTCTTTAAAAATAATGGGTCACATTATTCTGAGTATAATGTTTATACATGTGTGTTAGTGGCTAATATAAAAGAAATTTCAGAGTTATGGATATTAAGGGTATTAGGTAGAAATAACATAAATGACAATTATATAGCTTTGAAAAAAACAAAAAATAAGTTGACATTTTAATCTGGGTGTGGTGGTTCTTGCTTGTAATGCAAGCATTTGGGAAGCTGAGGCAAAAAGATTACTCTGATTTCAAGGCCAACGTAGGTTACAGTGTGAGACCCTATTTCAAACAAAACAGACTCTGACATTTTGTGAATTGTTGTATTGTGGTAAAGTACAGTAGAATTTATGCTCGTAGATACTTTGAGTGTGTAAATGAGTTACATCAAAGACAGTCACAGTGCTGTGCAGTCTCTCACTACTCAGTTCCAGATTTTTTTTTTTTTTTGCAAAACTGAAACTCTGCAACTTAAACCATTACTCTGCAATTTCCTCTTCACCCTGCTTTGATATCACGTCACTTTGCCTCTGCATTCAGTTGCTATAGCTGCTTCATATAAGACATCACTTATGCTTTTGTGTCTAGTATATTTTGTTTGGCATAACTTCTTTAGTGATCACTGTGTTGTAGTGTATGTCAGAATTTTCTTCCATTTCAAACTGATTGATACTCTGTCTCATTTGGGGTATTTGTGCCATTGTTTGTACATTGAATTGATACTCTGTGTCATCTGGGATACTGGTGCCATCAGCTGTAAGTTGAATTGATACTCTGCCTCATCTGGGGTACTAGTGCCATTGTCTGTACATTGAATTGATACTCTGTCTCATCTGGGGTATTCGTACCATTGTTTGTACATTGAATTGATTCTCTGCCTCATCTGGGGTACTCTGTACATTGAATTGCTGGTAGACAGTGCTCCCACAGTTTGTTGTGAACCATGCTACTGTAAATATGAGCACACTAGCATCCGTTTGAATCCTTGTTTGAACTTCTTTTGTGTATATATATATCCAGAAATAGAATTACTACATTATTTAAGAAAAAAAATAAATGCATGTCAGGCATTTGGTATGTTTTTAATTTGTGAGGGTACTATGACTTAGCATAGCCATCAAAGCTTTGATACGGTTACCTGGTAGTTGAGCTATGAAATATTCTTGTTTGCTTTTTCCTTAAAAGGTAGTCTTCTCTAACCGTCTTCTAGTACTCCTTATGCTTACAGTTTGACAATTGCTCTAGTTTATAAAAGAGTGCCATATTTTGATTAAATGTAGTGCTTGTTAGATACAATAGTATTTCATTACAATTTCGAAGGGGAAAGATAAAGTTCATTTAATAAAATGAACTCGAAGGTATGTTAAATTGTGCCCCAAGTTCAGTCGCATTTCCTGTTACCTGTTGGTTATCTGTGGCTTCTTCAGTGGAAATAACATCCCTATATGTCAATCTATTCTACCAGTTAGTGAATGTCATCTTCAGGTTTTGACAGAGTGGTCACAGAAACAGGGAATGGTGGAGGAGAACTGCCTGTGGGCTTGGACAGGACCTCAGGGGTTAGATGTCTGCCCTGACTCGTGGGACTAGGGAAGAGTAGGATCTAGGGATGCTTTCGGGGACTGGAAACCACACAGGGCAGTAGTAGCCAACCAGTGGGTTGAACTCTAGTGGCAGCTTAGTGTGGATCAGGAATGAAACCTTTGAGGGAGCTGGTGCTAACTGACTGTATCTCTGCTGAGGAAGTCACTCACCCTGTGCTACTTGTTGGTGGGTGTCTTTTGAATGGCTTGAAAGGTTCCAGGGCTGTTTTGTGTTGGTTTGGTTGCTGGTCTGGGTTTGGTGGAGAGTAGTAGTAAAACCCAAGGTCCAACTTAAGAAAACCTGCAGGACTGTAGTGTGCGGTCGCCTGCTGATTTTTAGAAATGCTGTGTCTGCCCTTACTGCACTCTACAGGATTAAGGACTCAAACTGGTACTCTTGCCGTTTTCATCCATTTTTCTTTTGGAGGACCCAGGCATTGTGGGTCTTCCCTACATAGGCAGCTGCCTCAGCCGACCCCTTCCATCAGTCAGCTGTCTGACTGTGTGCCTTGCTGAGGAAGAAAAGATAGGGCAGAGCATAGTTTAGCCCTTCTGCATGACACCAGGGAAATCTGCAGAGAAGCGTTTGTTTCATTGCAAGTTCTGAGTTCTTTTTAGCAGGGTTAATTATTTCACTTGCTATTAAGGAAGTTGTGCAATTTGAGGCCGGGAAGATGACTTGGTAGTCATGGTGCTTACTGCACAAGTGTAGCAGCCAGAGCTTGACACAGGAATCCATGTAAAGATGGGAGGAGAGAACTAACTTTACAAATTTGTCTTCTGATCTTCACATACAGTGGATGCCCTCATACCCACACCATATACACATATAAAGAAGTTAATAAAATAAATAAATAAGTAGTGTCTACAAGTTGGCTCAGTTGGGAACCCGAGTTGTTTGATCCCTGGCACCAATGTGGTAGAAGGGGAGAAATGATGTGGGTATACACATCCACTCACAAAGAAAATTTTTTAAAAAGAAAGTTGCAAAATTTGTAAAATGTTTTTCTTTAATCCATACACTTTATTTAAATAATGCATTTATACCATTAATTTCCATACTAGCAAAGGCATTTCCTGTTCTCTAACCCTGCATTCTATTGCAGTTTCCTTTGATCTAGAATAGTTGCTCTGTCCCTGTTTTCCAAGACCAGTTAGTACAGACCCCTCAATTGTGTTTTGTCTAGTATTTCCTCATGGTGAGTCACAGCAGTGACATGGGACCTCTCGGGCTCTCTAGAGGCACATGTTCTCTCTTTGTGCCACTTTTGATGGTTTTACTTTGATGAGGGTGATACCACTGAGTTTCTACACTGTTTCCCCTCTGTGGTGAGTAAATACTTTATGGAGAGATAGTTTACGGCTGCACATGCTCTCTTGCTATAGTTTTGTCTAATTCGGCATTTATTGCTGGTTCTTTTTGTATAGAGAAGTTATTGTGATTGCCAAAGGATTTTAGGTCTTTAAAACAACGAAAGATTTTTTTATATTTTATTATTATTATTATTTGTAAGTAGAGACTGCTCTTTTGTTTTCCAGCTGCCCAGACCTGAATAATCACACAGAAATTATATTAATATCAACATCGTTTGGCCAATGGCTCAAGTGTATTTCTAGTTAGCTCTTAAATCTTAAATTAACTCAATTCTATTCATCTGTGTATCACCATGTATCATCACCACAAGGCTGTGGCTTACTGGGTAAAGTTCTGGGCGTCTTTCTCCTTCAGCAGCTACATGGCATCTCCTTGATGCCGCCTAATCTCTGTTTCTGTGTTCAGATTTCCTGCCTGCTTTACTCTACTAAGTCATTGGCTGAAACAGCTTTATTCATTAGCCAATAAAAGCAACACATATACAGAAGAATATCCCACATCAATTTTTTTTCTTTTTTTTTCAAGACAGGGTTTCTCTGTATAGTCTTGGCTGTCCTGGAACTAGCTCATTTAGACGGGGCTGGCCTAGAACTCAAGAGATTCCCCCTGCCTCTGCCTCCCAAGTGCTGAGATTAAAGGCGTGCACCACCACTGCCTGGCTTAAGATTTGTTTTTTTTTTTTTAATTGCATATGTGTGTGTTCACTTGTTCATCAATACACATTTGAGTGTAGTTGCCCAAGGAAGGCAGGAGAGGTGTCCAGATCTCCTGGAGCTGGAGTTGTTAAGTTGCCTGATGTGGGTGCTGGGAACTGAGTTGTAGTCCTCTGCATAAGCAGTAAGTGCTTTTAACTTTGAACCATCCCCTCCAGTACCACTTGACGGTATTTTCTTACATGGCAAACCAAGACTAAACTTTAGTTTCAGTGTGAGGAATTTGATTATAGATTGTTTTCTAAATCCATTTCAAATCTCACGAACCTGGACAATTTCCTGGATGGTGTGCTGGGTGTGGAAGGAGCTCCACATGTGTTCTGTGTGTGCTGGGTGTGGAAGGAGCTCCACGTGTGTTCTGTGTGTGCTGGGTGTGGAAGGAGCTCCTCGTGTGTTCTCTGTGTGCTTGGTAGGGAAGGAGCTCCACGTGTTTTCTGTGTGTGCTGGGTGTGGAAAGAGCTCCACATGTGTTCTGGGCCGGCCTTGCCCTGGCGAGCGCCTTGCTCTGTACATGTTTGACTACCTGAAAACCCATTCAGGGCTGCACCTCTAGTGTTTTTTTTAGAAATAGGGATTTCTTTGAGGACACTGGTATTGTAGTTTGGTTTCTTTTCATCTCGCTGTTTTAGAGGTTGGGATTTTATAATGCTGATTAGGAGTTTTATTTCGAGATCTGTCCTTTCCTGTCATAGTCTATGACAAATGAGATTGCTTTAGAAATACTGTTTTTAGCACATGTGAAAATAACATTTTTCTCAATTGTCTTTTTTTTTTTTACTGTGATACATATGTAAAGCTATGTTTTGGTAAATTCAAATGATTTATTTTGAGTTTAATGAATTCTAATTAAAAGAAAAACCAGTAATTTATATCCTGTATAACTGAAAGGACAGTTGGGTCATCTCTGCTGTTCTGACATGGACTCAGGAAGACTCCAGTGCTGTGCTCACGCTTTGAGCGCCCGCGAGGAATGTCCAGTCAAGAAGAGCTTTGACAGGGACTGGTGCAAGCTAGACACCGTGACGATGAGATGGGATTCTAGAAAACTATGAGTTTGGGGCAGAAACCTTTTATGAATAGAGTGTATATATGCATGGTAGGTGTCCTTTTGAAATTCAGGTAGATTGGTTTTTAATAACAGCAGCGTTTGCTTTTCTCAAGAAGCAGTGACTGGGACCTGCTGATAAAGCCTTTGCTCAGAGGCACCGACCCCAGAGTTCTTAAAGCCCTTTCCAGCCATAGGTGAAGCTCATTTTGATGTTTAACATTTAAAAGCCTGTGAAGCGAGTAGGGCAGCATCAATTTTGAGAAAAATGAAGTTAAAAGTAGAACCACGTCTGTGAATAGACCTTGAGAACAGCCCTCAAAGAGAGGGTGTCAAAATTAGGCTGTTCGTGTGCTCTCACTGTGACGCAGCAACCACAAAATTTCCCAGAAACGTGTCCTTCAAATTTGTGATGACTGAGTCTGTGTGGACTCTGGTTTGGGGAAAGTGGGCAACTTAAAGTCTGTGTCTAAGCTTAGACTGTGCTATCATTTTAGGGTTTGCTGGGCAAAGCTAGACTCCTGCTTATCTGCCCGTTCGGTGCTGTAACAGTTTCTAAGGACTTAGAAAGTGTTCCATCTTTCTCTAAACTCGTTTGGAGGTGTCTGGCGTTGACCTCTGACTTGGCAGAGCATTCTGCTCGTCTTCCATCTTTCCTCCTCAGCTGCTGTCCTTACTGACTCATTACCTTCAGTCTAAAGAGACCTGTGGAAACAAATACTTTGAAATTTGCTGCTAAAGTCTGAATTTAATTTAGTGGGCAGCAATTGGAGTGACTGTTACATTTTGGAAAAAAGACTTTTCTCTAAACATTTTTCTGTTAGCTTGTGCAGTTAAAAACGAGCTTCACTTGGTCACAAACAGTATCTTCCCACCCTCAAATGAGTCACCTACCCTCCTTTACCTGCATATGTTCCTCATATGTACTTCAGTTCCGCCTGTCCAGTGTCTGTTCTCATGAATACTCTTTTTGGGAAGAAATATCCTGAAACCAAGCTTTTAAGTTAAAATTGCTCAGATACAATGCTGAACAGCATATTCCAGTTAACCATTATAAAAACGTATTGCTGGGACATCTAGTGCTGCTGAAGACAGGCAGATTCTTTCTGTAGTTATAAATATTGTGATTTCTGGTATGTGAAGAGTGAGTAAAAAGAGCACAGTACAGATTTTTTACATATATATATGTATATATATATATGTGTGTGTGTGTGTGTGTGTATGTGTGTATACACACATATAAAGAGTAAATGTCATGTCTTTATTCCAATCACTATTTTATGTTTATGGAAAGGAGGTGTTGCAGTTAGCAGGAGTGTGTTTGACAAATGCTGCCAACCATGGGTTTTCTCTAAAAACAGATGGTAGGTTTTACTTACAGTCATTTTGTGTGGATATCTGCAGACATTGGCAAAATATGTTTTATCTTTTAATACTATTCTGCCTTCCAGTCCTGGTGTTTTCTTGATCGACTTCTCTTTTTAGTAGTAAGAACAGCTTAGTGCCGTTTTCTTTGTGGTGTTTTACTGGTGGATTGACAGTAGGAAAGGATGGGGCACTGGGGAGGAAAAGCCCTCTCAGGTAGTGGGCTGTCCCTAGGCAGCTCCACCAGCTCCTGAGGAGATGGGCACTCTCCTGAAGGCCAGAGGTGCCTGCTGAGGATCGTCCAGGACTGACTGACTCCTTTTCTTTATCTTTAGTCCTCTCAGTGCTTTTTAATTCGGACATTTCTCCCTGTTTTCCTCTTGTCTGCACATACTTGTGGGGTTTTAACATGGTAGTTTTAATTTTTTTAAAGACTTATTCTCCCTAACTCTAACAAGTTGTTTGTTGTATGTAGAGGAATAGGGTGCATGGATAAGCTTCTCTGACCACATGAGAGAAGGCCTGGGTGAATTCCTTTACATCTAGTTTAAAGACGTTTTCTTCCCATAAAGACCCTGCAGCTTCGAAGTCAAAGCGAGTTGGCCTCAGAAAAGTAAAATTGGTGTTTAGCTAAGGGCATCCCTCTGTGGTTTCCAGGTGTGCTCATTCGAATCTCATTGTATTGTGAAGGTTTCTTTTAACCTCTGGGGTCTGGCTGGGTACTCACCTTGAATGGCTTTCCTTATGCGCTGTCTTAATTATGTTTATCTGTGCTTTTAACTAACCTTAAAAAAAGATTTCAGTTGTTACAAGTCTAATTAAAGAGACAGACAAAGCACAGTTTATACTGTAGATTTTTTTTCTGCAGTTCAATTAATCAGCATGTTTTCTCTTTTAATTAAAACCATTTTAGTAAATTAAAGCCCACAGCAAAACACATATATAATTTGTTTGTAATTAGCTCTTAATTGGTGGTAGTTGAAGCTTAGCACCCTTGGTTTCTTTCTTCATGATTGCCATTTTATTAGCAGCCAGTCATTAATTAATCTTTTTCTAATTAGCTTATAAAACTGTTGATGGCACATTATTGTAAATGTGATTTTAAGTTCAAAGCTTGTTAATAGGCTTTCTTAGAAGAACAGAGATAAAGAAATTGCTGAAAACAGTACTACAGTTCTTTCAAAAAACTGTCTTTCTTATGGGGCTGTGTAAAGCATCTAACAGCTTATGGTTAATTTTTTAACGCTTTTTCCCCTTTATGAATGAAATAAATTGTTTGAATATAAATGTCAATATCCAGGAGTAATTTCAGCAATGTAATGTCTTTTTCTTCTGCTTTGGAATATTGTAATCTAGGTATAATTTGAAGTTATTAAAAATGGGCATTATGTAAACTATTTCGCTATTAAATCAGAGTGTATGGATCATATTATATGTGTATATGTGCATCTATCTTCCTAGTGTGTTTTAAATCAGTGTTGCTGGTTATGCATTGAAGTAAGCTGGCAGGACTTATAGGTATGTATACGTATGTATCTGGTTGTACATCTAGACACTAATGTGATATACAAACATAGACAAACATGTCAGCCTGTGTATGCACACACTTCAAGTTAACATTGAAACAAGACGCCAGTGATACAAAGAAAAGGTCTTGATTGAAAATTCAGTTAACGATGAGCTGTGGAGGCTGTTGTCAGAACACTGGCATCCCAGGTGTAACCCTGGAGAGAAAGACCAGCGTAACATTTGCTGTGGCAGATGCCACCTTAAGCTGGGGTTTGCCTGAAACCCATTAGCCTTGTTACATCCTTTCTTGAAATACAGTGGCATCCTGAGTTGTTTTTAAAAATCAATTATTGCAAAGTTTTGAAACTTAAGTTTTAAAACACAACAGAACTGACCATTGGAAATGCTTGTTCTTTGCTCTTGAACTTTTGTGTGTTACTTCAACTTTGACTGTTTCTGTGCTTGTTTCTCAGAAGGCATTTTACGATGGCATGTGAGAGACACTAGAAAGGGATAGCTGACAAGGAAAAAATTAAAAATTGGATAAAAAGTAAATGAATAATGTCATATTACTAAAAAGATGAGAGGCTAATTTGTGCCGACTTTTTGCTAATTTTGTTCAAGCTTCAAAATGAGGAGCTGTCACCCGTTCTGTGTAGCGCTGATGACAGTGCCAATGATCCATGAAATAAGCTGCCGCTGGCTTTGTTCTGATAAGAATGAACAAATCTGCACAATGTTCGGCTCCCAGAATCTCATTTTCATACTTGCATGCAGGCTAAAAGAAATAAGCTGTTTGCAGGCTTGATTAATCAGACATTGGAGGGTTTTTTTGTCTCTTTGATCTCTTTCGTCTCCTAGGTAACTTGCTTGACATTAATGTTGAGCTTGAGTAAAGACAATCAGGAATTGTCGGCCAAACTGATATAAAAATTAAAGACCTTAACACTTTAAGTACTCCAGTAATGGTTCCGCTTTACTTCAGAAAACATCTGTTTTCATTTAATTAAAGAACAAAAGAGAACGGCATAAATATTTTTCATAGAGACCTATTATTCTATAAAAAGTTAAAGTATGATAATTGGTATTTTTAAATAAGTACCTTGAAAGTGTTCAAAAGGGAGGAAAACTTCATAACTCTGTTACAAGCTAGTAATTTTGAGATGACTAAAATATTTTATAAAATGGATAAGCAGTTCGTAGCTGTGCTAGATTAAGCTGTTGGAATCAGATGCTTCAAAAGATTATCAGGAAATTTTATGAGAACATTTGTAAGAGGAACTAACTTTATTTTGAAGTTTTTTTTTTTTTTGAAACCTGCAGTGTGTTTATAAGGATGTGCCATCATATCTGTTTTACGACCCAATATGGTTTACACACACTGAACCTGTAAAATTGAAAGGAATTAAAAAAATGTCGTGGTGCATTTGCTTGAGGTTGTGCAGGCGCTTTTACAAATCTTCCAAGTGGCTGTAAAGATGAATGCCTCAAGGGTCCAGCCAGGGCCCTGCTTTTCCAACCAGCTAAAGCCCTTATCTTAAATCCAAGCAAAGTACCATTAATCTTTTTGAAAGACCTTTTATGGCTTTTAATATATCCCAAATTAGAACATTTTACACCCTTGGTTCCTGAAATATGGTGATAAAAAGCCTTTAGAGCTTAATTTTCCTTACCGCATGCTCCGACCAATTTGCAGTTCTTTGTGATAATGTTTAGACACCTTAATTAAAATGCAGCAAAATATTGGATGTTCTATATGGAAAATGCTGATACTTTGGCTACACATACAAGAAATCCTGTATGTATTTTTATTCATTAAAAATGTCTTCTTACATTGTGTTACTATAGTTATCTGATGACCCCGAACTGTTTTTTTTTTTTTTAATACAAAAGCCATTGACCAAGCTTTTGGGATGTTTACATTGGGCAAGAAGATGCATTTTTCTTGTATAGAGGTGAAAGGGTGATTCCTGTCTGCCTGTCTTGTTTGTTGTAGAAATACAGCACAGTATCCTTTTATATTCTGAAACTCGGGTTTGACATCTCGACTGAAAAATACATTTTTTTCTCAACTACCTCTTCATGGAAGGCCTTATTATCTTTTTGTATTTCCAGATATTCTTGTTCCATTTCTTTCTCCACAGAAATAAGTGAAACATATTCACTTAAGCATTCAAAAGTCAAAAACTACAGTGGATTTTCATCATTACAAATTGTAATTTTTTTCTGTAAAAAAACCTTGTTTTAATGTTTATTAATTGAAGAACATTATATTTAACCTGGGCTATGGTCTAAAGCAGGTAGATACTACGTCCTTATAGGAACATTGTCTGAAAGTGCTCCTATAAACCTGGTAGTTTATTTAGTTCACAAAGTGATGGAGCCCACTCTGCAGTTTAAGAATTCTTAAAAGTTTATACTGTGTTTTGATAGTGGCCTCTGTAACTTTGCCATGAAGCTGGTGGTTCTAGGTTTGGTTTTATTTTTAGCTTTGCAGCAATTCTGGAAGCATTTCTATTTGGCTGTGGTAGGGTAGAGAGTCTGTCCATGGTGCTCCCTGGTTTGTCTGTCTCATATCTGGGGAACTCAGAGGAGAAACTTTAGTAAGTTAAAAATATAGAACTGTAATTTGACATTACAACAGTTTGGGAAAACAACTTTCACTCGTGGTAATGGTGGATAGCAAATATGGTTCACATTGTATTGTTTCTTACTCAAGGGAGGGGGATGAGTTTAAATATAATAAAAAGTAGCTGAGAGGTAAATTGGACTTTGACCTGGGGGAGTTGGTAAACTGTATCATGCATCATTCTTTTATTTAGTTTGTATTAAATGGAATGGAATCAGCAGAGAAATACAGATATTCAGGGAATGAAGCAGGAAAGAGATTAAGTCATCCATGTGAATCTTGGCATCTTTCTGTACATCTTAAACTTAGGTTACAAGCTGCTCTTTGTGACAGAAGATAGCTTCTTAGGTCCACTTAATGCTCCCCATGTGTCCAGTTTTGCCCCCACACTGCCCACTCCCCTTGCATTTAGCTGCACCTTTGTGATTAACTCTGATGAGAAACGCCTGTGCTACTTTATGAGCCCCTAAGAGACCCTCCAGGTCTGCCACATAAGGAGATACGAGATGTATGTTCTCAGAGTTAAACTGAAACAAAAAGTCATTGATTGATATTTAGGGATTTGTTTGACACTCCACTAACCTGAGCAGCAGGTTCTAACTTAATTTCTTTTCATTTATGACAGTAAACAGATTTTCAGTGGATGGGAATTCCGTCTTAGTGGAAAGTGATGCCACCACACTTTCTCTGAGCTTCTTGCTGAGGTGTAGTGATGCTCAGCCTCATGATTAGTCTGTTTAAATCTCAGTCTCCCTTTCTCCCCCCCCCCCCCCGTGTGTGTGTGTGTGTGTGTGTGTGTGTGTGTGTACATACATATATACTATGGATGGTTTGGGTGTAAAGAGAGAATCATCTCTTTTTTGAGACAAGATGTCTTGTGTCATGGTCCTCTGCCCTGCCCTGCCCTGCCCTGCCCTGCCCTGCCCTGCCCAGCTTCTGGGGATTCTCCTGCCTCTGCCTCCCATATTCCTCATACAAATTAGAATTACAGATGTGTTTGCTATCATACCTGGATTTATGATTGGGGGGGGTGTCCAGGTATTCAAATTCATGTCCTCACACTTGTATGACAAGTATTTTACCTATGGAACCGTCTCCCTGCCTAGTTCTTTGCCTTTTTGGGGGGGCCCAGTGTGAGAGTCCTATGTGGTTTAGTGCTGTGTCTCCAGTGGCTGGCAGGAGCAAGCGCCTGTGCCTTCATAGAGGTTAGGAGTAAATGTTCTTATACAGTTGTACAGCTAGCATTGGTTTGGATTTTGAGAAGATATTGAGGTTACTTTGCCTTCTTAAATTTATGTGGGATTTCCCTCTGTATGCTGTGAATACCACTGGTTAATAAAGAAACTGTTTTGAGCCTATAGCAGAGCAGGGCAGAACAGAGCTAGGCCGGGAAAACTAAACTGAATGCTGGGAGAAGGAAGCCATGGAGCTGACGCCAGAGACATATGCCAAAACCTTGCTGATAGGTCACAGCCACGTAGTTATACACAGATTAATAGAGATGGGTTACTTTAGGATATGAGTTAGCCAGAAATATGCTTAAGCTATTGGCCAAACAGTATTGCAAATAATATGGTTTCTGTGTAATTATTTCGGGGGTCTGGGCGGCCAGGGAACGAACAAGCAGCCTCCTACAACATCAAGTGGGTATTCGGATCCTGCTTGGTCCTTTCCATGGCTGTAATGCTGGTAACCATGTCAACACCTTAGTGTGACTGTTACCTTTCTTCCATTGAGAGAGAAAAGAGAATGTGTGTTTCCTTCCTGCACTGAAAAGCCAGGTCTGTTTGTCTCAAGCTTGTAAATTCCAGAGATCTTGATTACCCCTTTTCTGTTTTCCCCAAGAACATCTGAGAGATGTGTCAAGCATTACAGACTTCATCTGCCTAAGTTTACTTCTTGCGCGTGAACTCTTCACTTCCAACCATGCCTTACTAGACTCTCAGCCAGGCAATTCTCTAACACTCAGATTTTGATAGGCTAATTTGAATGGCTTCCTGTGTTTCTTCTCCGCAAGTCTGCCTGTCTCCTAATATGTGCTTAGTTGGATGAAGGAATAGGAATGCCAAGAAACATCAGAAAGATCGAAAGCCTTCATTGATTTAAAGCTTCCTTTGTTTTTGAGGCAGAGTCTAGTAGCTATGCAGCCCTGCCTGAGCGGCCTGGTGTTGATTATTGCAGCACAGCTTTGCTTCCTTGGGCAGCGTCCCTTTGCCTGGGATTCCAGGTGTATCCCACTATCCCACCTGCCCTCACCTTGATTCTTCATGGATCTGAGTCATGCGTATGGATGCGTAGTTTACATACCCCCTGAAAGTTGCATACTGGCATTGCTGCTCTGGAGATGCTTCCTGGGAAATACTTTGCAGTGTAGCAAGTGCTAGAGAAATACAGAGGCAAGAACTTAACAGGCTGAGCTAGAGAAGACATCTGGATTGGGGTTCACGTTAAATGAATCTTTTAGGGCCAGCAGTTAGCAGTCAGGGAAGCATGAACAGGGCTGCTGCCCAGGACACAGCTAGGTCCTGGAGTTCAGCTTCTTTACTTTCTGACTCCCCTTATATTCTTTTCTCTCTCAGAGACTTAAAAGCTGTTGCCCATCATGCAGAGTGCATTTATGAAGTAGTAATTAGCTTCCCCATGTTTCATTAATCCCATCTGTGGCTGCCAATCAGAGCTTCTGATCAGCATGAGATAACTGATGTGACCATACTGAGCTGCTGTAATTCTAGCCCAGAGCAAAGAAAGTTGATGTCTCTGTCAGTCTGCTCGCAGCCTTATCAGGGAAAATTCCTCTTCAGCCTACAGAATTGCTGGAATAGCTTGAAGGGCCTCATTACTACCTTTGTGGACCCTCAAAGGGTCCGAGTTTGGGAAGGATTTCATCCAGGGGATGGATGGTGCAACTGGAGTAGAGGACTTGAGTGGTGAAGGGCAGGAGAAGCCATGTCTGTGTGTTGGTTATGCTTTGTCGGGCCCAAGTGTAGCATTTCTTCTTTTCAGTCACAGCTCTTGAACTCTGTGTGCCCAAGATTTTGTACTAATTCCTACATTAGTTAGGATATTTCTTTTTACATTTTTCCCCCTTTTTTCTTCCATAATTCTTAGCTTGGTGTAAAAATTGCCAAAGCAATTGCCTGCCACAAGTTTGTTAAAGCCAAAAAGGAGGTTGAAAACTCACAGGCTGCTCGAAAGAAGAAGAAACTGGCGTGGGGGTAAGTTCACTTTGTCCTGGGTGGATCAGATGGCTCAGCTGTTAGGAAGACTAGGGTTCAATTCCAAGCACACACATCGTGACTCAACAACTGTGCAATTCAAGGGATTTGAGGCTCTCTTCTGGCTTCTGGGGACCAGGCATGCATATGGTACACAGACATACATGCAGGCAGAACACTCAGACATGCAACATATAATAATGTTTAAAAATTGAAGAAAAAAAAGTCATGGTTCTATTTACTTGGTAGGAATTGCCGAAAGTCTGCTTATTCATTGAACCCGGTTTGTTGTATGTGTCAGTAGAATGAGTGTGCGGTTATTACGGGGAGGGATCTCCTCAGCCTGTGGGGTTATTACGGGGAGGCGTCTCCTCAGCCTGTGGGGTTATAACAGGGAGGCGTCTCCTCAGCCTGTGGGGTTATAACAGGGAGGCATCTCATGGGGTTATAACGAGGAGGTGTCTCCTCAGCCTGTGGTAGTTGTGAAATTGCAGTGCTTTGGTCACTTACCAAACAAGTTATTTTATTTTAGAAATAAATTGAGATTTTTATGCTCCTCGTTTTAGGTTTGAAGCAAAGAAGAGATGGGAAACTAAAAGCAACATGGGATATATGTAGCCTCGCAGAGTTCTTCAGGATGTTCATTGAGAGACTGACTGGCCTGCTTCATTTACCAAAAATATTTTCCTGCTTAGGTTTAAAATGTCAGAAAATTGATAAGGGTAGAAAAAAATAAGCCTAAAACTTGGGAGCTGATTATAAATTCTTTTCATTCTTTTTTCTAGAAAGTTTGTAAAGGAAATAAGCATTTTTATATTTGTGTAAGAAATTTTAAGCATATGTACAAGATGGGAAGAGTTTTATTTATTTGTATAAACCTACAGTTTAAAATCAATTTTGTGTTTCTTCTGTTAGGTCTAGCATAGCCTATGAGGTCCTTGTACTTCCTTATCTATTCTTAGCATGACTGTACTTTTTCTAGAATTGTGTTTTTCAGATTGGCTTTTGTTTATAATAGATTAGTCATAAATATAAAAATTCTCAATTGTTAATGACTTTACCAGTGTCTTTAATTACTTCAATGTTATAAGAATAATTATTGATTCTTTATGGAGGCAGTATAATTCATATTTTGTAGTCACATAGTAAAAGCAATTGATTAATTTTTGTGTAATGTCAGTGGGCATAATTACAGTAAAATGGTAAAAGCAACACATAGACAGAAGGACCTCCCACTCCAGTAAAAAGTGGACATAACATCTCTGGAGAATGATTTCAGCTTTGCCTAGAAAATCTCTTTCTAACTATTTCTCTACCATGTCATTCTTTAAATTGTGATTGTTGTTTGAAAAGGAAATGGTCCGATTGTGCTAGACAGGTTGTATCCTGGGTTGTAACCCAGGATATCACAACTCTGGATGTTGTTACCTCTTCCTCTGCCACTTGAAAGATGAAATGAGTTAATGAGGCTAAAGAGAGAACTAATACCTGGGAGTCATTGTCCTTAGGCATGTGTTTTACAGTCCTAATGGAAATCAGTCATTCGATAACTGGCAAGACTAAATGTGGACACTGTAAAAAATTAGTCATGATTTTAGTTATATTATTTTTAGATTTAAAGTAATAACAATTTCATTAACTTACGGTGATATGGAAGTTTTCTTTATATAAAGAATTAGTGAATAATTTGTTGCTCATTAAGAGGCCAGATGTTGCCGGGTGGTGGTGGCACACACTTTTAATCCCAGTACTCAGGAGGCAGAGGCAGGTGGATCTCTGTGAGTTTGAGGCCAGCCTGGTCTACAGAGTGAGTTTCAGGACTGCCAAGGGTCCACAAAGAAACCCTGTCTAAACAATAATAATAATAATAATAATAATAATAATAATAATAATAATAATAATAATAAAACCAAATGTCAAATCTTGTTTCCATTTAGTTGAGAACTGAGATCTAGGAGATTGGATATCCACCGACTTGTCTTCATACCTTTGAAAGGTGTCCATTTATAAATGTTCCTGAGTACTGTGTACTCCGAGTGAGTGAATGTATGCTTCACAGTGCAGGAATGTTTCCCCCGAAGTTCCTCATGTGGCTGGTTTCTTATGTAAGGTCCTCAGAACATGCGTTCTCCTTGGGCGTCCACCTTGTTTTCTTTGTCGTTACGTTCACTAAGGCTAGTACTTTTGCCAGCACTTTTCCCCCTCTCAGACTTTGGTGGAGTTTTTAGTCAGGATCAGATTGTGGAGGCTCCGACTCCTCCGTCTAATCAGCAAGGCCCTGCTCACCCACACCAGTGCCAGCAGTTTGCCTCTGCTTTTCAAGACTTATTTATTCCCCTTTTATATGTATGGAGTGTTCTGCCTGCATGTATGTCTCTGTACTGTGTGCTTGTCTGATACTTGTGGAAGCCAAAAAAGAGGCATCATATCCCCTAGGATATGTAGATATTCGCGAGATATTATGTGGATGCTCGGATCCTTTGGAAGAGCAGCCAGTGCTCTTACAGCTGGAGCTTAGCTGAGGGAAGGTGGTCAGAGAAGAGCACTCAGTTCCCTACTTGTGTGGACGTGGATTGTGGGTGCACTGCTGTGGGTAGAGGGGAGGAAGGAGGGGTTGGGTGAGAAAGCAGCACAGTGCTTTTTCTGTATGCTCGTCTCTTATTTGGAATTAGTTTTATTTGGGATGAGCTTTAATTTAACTTATTCCTTAGAACAATAAAACGGCAGCATTATTCCTAGAGTATCGGTGTTGCCCAAGGCATGCTTGTAGTCAGGGCTACACTGAAATAAGGGTTCTTTGTGGATCAGTAATAACTATGGTTCCTGAAGCTTCAACTTGTTCATTTACTACCTCCAGAATGCTTGAATTAGATTAGTAATGTGATTGTCAGTTCCTGCTGAGTGAGATTAATATGTTTTAGACCATTGGTATGGCATTAATGTTACATGATTTATTGTCTAAGTACTTCAGGTCAGAACAACTTACTGAGGAACAGTAATTTTCAGCTTTTACTGCACTGGTTTTGAGAAGTAAAGTTGGTAGTGCATTCTTGTTTAGGAGCCCTCGGGATGTTTCTGATTTCAGCAGAACATTCTATTTCTTTCACCAAAAGGAGAGTTTGAATATGTAATCTCAAGCTGGCTATAATTAGTTCTGATGACAGTTAAATACCTCAGCCAAGACTGTAAATCAGCAGTTAAACTCTGATTTTTGCAACTGATCATAAATCTCAAGCACTGTATTTTGGGGCAGGCAGATAAAGGAGGGGCAGACCTCAGACAGAGATAGAATGTCATTGGAACATTTGGTTACAGCTGTAAACCTCACACTTCAAATCTCATATGGTTTACACCTTTTGTCTAATCTTTGAAGTCCTTTAGTAACTTAGGTTATTAACAGTCAGTGAGAAAGTTCCGTGTGTGTGTGTGTGTGGTGTGCATGGGTGGGTGGGTGTAGGTGGGTGGGGTGTGCTAGTGCAACACTCCCCTTGTTTGAGTTGGGACCTCATCCAGCCTGGAGTGAGACAGGAGCCCATCAAGGTTTGTCCTTGTCTCTGCAGCCCTGGCTCTGGGGTTACAGACCTGTCTGCGGCCATCCTTGTTTTTTTTTTTTTAAAATATTTATTTATTTATTATGTATACAATATTCTGTCTGTGTGTATCCCTGCAGGCCAGAAGAGGGCACCAGATCTCATTACAGATGGTTGTGAGCCACCATGTGGTTGCTGGGAATTGAACTCAGGACCTTTGGAAGAGCAGGCAATGCTCTTAACCTCTGAGCCATCTCTCCAGCCCAGCCATCTCTCCAGCCCCCATCCTTGTTTTTTACATGAGTTTTGGGGATCCAATCTCAGGTCCTCCTGCTGTTCAACAGGTTCTCTTATCCACCAAGTCATCTCCCCATGATTTTGTTAGGGAAAGATTAATGCTATGTATTTGGAAATATATATCTTAATAACTAAATACGTTATACAAGGCTGAGTTTTCAATCAGATGGTAATTTTTAATCAATAATAAAGTTTGGGAAAATAAATTGATGTTATGTCCAGTCCCATTTTGAAATGTGGTCATCAAATTCAGATGCAATGCAAGTTTTTTTTGTATGTTGGCAAAGTTTGCTTTTATTTTTAGTCTTTGGCAGGGGCAAAAACACTTTGCATATCAATTTAATATTTTTTAAAGCTGTTTATTCATTGGCTTAAATTTACACTCTACTAGAGTCTTAGCTCTAACTTTCATAAAATAAATAGCAGTATTTAGACAGAATGTACGTATGAACATCTTTTTCCAAAAGCAAATGTAGATTTGTGGCATCAGAGCCTTCTAACCTGGTCATAGACCTGACAGGACACTGTACAGCTGGGAGCTTTCTGAACTCAGGGCAGCATATTTTATGGCTTTTCCCCACTCACTGTGTATATATGTGTGTGGTGTGTATTTGTGTGTATGTGTGTGTGCACGCATGTATTCAGCTCAGCTAGTCAGCTTGACCTTTGTCTACTTTATGAGTTCTAGGATTACAGAGGCTATCATGGCTGTCTAACTTTTACATGCATTCTCGGGATTTGAACTCCAGGCCTCTAACTTGCAGCACTGAGCCATCTCCTCAGGTCACTTGATGCACGTTTACTATGAATTAATCAGAACACGTCTTTATTTTCAAACTTTAACCTTATGCTAACAAGCTCAGTGTGCTCTTAAGTTTCAGTGACGTATTGAGACATTTAAATTAATGTGTATGTGTACCTTTAAAGAATATTTTTGTTCTTTGACAGTTCAATATATATATATATATATATATATATATAACATATCTTGATCACATCCACCCCAACTCTCCCCTCTCATTCGCCAACATGTCCCCTCACATTTACATAATTAAATGTGATGATGATGATGATGACGATAACCTACTGAGTCTTATTAGTGCTGCCTGCATACATATGGGTGTGATTAGTTCCACCAGAGCTGGGGAAACCTACAAATGATCACTACTCCAAAAAATGTCCTCATCCAACAGCCAACACCTGCCAGTAGCTCTTCAGCTAGGCGTGGGTCTTCATGAATTCTTCCCATCTGTGTTGGAATGTTAACTGGCTTGATCCTGTGCATGCCTCGTGGGTTCATATGCACACTGGCCTTCAGGTCTAGAAGATAGCATGTACAGCATTCCTTCCCATCCCCTGACTGTTTCACCTCCATCTTCTATAACATTTTCACTGAGCCTTGAGCATATATGTTCTTTACCATAAGATACTAAAGTAAACTAAGCATCTTCCACCTTGGCGATTGAGTACTCTGTAGGCTTTGATAAATATGCAGAGGTACAGTCTTTCGTGTGTATTTGTTTTGTTTCTTCTCCATACTGCCCTCCTTGAAAGGAAAATTTCCTCACGTCTCACATACTCAGCAGACTGACTGGGGAAGGGACCCTTGACCTCAGTGAAGAACAACTGTGGCAGATTGTGGTGGCCATAAAGAAACTTGGGAATCATTGCTCTTTGCTCTGGGGTTGGGATGAAGTAGTTGCCTCTGTGGCATCTGTCCTTTGCGTCTGCTCACTGGTGAATGTTCTGTGGGTGGTTGTTGCTGTCGTCAGGGTCTTCAACCACAGCAGTGCCCTCTGAGTAGCTTCTTGCCTTTCTGGCTTTGGTGAATCTGATCTTTGGAACCCAGCTATTGGCTCTGGTGGGACAATTTATGAAATGCCACAGAGTATCTTATGTTTTCAGATCTGCTTGTAAAATTAAGAATTAACTGAGACATAATTATATATTATTGATATTAGTAATCCCATTTTAAATTCAAGAAAAAGCAATAAAATTTTCCATGTGAGAGGCATTTTTCGAACATTGGGTGTTTAGTATGTGTCTTTTACATTCAGATCAGACTTCTTAGGGTAATAATATTCAGGAAAGAAAGGGAAGGGTTGGGCAGTGCTTCCCCTCCTAATAAATGCTCCTGTGCCAGGTTTCTCCCTGTGTATGGTGCCACCTGAGCAATTGCTACCTGCCACCTCCTGAGTTTTGGGCCACCTCTTGTTAAATTGCTGTGAGGGGCTTGCTTAGTTACAGGCATGGAATGAGGTAATCCTTTCCCACCTCTCATTCCTGAAGGGTGTGTCTGTCCAGTTATTACTTGTTCATTGAACCTGGAGCTTTAGAAACCAACGACAGTACAAGCTGTAATTATTGATGTCTGTTTCATTTCATCTGTAAGCTCTGGCATTTGATCAAGAAGTTAATATATCACGTTATCTCCAGGCTAAATGTCTCAGCTCTCGAGGTTTTATTATTTGATGGATAGTGTACAATTGTATTTATTTGTAAGGTGGATGATACTAGAAGCGATTGTGGATGTCACAGGGAGTGGTGAAGCAGTGAAGCTTGAGTCCCTTTGGATTCCTACCCTGGTAATATCTGAGAAACATTTCTTGAACACCTCCTCTCTTTTCCCTCTGAAGTGATTCTGGTACACGCGAAGATGAGTTAATGCAATCTAATAGAGAACACTATAGACTAAATCTTAGACATTGCATGGTTGTTAGTGACTCAGCAGCTTTGCCGAACACAGAAAATAATCCATATGTGGTACCTTAAGTAATCCAGGCCTGCAGGTTGTAGTTACTGGTTATCCATCACATGTATTCACGAGGTGAAGGCAAGAGGATTTGAAAATCAAGTTTATCCTTTGCTATGTGATGAGTTCAAACTATCTGCTCGGGGTACATGAAACCCTGTCTTTAAGTTACGGTGTGAATGAAGACACGATCATAGAAAAGCTCAGTTTTGGAATATGACTTCAGGCTCTGGGCACACACGGGCTGCAGACACTCTGGCCTCTGTGGAGTGTCCTGAGCTTATACTGGAGAGTTGTTGAGAATAGCATGTAGAGTGTAGCACAGGACCAGGCATGGATAAGCACTCGGTTACCAGTTCAGATTCTCTGTTCCTTTGACGTGGTCAGTGCACGTATGAACTTCTCGGACCTTCAGGATAATCAGGCCCTCATGACCGACTCCCTTGCATTCCAGGTAAGAGCTGTTTCTCTGGAACTGTCTGAACCACATCTCAGACTTTGCCACAAAGAATTCCACAGTGCTAAGTTCCTGTGTTGAACTAAGGAAAGGACTGCCTTTGGAGTCAGCTCTTAGTTTATATATTCAATATGATTGTATAAATTAAGTTTATATGGATTGTACGGATTTTATAAATGTGCACAAATATAGCATGTAATACGTGCTCCGTCAGTGCAAGTTCTTGTCCCCAAGTCTATGGCCCATGGTCTCACAGGCCTTTTACTTTCAATGCTGCATCTGCAGGACTTTTCCCACTGTCTCATGTACCACGCTTTCTCTTTTTGGGCTACCAACCAGCTCCCAGGTCATGACATGGAAACTTCTTATTACTTATGAATGAATGGTCAGCCTAGCTTAGGCTCTTTTCTGGCTAGCTCTTTTAAAGTAATCGTGTCTATCTACCTGTTGCCTCAGGGCTTTTTGCTTTTCTTTCCTTCTGTCTGTCTTTCACTGCTGCTCATGTCTGGCTGGTTTTTCTTCCCCCAGGTGTGTCCCCTCTTTCTCCTAATTCTCTTCCTTTTTCTTCTTCCTCTTCTTTCTTCCAAGCCTAGATTTCTCTTCCTACTTATTCTCTGTCTGCCAGTCCCACCTATCCCTTTCCTGCCTTGCTATTGGCTGTTCAGCTCTTTATTATACCAATCTGGTGCCTTAGGCAGGCAAGCTGAAACACATCTTTACATAATTAAACAAATGCAGCATAAACAAATGTAACACCTGGTTACACAGTTAAAGTGATATTTGGCAGCATAAACAAATGTAACACGTCTTTGCCTAGTTAATGTAATATTCCACAACATTTTCATATGTGGCAAGTGTTTAATAAATATTCACTGATAGATTTAATTGACCAAGGAACAAAAAGATTCTTTCATTTTACCTGTCCAGAGATATTTCTGCACTAAATCGTCCTTAATATATATTTCTGAAAGCAGAGATAATACAGAATGCTGTTTTCTCATCTCCTATGTTGCTGATTTTTGAGCTGAAGAAGGTTATAGAGCTTTTCTGTAGGGAGGTATGCATGTGGCCATAAATACTAATTCGCACAGTTAGTCCTGACATATCTTTAAGTTTCTCACATCTGTGGAAATACTTGTTTTAGCACACTTGGGTTTTCAGGCTACACTGTAGCTAACAATTTGGCTCCTATGTACTTTCCCCTGCTCAGCAAGCCATCTTGGACAATCACTCTGAAACTGTGTTCTAGTGTAGGGCACATAAGACCCACTTTCAGTCACATTAGGACCTAAGGACAGCAAAGGTAAAGTAGTTTGGGGATTTTGAGACTCATCATGATCATCAAGACAAACTAATGTAAATATTGTAAGAATTATTACCCGTCCACTCCCCACCCAGGCTAAGAGTGGGGCAGCTGGCCCTCCCCTTGCTAGCTTTGGCACTCTGTTGATCTGGCCCTGCCCCTCTACAGGACAGTGTTGGAAAACTGCCCTTGTGGCATGGGCATGGAAGAGCTGGCCCTGATGGCATGAGCTGTGAGCATGCGGAGCTGGTCCTGATGGCATGAGCTGTGAGCATGGGAGAGCTGGTCCTGATGGCATGAGCTGTGAGCATGGGAGAGCTGATCCCACCACTTGCCATCCAGCTGCTGCAGCCAGGAGAGCTAGTCCTGCCCTTCTCCTGGGACCATCAGGAGAGCTGGCCCTCGGTACAGGTGCAGGAGAGTAGGCGGGCTAACCTGCTCAGCTATCACCCAGGTCCAGATCCAGGACTTTTGAGCTGGCAAACCCCAACATCCACCCCATCTAAGAACTGCTGGAGCCTGTGAAGGGGCTGGTCCGCAGAAGCAAAGCTGCCGGATCTCCATGACACAGGGCAACAACAGGACATCCCGGAGGATCCAGCACTGATAGTGTAGCAGAAGCCAGAGACCTCCATCAGACCAATGTCTAATTGCAGTGAACATTCACTGTTAAAGCTGTTTGGGCAAAAGCTATGTGACACACTGCAGTTACCATGGCTAGGTTTTTATTATTTTTTAATTTTTTGTCTTCATTTGGTGGGGAGGTTGCAAGGACAGAGAGCAGATATGGAGGGATGGGGAGATGTGTGGGATTGGGGTGCATGGAATAAAATTCACAAGGAATCAATAAAAAGTAAAAAATAAGTCTTCTTTCTTATTGTCTATGTTTACAGTCTTAAAAATTCTCAGTGTACTTAGTGTACTTTTCTCTCCTTTTTTTTTTTTCGTTTTCTCATTCTCTAGTTGTAAAAAATTCGACTGTCAGAAAATTAAGAAACTGAGCATTCAAGACTTTCCTGGAAGGAAGGAAGATGAGGCAAACAACCAATCAATTATCTTGTTTGACCTCCAAAAATATTTAAGAGGATTGGTCATTGATCAACAGGAGGAGAAACCAAAGGGGTGGGGAGAAGGATGCGTACCCTAAGTAGTGCCACCCGAAGGAAGATCTGGAGAACCCACCCAGAGTTCTAGAAAGGTGTCAGCAGTAGAATATTCAGGAATTAAGCAGTGTGTGTTCTCCATTTGGGGTTGAACAAGGAAACATCCGCAAGACAAAGAATGGAGTTGTTTGGGCCCAGAGGGAATTTTCATGCATTGTACACTGTCCAGGGGCTGCAGGAGGATTACAGCCACCAACGTGGCTTCTTTAGAGTGAGGCAGCAAACAATGTCTAGTGGTTGCTAAGCAACCATTAGCCCATCGCTGCCCTTTCCCATTAAACATTATCTGCCTTCTTAGATTGTTTTAATTTACTTTTAAGCAGGAAAGGTAACGCAGCAGAATCACCAGTGCAACTAACAATGGAAATGTGAAGATTTTGTAAAGGTTAGATCACTCTTGTAAGGGGTAGTGACAGTTGACTGGGACCTTAAAGCATCCACCTGTCCTTGGACTGGAAAAAGAAACACACACACATGCACAAACACACGGTGAGGGGTGGGGAATGATTATGTCTCTGATATTGTGAAACTCAAGCCTGAGTCTGAACAATCTCTGTCCTCAGCCCACAGTGTCTCCTCCGGTACAGAATGGTTAATGGTAGGCAACATGGCATTCTGGCTCAGTCAGCTCTGTAGACACCTGAAGCCATAGCTAGCTTTCACAGATCTGAGAAGAATGTAGAAATAATACCTGTCTGTATCAAGAATACTTTTGGGCGTGTAAAGAGTGAGAGTACCTGTTAGGAAAGAAGCATTGTTACTTAGGAACCTATTTGCATTCTAGTTTTAGAAAGACATTATAAGGGAAAACTGGGATGACCAGCAAAAGTATACATACAGTCAGAATTAGAAAAGAACTCCTAGTCTGTCAGTCATGCACCTTGCTCATAACCTATGCTTTTAAATATCAGTGGGTTCACCATTTTGCTCATGGATCCCTTCTTGGAAGGGATTCTGGGCGAGATGATGGTTGATCACATGGGCTGGATATTAAGAAATGTATTGCCATACACATGAAGTTAACGCCTTGATTGTGACATGTTAGATGACGGTGAGTTGGGAAGGGTGTGTAGACAACTGTGTTCCGATTCTGCTTTTCCTACTTCTGTGACCTTGGACAAGTTTTTTGTGTTCTTCGTCTGTAAGTGAGAATAATAACTACTTTGTGAGGGCTGTCCTGAGAATTTAGCGACAATTATGGATGTTGATCACTATTAATACAATTACTACCTGATCGTTGCTGTTTCTGTGTCTGATTAGTATTCAGGTAGCCCTTTCAGTTTTCTCTTTCCAACATGCCATCTGAATAGGAAGAGTACAACACAAGAAATTTGTAGAACTTTTCAAGACTAAACTCATATAAATGGCAAAACCAAAGCCCAAAGTTGGACTAGGGCTGTATTATTGTCCTATCCTTGTCCTTGGCAAACTAGGTTTTCAGAGAATAAGGAAAAAGAAGGTCTGTGAAAATCACACATCTACATGAAATTTAAAGTTTCTGTGATCTTCTGCTGTGCCAATGAGTCATAAGACTGGAAGACCCCACCCAGCAAAACAATGACAACGACAGCGGAGTCATGTGGTTAGATTACCATGGTTGCCAGGCAAACCACATCAGGTTACTGTCTCACTGGTGAGCAGGCGTGACTTCTGTAGAGTCGTCTATACACATGCATGTGAAGCTCTGTAGGTTACTAGATGCCAAAGAGGACTGGCTGGTTGGTGTGGCATGGTCAGGAGAAGTAGAAAAATCAGAGGCAGATGATCTTGGTGTCTTGATTCAGCGAAAGCAGAAATTTTTAGTTATCTGATCATTCAACACACCCTTATTCCTACATACCGATTTTCTAGGCACCAATTGTCCTAGGATAGGATAGTATAGGATAGGATGCAGCCTTTTCTACAGTCATTTTCCTTTTGCAGCTTGCAGCCTAGTGCAGAAGAATGATTTCACCAAAGGATCACCCAGCACCCACAAAGATTTAAAAAAACTGGGCTGGAGATATGGCTCAAAGGTTAAGGGCACTGCCTGTTCTTCCAAAGGTCCTGAGTTCAATTCCCAGCTGATGAGATTTAAGGTCAATTTTGTTATATGTATATGCATATTTCTGCTATTGCTTAAGATATTGTGATTGTGTAGTTCATTAAAAAATGTAATGTATAATTAAGAAATATAGGTTAATGGATAATCATCAGTAATAGTCAAGCTTGTAGTCATGTTAGTTAGATTTTCTAGATATATAGAGATACATTTCAGTTAGATAGACATTCTTCATATCTTTCAAAGATTATAGAATATGGCATTTAATGTTTTAATAACTTAGGGTTTTTCATGACAATGAGACAATCTGCTCCTGGCAGCACCAATCTACTTCAAGAGGAAGATGGGCATCGAAGAGGATCCTTATGGAGTTTGATAGCCATTTGGGCAAGAAACTGCTCTTGCCTGGACTATTGCATAAACTGGACACAGAGAACCCACAGAGAGAGGACTGCTAAACTTGCCTAAAGGTGAGATGGTCTTTCGGGGTTCCTGATTCATGAAAGAGTCTGCAAGACATTCTTCGGGACAAGCAGATAGTGACTGCCTTTGAAATTTCCTGCTTTGTGGAAATGTCTGCTGGAAACTATGGGCCTGTAGGCCGAAGATGGAGGCCCCAACAGTACAGAGGAACTTTGGGTGACTGTCCAGGCAGCAAGATGTCTCTGTCATTTCTAGAGTTTTAAAAGTTGCTTACTTTTTGTTTGCTTAGGTAATATTGTATTCTTCTGGAGTCTTTGATGGAGTTGAAGAATAGATAGACAGTTATAGTTTTCCATTGTTATGATAAAAGATAAAATAGGTATAAATATTGTAACTGTAATTCTTGCTTGATAACTGTTTTGTTAGATGTAATTTTGCTATGTTAAAGTTAAAGCCTTTTTTTGTTTAAAGAGAAAAGGGGGAAGTGATGTGGGAATGTCATAAATCAATCTGTTGATTTCATTGGTTAAGCAATAAAGAAACTGCTTGGCCCTCATAGGTTAAAACATAGGTGGGAGGAGTAAACAGAACAGAATGCTGGGAGGAAGAGGAAGTGAGCTCAGACTCGACAGCTGCTCTCTGGAGCAGAGACGCCATGCTCCCCTCTCCTGGGCAGACGCTTGCAATGAAGCTCCGACCCAGGATGGACGTAGGCTAGAATCTTCCCGGTAAGCGCACCTTGGGGTGCTACACACAGATGATTAGAAATGGGCTAAATTAATATGTGAGAATTAGCCTAGAAGAGAATGGGCCAAGCAGTGTTTAAATGAATACAGTTTGTGTGTTGTTATTTCGGGCATAAGCTAGCAGGCGGCCGGGGTGCTGGGGATGCAGCCCCGCCGCTCCTATTACTACACCCAGCAACCACATGGTGGTTCACAACCATCTGTAATGAGGTCTGGTGCCCTCTTATGGCCTGTAGGCATATATGCAGACAGAATATTGTATACATAATAAATAAATAAAATATTAAAAAAAAGATTTAAAAAACTATATCTGGGATAAATGTTATAAAGGTGCCTGTGCTTCCAGAAGGGATTTCAATGATTAGGAAGGAGCTAGGACTTCACTGAGGAAATGGGAATGGAATTTGACTCTAGAACGTGAGGAGGAGAAAGAAGAGGAGGATTCTATACAGAGGCGAAGGACTTGTAGTGAGAGAGAGGAGGGACCTCTGTTGAGTAACCAGTCCAGCCTTTTTGTAGTACATCTGTGCTGAGTAACCAGTCCAGCCTTTCTGTAGTACATCTCTAAAGGCTACATGGCATTGACACTCAGAAATCCCACGATTGCTCAGAGATGTGGCCTAACGTCTAGATCCACATGCCTCTGCTCTCCGTGATTGTTAGCTTTGCCACGTCATCAGTCTCTGAAGACGCTGCTTGTGGCACTGCCTGGCACCTCTCTGTACATCTGCCATTTAATCTTGACAGTGTGAACGAGTCACAGCTTTTTTTCCTTCTGTTGTTGAGGAGCTTTGACTTGGAACTTTTCTGTGTTAGGAAAATGTATCTGGAAAGAGCTGAAGCAGGCTGAGAAATTGGGCCCCAGGAAAAGCATCCTAGACTTCTGGACACTTGAACATGCCTCCTTTCCCTTCCCAGAAGGCAGACTTGCTATCTTTGTAAAAATATGTTGCTCCTCCAGCTCCAGTGTCCTTTGGGTGCCATGAATACAGCTGAGTGGAAAATTACCCCTATGAGCATCATCATCCTTCATATATATTTATAACCATCATTTACTTAAAACAACAGATTACCAATCTCTGGGTCTATATTCCTCTGTTTGACAACGTTAATTGAGTAATTAAAAATGACATTTAAGATCGCTCAAAGTTTTTGTCTCATCCTTAAGCTTTACATAATGTATGCATGGTGGCTTTCTTTCGAGCGTGGTTCCGTTCTTTAAAGCAGTGGTTCTCAACCTATGGGTCACGACCCCCTTTGGGGTAACATATCAGATATTCTGCATATCAGATATTTACGATTCATAGCACCAAAATTATAGTTATGAACTATCAACAAAAGCAGTTTTATGGTTGGGAGTCAGCACAACGGTAAAGGAACTGAATTAAAGGATTCAGTAGCATTAGGAAGGCTGAGAACCTCTGCTCTAAAGGGACGAGGCAGGTAACACAAAGGAAAGATAAGGGTGGAACAAGGATTGCAGAGGATTCACGGGGTCACTTAGACTAGATGTTCGATTTTAAGAAGCCATGAATTCAACACAGAGCAAAGAGTATATTTGAAGTTTGGAGGGAGGAAAGGAAAGAGGGAGATGATGTAATTATAATCTCAAAAAAATAAAAAAAAACCATAATTTAAAAAGAAACTCAAACAGCCAGGTATGTATGAAAGTTCTCAGTTTTGAAATTTTGCCACGGTTGGCTACTAGGATGAAGATAATGGATCCACATGTTTTTAGAGGACCTCTGTTTTCAGAGAATCAGAAAGTTTGTTTATTGTGTTTATTCTGTGGTTTCTCTCTGAATCTATTCTTTGCCTACACTACTTGTAAACCATGAGAGCCACAAGCTGACCGTGATGACAAGGTAGTGTTCAGATTTTAACAAAACTCATAAAAACAAGAAGGTAGTGAAACCACTTGATAGTCAAAGCATGAACGTTAGCATTCAAGTGGTTGGGGGAGGCACCAATTTCTGTACATGAACATTATCAGCATCTGTGCTGCAGAAAAAGCAGTAAGGCATCTGATGGACCAGAAAAAACCTCCAAGTAGTCACCGCTATGTTCAGGAAAGCAAAAGTAGACAACTCAGAGACAACACGGGTAAGAAAGTCCAGAGCTGTCAGGCCCCTAGGAGCTCACAGAATAATCCACAGGGCTCCCTTCAGGATAAGTCCCGGCAGAGGAAATCAAGTTGGATAGGACAGAGACTGAAGCACCCTAAAACCATTTTCCAGAGAGTGAGCTAGAAAAAGAGCCACAACTCTGGTTGTGGAAAAGTCATTATATTAAGGGTTATCTCATTTTGACCGCAGACTGTTTTCATTTTTAGTGTATTAAGATTTTTGGTACATTTTCTAGAATAGTTCAGCAAATCATGTCTACTCTCTCCCCATGTCAGGCCAGGTTTTCCCACCTGCTCTTACCTCAGTTCATTGTCTCCTGGGACCAGACTCTCACTCCAAGGAAAAGGCTGCAGTAGCTGAGGCTATTCACACCTAGATGTGACTGACAACATTTTTTATCCATCTGTACATCCACAGAGCTCTTCTGCCCAGCTCTGAGGCACAGGTTCTTCAAAGGGAAGTTTCTAGTCAAGAAGAAAGAAAAGGTCCTTAAAAAGTTTGACGCTCCCTGGGAGTTGATCAGATCAGACTTGACTCTGCCTGCTAGGGAACCGGCTTCTTCCACTGAGGCCTCCCTCCTAGGTTCATCACTGTGTTTGGATCAAAATATTGCAGTGGGTTCTGATACTTTGGAAGATTAACATTGAGTATCTGCTGGTTGTCCTCATCCTTGTTAGACCCCGAGTGTCTGGAGCATAGAGCCTCCAGGGTTGCTAGCTGGTCTCTTGCTGTCTACATGAGCCTCTAAGAATGGCTCTGTCAACTAGTCACAAAGCTCTTGACCACCCAGGGTTTCTGGTGGGAATGGGTGGAGAGTGTCCAGTCATAACCCCTGTGTATTAAGATTCTCTAGAAGAACAGAACTGATAGAATGAATAGGTTAGGGTTAGGGTATGAAAGGAATTTATTAGATAAGAATGAGTAGTCCTACAATAGCTCTCTGCACACTAGAAAGGCTGGGAAACCCCATAACTTCAGTATATGAGACTGAATCCTCTATAGTCCCAGTCTGGTACTAAAGGCCTGGAGGATTCCTGGATAACCCCTGGTCTTCAGCCCACATTGGAAAAGCAAAAGCTAGATTCTGACATCAGCTAAAGTTGGTAGCAGCATCAGGAGAGACAGACTCGTCAGCAATAAGTGAAGGTAGGCAGGCCAGGAAGTACTGCTTTTCCTGTGGAAATTTGTATGTTTGTGCTGCCACCAGAAGGTGTCACCCACTCTAGAAGAGTGTCTTCCTCTTCCAATTCTTGGAAATGACTTCACACACCAATTCAGAGGCATGTGTCTTGGTTGATTCCAGATCAAAAAATCTGACATACGATATGAACTATGCAATCTGGATGTGTAGACCATAGAGGTAGACTAGCAGCCTTCTGAGTCATGATCCTGCCTATGAACCCTAGAGAGAGAAAGTCTGGCTTTCAGACACAGGCTGGAATCTACTAGAGGCCAGGATGTGTCTCCCCTAGGAAGTCTTCCTGCCTAGGGAGCTCTCTGTAATCCCTCTACTCTGGATTTTAATGCCTGGACCACTGTCCTTAGCCCAGGCCTCTTTTCTCTTGCTCAGGGCATTGACATATTGCCTATGGATACCCTTACATTGCTCCCCTCTTAGCCAGAGATCCAGATTGGGTGTGCATCTCTAAATCATATACATCCTCTGAGCAGCTACCCCTCCTCCAGATGCTCTCCCTGTCCCCATGTCCTGGCTGGGTGGCCCTCTCCTATGTAGCTACATTATCCCATACCTCTTCTCATAAACCTTGACCTATTTTATGGTACTTAATTTCTTGCTTTGTCTTCCTTGGCAGACCTCAAACTCCAGAAGGGCCAGCCTATAGCGAGTCTTTCTCTGTCCTGTTGCGGGAGGTCCTCCCGCTCCTCCAGCCTATAGCCGCTGAGATACCAGCCCATTGGGGTGTGGTCTCTCTCCCTTTAAAAAAGCGGCCACTTCCCTCTCCTCTCTCTCTTCACTTCCTGCTCCTCCGGTGACTAGACTCCCTTCCTGGTTGCGCAGAGGGCTGTTGTCTGGGACGGTGATCTGTAAGTTTTTTCCCCTTTAAATAAATACCACCCTATTAATCATAATTCCATACTGGTGTGGCATTGTTTGTGACTTACGCCTTCACTGTCCCACTGGTCAGCTCTCATATCATGACATGGAGACTTATTATTAATTATTAAAGTTCATCTGATGGCTTAGGCTTATTTCTAACTAGCTCTTATAACCTTAATTAACCCATTTCTATCAATTTACTTTCTGCCCCGTGGCTTTATCACCTTATCTCCGTATTGCCCATCCTGCTTGTGCATTTGGCTGGCAACTCCCCCTTCTTCTTCCCAGTATCCTTCATGCCTGGAATTCCTGCCTATCTATTGGCCATTTAACTTTTTTATTAAACCAACCAGAGTGACACATCTTCACAGTGTACGAAAATATTACTTCACAACACCAGCCCTTACCCTCTTTTCTGCCCAGTTGCTCCCAGCCTCAAGCTCAGGGCAGGGCTTCTAAGCCGTGCCTCACAGGTGTGTGCTCAGTAGGATGAATGGGTGAGGCAGGTAGCTTGCATGGTGGTTCATGGTGCTGCCCAACTCACAGGCTGGCTTCAAAGGCATACCCCAAAAGCAAAATAAAAGATAATTTGACCAACACTTTAATAAAATTCCCAAGGGAATTATAGTTTGGGCTGGGGCTGCGCTTTGTTTTATTTTTTTTGGGGGGGGGACCAATAATTTAAAACCAAACTCTAAGCAGTACCTTTGAAATTCATGCATAGGCAATGAGGAGACTCAGAGTTTCATTTCTCTCTTCTGCAGTCTTAGTCTAGAGGTTTTTTCCTACAGCTGTTCTCAGATGTCACACTCCATTAACCCTTCAGTGTGCTATTGGTCAGTCATCCCGTCAATATAGAAGAAACTGTGGTGGGGAATAAGAGTCATTGGGGCCATTCTGGAGGCTGGCTCTATCACTCAGGTATGAGATACTTGTCTAACTACCTTATTGGCTATTATTGAAAGTACTCATCACAAGTATTCATCCACCCAAGCTTTCCAACCATTCTGTGGGGTGGGTACCGTTGTCCCCATTTTATAAATGAGAAAACTGAGGTGCTAGGTGTTTAAGCAATGGCTAAGCATACGTCATTCAATTAGTGGGAGGAACCCATCACTGAAATTCAGTTAGTTCATCTTTATAAGCCGTACTTGTCAGGACTGTATTGTTCTGCCCTTAAGTCATAATAAATTCTGCTCCCATGGCTGTTGTGCAATTGTTTGTGGGAGTAAGAAAGAACCTATCAAAGATAAAAGGGAGCCTACGTAGTAGAGCCGGTTTATGTGCCTCTAAGAATAGTGTGTTACAGAGTCTGGGAGCCCCTGCTGTGCACAAGATCACAGTGTGCATGAAACTTGAGTTCCCTATTCCAGCGGTGGCGGTCTTCCCGCTTTCCACTGTGGCCATGAACACCACAGCATGGCTTCTGACCAGCCCAGAGATGCCACCACTGCACTTTCTCAGGAATCTCGCACTTCCTTGGCAAAAGAATACGATTTACTTTTCCCTTTAAATACACTTTCTAAGCCAGTCTCTTGATGGGATCTGCTCTCTGTCACTAGGGAGTGCAGACAGGCAGGACTGTTTCACTACCTTTGTTTGCTGTGTGTCGGGCTAAAGATTAGAAGTGAAAATACACCTTGTTCAGAAGGACCAGACCCATGTGTTTGATCCCAGAGGAACTTATGTGGCTCCAGAAGAAAACAACTGGATTTCTGAGTTGTGCTTACTTCTGTGACCCTGAAGTAGAGCTGGGCTGGCATGGACCAGTTGGAGATGGACTTGGTTGAAGTTCTGCAGGTGGCTACACCAGGGTCAATCCACCTCCTTCTGGAACCCTGTTGACTCAAAAGAGGCAGTATGCCAGTCTTCAAGAGGGGAAGCACCAGGGTTTGTCAAAGAGAAATATAAAGTGTGACTCAAAGCAGGATGCGGGTGTGGGGAGAAGAGCTTGGGAGAATGGGCAGTGGGAGAGCTGCCATTTTTGCTGCTCTGGCTTCCCAGCCCCCTCCCCCTTTTGGCTCAGGAGGTGACTGAACATGTGGCTCACAGCTGACTCCTGCCGGCCCTTAGATAAACGACGAGAAGACAGGTGACACCTGGGCACCTTTTTCCAATTCTGTGTGTGTAGGGAACGGACCAGATGGTCTTACTCCTCCTCTACCCCCGTGCAGTCATTTTCCAATGAGAGGAGAAACAGTGTGGGTGTGGGTGTGGGTGTTCAGAGACAGGAAGTGGTGTGTTTAAGCAAGTTTGTTCTGCTAAGTAAGTGTCAACGGTCATAGGTACTGTTTCTCTCTTGATTCCCAAAGCCTTCTGGTTATGGTCTGATCAAGGACTCCTTGAAAGTCAGATATAGGTTGCATCCGACTGCATAAAGCTAAGTTTATCCTAAGGACAATCTTTTGAGATGAGTGTGTATTAGTCCCATCTTACAGACAGGATACTGGTGCACTGATAGCTATCCTCTCTGAGTCTATTCAGTTGTGTAAGTGCTTGCTGTCCGTGTGAATTCTGCTCCACAAACTGGGACCCACTTAGTGTCCCATTTATAATCCCAGTGCTTAGGAGCTCGATAGGGGATGTTTGGAGCAAGCTGACTACCTAGATAAATCAAATCATGTGAGAAACCCTGCTTCAGGAAGACACCTGCCACTAACCTCCAGCTTCTACAAACACATGCACGCACACCTGCATATGTGTGACCCACCACGTGAACATATATACACACATGCATACATACATCATACACATGCAAAAAAAGAAGAAGAAGAAGAAGAAAAGAAAACCAAGGTTGAACTTCATATAGGTATAGCTATCCCAATTCCCTAGGATGGTTTTTGGATCTCTTAGCAGATACTGAATATTGATGGACGTTTCTGTCCTGCCCGGATCCACAATCATTCAGTCCCAAATAAACACACAGAGGCTTATATTAATTATAAACTGTTTGGCCTATTGCTTAGACTTATTACTAACTAGCTCTTACAAATTAAATTAACCCATAATTCTTATCTGTGTTTAGCCATGCCTTTTCTTAGTAAGGCATTCTCATCTTGCTTCCTCTGCATCTTGCTTGCGACTCTCTCTCTCTCTTTCTCTGCCTTTCCTCTTCCCAGAATTCTCTTAGTCTGATTGCCCCACCTATGCTTCCTGCTTGGCTACTGGCCAATCAACATTTTATTAAACTAATAAACTAATATGGGTGACAAATCTTTACACTGTACAAGAGCATTCTCCCACAGCACTTCCCCTTTTTTTTCAAAACAAGAACTCTGAATCTAACCTCCTTTGTTTAGCTTTTCTCCTGATCATTATCCATAACAACTCGTGACCAACACTTTAAACAAAGACCAACATCCATAATCCATTTTTGGGGAATGTGGGCGTAGTTTTCCAGGCTACTTCCTGCTGACTGGGGGCACTGATAATCTTACAGGGATCTAAAGAAAATTTAGGATTATGGTCTTGTCCTGACCAGAGTATCTGTGAGCCTTGATCATCTCAGCCAGCAGTCTTGAAGCTGTTCTGGATGTAGACCTCAGAGGAAACTGCAACAGAAATACTTTGAAACATTGTATCATCTGGGCTATCCACTCCTATCTAAGATTTTGGGGAGGGAGGTCCTTTCTTGATCAAACCTTATTTTTTTTAAAAACCCAGAATGAACCACAGCTTTCTGAGGTAATTAGAAATTAGAAGGGTAACTGGTCCAGATGTGGCTGTCATAAAAAGGCAGAGAGTGCAGCATGTCCCGCAGCTTGCTCATCCATATACAGCCACTTAAAAAAAGAAATAAAAGAATGGCCAAAGTTTCCAATAAGCCACCCCAAATGCCCTGCTTCAGTACTTTTTAGGGCTACCATTACCATAGTAACTTGAGGCCAATCCTGGTGGTCACTTCTTTGTGCTCAGTTCTACTGAAGCTAGAAATTACCTTGGTCTCTTACATACTAGACTAGCAAAGACTCAGTTATGGGAATTTTATTTATTATTTATTTATTTAGTTTTTTTTTTTTTTGGTAAAATTACTTTTCCTGGAGCCAAAGGGACCTCTCAAATCTAAGTGGTTTTCTTCTTCTTCTTCTTTTTTTTTTTTTAAAAAGGATAATTTGTTGGACATTAAAATAACAAAAAGGCTTTGAGAAAGGATTATGGGTTTCTGGTGTGTCACCACTAAGAATAGATTTACTTTATATCCCACTGATGTTGTAATCTTACGTTCTGAGGTAATGTTTTAGCTCGTTCTCTTCACATAAATAAAGATTTCAATGATAGCACTTCATTCCTTCTCCAGAGAATTCCTTTAGATTCCCCCTCCCCCTCCAGACTCTCAAGACTTGTAAACCATTTCTCTGGGCAGGGCCGGGAGGGAGGACAAATTAGATGCAGAGGCTCCGTCACTGGCAGGGAACTCATTACCAGAGAGTTTTCTCTGCTACAAGCTTAAAATGGGAACATTGGAGAAGTCTGGTCGTTTGAATGGGGCTGCCAGTTTGAAGCTGAGGGTACTTGCCTGTACCACGAGGAGAAGCGCCTTTTTGAAATGAGGAGTCTAAAGTTCTTAAACCCAGTGGCTCCTAGTCATGGGATTTTTCTCAGCCCGTGTCTAGGGATGAATGCCAGCTTGGGGTAATTCGGATTTCAGAGAGAAAGCATTTGTGTTTACGTCTTCGTCTGCTTAACGAGTGCTCCTGTCCCCTCCTCTCTCTGGGCAGCCTAGATTTAATTAGGGCTAAATCTATTTTAACTTTTACGTAGATGTCTGTCTTTCCACGTAAAGTCATTGCAAACACTAGCCTTGAATATTTTTCAAGATGGGAAAAAAACAACTGCGGGTAAATAAAGGCCTGCTATTTACCAACTGCAGAAGGAAAAGCTGGTCAGCCATGGCTCCCGGCTGGTGGAAGGACTTCCCTTACTGCACTTGCTATTTTTTAGTTTGATTACCTGCTTGGAGTTATTCCTCTCAAACTCACCCTGGCCTTTGACTACAAAGGAGGAATGGTATTTATGCTCCGTGTTTTTTTTCTTTATTCACGTGACTGAAGAGAATAATGAAGAACTTGCTGCCTCTGTCCAGGCAGTGTGAGGAAATCTGTATTGTAATTACCATAAATAACCAGGCCTGGGGCCTCTTGGTACAGGTTCCTGAAAAGCTTGAGGACATTGGTTACCTGGTGTCAGCCAACTTTGCTGGCGTCTGTCAGGCGGGCAGGAAAGGAGAGTCTACCCACTTTGCAGATGATGTTGGCACCCCATCTGTGGCAGATTAGCTCTGTGCCCCAGAAAAGCTCATTCTATCAGTTGGTTATTGGGCATTATTTGGATTTTATTTAATTATTTTTTTCCCCAAGCAAATACTTTACTTTATGGCTGAACTGCCACCCCGGCTCCAGTCTTTGATACTTGGAGTTGACAATGTAGCAACTGCTTTACATGTTTTAAAGGGAAGTCATTTGTGTTTGACTCATACAGAATTGTCCTGGATTAATATAAACTTTGAGCCACAGCAAAAGAGTGTGGGCCCATATTTCGATATGGCACAAAAGCCATTAGCTCGGTCTGAGCTGATCAGTAGCTCTGCAGACAAACTCTGCCTTAACAAAAGCCAGGATGTGCTGCTCCTAGCTTTCTTTTGTTAGAATGTAGATTACCTGAGAAGAGATGTTGACCTAAGCTGAAGTCTTAAGAGTTTAGATGTTTGGTGCTTCCTTCCTTTGTAATTTGGAGGATGTCTTATAGAGATGCTAATTCTTGGCCTACCTGACTGCTAGATGCAGACGTGACCAGAGCCCAAGCACCTGGTTGCCTAGGAGATAGCCTAATGTGTTCCCGCTCTATTCTTGTGAGGATATATAAGCTGTTTGAAAAATAAATGGGTGATCTTTGGAGAGAGATCTTGCCCTTCCATGATGACCGTGTAAGCTGTGTCAGTTTTATTCCTCGCGACTCCGTTCCAACCGGGTTAGGGAATTTGTGTTGGACCCTCACGGGCTCCGACAAAAGAGTTACAGGAGAATGCCAACATCTCCAGCAGACCACAAATCTGATCAACACAAACCTACAGAGAAAGACTTTGATCTGGAAAAAAAAAATCCAAAGATTATCAAAAGTACAGATAGTATCCAATGTTTGATCTCAACAATAGTCTCAGTTTCTGGCAACCGAGTTGGGGTTTGTTTCCAAAGTCCTCACCCTCCTATATCTATTGTTGCTTAAAAAGAAGAAATCAGTGAGTTTCCATTTTATTCTCAAAAGCCTTTATCCCTGAAGGTTAGGCCTAAACAGAAGTCTTCCTCCTAAATACCAGCTATGGGGCTTTCTCCTGCAAACAATGAGACCCGAGGGTCCCTGTGGAGGTTGGGAGGTGAACTAGTGACCATGGCGATGGTCACTTTGGCCAGCACTCTCCCTCCTGCACCAGGTGGCTGCTGAGTTGTGTGCTATCCCCAGAGGGTGGCACGTCTATTTCTCTTCATTTCTCCTGTTCCAAGTGCATGCGGCATGTCTTTTAATTAATGTGAGAATAGAGAAGCAAGAGGGGATCCCTCCAAAGAGTTGTTTTGAGGAGTGGCAAATTAATCCCCTTGGACTGCCGAGAAGCAGGTGAGAGACCTGTTTTGTTTTTCAGAATTCTGCAATTAGAAGTACAGAAGTTCCATTTTTAGTAAAGATTTAAATTAGTAAATTTCATCCACTTCTACACACACACACACACACACACACACGCACACATTCACTCACACCATTTCTGGAAAACAATTTTGAAAAACATTTTTTAATTATTGAAAAACCTGTGCTGAATTCTGCCCCTCCCCCTTCCCTGACCTCGCTATTAGCCCTCAGTGCAGCTCGGGAATGCCTCAGGGTAGGCAAGGCTTTTCAGGCAGAACTTGGATATTCCCCACTTAAGCTCCCAAACAATTCCAGGAGATATTAATTTTCCTCATTTTATAGATGAAGAAATGAAAGATCAGGTGGTCACTTGATTTAGTTAAGCCACACAGATGGGTAAACACTGGAGATAGGATTCATACACAGACAATTTCAGTCCAAATCCACAAAGCTTTCCTCTGGTTCTCTTGACTGCAGATTTTCTGGAAAAAAGAATAAAAGTTGGACATTGCAGACTTGGGAAAATCACTAACATGGGAACCAGAGTTTGGAGCCCCAGCCATGATAGAAAAGCTCCCAGTGCTTAGGAGGCAGATCCCTGGGTCAAGCAGGCTAGTTAGACTAGCTGAATTGGCAAGGTCTGGGTAAACATGAGAGACTCTTCCTCATCAACTTCTAGCCTCCACGCGCACACACACACACACACACACGAATATGCTTACAGGCACACACAGCACACACATGTTCACATTTAAAAAAAGTTGGAAATTTCAACTTTGAAATTCCAAAATGAATACCTGACATGGAAGACAATCACAGGCTATGCTTGCAAGTTAAGTATTTAGTTTCCACTTGCTGCCCATGTAATTAGGACCATAGTTCCCATGAGTCAATGTACTTCCGTCCATTACGATCTTGGGCTTGAATCCTGGGTATGAACTGTCATCAGGCAGGCTGAATGTCTTACTCACTAAAGTCATCTTAACATACTGAAGCCGCTCACCGAGGGACGTGTTGGAAACTGACCACTGCCTCTCTCATCTTCCAGCTACAGTGCCTCTGAGGTCAGAGACTGGCCCTTACCATATGTAATTTTTTTTTTTAAAAAAAAGTCAATTCTTCCAATCATTATACCTGGACCAGACTGCATACAATAATACCAAGATGTGCTATTTCCTTTCCAACAGCTTCCACACTGGTTCTATGGCGGTAACCAGTCTCTTCAATAGCACTGTTGGGGGAATGAAAGGGAGTTGTGAGTCCTGCCTCACAGATGCACAGTTTTGTTACCCTGAAAATTGAGAAACAGATGTTAGCAGAGCATAGGGAAAGTGATCTAGAGAGAGTTACTTCTCTCCCTCGATGGTGTGTTCCCAGGTAGAAGACATGCGAACAAATGGTCCTTGCTAGAAACTTGACTGCCGGAGTCACAAATCCCTTCCTTGGGCCCACTTTGGAAAGGGAGAAGCCTACAAGAAAGCCAGTGATTTCCCCAAGGTCTCTCTACACGCATGTGGTGGCAAAGCTAGGATTTAAATCATATCACTTTTCCTTTAATTCCATACAGATTGACACTGAAAACTGTGTTTCTGTGAATATCTTATAAATCCATCCCAGCTGGGTGGGGGATGAGTGGTTTGGCACCTACAAGTCAACTATCATAAGAAAACAAAGATGTTTGCAGATCTCCACCTAATGCTAACGTTAATGTCAGCTTCTCCTTGATCAAAGCTGCTACTCTTAGTACACAAGTGTACAAATCCCGATCTGTTCCTATACATAGCATCTACCATCCCCATGACTATTAGGCCTTTATATGTTTTTTCCAGGTGCATACGCAGGCTTCCTTGTCTACTCTTCTACATCTGAGTATTTGTATTTGTATTTGTGCATCATGCAAGAGAAAGTAGACAGGACATTTAGCAGAGGCAGAAAGGTTTTTTGTTATTTTTTTCAGAACTAAAATGTTATCAACTGTGTTAAATATGGACAAGGTCCCTGGAAATAAAGTCACAGCATTTGGGGGAGAGGTGAGCAGGGTCTTCCTGTGTAGTTCAGGATGGTCCTCAAACTTGAGATCCTCAAGTCTCTGTCTCCTGATTATTGGGATGACAGGTGTGTGCTACCACATCTGGCTAGAACCACAGCCCTGGAAAAGAATGGATGCTCTACTGTGCCTTGTTCGGCAAGAGACCAGTCTAATGGCAGCCATAGAGGCCATACCTCTGGTATTTGTTCTCCTGTTAGCCTCCTCGCTGGCCATGGTTACCATCCAGGATAGGGCTTGTAGGTTTATCAAGTGGCCTCTTTTCGGAACATATTGGGACTATCTGTACTTGGCTTCCCGCCAAATACTCTGCACAGCTCTTCTTGGACTGTGCAAATATCAAATACAGTTCATAGTAAGAAATCTGGAATATGAAAAACCAGGGCTGAGACAAGTCATTAAATCTTTCTGAATTTTAACTCCTTCCCCATAAAATGGGAATAATAGTTATTTTCTGATTAAAGATGTGAGAACACACACACGGTGCAGTACTCAGTACCTGGCAATGGTAAGTTATGTTTTATCAACTGTGTTGTTTGAAGATGTCTATGGATACTCTGTACATCACATCTGGAATGTGATGAACCTCGGGAAGTTATGCCAGGTGATAGAACACAGAAACCTAAGGCCATGCATTGGTTATATGATGCATTCTTAGGAAATGTCTGTTACAGGCAAACCCACAGAGGCATAAAGCAGATTGGCAGTTTCTAGGGGATACAGAGAAGGGAATGGAGAATAACTATTTAATGTGTCAGGAGTTTCCTTTTGGGGCTGATGAAAATTTCTAGAACAAAGTAGAGCTGGTGGCTGCACAGCACCTTGTTAGTGGACTAAAGGCAACGTAAAAGCAAAAACTTGAAAGGGGTTAAGACGGTAAATTGTGTATTACATATATTCTACCACAATTTAAACCAGTTCTGTACATAGATTTTCTACACATTTTTCTCTGGCTTTTGCTTCTTCAAGACCACTCATCGCCCCTGATGTGCATCAAGGATCATTTTCCGTAGTCACTTATCCCGAAGATGAATCAATCAAAATCACAAGCTTTCCCATCCAGAATGGTAACTAAGAAGCCTCCCACACAGAACCAGATTTCTCAACACCCTCCAGAGTAGACAGAGTGTGCCTGCCTCTGCTTCACTAAGGGACTTGCTAGTGCTGACTTTCTTAGGTCACTGGATAGAGGAATGTCAGAGGCTGGACTCAAATCCTTGTTCCCAGGTTCCTGACCAGTGCTTTCAATGATTCCATTTCATGCGAGGCCAGTTTCTTGACAGCCCATTTTCTAGTACACACATGACTTCACTTTTATGTTATTTGTATGGGAAGGCTGTTGGATTGATGTTTATTCCTGGCTGACTCTCAGGATCAGGCAGATTGTGGCCTCATGGAGACAGCATTTGGACTGTTGGCTTGCTTTAACTGGAAATTACTGCCTTCACTAGGGGCCATTAGCACATCAAAATGGTGTTTGTTGAGCCAGGAAAAGTGATACATTATGTTTGCATTTATTCTTTGGTCCCCAAAGACTAATTGTTGGTTTGTGTTTTTAAACACCCTTTCAAGTGCTAAGAGCCTCTAATGAGTTAAATTAACAAGCCATTAGGGTTAAGAATAGTGGTGTTGACATGGACACAGTGGTCCAATTACTGATGCTGGACTAGAGGATGAAACCCTGTAAGCACAGGGCCCAGCTGCCCTGGCCATTTTCGGGGTACTAGGACAGTTGTGAGAGCTGTCTTGCTTGGTTTATCTTTGAATCAGTCTTTTGCTGTGAGGACTAGGCATTATGCAGATGAGGACACCATGACTTGGAGGGGTGTTGTGCCCAGTCGGGCCAGTGAGGGAATGTGTGGGGACCTCAGAGAGCATCCGCTTTTGTGGGCAATGCTGCCTGGACTTTTGCTGGTGTGTGTGTAGAGACCAGCTTGCCAAGGTGAGCTTCTATGATGCCTTTTAAAGAACTGACTCAGCTCTAGTGGATAATCTCTTCCTGCAATTCAGCAACTCTAAGGCCAGCATAGCACTACGGTGGGATGACTTAAAAAGATATTTCAGGGCTGTACCTGCAATATGATGGGGTGCTCATCTCTAAGAGGGAGAGAGTCTTGCCCATTCTGCACAGATGATTGCGATGGCCGTGTTAGAAATCTCTGAAGAGATGCTCCAAGTGAAGCTGACCCTCTGTCTAGGCTGGTGTCACCTATGTCAATCATTGACATCACTTCAGCCTGTGTGGAGCTGGCTGTTTATTGCTGCAGGCCTGCTGTCATCTCAAGTCCTCTCAGCTGTGCTGCAGGGTCAGGAGGATGACTTCTTATCTTGCAGAAAATAGTGAAACCCCAAGAAATGGTGAAGTCATAGTAGCCCCTAGGAGCATTCTCAGGGCAATTTGTGATATCCAAACTAGACCCTTCCTTTGGGCCGTTGCAGCTTTATTGCTTATCTTCATCATCTTGCTTGGTTGGGCTCCAGATGTCCTAGATTTTTCACATCTCACCAGGCCAAAGCTAGGAGTGGTAGTTTGAATGTCATTGGCCCCATAATCTCATAGAGGGAGAGCCACTATTAGGAGGTGTGGCCTTGTTGGAGGAAGTGCGTCACTGTGGGGGTGGGCTTTGAGGTTTGTTATAGTCAGGATACTGCTCAGAGTCTTTTTCCTATTACTTGCAAGATGTAGGACTTTGAGCTACTACTCTAACACCACGTCTGCTTGTACACAGCCATGTTCCCCATCATGACAATAGACTGAACCTCTGAAACTGTAAGTGAGCCATTCCAGTTAAATGTTTCCTTTATACGAGTTGCTGTAGTCATGGTGTCTCTTCACAGCAACAACAGCTATAACTAAGACACCAGGTTGGATTTTGTTGGGCGGTGGGAAAGGGTCAGAAAAAGGTTCATATCAAGACATGGACGAAATCAACCACAAACAACCCTTATATTTTATAGCACTGGGGACAGGAGTCAAAATCCCTCAAAACTAAGGGCCTCCTATGTCTTTTTGTGGCAGGAGGGAGATGTTTCTGTTGTCCCTGTCTGAAGATTGTGAACCGAGGTCTAGTTCCCCAGATTTAGTCTTGATACTATCCGTCCTTTTGCTGTTCTGAGCAGTACAGCACTTATGGGGGCTGCTCTGTGCTAGGGGGAATTTGGTTTCTTTTTAATATGCAATAATCACCATTACATCTCAATTACTTAACAAATAGAGAAGCACAGGGCCATGTTATTTCCAAAGAGTCTCCTGAGAGTATGGCTGGAGATCTCCAAATGTTATCCAAAATTAGCCTGGAGAGGGCAGGCGATCAGATCTTTTAATATATTCCTGAGGGAACACAAGTGTGTTATGTACGACTAATGCAGGCTGTGCTGTGTCTCTTCATGGCCCTCTCAGACCTGGAAAATGCCATGCTCCTTCTCTTCCTGCTAAGAGACACCTAGATTTTTGGAAGAGGCTGCAGCAAGGTCTCTTCTGTTTCTAGAGGTGGCGGCAGATGGGTTTCCTTCTTTTAAGCTGAGAATTCCCAGCTTCATAACAGGTCACCACAGACAGAAAAAAAAAAGCAGATAAAAAGGAAAAACCTATCAGTAAATATATAGTAGCAAAAAGAAGTGAAATTGTTTGATGTCTAAGGAAGCAAGCTAACAAATAAACCTCACAACTTGATAGTGAGACATTTCCATCTCCCCTTTGAAACCACAATGGCTGTCTAACTGGTTTGTCAATAAGTATGGTTAATATTCTATTGAAGGGGTGCTTTGGGCAAGGCATCCATAGACCATTTTCTTGGAAAATATGCAGTTTCTCAAGGCATTTTTTCTTTTTTCCTTTTCTTTCTTTTTTTTCTTTTTCTGCCTTGGCTGTTGGCACTTTTCCTATGAGAAAGCAGGAGAGGTTGGGGGCAAACCCTTAGTTTAATTTCCAAGTCTTGAGTTTGGCTTAATGTAGAATTGTGACCGCGAAAGCAGCTTTGGTTTACTGGTGGCATAGCACTCAAATTAAATTTGGGTTTAGCTAAAAGCCCTCAACGTATAATGAGGATTACAAGTTAGGGATCGGTCTCCCCCTGAAGTGTTCGATTTCATTCTGATGGGCATCTGGTAGGGCTCACTGCTTACTGGGGGCAGAAGGCAATGCTTTTCATCTACCAGATCCCGGAGACCTCAGGTACCCTGTGTGCTGGCTTTGCATGGGGGTCTTTATGCCCAGTGAATAGCTGTGCATTTGTTGTAGAATCAAGGACTAAATAAGTAAGGGGGAGAGAAGAGATTACCCTTTGAGCACCCCGGTTCCCACTAAACCAAAGGTAAGCTCTTTGTAACTGTTGATCGGGAAATAAATCCTCCTTTGTAATTCCAGAGATGCAGGAAGCCTCCTTTGCACCAGCTCTGCGTGCACATATAGTTTCTACTAACCTTGCAAGTCTTGCAGAATGTGAAACTTTTCTGACCTTAATTGCTGGGTTTTCTCCCCCTCCCCTCCAAATGGAAAATGGAAGTTACCTAGCCGGTGCGTTACATTTTCCATTCAAAAGGGTGCCAAATCATTTACATTTCCAACTCATCCCGTTGTAACAAAACAGGGTGATTTTGGTTAACACATTGGAAACCCCGCCATTTCTTCACGTTCCGTGTGTGAAACCACGATACAGAATGTTACTGCTATCATTCCAGACATTTTTCTATTAGGAATCAGACATGACAGCTGTAGATGGGCGCTAAACACTTTTTGAAGAGACACAGCCTTTCTTATTGATGTTCTGTATGGTAACGCTCAACTTAGTGCAATAAATAGGTCTGCGCTGCTAGCTGCTGCTGATCTAACATGTATGGGACAGTGATTAGCAATACATGTTTGTGTTATTTTAGCAGAAAACCCATGCACTGTTGGTAGTGAATTGAAGGTTAAGTGACAAAACTTCCTTGCAACTATTCCTGTTGTATATTCTATGAACCGAAAACTGGATTAACCTTTAATTACCCTCAACGATCTCTCAACCCCGAGACAACATTGCCACTGCTATCAGTAGTATTTGCATATACAATTTAATGAGAGAAACATCTGTTTGCATATTTGGAGTCATTACTAGCATGCAGATAAATGGGTACTTATAGTGAGATAGGCATCCAAGCTAATGTCTCTCTTTTTTTTTTTTTTGAGTTTCTTCTTCTACCCTCTGATTCTGCAGGACTTGTATTAATTAGATAGAGGCTGGCTTGAGCCAGCAGCCTTGGGCAGAACACAGAAATACATCAAGACCTGCCAAACTGCATTTCATTCAGCTAGAGAAAAGACACAACCCCTGGGCCTTATAAAACACATGTACATATATGTATATGTACATGTGATGTGTGCATGCATGTACTTTAAACCAAGCTGTGTTCAACTCAAATATTAGAAAAATATAGGGCTGGAGAGATGGTTCAGTATAAAGTGTTCACTGTACAGGCATGAGGATGTGAATTTGGATTCCTGGAGCCCATATAAAAAGTCAGGACTGGTGGGTATTAGTCAGAGGTTTTGGAGACAGTGGTCTTAAGGACTTAAGGACCAATCGATCTAGCAAAAAATGATGAACTTCAGATTCTGTCTCAGAAAATAAGGTGGGAAGCCTAAAGGAAGACACCTAAGCCTATTTCTGGCTTCCATGCATACATGTATGCATAAGTAAATACACCCGTACGCACGTATGCACACATATACATATATCACACAAACCAATAGGCATAAAATTTAAAAAGTTTTGTATGGTTATTTGGAAACAACTTACTTTTGCACACAGCTCTCTTCTGATGTTGGGCAGTCTTACAGCCAATGGAAGGCAAGGTTCAAATTAATAAAAACCTTTATTTTTCTGTGAGACTCACAGGGGTCTTATGGGGTTCAACAAATTTGATTATCACATCCTCCAAGCCTAGTGCCTTTCCATTGTCTCTGAACTGGGCTGTCTTTCTCAATGGTTAATACTTGAAGGCATTTAAAGCAGCCCCTAAAGCTACTTAATACAGTTTCTTAGGAAATCCATCAAACTACCAATTGAAGCCACCATTAAAGGTTCACGCTTGCACATTGTATATATAAAATGCTGACTTTACACAACCTTTATCATCGAACCTTCATACTGTTTGTACATGTACTTCAACTATTACATATAGGACGTTTTTATTTTTCAATTGATCCAAAGATCATAAAAGACTCCTTAGAGATTTTCAGGCCTTTAATTTAATTGTGTATTTGTTAATGTTTTTTTTTTTTGATAGGAAGACAAAAGTACTGGTTCTTCATGATTTTTAAAATAAAAAGAAAAGGAACCTCAATTCTAACCTCTGTCTCTTCTGACTGTCTCCTCTGACACCAACACATCACACTCAGCCCTCCCAGAATTCCCAGTTCATCCCTGAGTCCAACATCACCACCTTCAGCCCTCCCAGAATTCCCAGTTCATCCCTGAGTCCAGCACCATCACCCTCAGCCCTCCCAGCATCCCAGTCATCTTAAAGAGTTGCTCCCAATGAGTATATGGTCTCATCAGGATGGAGAGGATTCTTAGATTTCATGAGTGATTTAAACTAAGTGGTGGGAGTGGTGGTTGGTGGGGCAGTCAGATTAACTAGGGAACACTCTGAGCCATGGAAAAGATTTTTTATGGGCATGTACTATTCTGACACCCTTGGATGTTCTGTAATTACAGTTGGTCTGGGACTCGAAAGGTCTTTAAGAAACAGGATTAAATCAATTGGTTTGTGATTGAAAATCCATTATTTGCAGGCAAAGGTGTGTCATGAGGCTATGGGAAGCAATTTTTTCTCGATGTATTTTCAGCATCCCTTATACCCTCTCCTCTCATCTATACGCTATTCATCTGCACTCTGTACAACAGGAAAAATATTCCTAAAAACTAAAAGAAGGTTCGTTCAGCCAGCACCGTTTCTACACCAGTCACATCTTTACCACATTTTCTGTGCAGAACTAGACGATCTGATTCAAAAAGACATTTTCAATCCCTGGTGTGAACTGAACCCTGGCCATAGAAGGATTAGGCTTCCAGGTGAGCACAGTAGTTTATAGGATCACATTAACGATCTTTCTCCTCCTACTTCCTAGTAAGTAACACTTCAGTACTTGGCGGAAATGCATCCCTTTGACTGTAACCATAAGTATTGCATGTGGGTGCCCAGCACAGTGAAGGCAGTCAATAACAAGACGTGTCTTTTGTGTGGATGTGCAGATGCTGGATTATTGCAGCATACAGCATCCTATTCCGTTAGTCATTTATAGACCCCCAAGGGATGCACTTCTTTCAGTGACCTCAATACAGATTCTAGCGTATGACCAAGTTTTAGAACAGAGAAGTCACTCTTTGTTGCTAGCAGTAGTCCACCCATTGTGTATCTTTCAGAAGCCCCCCCCTCTCTCTGTGTGTGTGTGCATGTGTGTGTGTGTATGTGTGAGTGTGTATATATAAACAAACATCTTAGTTGAGGAACTTCAGAAAGGATGGGATGCTTAGACAATTGGAAACTACTAATCAGGTTTCTTATATTATAGCTTTCTTACTTTCATGTATACGAGAATTCATTTTGGTAATGATGTGTATTAGTTGACTTACATGTTAACTCAACCCATAGGGACTTGTTGCCTATCTGCCTGTTTTCTAGGTTCTAGAATCTATTATGGGTACTCTTAGGGGGATACTGGTTGTTGGTTCACAAATGCATTCACAACAAGAGAGAAGGGAAGAGATATTCTCAGGTGAGGACCCAGGTTGCCCTGTGAGCAGGGGCCATAAAGGATGAAGCAATCCCATCTGCCATCTCTCTGGCTGGGATTGCTTTTGCACTTTGTTTGTCCTCTGACTGGGTCAGGACCCTTGCAGAGTGGCCAAGCCTTTGGCTGCATGAGGAGATGGAGGAACGTAGGCCTTGAAGAGATGGATAGCAAAGAAATATGGGGCAGTCCTTGGGCTTCCAAAGACCCATCTACCTGGGGAGGGGGCTATTTAACCCCACAGGATTCCTCTGGCCTGAGGGAAAATACTAGAACCCCAAACTGGGAAGCACAGAAAGTAATGCTAGCGAACACTATGTGGCTTAAAATCAAGTCACAGGTAGTAACTACATATGATAGGGTGTCCAAACCTGTGGTTTTGAGGAGTGCGTGTGGATAGGGGATCAAAGAGTTCAGAGACCTCGAACGCACAGGATTCACAATATTTTCCAGGACTCGTGAGCGAGAGTCCTTGTCTCCTTCTGTTGTCTCCAGTCTCTTCCTCCCCTTCATTTTCCAGTCATGGTGGACAGCTTGGCTATCCCGCACCGTTTGCAGGCCCTGGAATGTGCTACGTTATTGTGTGCCTCGGGACGTGGTGGTGGTGGTGGGGGGGACTGTCTTTACACCTATTTTTCAACCTTGGGCTCTCTTTTTGTGCTTTGCGATATTTTAAAATTTTACTTTTGTGAATAGTTTTCTGTACTTATTTGGTGAGCTGGGACCTCACTTTGCGGTGGGCCCACTCTCCCCTCCACCCGCCCCTATTGTTTGTGTTCCATCTTTATTACCTTTTTCTGAGCGGCTGGAAGGCAGAGCCTGTCACTGCATCTGTGTGGGAATGCTTGTGAGTGAAAGACTGAAGTATGAAAAATGAAAGTAGCGTTCATTTTTGACTAGCTGCTGTTTGTACCGTTACTGTTCAGGTCACGGAGAGGAGTCGCTGTTTTATACCCTGTGAACTTCTTGGTTGGCCAGGAGGGGTCGCTGTTGATATCTCTCTCAACAGGGAAAGGGTGGAACTTCATTCACCTTCCTTTTTCCCAACTGCCTTGGGAAAGGGCAAGAGAAGGCAAACCAGAGCGTCTAACTTTATGATGAAGTGCTTTGGACCCAGGGTTCTCCAGAAGCATAAACTGAACCCCCCCCCCCAACACACACACACACACACACACACACACACACACACACACACACACACACGAACACCTTGTGGGATGGACCACAAATAAGCTGCAGAAATTGTCTGGGTTCTGCTGCTTATTTTAGGCCAGAGCACCGACTGTGGCAATAACATATGGAAGAGGCTTCTGAAGATGCTAGTGATTATGATTCACACTCTAGAGAGGAGTTTTTGAGGCATGAGAACAACAGCAACCAACAAAAATCTCTACATGTTCACTTTATCATGTGCCTAGGCTAGGGGACGCATTGGCTTTCCTTCGTAAAATGAAAAAAGAACTCAGCTAAGAGACGTGTTTTAAGCTAACCACGAGACAGGAAGACACACTAGCATCAGCTTGACAACTGTGAGTTTAAGAGGCAAATGATTATAAAAGCATTCATATAATAAAAGGAAGGGTACTGAAAAGTCCCAGTCCTATCCTTTAAAATGGCCAAACAAACAAACCAAAACCAAAACCAAAACCGCGAATTCAGGGACATTTTTGTACCTTCGTAATAAATTAGCATTTCAAAAGTACTTTTTACCTGCTGAGATGGTTCATTCCGCTAATATGGGTAGCGCTGTGGACTTGAATAATTAGTGTAAATTGCCTTTGAATAACATGGAGCTGGGAACAACTTTAACTCGCGAAAGCTTAATGCCTCTTGCTGGACAGGATGAAGAGTCCTTAATGGGGCCTGGAAAAACAACTAATACCTACAAATCAAAGGGGAAAAGCCGTTTTTGATGCATGTGTGTGAGAGTGTGAGTTTTAAACTAAATTGTTAACACTTCTCCCTGCTGAGGGTCACGGATTAGTGAAGCTGGGAGACTCTTTGAGAATCTTTCACACTGACCAGGGGAGGTAGGGGGTTCCAAACACAAGTGTTTTCTTAACCCTAATCCCTACCTCCTTGACCAGGACAGCACTGCATTTCCCTCTAATTGGGTGAGGAATTGGAAGGTGGATAAATGCGTCAGGGAAGAGGCTAAAGTGATTAGTCCGTTCTCGACCATGATAGCGATTTCTGGCCACTCCTTAGTTCTTTCCAAGATAATGACTTTTTCTTAAAAAGAAAAAAAAGTATTCCAGCAACCCTCACACATGTATTTATAGGCACTGCTGATTATCTTTGGGCAAGGCTGGGTCAACATCTTGACAAATGATTTTCCTCTCCTCCGCCTTTGCTTCCTTTTCATCAGATTTTCCATCGCATTGAGAAACTTTTAGAGCAGTTTCTCATCTGAACCAAGTATGATAATTATTTGTGCAATCTGAACAAAATCTAATAACCTAACCTAAAAATGTATTCGCATTTAAATGATCCTTTCAGTGAAGGAGGGAAGAAGAACTTGACGCTTAGGAGCCAAGATAAAAACCACTTTGATGCATTTTCTGCATATGAATGCATTCTACTCAGTGTGCCGATGTTTTTTTTTTTTTTTAAAAAAAAAGATCTTGTAGATATTCATGGTGGAATTGTAATTTTAGAATTCAGGTTGTATAAAGCAATTATTCAATAGTTTCAACTTGATGAGTTGCTAGCAAACTTGACTGGTGATGAATTCGCCAGGGTTACCTAGGTGCTGAAGGCAATTTCTATATGAAAATTCTTGACAGTTATCAAACAAAAACTTGTTTATTTATTTACTTTTGTACGTAGATGGTAGACCCCACAGTTGCATCTGAGGTTTTCTCTGCTCTTACCCCTCCAGTATGTGCGTGCCCTGCACATTTGCCCACCTATTACAAGGCTTACTCAGCCTAAACACACAATGAAAAGAGAGAGAAATGTCATAACAATAAAGAACAAGACAGGAAGTCTTTCCACCTCCTTTCCAAGGGTGTCTGAAGGGCCATGGCATTGTTCCCCTCATCCTTTCCCAAGGCTGTAGCTTCGGTGGTCGAGAATAATGATGAGCATTTGTAACACCTGATTTTAGTTTCTGTGACTGTCTCTGGAGATTATAGATGGGTCAGAGCAAAACGGAAGCAAACATCGGGACTGAGGCTAAGTGTGGAGTCTTCAGGCTCCATTCCTGAGTTAGGTTGATCTGGCCAGGTGTAGACATAGTTATGGCTGGCTCTCTTCTTGGGAAGGCACACTTTTATTTATTTATAAACATTTTTTCCCCTCTGAGCTGGAGGTTTCCCCTCTCCAGACCTACAAATGTCATGACTGGTTTAAGGTAAAGCTTTCTGCACGGTGCCTGATGATGTTGTACAAGATAGATCACACTGTATTAGCTGGGATGCTGTTGCCCCTTGATCTCGTAAGCTTTGCTTCCTGTACTGAAGTAGATCTAAAACAGAGCTGGTTAGGAGTGTGACCTCTATAGTCAACCATCTCTGATTGGCAGGAGGTGACTGAATACTCTGCTGCCTGCCACTTCCTTTCAAGGTTAGCCAGGAAAAGCCAGGCATCTTGTGGGCTCATACCACATTTAAATCTGTTCATCCAAGCCTCCTATGCCTTGGTGCCTTTTGTCTTACTATTGTTCATTTTGTTTTATTTCTAAGAGTAAGCAAACAATTGAGATCTATAACATGCTTGTGTTAACATTCCTCGGGGTTGCACACAGGGAGGGAATAATGTATGTATAATGAAGGTTTAAGTTTAAATTTCTGGGCTACAATGAAGACATCTGAGGAAGGGCAGCTGCACCCCTGGACTGCATTTGACCACGCCTGTCTTTGGGGGTCAGTGTGGGAAATCTCCGTGTGGACAAAATAGAAGTTTCAGCAGAAAGGGCACAGCTGACCTAGTAAATTGGGTTTAGCCTTCTTTGTCCAATGTGGAGCTCTTTGAATCGCACCTGTTAGTTCTGTTCTACATTCTGGTCTATTGTTGTTGTTGTTGTTGTTTTGTTAAACATAGTAGCAGGGGCTAGCGGAGACCCTTGGATTCTAACCCACTCTAACTCATAGCAAGTGGCCCCTGTGCTGAGGCCAGTCCAACAGCCACCTAGGTGTGAGCTGGGAGACTTCATTCAGAGGCTCAAATCTGATAGGATCAATCAATAGGTCTCCCAGCAGAAATATCTGCGTGTCAAACTGTAAACTTGATAATTGTCAGAATACATTTAATGCTGCCAGTGAGAACACCATAGCAGAAGATTAACATTTTCTGTGAATAATTACAAGCTCGCGCGGTTCGGCCTCTTATCACTTTATACCGAGTCAAGAAAGTAGGAGTGATCTTTTTTAATTTGTAATTATTTCACTTCGATGTGAGGTCCAGCTGCCTTATTCTCAGTCTTCCGGGATGGAAGACATTGGTATGCAGGAGTCATGCAGGAAGACACAGTACACTATCAGAGGAGGACGTGTTTGATTATTCTTTAAAACCAACTCAGAGAAGTTAATCTCATTGAACTTCTTTTTATTCAACAAAAGAGTTGGCTGTTTCCAAGTCTAACATGACTATAATGTTCATTAAATGGACTTCTCTACACCTTTAAATGGATTAACTGCACATCTCACAGTCTAATTATTATACATGTCATTCAAAAAAATCACAGATCTAATTCAGGGCATGATAAAGGCCTTTCTTTTGTGGCCATGGAAAAGACATTGCAGTAAATGGATATGATTTTTATCGGAGCCAGTGTCATTTTTTTTCTTTCTTTTTTAAAGGGCACATGTTGCTCCTGGGAGGTGGGAGGCAGGGAATGGCGGGGAACATACCCAAGTCATTTTATTTCAGAGATTTAGGATTGGCCTATGCCGAAGCTCATTTCGGGCTTGCAGTGCCAGGCACCTTGGAGGTTCCTCCCGCCCAAGCCTGTCTGGCTAATGACTTCAATCTGCCCCAGACAGCTCGGAGATAGGTTATAAATTATGGACCACCCCATTGGGTCCTTGGCCTTTGTTATTCTCCAAGTTCCTTTTCCATAGAACCTTGTTGGAGGGGGAAGAAACCACTCTCATTTCAAGCTCTAAGAAAACACAACCCTGTTTTCATGTGTGCCTTTGACGATAACTCTCTGGGCTCTCTTTTTCTGGGGACTAGGTGAGGGTTGCAATGATATTTCATATCTGAGGACAGGCGCCCTTTCTACCCTCTGCCCCCCCCCCCCCATGATTCAGGGTCTTTCTGTTCTGTGCAGAGCAAGGCTGAGTGAGTTCTGCTGTCATTCATTAATTCCACTAGTACTGATGGAGAGATTTCTATGGGGCAGCCATTGTAACCTAGGCAGCCAAAGGCAGGGTGGGTCTATTACCCACTCAGGAATGTTTCCTGGAGAGACATTGGCATCTATCCACGTTAGTAAATTCAAGGGAGCTCCAAGATGTCTTGAAAAGGGTCTGAAAAGGTCTGTAGTTCAGTCAGAAGGTCTTGCTTTGACACTGTGTTGTCTCAGCAAATGTGTAGTTTTTTTCTCAAGTTGTAGTCAATATGAAGTCACTTTGGAGTTGTGGGTAAGGAACTGGGCTGGGGTGGGAATGTGGGTGGGGCAGCCCTGCTGTTCCTCTCTGGTACAGCAGAGGTAACACACACTGCCCTGGGTGGCAAGGGCTGCCCGGGCACTGCCCCTCCCTAGAGATATGACCAGCAAAGTGGCTCAGACACTTAAGTCTCAGTTTCCTCATCTGAAGACAGAGATAGTAGCTACACCCATCTTTCAGTGCTGTGGGATTTAGAAATAACAGACACAAAGACACAAGCATGGAGCCCAAAGAGCAGTTGTTAATAAATCAAGTTTTTTTTCCTATTGACTATTCCTTTTAATTGTCCTACTGTTGAGCCTTTCTCTGGCCCAACTCCTTAACGATCTGCAGTGATTAGTGTGGTTTGGGAACGGCCTTACTTCATAAACAGAATAGAAACCCAAAGCTTACTTCCACTCCCAGTCTTTGATGTTAAAAAAACAAAATAAGACATTTTTTGTTACGATATGTTTTAGTTTGGCTCTAGATAGAGTTTCGTGTATCTTGGGCTGGCTTTGAAGTTGCTACATGACCGAGTACAACCTTGAACTCCTGATCTTCCTGTCTCTACCTCCCAAGGGCTAGGAGCACAGGTGTGCACCACCGTGACTTTCATCTTTGCCTTTTGAAGGAAACATTTTAACCCACTCAGAGTAGAAGCCCAATGAGGGAGGACGTAGTGGTGACGACTAGGGATGGTATTTGGGTTCGACGGGGCGGCCTTAGGACTCCTGGCCATAGGCTTTCCCAGCCAGAGGCTCCTTTTAGGCTCCGTGATCTCGCCTTCCACCTGGCGACCCATTCCCATCTCAAACTTGCCCACTATCTGCAGTATAACCTTGGATTACGAGTGAGGCTGGCACGGCCTAATGGGCTGCCCTCAAGCCTGGGTTGCCAACTTCCCACCTTTATCTGCCTCCTGATGTTCTTTGTTTCTGGCATTTCATAGAGTATGACAGCAAGGGGAAAACACACTCACGGAGCCTGTGCAGGGCTGAAAACTCTTTCATGAATCATTTAAAATCCATGGTGTACCAACAGCAATTATCAGCATTAATTGCTCCTGAAAACGTAAAGAATTGTGCTACAGAGAGTCAACATCAGCATGGGACTGCGTGTCTCCTCTTCACGCCTTGGGAAGGGAGCTTTGAAAGCGGGCACCAGGATAGAGCAAACACTGGCAGACCGTGTGTTAGGTACTGTGTCCCTGTTTCCAAACTAATAAATACTGAATGAGTAAATAATTTTGTTTTCTCTCTGGGTTATAAAGATTCAGTTGTATTTGGTCAAGTAACTTCGGGGAATATCATTAAATACTTTTCAAACAGTGCTTCTTGGAGACATATTCTGCCTCTGGACAATGTCTACAGATGGGATGAGAAAGATGTGAAAGAAGCCTGAGGAAGGAGCGGGCATGATTCTCCAGAAAAAGCTGGGCACAGACGCCAGTTCTGGGAAGCACTCGGGCATTGACCACTTATTCATCTGCTCACCTTCCAGTACAAAGAGCAGCTGGGAAGCCAACGTAAAACGGAACATTACATTACTGGTGTTAATATCTGACACACACAAAGCTAAATATTTTATTTTCATTTTATTTTTAATTACACATATCTGTGTGTTTCTGTGTGTGTGTGTGTGTGTGTGTGTGTGTGTGTGTAGTGAGTGCAGGTGCCCCAGGTTCCAGAAGAGGGAATTAGATCCCCTGAAGCTTGAGTTACATGAGCTTGTTAGCTGCCTGACATGGGTGCTGGGAACCGAACTCAGATTCTTAGCAACAGAAGATTTTTATTTTAATCACTGAGCTATTTCTCCAGCTCCCATACAATCTGTTATTTAAATGATAAGTAGAAAAGCAGATATAAAGATCTGACTTCTGAATATTTAAGAATAGAAGGTTAGCTGATGTGGTGGTACGTGTTTTTATTCCCAGTACCGAAGAGGTGGAGCCAGGTGGATCTCCGTGAGTTTGAGGCCAGCCTGGTTACATAGTTCCAGTCTTGTTAGAGTGGGCTACATAGTCAGACTTAAATGAAAAATAAAAAAGACAGAGAAAAGAAAACAGAAAAGAAGGCTAATATTTTACCTGTGTATTTATATGCATATCACATTTGTGATGTGGACATGTGAATCATATACATAAAAGTATTTGTGTTACATATGAGAGGATGTTAAGACCAAAGGAATTAGCCTTGGGTACCATTTGTTAACCAGAAAGCATCATATATTATTGCTTCAAGACTTTTCTCTACAGAGGCATTCAGCAATGGCTGTTTCCATCAGAGATTCATTTGATCTTTGCTATTTTGCCCAGCACTCCTGAAGGAACAGACTGCAGCTTCAATTGCCACATATAGTGTTCAGAGACCCGACACCAGCTTTGATGATCAGGAGGGAGAAGGATCTTTGTTCAGGAAGTAACTTACTGAACAATTAACATGTGGAAGCTATACCAAACAGTATGTGGAAATGATAAGTTCACATTGAGTCTGCAAAGGGCGGAGGCTCAGTCTTCCTGCAAGGAGACCGTGACAACTCTTGCTGATGGAATAAATGGGATCATTACATTTCAGCCTCCAAGTAATTATCAGAAATGAAGCTTTGTGAATTCTTTCCTAATGGGGCCACCTGTCACACTTCAGTCTTTGTGTACAATGGCATTTCATTTCTGGAAACCAGGGCCCCGGTATAGCTCTTCCAAATGTTAGTGACCATGTCCTGATTCCCTCCCTTGTCTTGCTATGATAAATAGACGCATTTTCAGGTGGTTTTCTGTCCTCCACCCAACATGTGTGTGTCCAAAGTGCCTATGGCAGGTATAAAAAGATACAGCAGAACCAGGTGTTTCCTGATGCCGAGACGTCTGTGTGAGGGTGTACGGGGGGATGACTGCCATTTCTCATCACGATCTCTCTGGCTATGGCTTGTTGCCAACTGCTCTGGACTTGTGACACTTTGTCAGAGGGCTGCTGAGATCCAGGACAGGAAGGCAGCTCAGTGTGGGCTGTGGAACTGCAGCTTCCAGAATTCACTCAAGGCCTAAGCCAGGAACCTGGATGGTTTAAGACTTCTCAGGCTGATGGTGAAAGCAACTTGGCCCCTAAGTGTCTGGTGTGACGCACAGGTTCTCAACTATAGAGTTGTTTCCTGTATCTCTGTAGGATATTCAAGATTTCCCTACACTAAGGCTATATATGTCTCTAATGCCACTATGGTTTGTTTGATCTTTGAGATAAGAAGAGTTGAAAACCTTGCATTTTATGTTAATTCTGTCTGGTCTTATGGTGTTTTCATTTTCACTTCCTTAGAGACCTGGCATGAGCTTTTGAGGATCCAGAGGAAGAAGGATCTTTCCTCCAGCTCCCAGCTTTCTTCCCTGGCAACTGGTATGTGTAACTCACACAAGCACAGTTTGTGAGGGGAATGAATTCGTGTGGTGTTTCCAAATGGTGAGACTTCCTGGCCTTTTCTCTAAGATGGACACTGTTGTGTGGTTAGTTCAATGACCCCCTAGAGTGGTAGAAATTCTCTGATAGCCTTAGATCCCCCTCCTCCAGTTGTTGATCTATTAAAAACACACTCGCCTGGATAACATGCAAAGGTCTGTGTATGAATTCACAGGCCTACAAGGAACTGACCTGTTCTACAACATGCAGACGGGAGAGAAGGGGTGAAGGTGTGTGTGGGGGGGACTGTGAATGTCCCTCACTTGAGTGATGATTATGAAAGTGGTTTTCAGAGGTTTGGGAGCGAGGGTAGGGAAATTGCATTTGAGCCCAAGTTCAAGTCCGTGCAATCACAACTGTCTGATCCACGGGAACACTTGCCCTACCTAGGGAATTACAGTGCTGTAGGTCTGTGTGGATCGGGACTGCAGCATCTCTGGGAAATATAATTTCACACTAATTAGGACTTCTCACAGCCTGCTTCCTGAAAGGTTCAGGTTTGCATTAGTGATGCAGATTTTAATCAGCAATCAAGTGCTCTCTCCAAACACAGCAAGAATCCCCCACATTCCCTTCTATCAACAAAAGATATCCTAGCTGCAAGCTGGACCCAGCAATGGTGAGTGCCAAATCCGCATCTTAACCCAAAAGGGTGCCTCCAATCTTACAGTCTTCTGGAACATCCTAAGCTCCTGTTTCTGTTCTCTGGTTAGACACAGTTACATTGTGATTCTGACCACAGCCCCTAGTTTGACACCTGTTGAAAAAATATTGGAGCCATATTTGTAACTAATCACAACCAAGATGTCAATTTAATTAATCTGACAATAGAAATGCCCCAGAGATGGGGCCCATGCCCAGGCCGGCACTCCCAGTCAGGCCTGGGCTTGCTGTCTGTTACCCGACAAGCCCGGCACAAAATTAACACTAAATATAAGGTAATTTAATTAACTCCTCCCATCCCAGCAGGCAGAGCGCAGTGCTCTGGGCACCCCAGGCCTTCTGAAGTAAGAGGGTGGCACCCCCAGCGGGGAAACACTTAGGCTAAGCTTTCATTATTTTAAGTGGGTGGTTTGCAGCTAAGGAGATACATTGAAACTCTTTAGGCCACTAAAGTAACGAACAGCACAGTTGCTCTTACCCTTACAGATACAGACGTGGCTGGCAATAAACTGTGTGAAATTCATTTATATGAATACATACCTTGTAAGAGTCAGGGTCCCTCAAGGATTCGCCACGGAATATGTGGACTTTCTCAGACAAAACAGGGAGGAGGGATAGAGAGAGAAAGGCAGAGGCAGAGACGACAACGTGGTTTAAAAGTCAGGCTGACAGCCACCCTACCAAAGGGAAAAGGCTAAGACAAATATGAGAAAAATACTCATGAAATTATTTTGTCTTAAAGACTTTTGTTCAGCTGACTGATCCATCCATCCATCCATCCATCCATCCAACCAGGAGATTGCATACCTTGAGTACTCCAGGCAAGTACTTTACCAGAAATGTACATCCCCAATCCAGTTTATCTTTATTAGGGAACATCTTGCTAAGTTTCCCAGGCTGTACTTGAACAGGTTTCTCTCTCGCATCAGTGTCTCAAGTAGCTGGAATTACAGGCCTGTATCACCGTGGCAGGCAAAGGGTTAATATTTTTAAGAGACATATCAAAGTCCTTTTATATTTCCAAATTTCAACAATGTTGACTCCCTAATTCCTTCATCCCCAGGATGAACACCAAGCCGTTTAACTATTTTCCCAGAAGCCAAAGGACAATGGGCACAAAGAACCAGGTTGGCCTGTCAGGAATATAAAGAAGAAAGCAGGTAATTAGAAAAGTCTACAGTGACCTTGCAATGGTGAGCAAGGTGAACCTTTAGCTCACACACAGATTGCCCATGGAGGTCCTGAGGGGAAAGAGGCTTTCGGGGCCTCACGGAAGGGTTTGCTGAAAGCCAGGTCTCTGTTCTCACCTGAGTCTCGGCGACAATCCACATGATGGATGATGAGGACTAGCTGCGTGTGTGGTGTGAGGGACCAGACTCTCTCCCTGTGAAGCCAATTAGGTTAGACTTCAAAACAATAAGGAGGTAGTGGCACATGTCAACTGTGAATGAAATCAGGAACTTGGGTCAGGAAATACCAGGTCAAAAAAATAATAAAATAAAAGCCTGCAGAACCTTATTAAAAGCAGATCAGCAGGATGGACCCAAATCATTAATTATGTTAATTTGCAACAAGGAAATGAAAATCTTGGGAGTAACTGGAAGGGGTGGAAGCCTTGGGTTCCTTATACAGGGTGGGGGGTCTTGGGTGTTAGTTGCTTTTCTTTCACGAGGGAGTTGGAATATAGGATGGAATACCACCTTGGTACGTTCGCTTGGTACGTGAGCGCTGGAGACAACACTAGCGGGTACTTCTGAGCAAAGGTGTTTAATGGCTTGTACAGCTAAGCCAAGGCTGTGCTGAGAGCCAGCAGTCGCCTCTGACAGCGTCTTTGGAGTTCTAGGACCTGTCAGAAGGTGCTCCCACTTCCTGGAGGTTGGACCAATAGATGCGCCCAGACAGATGTGGTTTTAACACAAAGCAGCTGTTGTGAGCACCTTGGACACAGGAAGCCGGGGGCTTGGCCTTTCTTCTTCATGTCTCCTGCTGCAGGGGTGCCTTGGAGCTGCTCTGTCACTGACAGGGTCTTGGTCAGAGGTGGAATTCAGGATACATTCTGAGATCACTTTTTTTGTTGCTCTGTTTGGCTTTTGAGGCAAACTATGCCTCAAATCATGAACTCATGATTTTTCTGTCTTCTGAGAGCGGAATTACAGGTGTATGGCTTGCTGCCTGGCTTTGGTTGCAGTCCCTTTTACTTTTGCTGGCTTTTGGTTCGTAGCCCTGTGTGAATGAACCAGAGTTTGGGAAGCCTCGGGGAAAGGGAGGGGGAGCTCAAACAGGGAGGCCTGGAGATGCTCAACATCTATTCCTTCAGGTACCTGCAGATAATGAGAAAATACAAGGTCCTGGGGCATCTAGGGCCCTTGTGAGGACCCTGCTTCTAGAGGTGCCTGACGCTGAAGGTCATTTAAAATGTATGAGGAAGGGGGCGAAGTGGCGGAAGGCCCCCCCAAATAGAGCATTGCACCACTTAGGTCAGCTAGCAACAGAGAGCCTTGATCCTGGCAGGCACAACCCCAGCCATTGAGGGACAGGAAGCCAGAGAGGTGCCTGCTCTTTCAAAGAGAAAGCGTAATTTGTAACAACAGCCACGACTTCTAGTAGATTTACAACGCCTGAGCGGCCGAAATTCACAATGCTTTTTCTAAACTCACTTTGTTAATTTTCAACCGGGTAGTGATTAGGGTAAAAAGTCCCCAGGGTTGGCCTCCAGCTTGGCTTCCAGCTGCAGGGCTGGGGTCCAGAGTGTTTTTCTAGCGCAGGTGGATGCGGGAGCCCAGGCAGTTCATTCGGGTCCTCTTTTCTCTCTCCCCATCTTGCCGGCTGGCCTTGGAACTCACAGGCTAGGATTTGTTTGTTTTGTTTTAGAATTCTAGTGTTTCAAAAATCGCCCATCATTTATCACTCATCTGAGCAATTGAGGGTCGAAGCTGGCTGGATGCTTTTACCTCCCAGCTCCTCCTCTCTCCCCCCTCCCGCTACCTCCCACCCTCAGGGGAAATCAAGAAAAACAAGATTCTACTTGTCCAAGCCCTTGGAGACTCCTCAGAATCGCTGGCATCGTCACAGTAAGTGGTAGTAATAGAACCATATACAGGGCTGTAAATACAAACTGTTCCGTGGAGTGGCAGAAAATAATGAAGTGATTAGGTGGACTCTCACCAGCACCTGTGACTGACTGGCGGGGCACTTCTGCCTGGCTGCTATTGTTTGCCAGGTTTGGAAGTTGTGGCCCTTCTCACAGTGACCCCACTTCCCTCCCCCACAAGTGCCTTTCCGGCCCACCAGGGTCCATGCCTGGGTGATCTGACGGGCCCAGGGTGAGGATGTGGGTGTGCGAGCTCTGCCCTTGGGAACCACAGTGGAACAACGAGAGTCCTGCTCACCGGCCCATTAGGGTTAATGCCACTTTAATTAGCCATTGCCGGGAATCTGAAAGTGCTATTTAATAGGCCATTTCTAGCTAAACCCGAGTCTCACAGACAGACCCAAAGCATGAAATCACTCCAATGGGAGACGGCTGAGAGAATGGAGATTAGAAAAACAACTCACTGTTGGTTCTGAAGGGAAATGACCATTGGAATGCTCACCTGCTGTCTGGTACCTGCTCCATCTGGTATGTTTTGAGCAGAAGTTCCAAAATTACAGAAGAAATGCTATTTTCTTCACAACATTGCCATGAGGAGATTCTTCTACCAACCCACTTTACAGATGTAGAAACGGAGGCACAGAGAAGTTAAGTGACTCATTCAAGGCCACAGAGCCAGGTTTCCAAGTTAGTACCAAACACACACAGTGTTGTTATTTCTGTCCTGCCTGGTGAGCTCCATACAAGGCTGTGGCCCAAGGGATTGTCACTGTGTATCTGACCAGATACACCAAAGACTATGCTAAGAACCTCACAGACTTGGTGAGGGCTTGGGAGAAGCCGTTGTTTTCCACTGGCAGAGAAAAGGTAAACGCAAGGTATCGCCCCCACAGACACAGAAGTGCAGGCTAGAACTCTTGTTATTGCTCAAAAAAGTCTATGTAGTAAACTGGAGAATCACTTGCTAAAATACCCCTCTCCCCAGCATGTGCACGTGCAGATACACAGACATACAGATATATACAGACATACAGAATACACACATACACACACAGACATACAGACACACACAGACATACACACATACACAATACAGACATACACAGACATACAGACATACAGATATACACACACAGTCATACATAGACATACAGATATACACACATACAAACATACGCACAGACAGACAGACATAGACATACAGACATACACAGACATATAGACATACACATACACACATATAAACACAGAAACACACGCACTCACTCAGAAATAGGCACACAAAGACACACAGACATAAGGCACGTACACACACACACACACACACACACACACACACACACACACAGTGTTTCTGAGCTTCCTCCTACCTGGAGTCTGAGTCCACAGAGTTAAGCTTAAGTAAAAAACCACTTAGGGGTTTGACTTTTAAGCCACCAGTGGTGTAGAAACCCAGTCAGTTGACTGTGTTTTGCTAATTTTATCTCCAGGGCAGGCAAGGTCACTGTTTGGTGCTTAGGGAAGCTAGGGAGAGCATCTCACTGGGCAACAATAGACAAGCCCCCTAAACTCCTTGCAATTCAGCTTTCTTATCTGTAAAGTGTGGTGGGGGCGGGGGTGCAGGGGGAAAAGACCCAACTTGTTTCTGAGGAGAGTTAAAGAAATGAATGACTTTTCACAGTTAATTACTGTTATTTTCTCCAAAGAGGATTTGTCTGAGGAGCTAACAAAGCTTCCAGTTGAAGTCTCTCACCTTGCTGGCCCTCCTCTGTGGCCCTGCATTTATCACTGATAATTTTGTCCTCTGGTTCTTAAAACAGGTCTCTAGATAGCATAGGCTTCAGGGACCCAGAAGCTGGATCCACCCAGAGAAAAGTAATAGTAGCTTGAACATACTGCTACAGCCTTGCCTGGCTCAAAGGTGAAGTTTCTAATCTATGGTATAGAGCCCTGTGTGGGGACTCTCCCTAAAGCCTGTGCTTCTTTAAGATGGGAAATTGTGATACCCTAGAATGCCTGCCTCAGTCCTGGGCAATCTGGGTTCATTTATTATCCTACTTGTTCAAGACAAAAGCAGGCAGGTCTCTGTGATTCCTTAAAGGGAACTACTAGTTCACAGAGTGCCCAGCATAGCCTGGGATATTTGTTGAATAAATGAAGTATACACTAAGTGCTGGCCCTTAGAGCTCACGGGTGAGAGAAGTCTGCACTACCCAATGTGGACAGACACAGTCAACGAAAATCTTGGGTGAAAAATGAACCTGTGTTGGGGGGCTTGAATCAGAAACCCGCCATCCTTTGGGGGGCTGGGGAATGTGAGAGGGCGCTCCACCCACACAGGAGACTGCCGTTCCCAAGTTTGGTTTCTGCTTGCTGCTGTGCCCCTGATAACAAATGGTATATCTTCCATTGCTAGTTTCCACCATATCCTAATTTTCTCAGCTTGCAAACAATGCCTATGTCAAAGAAGGACACTAAACACAAGCAGAATCTGGCTAGGGGGTGAACGGTGCCCCAGGCAGGGCTTTGGGCATGAAGGGGAGATGCTCAGGCCCAGATTCCACATGCTGTGTAGACTCCAATTACCCGAGGACTTAGAGATCAAACAGCCCAACTGTGCAGCACAATGAAGGAGGAGGTCTTAATTTTACCACGTGCTACACCCTTCCAGCCAGACTGTGAGAAACAATGCATTCCCTTTATGTCCTCCTGAGCACAGAACCTTCCTGAGATTGTCTTATGTTATCCCAGCAACATCTCTCTAACGTGGGCAGAGGGGGGACTTACGGCGTTTGAAAGAACTGTGTGATTTCCTCTGGCCTAGGGTGAGCATCATGGCAAAGACAGTTTTAGCAGAATAGCCCGCTCCTACTTGGCCTAGGATGGAACAGGATTTTAGTGTGATTTACTTTTAGTTTTAGATCTATATTTTCAAGATGTCTTGTTGGTTTATGGGAAAATGAGTTTGCATGAGCTGAGCTGTGGCATGACAGGACTGGATATATAGCACACAAGAAAGCTTAGAAAATAGCATGGATCAGTCACTAGAATTTTGCAAGTTTTTTTTTTTATGGTACAAACAAGATTTTTGAGGAGTATTAAGTCTGGCAAAAAGCTAGTAAAATTTCCCTTTCAGTTTTAACATTAATCAATATTTGGGAAATTGCAGTCACTTCGAACATTTAAGATCGGGAAAAGCAGAAATTGTTGAACTTTATCTTGTAGACATTTTAATATGCATGCCACACTGAAACCCAAACCCACCATTTTTATTTATTTTTATGAACCAGAATTTTTTTTGTTCTTCTAGTTTTCAGATAGTGGATTTTAAAAGTTTCAAACAATATGCAAAAAGATAAGTCTCCTTGGGATTTTTCGATACAGGACTTCACTGTGTAATAATCAGAGTCTTCACGTTGTTACTCTACACAGCTTTTGCTAAACACAGGCACTGGATACATCTCAAATTGATCAATCTGTGTTTCCATGGAAATAGATAACCCTTTGATTAGGCACGAGAAACCATGTTGTAGAGAGATGTTGGTCATCTCAACTCGAACGTAGGAGCAGAATCAGAGTTCAGAAGACAAGTGTGTTTCTGTAGGGTAAGTGTTTTCTATAGAAAGCCTGCGTTGCTAATGGTGATTAGTATTAACAGGGAGGGGACATACTATTGTAGGATTTTTAATTTTGGAAATAAGAAAGTAAACCACTTTGTACCTGATGGTCTTCAACACACTATTGGAAGCAGTGCTTCCTATTCCTAAAGGCGATAAGCCACTAGCATAGAAAAACTGGGGTGAGATAAGGTTTCCCCGATCTGTGAGTTCCTAAGCAATTTATCTTAATTTTAGATATTTTCTCTTATTCTACCACTACACTACACCCACACACATTTAATGATTTTTGTGAAATTCAGAGCTAAATGTCTTGTATCACTCGGAGCTGTCTGGATATTACTTTTCACTGATATTTTCTACAAGACAAACTCTCCGAGTGTGTACTCTATTTTTGGACTGCTTACAAGAACAAACCTGCAGATCTTTATTTTCTATCATTCCTTTCTGACTAAATCAATATTTAGCTGAAAGATCCCCAAATTAGAAAGTTAAAAGTCTGATGGTTTGATCCGTGTGGAGTGCACATCACAGTCCGCAGCCGAACACCACCGTCCCTGCCGGTGGGTAAGAATTAAGATGTTGCAGGCAGGGATCAGCACAGGGTCAAGTGAGGCTTGCTTTCCGTGTGTCAGGTGGCTCAGAGTAAGTTCTCTGGGTTATAGAAGTGGCCCCAGGCCATGGTTTCTACAGACAGGAGTTGTCTCTTCTAGGGGAAAAGGGTTACAAAGTCACCGACTTACCTTTCTTGTAACCACAGCTCTGCAGGCACGAATAGCTCCAATCACAGAAAAGTCTGATTTCACACGGATCCAGGGAGAAACCATTTCTCTGACTAGTTACGGCTTGGTTGCTTCTGACACAGGGGTTTTGAGAAACACCATGCATGCTTTCTTTAGTGGCTCCTCTCAATTTAAAGGCTGAAAGATGGGCAAGTGTCCAGTGACTGCCCGACCAGGACTGGATTTCTCTGCAGTAAGGCTTGTTTAGAAAGCTTTTCCTACGACACAGCACAGCTGGACGGTGGCCACTAGATGGCGCATGAGAACCATTTGTGTCAGACGCTCCCACAAATGGTCAGGTCCGAAAACAATTCATCCCAAACAACTTTTCTAATAGGGTTTTATCAACATCCCAGTGTTTACATGAAACCTAAATGGTCCTGATTTGCATATTGACTATAGGGGGAATCCTCCACGGAAGATCCTGTATCAGATTGCAAAGTCGCCGCTAGTAAACGTGGCATTTAAATCAGAATTAAGTCAGAAAACGGAATTAAGACAGCAAAGGGGAATTTGTATTTACCTACTTGGTACTGAGGCTCCAACAAAAGTTTTCTAAGTGTCTACCTTGGGGGAATGTTACCTATGCTTCTTAAATGCTAAAGGAACATTATTCCCTGAAATTAATACAAGTATTAAAACAGAAAGACACCATCGATTTTACACTGTACAGTTACATCACAGATATGTTAAATCTGCATATAGCTCTGGAATTTCAGTAGCTGCATTTAATCTTTTTCTGTATATATTTTTTGAATGCCTGTTGGCCCAAGTCCTACTGTTCCCAAGTGGACAACAGAGGGTGACCTGAAGGCATTCTCTCTTCCCACCACAAGCCTCTCTTCCCATTGAAGTCAGGGCATGAGGTTTGGTGGCAAGTGTGTTTATTTACTGAGCCATCTTGCCAGGCCTTTATTTCTTGATGTAGAACAAATCTGAATGTCAGGGACCAAAAAAAAATAAAAAAAAAATAAAAAAAAAATCTCAGGACACAGCTTATAATTTTCCCCTCTTAGAGCCAAGGATAACATTCTTTGCCTTAAAGAAAATATTGAAAGGGACAAAGTTATAGTGGAAGCAGCTTTCTCTTCTGTGGTTTTGTCATCAAATACAAAAACTACGGCATTATTTCCAAACCTATGACTTTTTTTCTTTTTAAGACAAAGTTTCTCTGTGCAGCTCTGGCTGTGTCCTGGAGCTTTCTCTGTAGATCAGATTGGCCTTGAACTCACAGAGATTGCCTGCCAAAGCTTCCCAAGTGCTGGATTAAAGGTGTGCACCACCACTGCCAGCCTAAACCTATCTTCTGATAAGCATTGATAACAACAGACCTTATACAAATATTCAGGGTGAAAACTCCACAAGGAAATGTCTTTAGGTTGATTTCAGATTTCTGAGGAAGACTCAAAATCTCTGAAATATGTTCATTGAGAGTCAGCGGCCTAAAAAAATTGGGAGCAGTTTCTCTCCTTACCCCTGTCAAGATAGGTGTGATATTTCTTCTGAGCCAATCTGGAGTCCAGAGTAAAGAATGGCCTCATTTTTAGATCACTGGCTGTTTGTTTGGACTGAAGAATTAGTTGCATTTCAGAATAAGGACATGCCTAATGAAATGATTAAAACACACAGAGCATTAAATTATAAGCAGATGGGAGAGAAGTGGGTGGGAGGAGGTGGACCTGCTGGGAACCTGAGTCCAGGGGAGCTGGCAGTGTTAGACTTTCCTCAGGGAAATAACAGACAGTTGCTTAAGCAATAGAGTTCAAGAAAACTACCTAAGGAAGACAACTCTCTCTCTCTCTCTTTCCCTTGTGAGGGGGGATAGCATTGAACAATGCAATAACTTCCCCCAAAAGGATGGCCATTAGGGAAAGAAAATGGACACTTAGCATGGCTCCTGGAGGGGGACAGTAGTGGTGAGGGGTCAGGATCAGGAGAGGGGATCAGGTAGGAGTCACAAGCGTTGCAGTCTGGGATTCTGATATTCATCTTTGGAAGAGAGAAGTCGCTTCCCTAGCTGTTGCCTGGCCTCAGCTATTTATGAAATACCTCCGGTCCTGAAATTTAGCACTTAACATTGCTGTTCTGTATGCTTGAAAGGCTGAGGCTTGCTGGGGCGGAGTTTACAGCGACTGGAGAGAGAAAATCTGAAGGGACATGGCGTGAGTTCCAGACTGTGTGGACAGTCACTAGTGGCACACTGTAGTTTGAAATGGTCCATCAGAGTTTAATCTCAGATTTCTTTCTTCTTCTTTTTTTTTAATCTCAGATTTCTATCAGGACTCTGCATCCTTGGAAACCACCCCCCCTTTTGAAATATTAAATATGTGCCGTGCCTCTTCTCCTCTGGGCACACAACAGCGATTCCCACCCATTCGAGCTGTCTTCCTGAAATGACTCCCACTGAGTGTAGGTTAATGGATGTAGTTCTGGAGATAAAGAGAATACACTCTCTAGGATGTTGTCTAATTTAAAAAGGCTTCTGTTGAGATGTATGTCCTCTTCGTTATGGCCGTCTGCAAGGGAGAGGACAGCACAGTTCTCCTGACTGTAGCTTTTACCCAGGGCCAGCGAGGCTCTTCAAGAGGGCAAGGGTGACATCCAGAGCCAAAATAGGTGCTTGCTTTAATAGCAGAAAGGATCCTTAGATTCAAGTTCTCTCTGTCTCTCTCTCTCTGTCTCTCTGTCTCTCTGTCTCTCTCTCTCTCTCTCTCTCACACACACACACACACACACACACAAACACACATGCAAGCATGCATGAGCACACACACACATACACATGAAGGCATGCATGAGCACACACACACATGCAGGCATACATGAGCACACGCACGTGCACACACACACACGAGTACACACATACTTCCTGGGAAGGGCTCTGTATGTCTCTTGAGGTAAGGCCCTTCCCCTCCACCTATCTGCCTCACATCTTGTTTACTGAATGTTTACATCTGTATATCTACGTCTGGCCTCATTGTGGGAAGCCTACCAACGGCTGCAGAATTATCCTTCTCAACATTAGCCAAGGGACAGTGTAAGGAACTGATACCCCACCACTCATTGCTAAATCAGAATGTCCAGCCCAAAACCTATGAAGAAACATTGAATAAATAAGTGTTTAAGACATGTGTCCTATTTCTCCGTGTTGCCGGGGAAGTCCAGCTCAGTAGGAGGCTTAGCTATACCTGTGCTGGCTACTTAGGAACAGGGCTTGCTCCTCAGATGACCACCATGAAATCTTTATTTTGCTTTGTTATTTTTTGTGTGTCAATGTGTGTTTGTGTATGTGTGTGTATTTGTGTAGGGGCCAAAAAGAAACCTTGGGTTTCATTCATCAGCCACCACTCACCTTGTTTTCTGAGATCACTGTCTGGGCTGACAGGCTGGTCAGTGAGTTCCAGGACTCCTTCTGCTTCTTTCTCTCAATACTGGGATTAGAGGCATGTATTCATTTACTTGGGTAGGTTGGCTGATGGAGGAAGGTCATTGGTTAAATAAAAAGAAACTGCTTGACCCTCATTGGTTAGAAGATAGGTGGGAGGAGTAAACAGAACAGAACGCTGGGAGGAAGAGGAAGTGAGCTCAGACTCCACAGCTCTCATCTCGGGAGCAGACGCCTCAGAGAGACACCATGCTCCCAGCTCCCAGGCAGACGCAAGCGATGAAGCTCCGACCCAGGATGGACATAGGCTAGAATCTTCCCGGTAAGCGCACCTAGGGGCGCTACACAGATGATTAGAAATGGGCTAAATTAATATGTGAGAATTAGCCTAGAAGAGGCTAGATAGAAATGGGCCAAGCAGTGATTAAATGAATACAGTTTGTGTGTTGTTATTTCGGGCATAAGCTAGCCAGGCAGCCGGGGTGCTGGAGACGCAGGCCCGCCGCTCCAATTACTACAAATGGTGCCCGACGTGATGGACTAAACCCACTTAAAAAACCTGAGAAGGCTTAAAAATAAGGGAGAGAGAGTTTAACACAGATTTTTGCTGTTTGTTGGTGGCATGCTGTAGAGAGATTTCCTGATTCGGCAACAGCAGCAGAAAAAACGCTGTGTCATTTTAAAGCGCAGCTTCTTGGGGCTGTGCTGCCAGCATGAACTCTGGCTTTAAAGCATTTGTGGCACTCTGCTTGCTAGAGGGAAGCAAGCGCTCTCATCTAAGAGAAGCTTCCTGACTCAGCTTTAGCTGCAAAACCCTGCGGCTCATTAAGAGGTCCTGCCACGAAACACTTAAACGGTGTTGACAAAAAGCTGAACGCATGCTTTTCGGTTTTCAGCCATAGCAGGAAAAAAGCTGCGCTGTTTAAAAATGCCAGTTTTCTGGGCTGTCCTGCCAGGGCAAACTGTGACTCTTTTACGCAGGCGGTTCGTGCGGTTTGCAAGCACAGGCTGCTGAAGCTCGCTTGCTGGCAGGGACCTTGAAATGCCATAGAGTTGTGGCAGTAAACATGGCTACGGCCAGTACCTCAGCCATGAGGCTGGAAAGCTAAGGAATGGGCTGGATCCAGCCGTCAAAGCCACGGCTTTAGTCCTACTGAGATTGCTTGGTAAATTAAAGACTCATGTGGTCAGAAAAAGAGAGATATACAGTAAAGAGAGATTCAAAGACAAAGAAAATTTCTAAATGGTTTACAGTGTGTTAAAAATATATGCAAGCTAAAAGTTAAAAGTTCTTAAAAGTAAAAAATGAAAGAGAGTTGTTGTGTGTGGTAGTACACACCTTTAATCCCAACACTTGGGAGGCAGAGGGAGCTTGACCTCTGTGACTTCAAGGTGTGGTAGCACACGCCTTTAATCCCGGTGCCTAGAAGGCAGAGACAAACAGATCTCTGTGAGTTCAAGGTGTAGTAGTGTACACCTTTAATCCCAATGCCTGGGAGGCAGAGACAGGTGGATCTCTGAGAGTTTGAGGACAGCCTGGTCTACAGAGCTATTCCAGGTCAAAGATATACAGAGAATATAAAATAGAAGTAAAAAGAAACGAAATAGAGGTTAAAACAAAGGTGTACAAAGATGGAAAATAAACAGAGAATTTTGATACTGTATGCTATTATGCTCTCTTTGAATTGTTTGAATGCTGAGGAAAGAGCAAAAGCTACTAAAAGATATTTGTTTATAAATGCTGCTGAACTAATCCAACATAGATATTTTGAAAATGCCTTGAATTTGAAATTTGGATCTAAGGACATGATGCTTTGGAAAGGAATTTCTTATTTTGTTTTCACAGAGGATGAGACCCTGTTCATTTCTTCTATTCCGATTTGGTATGATGGACCACGCCCTCCTGAAGGGTTGGTGTGAACACCTTCAGAAAATTGCTTCGCTCAACTGCCAACCAAGATGAAACTAGCACACAGGTTATACCATGAAAGACCTAATTAACGACACCCCCATTCAGCAGGAAGCAGTTTGGAGAGAAAAAACTCCACCCATGTTCCAAAATATGGTTTATAAATGTTCTTTTACATTTAAAGGGGGATATGATATAGATATGAATAATTTGCATTAGTATAGATTTTGCTTTATTGATAGAGATTTAAGGTCAATTTTGTTATATGTATATGTATTTCTGATCTTGATTAAGGTACTGTGATTGTGTAGTTCATTTAAAAATGTAATGTATAATTAGAAATATAGATTGTTAATAGATAATCATAATAGTCAAGTTTGTAGTCATATTAGTTAAGATTTTCTAGATGTGCGTAGATATATTTTAGATAGGCATTCTTCATATTTTTCAAAGATTATAGAATATGGCATTTTAAATGTTTTAATAACTTAGGACTTTTCATGACAATGAGACACTCTGCTCCTGGCAGCACCAATCTACTTCAAGAGGAAGATGGGCATCGAAGAGGCTCGTTATGGAGTTTGATAGCCATTTGGGCAAGAAACTGCTCTTGCCTGGACTATTGTATAAACTGGACACAGAGAACCCACAGAGAGAGGACTACTGAACTTGCCTAAGGTGAGATGATCTTTCGGGGTTCCTGATTCATGAAAGAGTCTGTGAGACATTCTGCAGGACACAACAGATAGTGACTGAACTGACTTTGAATTTTCCTGCTTTATGGAAATGTCTGCTGGATACCATGGGCCTGAAGGCTGAAGATGGATGCCCCAATGATACAGACGAACTTTGGGTGACTATCCAGGCAGCGAGATGTCTCTGTCATTTCTAGAGTTTTAAAAGTTGCTTTTTTCTTGTTTGCTTAGGTAATATTGTATCTTTCTGGAGTCTTTGATGGAGTTAAGAATAGTTAGTTATAGTTATAGTTTTCCTTAGTTATGATAAAGATTATTGTAACTTTTACTTGATAACTGTTTCGTTATATGTAATTTTTCTATGTTAAAGTTAAAGCCTTTTTTTTTTTTTTTGTTTAAACCGAAAAAGGGGAAATGATGGAGGAAGGTCATTGGTTAAATAAAAAGAAACTGCTTGGCCCTCATTGGTTAGAAGATAGGTGGGAGGAGTAAACAGAAAGCTGGGAGGAAGAGGAAGTGAGCTCAGACTCCACAGCTCTCCTCTCGGGAGCAGACGCCTCAGAGAGACGCCATTCTTCCGGCTCCTGGGCAGACACACGCGATGAAGCTCCGACCCAGGATGGACATAGGCTAGAATCTTCCTGGTAAGACTGGTGCTCACAGATTATTAGAGATGGGTTGATCTGGATATCAGAATTAGCCAATAAGGGCTAGAGCTAAAGGGCCAAGCAGTGATTAAATGAATACAGTTTGTGTTGTTATTTCGGGCATAAGCTAGCCTGGCAGCCGGGGTGCTGGGGACGCAGCCCCGCTGCTCCTATTACTACAGTTGGCGAACATGTCATGCAGGTATAGGAATTGTGGGATTTGGTTCCCTTCTTCTACCATGTGCATTCCAGAGATTTACTGAGGTTGCCAGGCTTGGCAGCAAGTGCCTTTGCCCATTGAGCCTCCCTGTTGGCCCACGCCTAACTTTTGTTATATGGATTCTGGGGACCAAACTTACGTTTGTGGAAGTACTTTACTAACAGAGTCATCTGCTCCCATTTTCTCATTAATTTTTAAAACTGCTGGATGTATCCTATAGCAGGCTTCTTTCAGTCCTGGGGAAAGAGATCAGCCATAGATGGTAAACATAATATTTATGTTTGAAATATAAGGGTGTTTCTATTGAATTGCTGCTCTAGAAAAGAATCCTTGGTGATTTGATGATACTGACATTGCTTTCTGAGAGATGAGAGATATGTTTTAATACCTTAAGCTACAGGCTAGAGTAGGTGACAGAATCCCGAAGCTAGGTATAGTGTGGTGAGAAAATGAGACAGAACTGACCAGTAAGGGACAGGTGTAACCCACTGTGGTTAGGCCTGGGAAGGAGCTAGAGGTCAGTATGGAGCTACCACCTCAATCTGCATGGATGAGGCCCATACCTCTTCCTGGGCTATTCTAGTTTCCACAGGCTCAAAGGGAGACCGCCGGCTCTGCAGCCAGAGTGGGAGGAACTCATGTATGCTTTCATCTGAGTGTCTGGCTCTGCATGCCTTTGTGTAGCCCTAGAGCTGTGGCCTATGCATCTCAGCTGGATTTCTCAGTCATGGTCTTGTTTGCCAGCTGTGATAAAATACCCTGACCAAAACTACTTAAAGGAAAAACAGCTTATTTTGACTTACAGGTTCAGAGGAATGCAATCCTTGATAGGTGGGAACTCCTGACAGAATGAACAGGAAGCTGGCAGGTCACATTTCATCAGCTCTCAGCATGAATGGGAAGTGGGGCAGGACCGTAAAATCTCAAACTCCACCCATAGTGAATAACTTTCTTCAGTAAGACTCCACCTTCTAAAGGTTTCACAACCTCCTTGAACAGAGCCAGCAGCTCTTGCTTGTCTTTGGTGGGGGAAGTGTTCGGGCTGTGCGTTTTACTGGTTCACCACGCCTGACATGTAACATTGGGCCTGTGAAGCTTTGTTGATTCTCATTGGAGGTTTGCATCTGCATGGGCAGGCTGTCCCTGGCTCTGAAGCTGTCTTTGAGGGTGAGGATCTGGGGGTTCACAGCTCCCAACACCCAATAGCAAAAGGCACAGAAGAGCAGCTGATGGAATGGACCCAAGACAAGCTTTCCCACTCTCAGCTCCCAGCATGCTTGTCTGAGGAGCTTATGTAGGAGAGGGTAAAGGTCGCAGGTTCTGAGCTCCATCCCTAGAGAGACTCTGCTTCTCTGGGCAAGGTCAGAGCACTAACCCTGTCACTAAGCTTATCAAGCGGTCCTGGTGCTAGGAGCCCAAGGACCTCTAGAGAGAAACAAAGGCCAAAAGGAAGCAGAGTTCAGAGAAGACCAACGTGGCTTAGGGATGCTCGGGCAGGGACATTAAGTAAGTCATAATTTTTTTTATAACAATGAATATGTCTCAACCAAGGCCATCACACTTTTCAGAAACAAGAACTGTTCTCCAAGACTGGGTGCTTGTGAGGAGAGGCCGAGATCAACTCAGGCCAAGCATTCTGCCTTTGGAACTGATGTCTGGGAAGATGCCAGGAAGCTCTGGTTAGCTCTGAGGCCTCCAGCAAGGAGCCAGGACCCTGCCCAACCAGAAGGAGGCTCAGGAGTGACTCACATAGCTTCGGGTCCAGTTGCCTAGATGGGAACAGCCTTGGGTTTACTCAAGAGCAGCTGTGGATCTGTGGGTAGGTGGGGGAGCAGACAGGAATGAAAGAGTTGGACATGAGGGTAAGAGCAGTAGAGAGTAGAGAGATTTTGGGAAATAAACAGACAGGTTTGGACTTTATATGGGGAAATGAAGCCTTTGATTTGTGGGCTGTGTGTGTTCCTGTGTGCATGCCTGTATACGTGTATGTGTGTGTGTGTGTGTGTGTGTGTGTGTGTGTGTGTGTGTATGCCAGACATCAACATGGGTTTTTTATTTTTCGAGACAAGGTTTCTCACTGGCCTGGAACTCATTGAGTCAGTTGGATTGACTGACCTGTGAACTACAGGGATCCCAGCACCTGGTTTCAAGCAGGCATCATCAGGTCGCTGTGAGTGCAAGGCAAACATTCTCCTGACTGGGCCATTTCCTTGGTTCCACTTTCATGTTTTCATCGACACTTAATGGTCAAGCTGTCCTGATAATTTCTTGGGTCTCCTCGCAGAAACTGTGTTCTTAGGCAGCCAGTCTATCTGATCCCTTCTGTGTGACTACACTTCTCAGAGATGTCCAAATATCCCACATCAGAGGAGAGCCAGGAGAGGAGGTTGGCTATCCATTTGTGTCACTTCTCCCAAGCAGATACTTTTATGAGTTTTTTTTAAAAAATTTTTTCAAGGTGAAGTGAGTGTAGGAAGTTTGACCAAAGGATGGAGAAAACTCCAAACTAACAAAATCAGTTGCTCAGGATTTGGAGGCCAGAGACTCTCAGAGTCAGGGCCTTGTCTTGTCTCAGGAAGACAAGAGACCACCCCACCCCCAGCAGTTTTACAGTAGGTACGGAGACGGCATGGAAGGGAATACCGTCTATGGCTTAAATTACAAAAGGGGAAACATGCTGCATAGAGCTTGGGGTTTAAAACAATAAAATAAACCAGGGACTGTGCAGAAGAGGAGAATGAGAGGATGGACTGCCAAACATGGAATTTCCAGCCCTGGAGCCATCCTGCCAGTGTAGGGCCCTCTCCATCACGGGTTGTTTAGAGTAATGAACCTGATCCCACCTCTGTGCCTGGGAATGGACTTGCTGATCCAGGCGAAGAGCCTTCCAGTCCAAACAATTCCCTAATTATTGACCCAGGTGGCCAGGGGGTGTCTCAGAGGAAGAGGAGTCTATTTTCAACCGATTTATAAATAGTCTGTTGCCAACAGTGCTTTGTCATTGACTGGATCACTTTCAAGTCATGGTGTACAGCGAAATCTCCAATGGGGTGGTTCCCCTCAGCAACTGCATCCTGGAAGATCTTCAGTGCTTGGTCCTCTCCAGTCAAGTGGAATTCCCATTTGTTTTGCGCCAGCTTAGAAAGGGTCCCAGGGGTCAGCTGAACAATTCTGTGGCTCCTGGGAGGAAGGGGAGCAGAAGAAATCCCCTTCACATTTTCTCTTGTTAGGAAGTTCTGTATGATGCCTATCTAGCTGATGGATGGAGTTTTCTTCCAAGGACCGTGGGTGTGGGGTAGGCTTCTGTGCTGTTCCCACTTAAACATGTGCAATTGCTTTGACCTCCTGTTCTTCATTCTTGCCATGTTTTCTCATCATGGTGACTTAATATGAAAATATTCTATTCTTCAAAATAGACTCCCTGCTACCACCTTCATCTTCCAGGCTTAGGGATCACCTTCAAGGGAGTTTTAGAGCTAGGGAAATGACTCAGGTGGTTGTTGCACAAGCATGGATACCTGAGTTTGATCTCCTAGAATTCACATCAGAAAGCCAACTGTGGTGGCACATGCTTATGTCCTATTGATCTGGAGGCAGCAAAAGGGACATTCCTGGACTTCTTAGACTGGGGATAATTTATTTTTACTTTATCCTGCATGTGGTGCTTTGTTATTAGTGACAGAAAATGAACCGAGATTCCTCAGAGCACAGCATTCTCTGGTTATTCTTGAATGAGTCCTGGGGCATTCTGTGGAGGGGGAATTCACCACCATTCTGGTTTCAGGAACCTTCCCACTAGAGAAACAGATGCCTGAGTGGAGAACTTGATGCACACGGCTTTAAAGTAGGAAAGCCAGGGGCTGCAGCGGAGCTGTGTTCCTTAGACCCCTCCCCATGTTGAAGACACAAACTCAAGTCGATTGAATAGTGGGGACGGCTCATGTCCATCAAGACGCCCCTTGCTGAGGCAATAGTAGTAGGACAGGGCTAAGGTGTTAACAGCTGGGACAGGCAGTGTGGGGAGCCGTTCCCACATACTCCATTGCAAGATGACGCTGACCATCAGCACCACCACTGTAATCAAGCCAGTGCGCATGTGCATGGTAAATGACAGTTTACCTTGTCAAGCCAGTGTGCATGCACATAGTAACTTTCCATCCCTTGCTCTCTGCCTCTCCCGTGGCGTCATAGGGTTTGACAGGCTGCAGCCAGTCAGAGTTTGACACGTCCGAGGCGAGGACTGTTAAGCTATATAAGGGCCGGGTTTTTGACCCTTGAGGTCTTCGCTCCGTAAGCTTATGCTCTCCCTCTCAAGACGCATAAAGCTTTTCTGCAGAAGGATCCTGAATGTGCCGCGTCGTTCTTGCTGGCGAGACGGTAGCGCGGGACAAGGCAGAACTATGTCCTTCTCCCCAACTCCATTCTGCACCGGGATCCTGTTCCCCTCCACCTATGAGCACAAGATAACCAGGTACATTTAGCCGGGGCTGAGCCAGGGGTTGCCACACACTTTTTCCTCAAGATTTATAAATGAATGTAAATGGAGGCTGCTTTTTTGTTTCTTGTCCATCCAGACCTGAATAATCACACAGAAACTTTATTAATTACAACCCTGTTCGGCCAATGGCTCAAGTATATTCCTAGCTAGGTCTTACATCTTAAATTTACCTATTTCTATTAATCTGTGTATTGGAATGAGGCTGTGACCTACTGGCAAGTTTCTGGCATCTTTCTCCTTTGGCAGCTACATGGCGTCTCTTCAGCTCTACCTTCTTTCTCCCTGCATTCAGTTTAGTTTTCCCACCTTCCTATATTCTGCCCTGCCGTAGGCCAAAGCAGCTTCTTTATTAACCAATGGTAATAAAATATATTCATAACACACAGAGTGGAATCCCACATCAAATGAAACACATTCCCATTAACATGCAGTATAGGCTCTATTAATATATGACAAGAGCTATATCTTAGATAATTTTATCCATTATTTAGTATTTATGAAATCTTACAAGTTAGTTGGTAAAATTCAAATCTCAAGTCTAATTTGTTGCCAGAATCTAAGAAAAAAAAGTCATAAAATTTGGGAAGAAAATATTAGAATTTAGATATGACCAACATTCACACTCCTCTGTAGCAGATGGGACACAGTTTTGGAGTGTTTAACTTGCTGAGGAGCATACACCTGGCATAGAGCAGAGGCTTGTCTCTACTCTGGTCAGCTGGACCCCAAAGTTTAGCATCTTTTTTTTTGTTTTGTTTTTCAAGACAGGGTTTCTCTGAAGCTTTGGTTTCTGTCTTGGAACTCGCTCTTGTAGACCAGGCTGGCCTAGAACTCACAGAGATCAGCCTGCTTCTGCCTCCTGAGTGCTGGGATTAAAGGCATGTACCACCACCGCCCAGCTAAAGTTTAGCATTTTAATCATCTCGGGACACCACTGTCTCCACTCTTGACACCACTTAGAAGTATCAGTCGTATTTGTCTGTTGCTGCGTAGCAAACTCTTCCAACATTAGTGAGGTAAAACAGTACCCATTTTTTTCCCTGATGTCTGTGATTTTGTAGATAAAAATTTGGTAGAGGATGGGTCAGATCTCTGTTCTGAATGGCTCTCATAGCTAACGGTGACCTGTATGACGTTCCGAGGAATCACACACCGGCATCTTGGCTCTGGCGCATGGCTGGACTCTGGTTCTTCGGTCTTCTCCCTGTCAGTCATGTGAGATGATGCAGGAACAGGTGTGGTCTCTTCTGCACACAGGTTTTCCACGTGGCTTGCTTGGGCTCCCATAAGCAGTGATCTCATAGCAGTATGTAAGCTTCCTTCAGAGTGAGTGTTGTAAAGGACAGGAAGCAGGAATCGGCAGTTTTGTGAGGCTGGGCTAGAAACTGTCTAATGCCACGGTTTTATTGGTCAGAAATGCACAGAGGGTAGTCTTAGCTTCATGATAAGTGATCATGAGAGTTTTAAATTTTGATAAAGTATATTTGTTTTCTTTTATGGCCTGTGAATTTGGGGTAAAGTTAGTAACTCTGTCTATCCCTAAATTTCCTAATGTCTCTATTGTTTTTTCCTAGAAACTTTACCTCTTAATTTAAATTAGAGCTCTAATTTGAATTAACTTTTGGGTAAGGTACGAGTTACCCCTTCCACCATGGTTACCCAGATGTTCCAGCATCATTTCATATAAAAGCTATCAGTTGTTGATGGGTTGAGTTTATTTCCCACCTTTGTCAAGGAGCAGCTGGATGTGTCCTGTCTTTTCTACTCTTTCATTGACGAATGAATTTACCCCTTGTACATACCACATCGTCTCAATTACTGTAGCTATTCAGTCTATCTTGAAATTAAGTAGACCAGCCCAGCTTACTTTTTATTTCCAAGCTTGTTTTAGCTGTAGGAGTTCATTTGTTTTTCATATAAAAGTTTAGAACAATCTGGACTTTTGTAGAAAATCTCATTGGTATTTTTTGTGAAATAGTTTTTACTGTTATTAATAATTTTTCATGCTCACTCTGGAATCCAGAACCTCTCACATGCCAGCAGGAATTCTACCACCAAACTGCTTAGGTCCCTCTATAAAATTATGTCAAACTGTTGTCAGTTTGGCTAGAGCTGTCATTTTCTATGGTGAGTCCCCATGCCAACACTACTTTCTCCATGTCTCCCAGACTTGATGTAATTTTCATTTATGCTCAGTCTGTGTATTTGTTAGCTGATCCCAAGGTATCCTCTTTGACTCCTAGATTATTTAGAAGTGTGTTGTTTACTTTCCAAATGTTTGCAATAAGATTTCTTTTTAATCTATGTTATTGCTTTCTAGTTTGAATCCCAGTGTGGTCAGAGAACATCTTTTGTTTGATTTCAATCCTTTATAACTGTTTTTTTTTAAATGGCTCAAGATGTGGTTGGTACCTGCTTCATAGTTTATTGACAAAAGCAAGCATCTGCCCATTGCTGGGAGAAATGTTTGATAGGTATTAGACCCAAGAGGTCGATGACCTTGCTGACTCCCTAGCTGTTATATGAAACACTGACAGACGGATTTCTATCCCTCTCTAGCTGTGGATCTACTTCCCCTTACAGCTCCGCTCCTGATTACTGATCTTTTGTCAGCTTGTTTTGGGGTGAACCGACGTTTTCATCACTATATAATGTCCCTCCCTGTCACTGGTAATTTTCTTTACTCTGAAGTCTTGGTTTTCTTTCATTATATCTGCACCTGACTGGCTTTTCCCTGTACACTCTCACTTTCAACTTGCCTAGCTTAGAGTTGTGATGAGATTCTTTGGACAGAGTATACTCAAATCTTGGCTTCTGATCTACTAGCTCAATCTCTGTCTTCTAATTGAATGATTATTGCTCTGTTAGGTATTAAGTCTATCATTTAATTTTAATTTAATTTATTATTTTCTGTTTGATTCATGACTTATGGTCTTCCACTTGAGTTTTTTTTTTTTTGCAGTTTTATTTTGATTTATCTTAGTGCTTTAGATGTTTTCTCTTCCTACAGAATTTTCCTGATCATCTTGGGCATTGCATTGTATTTGGATAATTACCAGGTTTTTTTCCTAAACTAATTTTTAATGTAATCTGGAAATATTATTTCCCCGTTTGTCCATTTATCCTTCTTCAAGTAATGAAATTTTGTTAAATATTTCCTTTAATATATTTTGAGCCACGTCAGAGTGTTACAGTTTCTTTTCTTCTGTTTTAAACATAACTTAAAGAACCCAAGAGGAGAACGCATTGCATTTATTTATATTTCTTGCTTACCATATTCTTTATTTTTCTCTGGTGTTTGAAGGTCTCTTCTTTTGTCATTCTTCACTAATAGCTATTCTTCTACCATAGGTTTGTTTATTCTTTGTTTTACTTCACTTGAAAATATATCAATTTCCCCTTATGCTCAAAGGATATTTTTCTTGGATATTAGTATTTTCGGCATGACAGTGGCATGCCACTGAGCATGGACTCCATGGTGGCTTCTTCTCTGCTGTCCATAGCGTTTTTTCCTCCTTGTATAAGAGTGGTGTCCTTTTTGTTCACTGATTGCAAGATTCTTTTTTCTAGTTGAGCCTGGTGACACAGGTCTGTTGTCCCTGTGGCTCCGAAGGGTGAGGCAGGAGGATTTCAAGTTCAAGTCCTGTCTGTGCTGAAGAGTGAGTTCAAAGCCAGCCTGAGCAGCTTAGGATTCAGTCTCAAAAGTTAAGAAGAGGTCTGGGAAACAGCTTGATGGAAGAATGCCTACTGAGAAAACATGGTGCCCTAGGTTCATATATCCTAGTGTCAGTAAACAAACAAAACAAAACAACCCCCCAAAATCTAAATTTTCTTTATTTTTAATTTTTAAAATTATTATTATTATTATTATTATTATTATTATTATTTTGCCATGTAGCCCTGGCTGGCCTGGGATTTTCCATATAGCACAGGGTCACTTCAGACACTCAGAAACCCTCCTGCCTTGATTTTTCTGAGTGCTGGGATTACAGGTACACACCACCGTGCCAGGTTTCTTGGTCATTAATTTTAAGAAGTTTTACTATGGGGTCTGGGGATATGGTTCAGTCAATAGAGTCAGCATGAAGACCCAAGTTAAATCCCAGGATCCATATTAGAAAGTTGGGACTGTGTTGTCATACCTTAGTAATTCTGGTAGGGAGACAGAGAAAGTGGGTTCCCGGGGCTGGACAGCTTGACTAGCCTAATAGGAAACCTCAATGAGAGACCCTGTCTCAGTAAACAGGTTAGGAGACCTTTTGAAGAACATCCGGGGCTGCCCTCTGGTTTCCATATGTGTTTGTTCCTTGAATTCAGGTAATATTCTGTTCTGTACATCCCATGATTCTTTCCTACCTTCTATTCATTTGGCTATTGAATTCATAAAGTTATCTTTCTTTGTAAAGATATCTCCAAGATTCCTGCCTCTGCTTCTCTAGTGCTTGGATATAAGGTTATGACATCACACTTATTATAATTAGAAATATTTTAATATAGGCTTAAGTGTGAGAATTAATAGAGAAAGAGAATTGTCCAGAAAGATACACCTAAGAGCATGGATGTGGGTTTCTCTAAGAGACAGTCCTAATTTATTCTATATTTTAGTCACAAAAAATTCTTCATATTTCCCATTGCCTGGATGAGACATTTTTAATTGTTTCACATTATTCACAATGGCTCAACAAAACATTTTTTGTGATGGCTGCTTTAAAATCTGAGATAATTTGAATGTCTTTGTCACCCAGCACGGGCATCTGTTAACTGTCTTCCTCCTTCAGTTTGATGTCACCCTGATTCTTGGCATCCTTAGTGATTTGAGTTGGAATCTGAACATTTTTGAATACAATGTTATGAGACTCTGAATTTCTACAAGAACACTCTCAGAACTGATTAGCACTTCCAGCCAAGTTGCAGGGTACAAAATTAACATACAAAACCAGTGGACTTTCTATAAACTGATAACAACACGCTGAGAAAAAGATCATAAACACACTCCATTCACAGCAGTCTAAAAAATAATCTAGGAATAATTATAACCAAAGAGGTTAAAGACCTCTACAACGAAATGTTTAAAATCTCTAAATAAACAGATGGAAAAAATCACTAAGAGATGGAATGACCTCTTGTGTTCATGCGCCGGTAGAACTAATATCGTGAAATGGCTATCTTACCAAATCAATTTAGAGTCAATGCAATCCTTATAAGAATCCCATGACCTTCTTCATAGAAACAGAAAAACAAACAAGCAAATAAAACCCCTGAAGGACAAAAAGGCCCAGATAGCCAAAGCCAGCTTGAAAATGATGCTGGAGGGATTCCCAAACCTGTCCTAAAGTTATGGAGCTACTGTAATAAAAACAGCACGAGATTGGCGCAAAAATAGACACTAAGATTAATGGAATGGAACAGAGAACCACCTGACTTTTGACTAAGATACTAATAATATCTAACACTGGAGAAAAGATATCTTTACCAACTGCGCTGGGAAACCAGGATGTCGACTAGTAGAAGAATGTAACTAGATCCTTACCGCTCACCCTGAACCTTAGGTTTACCTGGTTAATTTCTTTTGCACCACTTGGGCAGGAGAACAGGGGGCAGGGGCATCACCTTGTCCTATGGACAGTCAGGGTGAACATCCAGTTGCCTCTTGCTCTGTATTGCTACCACTTTGAGAAAGGGCCCCTTGTTAATGCGGGGCGGGGATGGGAGTTCTTGTCATCCAACCCAGGTTGCAAACCTGACTTTTCAGTTGCCTTCTGACACCGATGCAGTGATGTGGAGTCCTTTGTAGGACGAAAGCTTCTTAGATGGTCTCCACTGACACCATACAGGCGGTGTTTTGGTGGTGGGGAAGCTCATTATTACCTGGCAGGGATCAAGGCCCGGCCGTTTCACCCCATCCGAGATTGTATTTGGGTTGAGTTTCCTCTTTATGGCCTGTGAGCAGCAGTCCCGGCTCTCACATGGTCTTGGTCCTGGCTCCCACGTGATCTCTATCCTGGCTCCCACGTGAACTTTTTATCGCCCTGGCTCCCACGTGGTCCTGGTCTTGGCTCCCACGTGGTCTCAGTTCAGGTTTTCATTTGGTCTCAGTCCTGGCTCTCACATAGTCTTGGTCCTGGCTCCCACGTGGTCTCTAGCCTGGCTCCCACGTGGTCTTGGTCTTGGCTCCCATGTGGTCTCAGTCCAGGTTTTCACATGGTCTCAGTCCTGGCCTTCACATGGTCTTGGTCCGGGCTCCCACATGGTCTCTATCCTGGCTCCCACGTGATCTCTATTCTGGCTCCCACGTGGTCTCAGTCCCGGCTCTCACATGGTCTCGGTCCTGGCTCCCACGTGGTCTCTAGCCTGGCTCCCTCGTGGTCTCTAGCCTGGCTCCCACGTGGTCTCGGCTGCTTCTCTATGATACACAGCTGCATCACCATGATCGCCAGGAGTTTCCTTTCTTGCCCGGCTGCTCCGTCCCCTGTTCTGGCCCCGAGAGAGCGAGTTTTTGGTTGGGTATGTTTTGGCTGTACTGGTTGGCTTTATCAGGCTGCTGCTCCTTCCGGCACTTCGTTTGAATGCGCAGTTTTTTAAGAAAACCAAGGACTCATCAGTTGAGCTGTTCTTGGGGTGCTGCAGTGCCTGGCCCAGCCTCCTTTTTCACCCTTTCAGGATCTCTTTTTACTCATACAGACTCCAGGGTTTTAGCCTTACTTAGAAGACGGACAGGGGAGAGGGAATTTTGCTTCAGCCCCCATCTTCGATAATCTTTACTTATCAAGAAATAAAGACTTTTCTTTAAAAATAAATTTGAAAGCGCAGGCTGTGCAGAAGGAAATGAAGTAAAACAAAAATGAAACCAGCTCAGATGTGAACGTTGTCAATAATGATTCATCCAGTTGTTTGGGAAAACGTCTCCATCATTTGAACTTGAGACCCCCTAAACAGAAACAATGCTCTGCAGGTAGACAGTGTCTTCTTTAAGACTATTCTCATCCTTATTCTGGTGGATCCTTCTAGAAACCGTGTGAGGGAGGGGGGCAAATGAGATGCTGATTTTACAGAAAGGAGAACAGTGCTGTATGAACTGGGACAAAACATAGGTTCTATCAAATATTTACTTTTAAAAATTGGAATATTTGTTTTCTTACTGTGAAATGAGCAATTCTCTTTTGTAGAAAAACATAAAATCCAATGCTAACAGAAGCTTTCTTCCCTGTCATCTAAAACCAGAATATTTTACCTGCTCCAATGCTCCCAGGTTGCAGCCATGAGAACACTTGTTTGGAATCAACGAGAGGATTGGGATTTACTGTTTTTCTGCCCCTTTCAAACACACAGCTCCGTAACTCCTCCAACTCATGAATCATGCTTTGAAAGTCTCGAGTTTTATTTTGAGGCCTCATCTGGACCCAAGCTGGAGAAATGGCCTCTCTTTTTAGTTTCAGAATTTTTCCGTGCAACCGAGGCCAAGCCCCACAGTGTCTTTCTCCACCTGCCCGCGCACATGTGGCACACCAGGGCATGGAAGCTATTCTGAGGAGTATGTTATGATGCAAGAGCATCAATGGCTCGATTCTGACCCTGGATTAAAGACAGGAGTGCACTGTAGTACAATTTTTTCTTGGGTACAAGATGATCTCACAGGATGGGAAAATTCCTGGGCTCTGAGTCTCTCTCATTTGCCTGCAAAAGACAGAGAGAGGAATTAGGAATCGGCTTTCTCTTGAAGACACAGAACGGAGACTCCCTGTTTAGTTTGTTGCTGTATGAAAGTTTAAGGGACTCAAATACAGAGACTACTAAAAAAGAGGTTATAGGCAAAATAATACATTAAACTATGAGATGTTCGGTACCTGCCTTTAACCTGAGTTACTCAAGATGCTGAGGCTAGAGGATTGCAAGTCAATGCCAGCCTGTGTTACAGAGTGAGTTTGAGGCTAAGCTGAGCAATTTACGGTTACCATGTATTATCTAAAGTAAGAAAAGTGTTATGAGTTTACCCAGTGGCAGAATGCTTACCCAGCATGTGCATGGCCCAGGGTTCCTTCCTCAAAACCACACCACAACAAACCAAAGTCATACTAGGGAAGGATGTTTTGAGGGTAAGGAATTGAGGGCTGGCAGAATGCAATGCTGAGTTAATTGAGGGACTCAGTGATGGCTCACCAACAGATCCAGGAATGGTGTAGAAAACTTATTTCCCCATCTAAACAAACCCAGATTCCCTGTTTATTTATCTAATGCTTGTCAGCTTTGTCTCAGGGCAGGAACATCCATCTTTACCCTCAAAGAACTCCTGGTCCAGTCGAGGATGCCACAGCCAGTAACGAGAAGGTGAGGAACTACCAAGCAGGTTGTACACACAAGTCCTTGCTTCTCTGAAGTTTTGGCTAGGCTGGTGCTGAGATTTCCGAGAAGAAGGAGGTTCCAGCCAGAAGGTGAGGAGTCTGGGTACAACGGTGGTCTCCACCTTATGTTGAGGGGCAGAGCATAAAGGTGGACCATAGCCAAGGAAGGAAGCCCAGGAGGAAGGGTCTGTGAGATTGAGACTGCTTGGCTTGCAGTGGTCAGTGGGGAAAGCAGGGACAGAAGGGAGGAAGGGCTTTTGGAACATGAACCCAGCACTGGAGCCTAAGATGGATTGCAAAGAAGAGACCTGCTTCAAGTGGTGACAGGTCGTTTATTTAGAAAGAAATGTGCCCTTCGTGTTTCAACAACAAGCCTCCAAGGGGGAATAATTAGTTTGAATCCTCTTGAGCTGTTTACAATTAATATGGATAAATAAATGTCTAACATCCAAATTTAGCCAAGTCCAAAGTCTGTCAACCCTTGGGATTTCCCTAATGTAATCCTGAAGTCATTAGTCAACATCCTCCGAGCATCTTCTGCGTCCCTCCACTGGATTATACTCAGATGTGGCCTGAACCATGTCCAGACCTGACCCACAGAGAAGAAAATAGTTCACAATGATGAAATGCTACTTTTGCTCAACATTATTCAGTTTGGGATCATGTTTTTATAAATATTATAAAAACCCCTTAGGTGTCTTACCTGCTAACCCTGTAGGGGAAAGATGAGAGAATTCCATAGATGGACAACTGAGAAGTTTCAGTGATGTTGGAAAGTGCTTTATTGGGCTTGTTGCAGCATTGACAACCATGGGTGCCTCTCACAATACAGGGCAGGCTGTGAAGATAGAGGGTCTCGAAGCTTCCTGGTATGGTCATCAGACAGGGTTGTGTGTGATCTGCTCCACAGTTTCACCCTCCAGTGACCCCTGCAGAGATGTCGTTCCCTGCTCTGCCCTCTTCTGTTAGATGGTAAATTTGAACATCAACTCCCCAGTCCAGGCAGGGTGCACATTCTCTACAGTCCCTCCTCCAGAGCATGGTTCTTTGATGACTCTATTTTCAATATCCATCCCAAGAATATTTCAGTTTTCTGGCCCATATTTGTTGTTTTCTAAACATGGAACAAGATCTCTACCAATTCTACAGTTTGGGGCATGGACGCTGGAAACCCTAGAGAGATGGTGGCACATGACAACCCTTCTGAATCTCCATCATTCTAATCTATAGAGTGTTTCTTTTTCTTTTAAAGAGGAATGCCTCTCTTCCTTTGCCCCAGCACGAGATCACGTTTTCTGAGAAGCCTCTGTAGGGAAAACCATACTAAGTGCTGAAGAGGTAAGAGAAAGACCCCCACTGAACAGGAGATGCCCCCAGATGCAAAGGAGTAAGAGACAAGGTCAGTTATTAACCTACCAGGCAAGGGTCCAGCATGGGCTAACTGCTAAGCCAGGCTGAAGCATCTATGAGTACTATATAAAGCCGTTTGTAGGAGAGCAGCTCACAGAAGAATGAGCTTGGGTCAGGGGCCTTCTGTGATGGTAACTTTCGGGCTGTAGCAGTTTTAAACCTGCTATTTGTGTTGAAAATACATATAATACAAATACAATGCTACTTTTCTTCAGCAACCATACTGGCCTCCAGAGCTCCATCTTCTAGCTGTTCTAAAGAATAGGGGTGACACAGCCAAACATTAGGTGGACCTCAGAGAGTCCTGTGGGAGAGGGAGAAGGAGGATAATGGGAGCCATAGAGGCCAAAGACACCACAAGAGACCCCACAAAATCAACTATTCTGGTTTCATAGGGGCGTTCGGAGACTGAACAGACAACCAGGGAGCCTTCACAGGACTTATCTAGGCCCTCCGCCTGTATGTGTATATTTTACAGTTGTGTAGCTTGGTCTTCTTGCGGGACTCTTAACAGTGGGAGCAAGGGCTGACTCTTACTTTGTCACCTGCTTTTGGGACCCTTGCCTCCTCCAGCCTTAATAGGAGAGGAAGTGCTTAGTCTTACTACAACTTGATATGCCAAAATGGGAGGACTGCCCTTTTCTGAAGAGAAGGGAAGAGGAGTGGATGGGGTGGGGGGAGGGGAGGTTGTGGGGAGGGACTGGGAGGACAGGAGAGGGGAAATTGTGATCGGACTGGGAAAATTAATAATAAAAAGAAAAAGATAAGGGTGGTTATCCATCCATCCTCTGGTAACAGCTACGTCAGGCAATTCATGCTCCCTACTTCCAGCTCAGTCTTTCTGCACCGAGTGGAAAACCTCTCCAGCCAGTTTCTTTGAATGCCTTAGTAGATTTTAACTTGCTTCAATTGCTATCCATTTCTTCAGTAAAAGTAAAGGCAAGGATTAAGACACCTCACAATGATCTGATGAAATAAAGTTAAAAAGTGACTGTATTAGCGTCTTACATCTCCCTCAGCAAAATGCCAGAAGCTGGTGGCTCACCACAAGGAAATTCTGTTTTTCCTCAGGGTGGAATCAGAGGCCTCCTTGCTTGCCCCTTTCTAGCTTCTTAAATTCCTTCCTGGCACTCTTTTATTCCTTGGCAGATAACTGCATACTTTGATATCAGCCTCCATTATGGTATTCCCTGACTCTCTCCCTCCTTATTCCTTTTCTCCTTCCTCCTCCTTTTCTCTCTGTCTGCGTCCATCCTGGTTAGTTTTATTGTCAACTTGACACACTTGGGAAAAGGAAATTTTAAGTGAAGAATTTTCTGGATAGTATTTACATATGGGCATGTCTGTGAGGCATTTTCTTGATTACTGATTGATGTAGGACAACCCAACCACTGTGGGTAATGCCATTCCTGGGCAGTTGTGCCTGGACTCCAAAAGAAAACTAGCTGAATATGGCCCTTTGAGGATGGAAAACCAGTAAGCAGTATCTTCCTTGAGTTTCTGACTTGGCCTTCCTTGACAATGGACTGTGATCTGTAATCCAAATAAACCCTTCCCTTCCCTACTTGATTTTGGTCGTGTTCTATTATGGTAACAACATGTAACTAGAATAGTGTGTGTCGGAATGGGTGGATGTGATGGACAATGGTCAGTTACTCTCCACTTTATGTTTTGAGACAGAGTCTCTCAAGAAACTTGGGAGTTTACTGACTCAGCTTGCGTGGCTGGGCAATGAGCCCAGGGATCCTCCTGACTCTGCCTCTCTAACCTGGGATTACAGGTGTGCCCTATACTTTAATTTTTCCACATGAATGTTGGGGATCAAACTTAAGTCCTCACGTCTGCACAGCAAGTACTTTACCGACTGAGTTATCTCCTCAGGTCTTCCCTCCCTCCCTCCCTCCCTCCCTCCTTCCTTCCTTTCCTCCCTCCCTCCCTCTTCCTCCTCTTTCTCCTCTTCCTCTTCCTCCTTTTTTTTTTTTGAGACAGGCTTTCACTGTGTAGCTTTGGTTGTCTTGGAACTCACAGAGATCCACCTGCCTCTGCTTCTGGGATTAAAGGCACATGCTGCTGCCACCACCATCTGACCCTTTCTTCTTTTCTTTTGAGGACAAAGTAATCGGATTTAGGGCATAGCGTAATCTAGAGTGACCTTGTCATAATTTTATCTGCAAAGACCTATTTTTAGACTATTTTTTTCCTGCAGTGACAGGGACCTAACCATGGCCTTAAAGAGAAGTGCTCCGCCATTAAGTAAGCAGCAACCCCAGCCAAAGACCCCTTTTCTAAATAAGATACATTCTGAGGTTCTGGGTACACAAGAATCTTAGAGGAACACTGTTCATGTTACTATAATGAAAAAATGAGGGATGGAGTAGTGGAAAGGACCTGTCAAAAGGAAGTATGCTAAGGAGTTAGGTCCCCCTAAAACTCACCTATTAAAGTTTACTCATCAAGGTGACAGTGTCAGGTGGGACATATGGTTGATGATTGTGTCAGGAAGCTTCTAGCCTTGTGAATAGGATTACATAATTAGTGTCTTATGGTTCCCTGGGCTTTACCAGACACTGAATCCTGAGCCTTGATCTTAGGTTTCCCACCTTCCACAAACATGAAACGCCTATGGTTCATAAACATGTATTTGGTATATCAATCTGTAATTCTCGTTATTTACCTAGGGATACTGTCAGGTTAAGAACTTGAAGACCACGATGGTTTGACTCATCATTGTGAGGAGTGAGTGAATCCCTTAACCTCACTTTCCGTGGCTCCCTTTTCATTTTCCCTCTGAAAGATCTAATGGCAGCTGTTAAGGGGTGAAGAGAACTAATGCATGAGAATGCTTGCTTCAAGTTGTCTTCTCGGTGAGAACTGGCTGTGCATTGCTAACTAGGTGAGGTCAGAGACGCAGATGGTAAAGGTTGCTGCAAAGTTGTGGGAAGAACTTTCAAAGGCATGGAAAGTCCTGCTTGGAGCATGAGAAGGCTTCAGGAGCCATTCAAACAATTAGCACATGCTGGGATATGTGGGCTATGGTTAATCCTGCAGGTCTGAGCGAGCAGGACCCATAGAATTTATATGAAAAACTAGGAAACAAGATGGGACATGTGTGGGATGATTGGAAGATAGTTAGACCAAGCTGTGGACATCGGGGTGAAGAGTGGTCACTTGTGCTCAAAGTTCCAGCTCACGTGGGGCCCTGGGAGCTCAGGTCTCCCAAGGGGGAGGAGGCATTTCTTGGTCTCTACAGGAGTTTAAGTCAGCCTAGGCAGTGCTCTGTGCTTGCGTTTTCTTAGGCCTGTTGGCTTTCAACCCCATTGTAAATCCTGGTTTGCTTTGATGTGTCTCCACCATTTCCTTGTTCCATTTGGTGGAGGCACATCTGCCCATTGCCAGGTTGTACGCTCACCTCAGATGTTTCATGCCAAATGCCAAGTTTTACAGCCTTGTACTATACATGTCTCTGCCCCCGCACTTCTTTATCTATACGCAGGGTTATATATGTGACTCTGTGTCTGGTCCACTCTGACCCCTGGATCATTTCCAGCCTGTGTCTGGGATCCACAGGCATTCTAAATCTTGTGCGGTCCTAATTTGTGTCTTCCTTCTCAGCAGGGCATCCCAATGGGCTCCTCTGGTACTACTCTGTATCTGCTATCCCCTCCTCAGCTACTCACCATAAAATTAAGAATGGCAAGACTCTCTTGATTAATTTCATTCGAATGACTTTAAATCCATTGACTAAAACGCCTGTTTAAATCATTCATTTTTGCAAACGTATTTGTAAATAATACTTAAAAAGACTTCATCTAATTATTTTTACCACAGCTGAATGTTAACAGATTGAAGATGAGATTTATGTTTAGACAGCATTAAGGTACTAATTTTTTCTCAACAATAGGCACTGCAATTGACAAAATTAAAACAGAAAATGTAGACCAACAAAAAATTAATTTGCAGCAGGCTTAATAGTTTCTCTAAGTAAATCCAGCCACTCCTTGGCTGCCTCAGAAAAGCCATAAAATTTTCTGAGAAGAATCTGGCACAGAGGATTTCGCACTAATTACGTTCCTTCCCCCTTTTTACTTGCCCCCTTTCCTTTCTCCCAGAACATGCAGTTTCCATATCCAAAATACTCCGGGCTCTGCTGGAGTAAGGAAGTCAGGGGAGGCAGGGGCAGGCTGCGAACCACATAAATAAATAGGAATTTCCATGTAGACACGAGGCTTTTCTTCTTTCATTTTTTTTTCTCCAAAAATGAGAATAAGGCACGAGTATAAATTCCAAAAAGAGCAATTTATTTAAGTCTATCATTTTTGGCAACACAATAGAATGCACGTTGGGTGAGCAGTCACAAATCACTTCCTTTCCCACTGTCTGTGGGCTCCACCATATGTTGGGGGGTACAATTCACATGCTAAGGCTTGCTTTCTTCCCATGTGAGAAAGCACACTAAAATTTCAGCAGCTTGCCAGCCCAGCCAACATTTTGGGACGGTGGTGGTATGAAGAGAGAGGAAGTAGAACCGACCCTGCAATCAGAATATTTTTTAAATTATGTAGCTATTTTTTTTAATACCCCGAGCTTGTAATGTAAGGATCAGCACATTCTCCTGCATTCCCTATTTACAAGTTCTCAATTGCTTCTTGATGCTAGTTGGGATACTTACCTCTTCTTGTCTAATTTGGTCCCTTGGGAAAATGTCGTCACATGACCAGATTTCCCTTGGGCCACTCCTTATATGTGACAATTCTGACCTCTGGTTGACAAAGGAGCTCAAAAAAAGCTCTTCATGTCCCCTTCTTCAGCATCCACTGAGCAGTATTTACCCTCTAGCCTAGAAATCTTGGGGGTATTAATTTTTTTTTTTTGCATAACTATCCACCAAGCTTGTCTTGGGCATGTTGGCCTTGGGATAAGCCTGGACAATGGTTGGTCATTTCCCAGATGAGTAGCCAACCTGAAACTGTGAACTGGGACTTCAGGCAGTCAGCAGCAGCAGTCTTTTGATCTGAGGTCTGATCTTCCCAAAGCTTTCCAAGCAGTGGTTTCTTGAGCAAGTTTATACCAAGCCATCTTGGGATCCTTAACTGACCAGTACGTGCCCTGTCAATCTCTCTCTGTCCAGGCTGCCATTTTTATACACAGGATCTTTTTCCTTCCCCCTGACCAGGGCAATGTGGGTCTGAGGTATGTGTTTGGTAGAAAGGTTACAGTATTACATGTTTCCTATGGACATGCTTGTTCATCTGTGGTGGGTAGAACATGTTGGTTGATAGGCTGAAAGATAACGATGCTTGTTATCAAATCTGATGACCTGAGTTGAACCTCCAGAATCCACATAATGAAGGATAACATCCTCCAGTTGTCCTCTTACTACTACATGGCCTGTGCATATTCTCTACCCTCAAATAAACAGATGTCAAAATAAGAGTTGGTGGGATGAACAAAGGTGACTGTTGGGCAAACAACCCATCCTAAACCCAAACTGGTACTCAGTGTTTGTCCATTAAACCGCATCTCCCTATATCCACACTCCCAGAGAGACTGAATTTCACTCATCTTCATTGCCAGCTTGCTCATCATAAAATGACAGGTGGACATTCTTTGTGTTATAGCTTTTGTGATCTCTGGGCCCAAGTACACAGTACAGATGTGCTGAGGGAACAGGGCTTCTTAGAGACATTCAGAGCTGACTCAGTATGAGGTCAAATATTTTATTAAGCCCTGCTCTTTTAGTTGCTTAAGAAAAGAAAAAGAACTTGTGTTTTCATTTATAGCATGACAGTGTTTGAAACAGTATTTAAAACAAGTGTTTTGGTCTGTTACCATCAAACCCCTATGAAACTTAAAAATGAGAAAAAAATACTGTTTTTGGTTCTTGTGAGTTCTAAGAACAAGTTAAAATAGTAAATTTGCCTCTCTAAACTGTGCATCAAACTCTTCCTTTGAATTAAAGTGAAAAGATGTGGAAAAAAAAACATGAACTGTGTGTCCCTGTTTGACTCCAAATGAGCTTCCAGCCTGTTTCCTAAGTCAGTTTTAGCCTAAGCCGCCTTATTGCTAAAGCCTGTAACTTGATACTAAAAGCTTGTCAAAATTAAGGGCATGCTTTATAAGTTTACATTTTTACAGTCTAACTGTTTTTCTTTGATATTTGACAGGGACACAGGTTCCCATGTCATCTGGCCCTCAGTACTTTCAGGACTTTCTCCTGGGTCCATTTGAGGGAGCTCAAGGTTGTAGTGAGTTATGGTGCCCTTAAGCTGCTTGCCCAGCAGCCAGCCCTTGGCCTGCACTTGAGGGCTAACACCTGTTGGCTGGACAGAGCAATTAATTTCTTAAAAAAAAATGTGGTAAGCTGCCAACAATCAAAGCTAAAAGGATAAAAAATATAATTTTACCTCTTGAGCTTCCAGAAGTGGCCTTTGATCTTTCCCAGTGCCCTTGGGACAGGAGGCACAGGCCTTCAATATTCCTCACAAAGAAGCATCTTTAGAAGACACAAACAGTGACGTGCTGGCAGTACCCACCCCCCCATATCACTCGTACTGAGATTGAACAGAGACTGTCATTCACAACCTAAAGTCTTATCTACCAAATGTTGCTCTTTAGGAAAGCTTAAATTGAAAGGCCTTAAATTATGCTTTTGTCCATCTCTTGCAAGATCAAATGTTGGTTGAGCTTTCTGGTTGTTAGTTATAATGTATTTTTTGTAGGATGTCTGTATGTAAAACAGATAACTGAACTTCAAAGAACTGAAGTAACAACTGTGGGCTGGGGCTTGGCCACACATACAGCCTCCCTCATGCTCCGGACCCTTTGGTAGTCAAGACAAGGTCACTGATCAGGGTAATTTGCAGGAAAAGTCAATTTCTCAAGTCCCGAAGCAGGTGCTGTGGCACTCTATGACAATTTACTGAATCTAAATTGAGGAAGTTGAAAAAAGCAAAGGTCACGAGCCACAGGAAGAAAGGAGGAAAGAAAATCCCTCTGACTGTGTTTTTAACTCCTCTCCACTAAGATGCGTTTGCCAGCTGAGACGATTAACACCAAAAACAAATAAATGAGAATCACAATCTTTCAATTCAATCAGCGCCTTATCTGATTTCTTTAAATAAAAGAGGGGGATTTTTGTGTTTGCCTGAATTCACAAGGAAATAAGCTCAATTTATGAGAGTTAAAGAGTAGTTCTTCTCATTAGTGATTGCAGCAAAAAAATCAAACCAAGATGTCAGAACTTTACATCTTTATAAAAAAGTCACATATAAGGCTGGTGAGTCAGTGGTAGAGCCCTTAACTTGACGTGCAAAGATCTAGATACACGAGATGTTATGTGTGCTAATGTCCACATCTTAGTCATGGGGAAATAGGACCAGATAAGGGCGTCAGTTGGTGCCTGCATATATCACAGACCCAGGACTGGAACCGTTTTGACTCCCCTGTCCACAGTTCAGGGTATTTCCTAGACCCTAAATGAAAGTACTTCATGTCCACCCTGAGTGATGTGGGACTGTCCATATTTATCTGACCTCTGTTAAGGTTTTTAAATATATTGGTGCTAGTGGGAATCTTGAGTGAAATAGTTGGTAACCACAGAAAGTAATAAATTCCCAGGACAACAAGAACTGAGACAGAGGCTGAATGCACCCTGTCCCCGCTCCCATTCTCATTCTTAAATTTTGTGATTCTATATTGAGCTTAGTTCTGCATCCCAGGCTGGCCTCTAACTCATGACCCTTGCCTAAGTCTCCAGAGTGCTGAGATTCCAGACATGACTCCCATGTTCATGCTCTTTCCCTGGGTATATAATCTCTTTCATGGGTGCTACTGAGTCTTCCTCATGGGGATAAATTCTATATTTATTGGAATATTTTAATATTTTGCATTTGTAACTGTAAGCCCAACCCACAAAAACATGTGCTTATAAGGAAAATATTTGTGTTGACACGTTATCTTGCTGTATTTAACCTGAAAGCAGGCTTCTTCTTAAAGTGTTGGTTGCCACCGTTTCACAAAGCATCTATTTTCCAGTTGGTAGTCAATTATATTTAAACCATAGGGATTTGAGATCAGTTTGACTTTGGAAAAGAAACCAGGCTGCAGAAATGCAGAGATGTCCTAGGCATGAATATTCTCAAAACATCTCAACACCAAGTCTCACAGCATCAAGAGTCCATTCCAGAATTCTAAAGTTCTTTTGGTTGAATCCCCATTTTATTTTTGAGACAGGCCCTTGCATAATCCAAGGTGGTCTTGAACTTGCTGAATAGCTGAGGATCTTGAAATTCTGATCCTTTTGCTTCCACCTGCCTCTACCTTTAAGGGGCTAGGATTTCAGGGTATGCCACCACGCTTGGTTTATGAATCACCTAGGTATAGAACCCAGGGTTTTAGGTAAGCACTTTACCAACTGAAGTATAGCCCTGCAAAATCCAATTTTTAATTTTGAGTTGTTCAGATTGAGTCTCACTACATCCCAGGCTGGTCTCCAACTCATGATACTCTTGCCTGACTAGTCTCCAGAGTGCTGAGATTACAGACGTGAACCACCATGCCTGTATGTATTTTCAATCTTGCAACAATTTCAGGCATATGGAACAGGTACAGATATACAACACACAGGTTCTATCTATATCCCATCACTATTGTCAGAATGTGTACAATTACAATGGCTTTCTCAGTCTCTCTCATAGATAGATGACAGACAGATACATAGATTTTCTTGAATCATTTGAGAGTAAATGGCATAATATATTATTCTTTTACCCCTTGAATACATTAATGTTTATTTCTCCCATGAGCATAGCACAGATACCACAGTCAGAAACTATCACCTGTTCAGTGCTGTCATCCAGTCTAGAGACACTCACTTTCTACCGGTTGCCCCACGAATTTACTTTGCAGTACCTTTGGTACTCTTATTTGCTTTTGATGCCTTGACCGGATGGTGTATCTGCTCTTCTGTAGATGAGAGTCTTCTGTTCCCGTAGGAATGGTTCTTACCTAACATGGCGAAACAGTTCCTTATGTGTGACCCCCAACCATAAAATTATTTTCCTTGCTACTTCATAACTACAATTTTGCTACTGTTATGAATTGTCATGTAAACATCTGATATATCGGGTATTTGATATGCAGCCCTTGTGAAATGGTTGGTTGACCTCCAAAGGCCTTGTGACCCACAGGTTGAGAATCACTGCCATATAGTTCATTCAGGTATTTTAAAATAAATTAGCCATAGTGAGTTGCTTCAATTGATGGAATACTTGCCTTTGAGTTAGATCTGTCAGAGGGCTGTCCAGTGAGTCTGTGTAAGTCCCATGTTCTTGTGTCTGTTCTGAACTTGGGAACTTGCCTGACAGATGGAGGAAGGTCATTGGTTAATTATAATAAAGAAACTGCTTGGCCCTCATAGGTTAAAACATAGGTGGGAAGAGTAAACAGAACAGAATGCTGGGAGGAAGAGGAAGTGAGCTCAGATGCTATGCTTGCCCTCTCTGGGTAGACGCGATGCAGCCAGCCACCAGGTCAGACATGCTGAATCCTTCCTGGTAAGCGCACCTTGGGGTGCTATACACATTATTAGAAATGGGCTAGTCCAGGTGTGAGAGTTAGCCTAGAAGAGGCTAGATATAATGGGCCAAGCAGTGTTTAAAAGAATACAATTTGTGTGTTGTTATTTCGGGGCATAAGCTAGCCAGGCAACCAGGAGCTGGGGCGGCAGGAATGCAACCCACAGCTCCCACAACAAGTTTGGAGAGTTAGCCTTCATCTCCAGACTCCAAATGTCCAGGAGGGATCCTCCCTGCAACACACATTTGATGGCAGCCTCTGTTTCCTCCTCTGGTCACAAGGCCAAGAACTTCCCATGTCCTCTCATGTGAATTCCTGGAGACAACACAGTTCTGTTATGAACTTTAATGGAATGGACCACTAGGAAAGTATTTGGGTAAAATCTAGTTTCATTTCAACTTTGCTCATCTTTTCTTACTGCCTTCCTTCCTTCCTTCCTTCCTTCCTCCCTTCCTTCTTTCTTTCCTTTCTTTTTCTCAAGACAGGGTTTCTCTGAGTAGCCCTGGCTATTCTGGAACTCACTGTATAGACCAGGCTGACCTCAAACTCAGAGATCCACCTGCCTCTGCCTCCCCAGTACAGGGATTAAAGGCATGTGTTACTACCGCCTGATTCCTACTGCTTTTCTAATCAGTTAAATCCTAGGTGTACTCTAGGAAAGGAAAAATAACACATCATCTTGGATGTTTAACCTAGGGGATATATTAAATAAGAAGATGAAACAGGAACAGGGTCATGTCTTACCTGTATATAGCAGTAGATATTTTATTTATAGCTCAACAGAACTACATGTTTTCTGGTTATCAAGTCACGTATCTAATCCCTCTCTAACAATAAGAAAGTATATTGGCAAAATTAAACACAGGAGATATCTGCTGCCTTTTTCGTTTCTTCCTTCTCTCTCTCTCTCTCTCTCTCTCTCTTACACAACCCTCTTTCCTCTCTCCTTTTCTTTTCTCCTTTCTTCCCTCCCCTCTTTCACGAAGAGACATAGCTAGCTTAGGAATTTGACTCTGAGTTGATTAGCCAGACAAATAAATAAATACAGCAGAGTACACAAATACAGGTGGCTATGCCTGCAAGCACTTGTTGGGTGAGAGGGCTCCAAGCATGCTGGCTGGCCCTGTCCCCCCCAATGACCATCCTTCAAGTGTAGCTGACACCGCTTTGCCTCAAGCAAGGTCAGAGCATCAGGAACAGAAACAGAGGGGGCATTGTCTCCACGTTCTCACGGAAGTGTTGGCCAGTGGACTCTGATCTGCAGCTGTGACTTGGCCTCCCGTGGTGGTAGCACCAGGGCCTCCTCAGGCAGCTGACTGCTCTCACCCGTTAGCTATCTCCCGTCCACAAACCTGTCTGCTATAAGATGTCTTATTTTGGCTTTGTGAAAACTTTTTAATCCTTAGAATATGGAAATTCTAAATTTCCTCTTTGTACAAATTGCCTTTAATGAGAAATGACTTGGCCTGTGGTCAGAATGCGGCCTGGAAGCAAAGACTCAATGAGAGTGAAGATTAATGATGGTCCAGTAAGGTCAGTGTGTGGAGCTACGGCGTCATCCAAACACCACCCTAAGCAGGAATGCCCATATATTTATCCAACATCAAAAAAAACCCAAAAAACTTTCTACGAATTAGAAGATTTTGCAGAGATGACATGTTTCCTGTTCTATTAGTCAAAATAAATTAAAGCCAAGCTTTATCATGCCCATGTTGAAAGAAACTTATTAAATTTGAATTTTGACTTTGTTACACATTTTGTCCTGTTGGTAAATGAAATTTTGATAGCTTAAGATTCCAAGCAGCTCTATATGGAACCAGTTCCTGAGAAAAATAAATATACCTTTAAATGAAAAGTTCTTACTTGCCCAGAGATTCCATAAGGAAAAATGTTTAAGGGGAAATTTTGGTCATTATTTGTCCATTTATTTTTCTTATTGAGTTAATTTAATTATCGTTGAGACACAAACATTAGCTTCAGTGTGGAGCTTCTCACATCTGTTAGTAAAGATTTGATTAGGGCTACACAAATGTGCTAGATTAAACTATCTAGTTGGTGAAATTCAAGCCACCTGGATATTTTAGCAACATCAATAAGAATAATTCTCTTTTTCCAAATCAGTAAATCCAAGCTATATTAAAAAGAATTAATTAATGAGTGCCAGATAGGCAAAACAAACATTTGACAATGAGCTAGATTATCAAAGGTTTTGAGGGAGATCCCGCTCAGCTTGTGTTTAGATGTCAAATTATATTACCAAAAACTAAACAATCTGTTAAAGTGATGTCTTAATGCAATAAGTCTCTCATGATGTTTTAAAACTTCTTAAACATTCTCAGTATGGGGAAAAAAGAGATTCTCTCCATTTATCAGTGATAATCAAATCATAAGACATTTGCCCCGCATTTTACCTTGGTTATTTCCAAGAACTGTTAGTATCATTTAAATCCTACCAAGAAAGGAAAAGAAATTATCACAGGGTTCTGTTCATGTATTCTCTGCATCTCTTGAATTTTGCGTTGGAGAAGGATCATGCTAAAAACAGGTAGATAGACTGGAGAGATTAATATATACAGAAAATAACCCTATAACCAAAGAACTCAAGAACTATCAAGTAAAGAAATATTTCCTATATTTCTATTCTTGTGCTATCCATGGCAGACAGTGTGTATATTAGATGATGTATACTAATGATCTCTGTCACAACTACTGAATTTGGGACTTGTAGCCATAGTGGATGTGATTGTGTTCTTATAAAAATTTGTGCACAAAGGTGTAATGGATTTGGTCCTCCAGCAGCATACTAATGACCCCTTGTGAAGTCCACAGTCCATATTTTAAGGATCAGATACGTTAGACCTCTTGTAGGAAAACCACTTACTTGTCCAAGGTTAGATAGACATCAAATTCAAACGCATCCAGTTGAGCTGCTGCTGAATCTGGCTCTTCTAGCATCCAGGCAAGCGTTCACCCTGGGATGAACTAATTATAATGGCATGTGTATGGTTGGCTCCCTTCAAATGTAAGCTCTGCCATCCTCTTAAAGCACATTCGGAATGCTTCGTGCATTAGATGTGATGGAACTGGGATGTGTAGATGATTCCCGGAGTCTCCAGAGAATAAGACGCTTTTCAGAGACCTAAGCAGAATCACAAATAATAATTTTGGGGAAAGAAACACGAACATCCTGACAGCTAACCAAGCATGAAAATGCTTGGCTGCAGAGCCACACATGGCTTGTTTTATTAAAGACCATTTCAGTCCTGGAGAAGTGTACTTCTATTGAATATTTATAACAAATATGATTGAATAAGAAGAATTTGAAGCAGAAAAAAACTCCTGTGTGTTGTGACTCTAAATTAAATCTTATTTTTCGTGGTTGACAGTGTCTTGTATTCCTCAGGTTTGCTTTATACAAAGAACCATCCTCTTGCAATGCCCCACTCCTGCCCTGAGCAATAAGACCGTCCTCATTAACACTTTGGTCACCAGCGTCCATTTTTCTGGTGTGGTTTTTCTTTTCGCAGAGCTCATTCTGTTTCTTTGAAAGCATTGAGACAGGAGTTCCTGAGAATGCTGGAGTAGATCTGTGACCAGTCTGGTCCTTTCTCTAAGGCTCCTCATGTGAGGAAGTTTTGTAATCATAGCTCTAAAAACTGACAGTCTAGAAAGACATGATTGATGAGAGGGAATTGGATGTTGGAGTCAAAATGCACCATCATTAACTAACTAAACCAACTGAACCAAACAGGGTTTCCCAGGGGCAGTGGAGCACATTCTTCTCAGAAATATAGACCTAACGTTTAGGATGTGTTTGACCAAAGGCGGTTGGAGGAGTGGAGAGAGCCATTACTTAATGGTTCCCAGCTTGCAAAGGTGAAATAACTCCCACACTATGTGACTCTCTCTCTCTCTCTCTCTCTCTCTCTCTCTCTCTCTCTCTTCACACACACACATACACACAACTTACACCTTTTCTGTTTAGCTTTGATGTTCTTTTGCATATCGTTTGCAACACAGTGCTAAGTTCTTTCTTCTCATATGTCATTCATTTTCTGGTCCTGAAATTTCTTAGCAAGATATCCTTGATAATAGTAAACGTAAAGTTCTACTATCATTATTACTGTCTAAAATAGACAATTTAAGCAAGTTAGAGTGAATTCAGTAGTAGTATTTTTGACTTTATCTTGTGTAAACAAAAGGAAATACACCACAGGAGGGATAAAATATGTTTTATGTAAAATCATACATAGGTCTTTTCACAATCACTATAAACAGTAAGTTTTTTATATATAATATTTGTTATAATTTGTAACACAAGGGGCACAGAATATTGTTTAAGAAACAAACCAAAACCCAAACACTATACATTTTTGAAACATTGTAGTATATAAACTAAAAAAAAATATTGTAGATAAAAGCCTCATTCTCTTTCCCCCTCGAAATCCACCAGATTGCTGGAGGTCAAGGATAACAAAAGCATGAATGATTCAGACAAACACCTTTTGAACTTTCCCCAGGAAGACTTGGGCGGTGTGAGAACTCAGGGTTTTCCAGGGAATGCATGCAGGTGGCTGTTTCTCCAGACATCTTGAAACAGTTTCCATGCCTAGCAAGGCGGCTCTGGTGTCAGAATGTGGCTTGCCTGAGAGTGAGGGGAGGCCAGTTCGCAAATGACACACATGTATTTCTTCAAGAGTGATGCCGACCACCTTAAAGGTTAGCAGAGCAGAATCTCATTATTCTTCTCTCAGAAACGGACTCAAAAGGTAGAGAATTCCACCTCAAATGTGTCATTTTCTTTGTGCTTCGTTTACGGAGCATTACTGGCTTTGGCTTCTATAATAAACTATTAAGGAATATAGGACAGGATATAAGGTTTTATCATGCACATGAACAAAGACAATGGTAAACTATCGACTGTGAGTGGGTTTATGACAAATTTTTACCTGCACGATTTAACAAACACATGTGCATTGTTCGTGAGTGATAAATTCTGGTTGCACTGTTGGAACTACTCTAGCTTATGAGATAAATAGTCCAGAGTAAGTTTGTAAGACTTTGAAGTTTATAATTTTGTATTCACATCATTCCTTGTTTCACGTTCCTTTGCCCCCACTCCTGTCTTTTGTTCTTTTGAACTACCTTGGACACCCTTACATTTCTTTTTAGAACTAGAAAGAGTTGCACATGCAGTGTGAATTTTACACAATTATGGAAATTTGGAGATATTATCATTCACTGATAGCCACAAATTATAAGAAGAGCTGAAGTCATTAGCCAAATAAAGGATTAGAGTTAACAATGAAAGTGAACCTAGAGTATAATTAATGAATTCTCTAATTGCTCTTCCTGTGTTAGTTCATTAAGCCTGACTCTCGGCTGGATATGTGGGCATCTGTCTCCAGCATCTGTCATCCCACTAATTCTGCAGCTTGACTCTATTGGAGCCGGGGAAGAAGGCTGGGTTTGCCTTCCTTTTCTCTGCATTTCACTTGGCAATCTGAATGTGTTAGAAGCAGAAACCACTCTTCCATACATTAATGCAATGGGCAGAGCCACCTTGAGAGAGGTTTAACCAACCTAAGGCTTATATGGGAAGACTAGAGACTGATCAACCTTCACTGATATTAGATCCTTAGCTTGTCAGTTCCTAGCCATGTGTCATCTTTGGGAGTGGAGCCTTACTGATGAGAAAGTGGACAGGCACATATCTGTAAGAGAGATGCTCATTCCTCATACCACAGTTGTTATTGTTTTCTTTGGGGGGCAACCAAGAACTTCAAGGTCAATGTGTGGTCTGCACTACTTGACCCCTCCCCAACAAGAAAGGTCTAAATAGTGCTCAGAGATCAACAGCATTGTAACGGCGTAAATGAATGCAGACAGAGTGTAAAAATATATATATAGCTTTAATATAGAAATAGACTTACAGAACCACCGTTCCCGCGGAGACCAGGAAAGCAGAAGCAAGCGCTCGGAGCTTGCTCGCCAAATTTATAGGCAGACATTAGCCCGAGGCGAACACGCCCCCTAAGGGGCGGGACTTATCCCTACATCTCCCCTTTTTGTCTAAATAAGACAGAACTAAACCAAATACAACTACATACAATAACAACAAATAATAAATATAACAAACAATATTGAGAACAAAAGCTTTGCTAAACATTCTATCTCAAGGAGTCCAAATAATGTAAAGAGTAACTACAATTATATAATCTTCAACTCAGTCAAAGATCTGAGAAGGGAATAAACACTACTCAACAAACGAGATATATCCAAAATGTGCAACAATTGACAGAGACAACTGACTACCTGGGCAATCACCCAAAGTCTCGTTTGCAACGTTGAGTCAACCAATTTTGGCTAAGGCCTAACATAACTGACATACCATTATTAAAGGCAAGGAACTTTTCAAAACTATCTTACCCTGTCTTGGCAGGATATGACAGTCCTGTTTTATCCATTGATGCATGCTCTGTATCTGTGTCAGTGGTTGAGGTATGGGCATTTCTTTGCCCAAAGGCCAGTTCTGCCAAAATAGAAAGGCTCCAGGTGGAGTGTTTTTGGTGCTCAACATTCTCTCGGGAATAGAGCGGTGTTGCCAGGAGCAATTGTGTCTCACTATCACGAAACTCTGAGTTAGATTAAAGGCCATATTCTACAGCTCTTTGAAGAGGTTGAAGATTATCTATCTATACTGAGTATAATCTCTATATATCTAAAGAACCTGATTAGTCTAATTATAAATGACAAACTTAGATGACAATTAGTCTATATAATTCTCAATATCTATCTAACTTAAAGACTAAGACAATAAACGACTGTGAAACAAATGAGGACAATGACCTCCAAATATAAACAATGTACAAATATACATTGCAGTAGGTAAATATATATCAATACACAAATATTATATAAGTATCTTAATCAGAGGTAGAAATGTACACTGCAATATGGTAAATATATACAATATATATATCAATACAATATATGTCAATACATAAAAATGTTTTAAACAGAGGTAGAAACATGCATGCGTACAATAGTCCATATAATTTAACTTTGTTTCATTATACAAGAATTGATACCAATATATTTGTCTAAAAGCAGTAACTCACAATTATAAATCTATTATCCCATCATTCCTTCTTTTTTTTTTTTCAAAATGATCCTTGAGCTTATAAAATTCCTCTCCCAACCCTCAATCATATACTAATTATAATCAACCCCTAAATGATGTCCCTAAACCCAAGGGCAAACTTTACTGGGAGAGGGGACGTCGTTCTCTAGAATTACTTCCAGCTGTCATAGGGGCGACGTTCTTTCTGGGGGATCCTGTGAAAGTAAAATGATGGTTAAATTTCAAGATAATGTCTTTTAAAATTGCAAATAGTCTCTGAGTATTTTCGTGCAGGTCTGGCCAAAATGTTGTATAAGATGTGCACCATTTCAGCTAACCAAGTTGGAACTGTCTTGTGCAGCTGGTACCAAAAGCAGGTCTTGTAGTAGCGCTATCAGTATCATGACGTCATATCAACCAGGTGGAGTTGTTGTTATGGGGCCCCATCTTCTTCCTGGAAACTTCAAATGTCACTTCAGGAAAAACTCATTGTTCATTATGAAAAACTTAAACATTAATCATATAGACATATATATTCAATGAAAGACATGATAGATATATTCAATGAAAAGTATGATAGATATGAAGAGAAGCAAAGATGTTTTCTAAACTCATATTTCTTTCTGTCCCATATCATGGCTCTTGACATGAGACAGAAACTCCAGAAACTCTGGGTTTTTCTCTTACTAACAGGCTTGGAATTGGAGAGGGACTGAGCCAGAGTCCAACTTCAAAACCAGCTTTATAAATTTAGAAATATGGTTTAATATTACTTACACAACCCATTCAGTTGTCTTGATATTTCCTATTGGGCAGGTATTTTTCCATCTGTCAGTATCCAAACATCCAGGGTCCCTTGAATTTCTCAAAGATGAGTGTTTTCCTGTGGAGATAAGAACAGAACCCTGCCCCCATTCTATATGTTTTTCTTACCACCTGTATGAATATCATCGTTGTGGATGAGTTGTCATTTCTCCTTTCCAAGAGGTTTCTCCTCTTCAAATCGAAACTTTATTAATTTTGATGGTATCCACAATTTTTCTTCTCCTGTGGAAACAAGAGCAAAACCCCTTCCCCAACGTAGCACATCTCCTGGCTTCCACTGAGAGGTCAGCACATCTTTGAAATAAATCGGTTGATTTAGTTCAGCAGACTTTTCCATTATCCAATGTCTTTCTGCTGCTGTCGTTCCTTTCTCATTAGCGTTAAGAAAATTCAAGGTTAGTAAAGCATTATGTAATCTATTTCTGGGGGTATTTTCAGTCCCTTTCTGTTTGTTCAGCATATCCTTTATAGTACGATTTGATCTTTCTATAACTGCCTGACCTGTAGGATTATTTGGTATACCTGTAATGTGTTTTATATTATAATAATCAAAAAAGCGTTTCATTTTCTTAGATACATATGCTGGACCATTATCTGTCTTTATTTGCGCAGGTATACCCATGATGGCCATAACTTCCAATAAATGTGTGATTACTGAATCAGCCTTTTCTGAGCTCAGGGCAGTAGCCCATTGAAAACCTGAATACGTGTCTATGGTGTGGTGTACATATTTTAATTTGCCAAATTCTGCAAAGTGGAACACATCCATCTGCCAGATTTCATTCCTTTGGGTGCCCTTTGGATTAGCCCCTGCAGGCAGTGGCGTTTGGTTATAGAAAGAGCAAGTAGGGCATTTCTTTACAATCTCCTTAGCTTGTTGCCATGTAATTGAAAACTCTTTCTTCAAACCTTTGCTATTAACATGATGTTTTTTATGAAATTCAGAGGCTTGTAGCACACTACCAATCAATAATTGATCAATTTCTGCATTACCTTGTGCTAGAGGACCTGGCAGACCCGTATGGGATCGGATGTGTGTTATGTACATAGGGCAAAGCCTGTTCCTGATCAAATCTTGAACCTGGAGGAACAATGAGGTTAGTTCAGTATCATCAGGTATAAATTCAGCAGTTTCAATATGTAAAATAACTCTTTCTGCGTATTGTGAATCTGTAACTATATTAATAGGTTCTTTAAAATCCCTTAGCACCATAAGAATGGCATATAATTCCGCCTTCTGGACAGAAGTATACGGACTTTGTTCCACCTTATCCAAGTCTTCTGATTTGTAACCTGCCTTCCCTGATTTATTGGCATCAGTATAGAATGTACGGGCTCCAGTTATTGGAGCATCACGGACGATTCGAGGAAGAATCCAAGAAGTTCTCTTTATGAAGTTAAGCCGCTTGCTTTTTGGATAGTTGTTATTAATGTCTCCCAAGAAATTAGCACAAGCTCTTTGCCATGGTTCATTATCTTCCCATAATTTCTTTAGTTCATCAGCAGTGAAAGGCACTATAATTTCTGCTGGGTCTATGCCTGCTAGTTGACGAAGTCTCAGCTTGCCTTTTATAATTAACTCAGAGACTTTTTCCACATAAGTTTTCAGTTTCTTACTTGGTTTATGTGGTAAAAAGATCCATTCCAAAATAATATCATCTCTCTGCATTAAAATTCCTGTAGGAGAAATTTTTGATGGTAGTATGACGAGAATACAATCGAGCTCTGGATTCACCCTGTCCACATGTGCCTGTTGTAATTTTTCCTCAATCATTGTCAGTTCCTTTTCTGCTTCAGCTGTTAATTCTCTGGGACTGTTTAAATCTTTATCACCATCCAAGGTTTTGTTCAAATGAATTATTAAATCAGGTGTTATTCCAATAGCTGGTCGTAGACTGGAAATGTCTCCTAACAGTCTTTGAAAGTCATTAAGAGTCCGTAGGCGATCTCTCCTAATTTGTGCTTTTTGTGTCTTAATTTTTTGCAAACCTATTTTATAACCTAAATAATTAACAGAATCTCCCTTCTGAATCTTTTCAGGAGCTAATTGCAATCCCCATTTAGGTAAAAGTATCTTTATTTCTTCAAACAGTCTGTTCAAGGTATCCATGTTTGAATCGGATAACAAGATGTCGTCCATGTAATGGTATACTATAGATTTGGGAAATTTCTTGCGTATTATTTGTAATGGTTGGTTCACAAAATATTGGCACAGGGAGGGGCTATTTAACATACCCTGGGGGAGAACGGTCCAGTGGTACCTCCTCGAAGGTTGAGAATTGTTATAAGTAGGCACTGTGAAGGCAAATTTTTCTCTATCTTCTTTTTGCAAAGGTATAGTGAAAAAACAATCCTTTAAATCAATAACTATGAGAGGCCATCCTTTTGGTAATAAAGAGGGCAAAGGAATTCCAGATTGCAGAGGGCCCATAGGTTGAATAACCTTGTTGATGGCCCTGAGATCTGTCACCATTCTCCATTTACCTGATTTTTTCTTAACCACAAATACAGGAGAATTCCAAGGGCTGGTAGATTCTTCTATATGTCCAGCATCTAATTGTTCTTGTACCAGCTGTTCTAAAGCCTGTAACTTTTCCTCAGCTAAAGGCCATTGCTTTGTCCATATTGGTTTCTCAGTCAACCATTTTAGAGGCAAGGCTGTTGGTATCTCTGACGGGACATCAATTGCTTGTTCTTTTACAGCCCGAATGGCCGGTTTTCTCAGTTTGTAATATCTTTTAATATTATTCTCAGAAATATAGGCTCTAGATTTAGCAGGAATGTTAATTTCAGTATTCCATTGTTGTAATAGGTCACGACCCCATAAATTCATTGCAATATTGGCTACATATGGCTTTAATTTTCCTATTTGTCCCTCTGGCCCTATACATTCAACCCATCTCGTGCTCTGCCTTACTCGAGATAGGGTTCCAATTCCCAGGAGCTGAACATTTACATTCTGAAGAGGCCAATACGGATGCCAAGATTCTGGGGTAATGATACTTACATCAGCACCTGTGTCCAGCAGGCCAGTAATAAAAATGCCATTTACACACACTCTCAGTTTAGGTCTTTGATCATTTATAGAAGTTTGCCAAAACACACGTAACTTATCTTTCTGATCATTATTGCTTGTAACAGTAGGCATGGGGCTTCCTAATTGTCCTGATGAGGCACGTTCTCTGCAGAAACTGGATATGACTGAACCATGTTTGCCATGGGGGCCTGTGAGGCCCCCCCTCTCACGTTTCCCGGCTGTATCAGGTTGCCTTGTCTATCTCTTGTAGACCTGCATTCATTCGTCCAATGTCTGCCCTTTCCACATCTTCTACATAAACCTGAAGGCTGAGTCCTCCTATTTCTGTTATTTCTAGAAGATGCATTATTATTATTATTATTTCTGAAAGATGCATTATTATTATTATTATTATTTCTGAAAATCCGTTGTTTACAATTCCTTTTAATATGACCCATTTTTCCACAATTAAAACATTTGGTATTCTGGTGTCTCCTTTTACCATTGGAAATTGCTTCTTCTACCCATGCTTCAGTGCCATAATCAAATGTATCAACATTGAGTGTATGCAAGACCCATTCTTCCAACGGTGCTGATCTGAGCTTTAAAGGACCCAAAATCCTTTTGCATTCCACATTTGCATTTTCATAAGCCAAAGACTCAATCATTATACGTCTTGCTTCTGGGTCAGATATTCCTATTTGTACAGCCTTAGTTAATCTTTGTAAAAAGTCACTAAAGGGTTCTCTCTGACCCTGTTTAACTCTGACAAATGATTCCATTCTCTGTCCTGGGTCTTGTACCCTGTCCCAAGCCCTTAAGGCTGCTGTAGTACACATGGAGAGTGTGTTTTCATCCAAATTAGCTTGTTCCTGAGGATCAGAAAAGAGCCCTTCACCTAGAATTTGATCTAGGGAAATGTCAATTCCCTTCGCTTTTTCCTGCTGTTCTAAGAGTCTAGCCTCTTGCCTGAATAAGCATTTCCATTTCAATTGCGGTCCACTCTCCAGTACCGCAGAGCTCAGCTGGAGCCAGTCTGAGGGGGTTGCTCTGCTTGTCGTGGCCCAAGATCTTAGCATCTCCTTAACAAAAGAGGCTTGCATCCCAAAAGTCATGACAGCCTGTTTTATTTCCTTGAGATCATTCATACGCACAGGTTCCCATGTATCCTCCTTGATGACCCTAGGGTTTTTGGAACCAATCACCTTCTCTGTTGTTATTACTGGAAAGGCAGGTAGAGCTGTAGGTAGAGCTTTGTGGAAATTGTCCCGGAGAGACTTACCCACAGATGTAGTTAAAATTTTCCTTTCTACCCTTTGCTCTTCCTCATCAGAATTTAGAAATTCCTCAATCTTTTCAATTCTATTCACCATTGCTTTCTGCAATGTCTGAATCTCCTGTCCAGAATTATGTTCCAAAGCCTTCATTGAGGATTCTAAAATATGAAGTTTGTCCGTTAGAGATAACATCTCATCTTTGGACATAATTTTTATGGCATAAACCGTGCCTTCTTGTATTGACAATCTTTCCGTCAATCTGTCATAAGCTTTAGACAAAATCCGATTGTCACATTCAGCAGTTTTGATTCTCTCAGTTAATGTTTCATTTCCAACAGAAAGGGACTGAATCTTATGGTCCAGATCAGCTGTTCCCTCTTCCATAGTAATGAATTTCTCCTTAACATCAGCCTGAAGAACTTCAACCTGATTCTTGAGAAGATTGTTATCAGCCTGGAGAACTTCAAACCGATTCTCGAAAAGATTGTTATCAGTCTGGAGAACTTCAACCTGATTCTTGAGAAGATTGTTATCAGCCTGGAGAACTTCAAACTGATTCTTGAGAAGATTGTTATCATTCTCAATTGTTTTTAAGCGTTCAATCTCTACCTTAAGAATCCTGGATTCGTCTCGTAAAGACTTTATCATATTTCTATTATCAAACCATTTGGTGCCAATGAAAACTACGAATCCCAGAAGGATCCATATATGTGGGGTGATAGACACCTCTTGTAAAATCTCCCACATGGTACAATTAAAAAAATCATTAAATTCTTGAATAGTAATGTGTTCAGACATTTTATTTATAAAAGAAAAATTTTTTTACCTGCAAAGATCGGTTCCTGCCAGTGGTGGTCTCTGTGTTTTTGGAGCCTGTCCTAGAACTAGCTCTTGTAGACCAGGCTGGCCTTGAACTCACAGAGATCCGCCTGTCTCTGCCTCCCAAGTGCTGGGATTGAAGGCGTGCACTACCAAGGCCTGGCAGGCCTCAAACTCACAGAGATCTGCCTGCCTCTGCTTCCCAAGTGCTGGGATTAAAGGCGTGCTCTACCACTGCCTGGCCGGCCTCAAACTTGTGATCCTCCTGCCTCTGCCTCCTTCAGCAAATCCTACCTGCGTGGGCCACCACAACCGGCCAAGTCACTTTGTAACAGACCAAATCTGACGCTGTGGCAGCTTTTGTTGCAAAACCGCAAGTACTTGAGCTTCTGCTAATTCAGGCAGTGGGGTTCCGCTGCAAAACTTAGCCAAGGCAGGCAGAATGGGCCTGTGTCGCGAGTGTGTCTCGGACTCGGCACTGGGGCCGGAGTCACGAACTGAAAAACAGCACCGGGGAGGGTGCTGTGTTAGCTAGCGGGCTACCCGCTTGAGTTGGGGGCAAAATAGCCCGACGTTGGACGCCAAAATGTAACGGCGTAAATGAATGCAGACAGAGTGTAAAAATATATATATAGCTTTAATATAGAAATAGACTTACAGAACCACCGTTCCCGCGGAGACCAGGAAAGCAGAAGCAAGCGCTCGGAGCTTGCTCGCCAAATTTATAGGCAGACATTAGCCCGAGGCGAACACGCCCCCTAAGGGGCGGGACTTATCCCTACACAGCATGGAGAAGTTTTTGCTGTTGTAGTCTCCAGTGGATTCTGGGGAACACATGGGTAAACGGAGAGTAGGAAGACTTAGAAAACAGAGTCACAGAAAGAAGAAATAGATGAATGACTTCTCGTGTAACCAGCGTGTTAAGCACTAGGAGTTTACATCTAAAATGGAATAGCTGTTTAGGATTCCGTCAAGAGAAAACAATAACATTTTGGCTAGAATTGTTGGCATAAATAATCCCAGGATAAACGAGACAAGTTCAGTATTGGAAATTACGTTGGTGGATGCCATACTGGGTTAAATTTTTATTTAAACATGTTGGTGATGGTTTGGATACTCATTTGAAGTGAATCCATGGAGCCTATGTAATGTTTTTCTAAAAAATGAAGCAAAAGCCGGGGAAGTGTTATTTGGAATAAATACTGTGGTTTTGAAAGTAATTGGCCCCCTGTAATCTCATAGGGAGTGGCATTATTAGGAGGTGTGGCTTTGTTGGAGTGGGTATGATCTTGTTAGAGGAAGTGTGTCCCTGTGGGAGCGGGCTTTGAGGTTTTGTATGCTCAAGATACTACCCAGTGTTTCAGTTGATTTCCTGTTGCCTGCAAGATGTAGCACTCTCAGCTCCAGCACCATGTCTGCCTGTATGCCACCATGCTCCCCATCATGATGATAATGGATGGAACCTCTGAAACTATAAGCGAGTCACCCCAAATAAATGTATTCTTTATAAGAGTTGCCATGGTCATGGTGACTCTTCACAGCAGTAAAACCATAGTTACGGTGAATATAATAATATGATCTGTAATATTGTATATTTAACTATATGGCAATCATGTGATATTCATTTAGATTGATATGAAAACACTAATAGTTTAATAGATAAACAGCTTCAGTTATACACAAAGAAATTTCAAATAAAACAATATAGACAAAGTTTTAAATGAGGAAATGGGTGAATCTGGGAGGAACATGATCAAAATGCATTGTGAGGACACCCTCAAAGAACTAATTTCTTTAAAAAGGGAACAATGTTTTATTTCACCAAGAAAAATGAGGAAATGAAAATAAAGCTATTGATTTTTGTGATAGGTGACTGTGTTCCACTGTGTTACCTGGGCTGCCTAAGATGGTCTGGAACTTCTAGGCACAAGTGATTCTCTTGTCTCAACCTTTTGAATAGCTGGTGCCACCTCATTGGTGCAGAAGTACCAAATTTTCTCTTACAATTTAGAAAGTGGTTTTAAAGGTCAAAACAAACAATTATTATCAAGGTATATGATGATAATATACAATAAGATGATGGCCTCTTGAAAACTTTGCTTGCAATGCCTTGACATTTATATCATTCTTTGAATGACATTTGGCTGTATAGATAATAGATATACAACCCAGGCCAGAAAGATTGGTTGAGAACTACTTTCTGTTGTTCTAGTCATCGTTGCTTTGTTTCCTGATCTGGGAATGGAACCCAGGATTTGCATGTGCTCGGCAAGTTCTCATCTTTTGTCTCTTGACCTGCAAGTCTGCTACATCCTGAGGACTTTGTTTCCTTCTCCGGGAATGGAACCCAAGCTTTGCCTGTGCTGGGCAAGTTCTCTACTAGTGAGTTCAGTCCCTTGTCTCTTGACCTGCAGGTCTACGACATCCTGAGGAAGAACATTATAGAGATACAACCTCCCACCTCACATACAGAAAGCCCCCATGATAACATTTATAAAATGAATCTGTAAGAAACAATCTAAAACAGAATCAGTAGGAATTCTATTATATTAATTTCTAGAAAATTATATACAGTCATGAAAATTCAATTTTCAAATCTTGTATAACTGGGATAAGAAAATAATGTAATGTTAAAATAGAAAAATAGAATACCCAGATTGCCTGGCATGCACCAGGACCTGGGGTGCATGCCCAGAAACTTTAATAATAAAAATGTCCCAAGGCCTCATCAATTTCCAAACTAAAGGTCAAATAAATATAGAGGAAAAAAAATTAAAAGTCATATTAAAATAAAGCCTGGCTTTATTCTTAGAGTCATGGTGACATGTCTGTTTCCCCAGACACAGGAATGATATGTGGGCCTAGGAGAGGGCAAGGACCCCCAAGAGCATGGGAAGGACTGGTAGGAAGGGGGAAGGCTCCTGGCAATGACAGAAGCGTACATTGTGTCTATAACCCAGTTTTTAGCTTTGAAGGCTTGAGAGTTTCTGGTTGTTTGGGAAGACAGGCCCAGATAGGTCCCACGATCTGCCTTCATGGGGGGTCACCAATGCTAAGTAAATGCTGTCCCCAGGACACATACTTTTGAAATCTTTAATCCACCCAACTCCTCCATCTAGGCCTTTGAATATCGATGACTCTAGAACAGGAGTTCTTATCCTGTGGGTCCCAATCCCTTTGGGGGTCAAATGACCATTTCACTGGGGTCACTTAAGATCATTGGAAAGCATTATGATTCATAACAGCAGCAAACAAAATAATTACAGTTATGAAATAGCAACAAGTAATTTTATGGTTACGGGTCACCACAACATGAGGAACTCTATTAAAGGGTTTCAGCATTAGGAAGGTTGAGAACCCCTGCTCTAGAGAAAGTGAACTTCTCCAGACTCTCACGTCAAAGTATGTCAGGTGCCTTTAGCTTGGAACCAACGCTATACCTTCTGTGGGAGCCTGGGAAGTCATATTTATCTGGAGGCTCTCTAGTATGATATGATCGTGCGCCAATGTGAAGTAATAAGGGCGGTGGGGCTGCGTCCCCAGCACCCCGGCCGCCTGCTCGGCTAGCTTATGCCCCGAAATAATTACACGGACACTGTATTCCTCCAAACACTGCCTGGCCCATTCTCTTCTAGGCTAATTCTCACATATTAATTTAGCCCACCTCTAATCATCTGTATGTAGCACCCCAAGGTGCGCTTACCGGGGAGATTCCAGCCTAGTCCATCCTGGGTCGGAGCTTCATCCCGGGAGCGGGGCATGGCGTCTCTCTCTGAGGCGTCTGCTCCCGAGAGAGCTGTGTAAAAATATATATATAGCTTTAATGTAGAAATAGACTTACAGAACCACCGTTCCCGCGGAGACCAGGAAAGCAGAAGCGAGAGCTCGGAGCTTGCTCGCCAAATTTATAGGCAGACATTAGCCCGAGGCGAACACGCCCCTTAAGGGGCAGGACTTATCCCTACATCTCCCCTTTTTGTCTAAATAAGACAGAACTAAACCAAATACAACTACATACAATAACAACAAATAATAAATACAACAAACAATATTGAGAACAAAAGCTTTGCTAAACATTCTATCTCAAGAAGTCCAAATAATGTAAAGAGTAACTACAATTATATAATCTTCAACTCAGTCAAAGATCTGAGAAGGGAATAAACACTACTCAACAAACGAGATATATCCAAAATGTGCAACAATTGACAGAGACAACTGACTACCTGGGCAATCACCCAAAGTCTCGTTTGCAACGTTGAATCAACCAATTTTGGCTAAGGCCTAACATAACTGACATACCATTATTAAAGGCAAGGAACTTTTCAAAACTATCTTACCCTGTCTTGGCAGGATATGACAGTCCTGTTTTATCCATTGATGCACGCTCTGTATCTGTGTCAGTGGTTGAGGTATGGGCATTTCTTTGCCCAAAGGCCAGTTCTGCCAAATAGAAAGGCTCCAGATGGAGTGTTTTTGGTGCTCAACATTCTCTCGGGAATAGAGCGGTGTTGCCAGGAGCAATTGTGTCTCACTATCACGAAACTCTGAGTTAGATTAAAGGCCATTTTCTACAGCTCTTTGAAGAGGTTGAAGATTATCTATCTATACTGAGTATAATCTCTATATATCTAAAGAACCTGATTAGTCTAATTATAAATGACAAACTTAGATGACAATTAGTCTATATAATTCTCAATATCTATCTAACTTAAAGACTAAGACAATAAACGACTGTGAAACAAATGAGGACAATGACCTCCAAATATAAACAATGTACAAATATACATTGCAGTAGGTAAATATATATCAATACACAAATATTATATAAGTATCTTAATCAGAGGTAGAAATGTACACTGCAATGTGGTAAATATATACAATATATATATATCAATACAATATATGTCAATACATAAAAATGTTTTTTTTTTGGTTGGAATCTGCTGCGATTTTACTGAATTCATGTTTTCATTATATAGTATTCAAACAAAGAACAAATCAGAAGGTCATGTATCATTAGTTGGCACAGTATGAAAGCTTCTTTTAGTCACATCAGCAATATTTAAGAAAAGTACATTATCAGGAACAGGTGTTAGACATAAAGCATCCTTAGAAGAGGAAATCTTGTCTTTGGGAATGTATACCTCAGACAAGTGGTTTCATCTTATGAATAGAAAGTTTCTGTCTCATTATCACTATCATGGCCCTTCCTCTTCCTAACCCTTTATTTCATCTAGTGACCAAATATACCTAATCAGTTCTCTGCACCTGTTGAACTATACTTTTTAGTACCTTCTTATGCAGCAGACATCATGGGGGTTGGGATCTAGCAAGCCTATCCATAAAGTTTAAAGTATAATATAACAGTCTTTGTCCATCAACATTAACCCATCTATTCCCTTGCTCATCATACACCCTGTGTATGACAAAGGTTCTGCTGTAGTCTTAGACATTCCCATACTGTGCTTCCTTATCCCAGAGCTATTTCTGAAGAGAATGATCCTTGTCATATATATATATATATATATATATATTCATTATTATAAAAGAGATTGTGCAAAGCTCATATCCCGCATAGCCAGCTACTCGAGAAACCCGTCTATGCCTCAACGGTGGCTAATACCGGGCCATCTGATATTGACCTCCAGGAAGCCTAGTCCCATGGGACACGTAGCTCCCGTCCGGCATAATGACATATGCCATGTCACACAGACGACACTGGAGTTGGTGTGGCAGAAGACTGCGGACTGAGACTTTCCTCTCCCAGAATTCTCCTGTTCTCATTGCCCTGCCTCCACTTCCTGCCTGGTCACCCCACCTATACTTCCTGCCTGGCTACTGGCCAATCAGCATTTTATTAAGATACAATTGGCAGAGTACAGACCATTGTCCCACAGCTTGTACTTGGGAAGACAATACTCCTTTTCTATCTCTTCCTTGACTTGGGTTTGGGACCCATTGTACCAAAAGCAAGGCTGAATCACCTTCAGATGCCATTGCTAGGATGTCATTGGTTGCCTTAGGGATGCCATGGTACTAATTGTGCTTGTTTGCCTTCTCCAGTTACCGTTCATCAGACATCAGTTAGCCATGGAGTGAATATTTGTGTCTGAGCTGAGGAAGTCGGGCAGACGAGGAAAATGAAGAGTAAGGGCCAGGCAGGGGCTGAGCAAGGGAGTGAGAGGGGGAAGATGAGCGGGGGAGGACAAGGACAGTTAAGAAATTTCATTCTCAATTTTTTCTGTTAAATTTTTGTTCGACTGAATATCTACTCATGAATGTAATTTTGTACATAATTTATTCATTGACGAAAATCCTAGCAAAGCAGAAGGAAGAGAAGAGTAAACACTATATAATCCCCAGTGGCCTTTAGAGCTCTTTGGGGGGCTGGGGATTCGAGTTCTTTGGAAAGCTTTAGCCTGTAATGAAGCTACCACCCAGAAAAACAGGCAACAAAACAGAAATGAAACAAAGCAAAACAGGGTTATCTGCCTCTTGGATTCCAAAAGAGATACGGGGGACAGGAGGCACAAGGGGTGTGACTCCATGCACTCCTGCTCTTTGACGCTCTCTGTTTAAGAACAGGATTCTTTTTTTTTTTTTATTGCGAAAAGAAGAAAAAAAAACATAAACAAAAAACAAGTTTCCACCTCCTCCCAGCCTCCCATTTCCCTTCCCCTCCTCCCAGAATTCTCCCCCTCCTCCCACCCTTCTCCCCCTCCTCCCACCCTTCTCCCCCTCCCCCCACTCCTCTCCCCCTCCCTCTCCAGTCCACAGAGCAGTCCTGGTTCCCTGCCCTGTGTTAAGTCCTAGGTCCTCCCCCCTCCGTCCATATCTAGGAAGGTGAACATCCAAACTGGCTAGGCTCCCACAAAGCCAGCACATTAAGTAGGATCAAAACCCCCTGCCATTGTCCTTGGTGTCTCATCAGCCCACATTGTTCGCCATGTTCAGAGAGTCCGGTTTTATCCCAAGCTTTTTCGGTCACAGTCCAGCTGGCCTTGGTGAGCTCCCCGTAGATCAGCTCCACTGTCTCAGTGGGTGGATGCACGCCTCGTGGTCCCGAATTCTTTGCTCATGTTCTCCCTCCTTCTGCTCCTCATTGGGACCTTGGGAGCTCAGTCCAGTGCTCCTGTGGGTCTCTGTCTCTATCTCTATCCATCACCAGATGAAGATTCTATGATGATATGCAAGATATTCGTCAGTATTGCTCTAGGATAGGGTCATTTCAGGTTCCCAATCCTCAGCTGCCCAAGGAACTAACTGGGAACCTCATCTTGGGCACTAGGGAGCCCCTCTAGGGTCAAGTCTCTTGCCCACCCTAAAGTGGCTCCCTTAACTAAGAATTGTGGTTCCGTGCTCCCCATCCACATTTCCTTTATCCCAATTCTCATGTTTCCCAGGTCCCCCCTCCTTCCCTTCTACCTTTTCTCTCCCCATCTCTCCTTACCCCCATCCCACCCCCCCCCAGATCCCATTTTCTCCCCAGAAATTTGGTCTACTTCCCTTAGCCAAGAGGACAACTATATGTTTTTCCTTGGGTTCACCTTCTTACTTAGCTTCTTTAGGTTCACCTATTGTAGACTCCGTGGTCCTTATTTATGGCTAGAAACCAATTATGAGTGAGTACATCCCATATTCATCTTTTTGGGTCTGGGACACCTCACTCAGGATAGTGTTTTCTATTTCCATCCATTTGCATGCGAAATTCGAGAAGTCATTGTTTTTTACCGCAGCGTAGTACTCTAGCGTGTATATATTCCATACTTTCTTCATCCATTCTTCCATTGAAGGGCATCTAGGTTGTTTCCAGGTTCTGGCTATTACAAATAATACTGCTATGAACATAGTTGAACAAATGCTTTTGTCATTTGATAGAGCATCTCTTGGGTATATTCCCAAGAGTGGTATTGCTGGGTCCAGGGGTAAGTTGATCCCGAATTTCCTGAGAAACCGAAACACTGACTTCCACAGTGGTTGCACAAGATTGCATTCCCACCAGCAATGGATGAGGGTACCCGTTCTTCCACAGCCTCTCCAGCAAAGGTTATCCTTGGTGTTTTTGACTTTAGCCATTCTGACAGGTGTAAGATGATATCTCAAAGTTGTTTTGATTTGCATTTCCCTGATCGCTAAGGAAGTTGAGCACGACCTTAAGTGTCTTTTGGCCATTTGAACTTCTTCTGTTGAGAATTCTCTGTTCAGTTCAGTGCCCCATTTTTTAATTGGGTTAATTAGCATTTTAAAGTCTAGTTTCGTGAGTTCTCTATATATTTTGGAGATCAGACCTTTGTCTGTTGCGGGGTTGGTGAAGATCTTCTCCCAGTCAGTAGGTTGCCTTTGTGTCTTAGTGACCATGTCCTTTGCTTTACAGAAGCTTCTCAGTTTAAGTAGGTCCCATTTATTCAATGTTGCCCTTAATGTCTGTGCTTCTGGGGTTATACATAGGAAGCGATCTCCTGTGCCCATCTGTTGTAGGGTATTTCCCACTTTCTCTTCTATCAGGTTCAGTGTGTTCGGACTGATATTGAGGTCTTTAATCCATTTGGACTTGAGTTTTGTGCACGGTGAGAGATATGGGTCTATTTTCATTCTTCTACAGGTTGACATCCAGTTGTGCCAGCACCATTTGTTGAAGATGCTTTCTTTCTTCCATTGTATACTTTTAGCTCCTTTATCGAAAATGAGGTGTTCATAGGTTTGTGGGATAAAATCCGGGTCTTCTATACGATTCCATTGGTCGACTTCTCTGTTTTTATGCCAGTACCACACTGTTTTCATTACTGTAGCTCTGTAATAGAGTTTGAAGTCAGGGATGGTAATGCCTCCAGAAGATCCTTTATTGTATAGGATTGTTTTGGCTATCCTGGGTTTTTTGTTTTTCCATATAAAGTTGATTATTGTCCTCTCCAGATCTGTGAAGAATTTTGATGGGATCTTGATGGGGATTGCATTGAATCTATAAATTGCCTTTGGTAGAATTGCCATTTTTACTATGTTGATCCTCCCAATCCAAGAGCAAGGGAGGTCCATCCATTTTTTGGTATCCTCTTCAATTTCTTTCTTCAATGCCTTAAAGTTCTTGTCAAATAGATCTTTCACTTCCTTGGTTAGATTTACTCCAAGATATTTTATGCTGTTTGTGGCTATCGTGAATGGTGACGCTTCTCTGATTTCTCTCTCTGCTTCCATATCCTTTGTGTATAAGAGGGCAACTGATTTTTTGGAGTTGATCTTGTATCCTGCCACATTACTAAAGCTGTTTATCAGCTGTATAAGTTCTTTGGTGGAGTTTTGGGGGTCGCTTATGTACACTATCATATCATCTGCAAATAACGAAAGTTTAACTTCTTCCTTTCCAATTCAAATCCCCTTGATCCCATTATGTTGTCTTATTGCTATTGCTAGAACTTCAAGCACTATATTGAAGAGGTATGGCGAGAGTGGACAGCCTTGCCGTGTTCCTGAGTTAAGTGGGATGGCTTTGAGTTTCTCTCCGTTTAATTTGATGTTAGCTGTCGGCTTGCTGTATATAGCTTTTATTATATTTAGGTATGTCCCTTGTATCCCTAATCTCTCCAAGACTTTTAACATAAATGGATGTTGAATTTTGTCAAATGCTTTTTCAGCATCTAATGAAATGATCGTATGGTTTTTTTCTTTCAGTTTATTTATATGCTGGATTACATTGATAGATTTTCGTATGTTGAACCAGCCCTGCATCTGAGGAATGAAGCCTACTTGATCATAATGGATAATTTTTCGGATGTGTTCTTGGATTCGATTTGCCAGTATTTTGTTGAGGATTTTTGCGTCGATATTCATGAGTGAGATTGGCCTGTAGTTCTCTTTCCTGGTTGAGTCTTTGAGTGGTTTTGGTATCAGAGTAATTGTGGCTTCATAAAAGGAATTTGGTAATGACCCTTCTGTTTCTATATTGTGAAATACATTAAGGAGTATAGGTATTAGGTCGTCTTGGAAGTTCTGGTAGAATTCTGCATTGAAACCATCTGGTCCTGGGCTTTTTTTGGTAGGGAGGTTTTTGATAACAGCTTCTAATTCTTCGCGACTTACAGGTCTGTTTAGATTGTTCACCTGGTCCTGGTTTAGTTTTGGTAAATGGTATTTATCTAAAAAAGCGTCCATTTCTTTTACATTTTCCAGTTTTGTGGCATACAGGCTTTTGTAGTAAGATCTAATGACTCTCTGAATTTCCTCTGTGTCTGTGGTTATGTCCCCCTTTTCATTTCTGATCTTATTAATTTGCGTGTTCTCTCTCTTTCGTTTGATTAGTTTGGATAGGGGTTTATCAATCTTGTTGATTTTCTCCAGGAACCAGCTTTTTGTTTCATTGATTCTTTGGATTGTTTTCTGTGTTTCTATTTTGTTGATTTCAGCCCTCAATTTGATTATTTCCAGTCTTCTACTCCTCCTAGGTGAGTCTGCTTCTTTTTTTTCTAGAGCTTTCAAGTGGGCTGTTAAGTCTCCAATATGTGCTTTCTCTGTTTTCTTTAGGTGGGCACTTAGTGCTATGAACTTTCCTCTCAGGACTGCTTTCATAGTGTCCCATAAGTTCGAGTATGTTGTTTCTTTATTTTCATTGAATTCAAGGAAGACTTTAATTTCTTTCTTTATTTCTTCCTTAATCCAGGTATGGTTCAGTAGTTGACTGTTCAGTTTCCATGAGTTTGTAGGCTTTCTGGGGGTAGCATTGTTGTTGAATTCTAACTTTAATCCATGGTGATCTGATAAGACACAGGTGGTTACTAATATTTTTTTGTAACTGTGTAAGTTAGCTTTGTTACCGAGTATGTGGTCAATTTTCGAGAAGGTTCCATGAGCTGCAGAGAAGAAGGTATATTCTTTCCTCTTTGGGTGGAATAATCTATAGATGTCTGTTAAGTCCATTTGCTTCATTACCTCCATTAATTCTCTAATTTCTCTGTTAGGTTTCTGTCTGATTGACCTGTCCATTGGTGAGAGAGGAGTGTTGAAGTTTCCTACTATTAGTGTGTGCGGTTTGATGGCTGCCGTGAGTTTTAGTAATGTTTCTTTTACGTACGTGGGTGCTTTTATATTAGGGGCATAGATATTCAGGATTGAGACTTCTTCCTGATGAATTGTTCCTGTTATGAGTATAAAATGTCCCTCTCCATCTCTTCTGATTGATTTAAGTTTGAAGTCAACTTTGTTAGAAATTAGTATGGCCACACCTGCTTGTTTCTTAGATCCATTTGCTTGATAAGCCTTTTCCCAGCCCTTTACTCTGAGTAGGTGCCTGTCTTTGTGGTTGAGGTGTGTTTCTTGTAGACAGCAGAACGTTGGATCCTGTTTTCTTATCCAATCTCTTAGCCTGTGCCTTTTTATAGGTGAGTTGAGCCCATTGATATTAAGTGATATTAATGACCAGTGGTTGTTAACTCCGGTCACTTTTTAAGTAGTAGGGTTTGTGTGTTTTCCTTGTTTGATTTGCGCTGGTGAAGAGTCTCTAGATGTCTGAGTTATTGTGGTCATTGTTGGACTCCTTGGTTAGTGGTTTTCCTTCTATTATTTTCTGTAAGGCTGGATTTGTGGCTACGTATTGTTTAAATTTGTTTTTATCCTGGAAAATTTTGTTTTCTCCATTTATAGTGAATGAAAGTTTGGCTGGATATAGTAGTCTGGGCTTGCATCCGTGGTCTCTTAGTTTTTGGAGAACATCTATCCAGGACCTTCTGGCTTTCATGGTTTCCATAGAGAAGTCAGGTGTAAGTCTGATAGGTTTACCTTTATAAGTAACTTGGCCTTTTTCCTTTGCGGTTCTTAATATTCTTTCTTTATTCTGTATATTTTGTGTTTTGATTATTATATGGCGAGGGGATATTTTCTTTTGATCCAGCCTATTTGGTGTTCTGTATGCTTCTTGAACCTTCATAGGTGCATCTGTCTTCAGGTTTGGAAAATTTCCTTCTATAATTTTATTAAGTATATTTTCTGTACCGTTGAGCTGCACTTCTTCTCCTTCTTCTACTCCAATTATTCTTAGGTTTGGTCTTTTTATTGTGTCCCATATTTCCTGAATGTTTTGTGATGAGAGTTTGTTGGACTTGCTGTTTTCTTTGATCAGAGTGTTTATTTTCACTATGTTATCCTCAGAATCTGAGATTCTTTCTTCTATCTCTTGTATTCTGCTGGTTATACTTGATTCTGTAGTCTCTATTCGTTTACCTAGATTTTCCATGTCCAGTCGGCCCTCTGTTTGTGTTTTCTTCTTTGCCTCCATTTCAGTTTTCAAGTCATGAACTGTTTCCTTTATCTGCTTGATTGTTTTTCCTTGGTTTCCTAGGGTATCATTCACTGATTTACTCAATTCCTCGAACTTTCTATTATACTTCTCATCCATTTCTATAAGGGCGTTTTTTATATGCTGTTTAAGGGTGTCAATCACTTTCATGAAGTCAGTTTTTTCTACTTCTTCTTGATTAAGGTGTTCATGTCCTCCTGTTGTGGGGTCACTGGCTTCTGGTGGTTTCGTGTTGTTTTTCAGATTGTTGGGAGAATTCCTGCATTGGCGTCTGCCCATCTCTTCCTCCCAATACTCCCCTTTGGATCTTCTTTTATAGGAGCAGGTTTTCTTGCCCACTGATGTACCTTCCCAGTGATGTCACTCCACAGAGATGTTTCTCCACAATGAGGTTTCACTTGGTGCCCAGATCGAAACTCCGCGCTGCTTGGTTAGCTCGTGAACAAAGGGCCCACCCCGCTCACTGTGGGCAGGCTATGGGAACAAAGGAGCTACTGGCCACCCCTTTGTCCTCCCGGTTCGGATTCGGTCCCAGCACCCTAGCAGGCTGGGCAGGGAGGCGCTATGCCCCAAAGGAGGGAGGGAGGGAGGGAGACAGGGGGTGTGGGGATCTGGATGTAAGCTGAATGGGATAGTAAGAGAGAGGCGGTTTGGGCAGTATAGCCCCTGTAGGATGGCCAGGAAGTGTGGGCGGGCTGAGGTGTGATCCCAGCTGCCACAGCACTCACTCACCACAATGATGTTTCACTTGGTGCCCGGATCGAAACTCTGCGCTGCTTGGTTAGCTCGCGAACAAAGGGCCCATAAAAATGTTTTAAACAGAGGTAGAAACATGCATGCGTACAATAGTCAATATAATTTAACTTTGTATCAATATACAAGAATCTATACCAATATATTTGTCTATTATCCCATCACCCCTCTTTTTTTTTTCAAAATGATCCCTGAGCTTATAAAATTCCTCCCCCAACCCTCAATCATATACTAATTATAATCAACCCCTAAATGATGTCCCTAAACCCAAGGGCAAACTTTACTGGGAGAGGGGACGTCGTTCTCTAGAATTACTTCCAGCTGTCATAGGGGCGACGTTCTTTCTGGGGGATCCTGTGAAAGTAAAATGATGGTTAAATTTCAAGATAATGTCTTTTAAAATTGCAAATAGTCTCTGAGTATTTTCGTGCAGGTCTGGCGAAAATGTTGTATAAGATGTGCACCGTTTCAGCTAACCAAGTTGGAACTGTCTTGTGCAGCTGGTACCCAAAGCAGGTCTTGTAGTAGCGCTATCAGTATCATGACGTCATATCAACCAGGTGTAGTTGTTGTTATGGGGCCCCATCTTCTTCCTGGAAACTTCAAATGTCACTTCAGGAAAAACTCATTGTTCATTATGAAAAACTTAAACATTAATTATATAGACATATATAGACATATATATATATTCAATGAAAGACATGATAGATATATTCAATGAAAAGTATGATAGATATGAAGAAAAGCAAAGATGTTTTCTAAACTCATATTTCTTTCTGTCCCATATCATGGCTCTTGACATGAGACAGAAACTCCAGAAACTCTGGGTTTTTCTCTTACTAACAGGCTTGGAATTGGAGAGGGACTGAGCCAGAGTCCAACTTCAAAACCAGCTTTATAAATTTAGAAATATGGTTTAATATTACTTACACAACCCATTCAGTTGTCTTGATATTTCCTATTGGGCAGGTATTTTTCCATCTGTCAGTATCCAAACATCCAGGGTCCCTTGAATTTCTCAAAGATGAGTGTTTTCCTGTGGAGATAAGAACAGAACCCTGCCCCCATTTTATATGTTTTTCTTACCACCTGTATGAATATCATCGTTGTGGATGAGTTGTCATTTCTCCTTTCCAAGAGGTTTCTCTTCTTCAAATCGAAACTTTATTAATTTTGATGGTATCCACAATTTTTCTTCTCCTGTGGAAACAAGAGCAAAACCCCTTCCCCAACGTAGCACATCTCCTGGCTTCCACTGAGAGGTCAGCACATCTTTGAAATAAATCGGTTGATTTAGTTCAGCAGACTTTTCCATTATCCAATGTCTTTCTGCTGCTGTCGTTCCTTTCTCATTAGCGTTAAGAAAATTCAAGGTTAATAAAGCATTATGTAATCTATTTCTGGGGGTATTTTCAGTCCCTTTCTGTTTGTTCAGCATATCCTTTATAGTACGATTTGATCTTTCTATAACTGCCTGACCTGTAGGATTATTTGGTATACCTGTAATGTGTTTTATATTATAATATTCAAAAAAAGCGTTTCATTTTCTTAGATACATATGCTGGACCATTATCTGTCTTTATTTGCGCAGGTATACCCATGATGGCCATAACTTCCAATAAATGTGTGATTACTGAATCAGCCTTTTCTGAGCTCAGGGCAGTAGCCCATTGAAAACCTGAATATGTGTCTATGGTGTGGTGTACATATTTTAATTTGCCAAATTCTGCAAAGTGGAACACATCCATCTGCCAGATTTCATTCCTTTGGGTGCCCTTTGGATTAGCCCCTGCAGGTAGTGGCGTTTGGTTATAGAAAGAGCAAGTAGGGCATTTCTTTACAATCTCCTTAGCTTGTTGCCATGTAATTGAAAACTCTTTCTTCAAACCTTTGCTATTAACATGATGTTTTTTATGAAATTCAGAGGCTTGTAGCACACTACCAATCAATCATTGATCAATTTCTGCATTACCTTGTGCTAGAGGACCTGGCAGACCCGTATGGGATCGGATGTGTGTTATGTACATAGGGCAAAGCCTGTTCCTGATCAAATCTTGAACCTGGAGGAACAATGAGGTTAGTTCTGTATCATCAGGTATAAATTCAGCAGTTTCAATATGTAAAATAACTCTTTCTGCGTATTGTGAATCTGTAACTATATTAATAGGTTCTTTAAAATCCCTTAGCACCATAAGAATGGCATATAATTCCGCCTTCTGGACAGATGTATACGGACTTTGTTCCACCTTATCCAAGTCTTCTGATTTGTAACCTGCCTTCCCTGATTTATTGGCATCAGTATAGAATGTACGGGCTCCAGTTATTGGAGCATCACGGACGATTCGAGGAAGAATCCAAGAAGTTCTCTTTATGAAGTTAAGCCGCTTGCTTTTTGGATAGTTGTTATTAATGTCTCCCAAAAAATTAGCACAAGCTCTTTGCCATGGTTCATTATCTTCCCATAATTTCTTTAGTTCATCAGCAGTGAAAGGCACTATAATTTCTGCTGGGTCTATGCCTGCTAGCTGACGAAGTCTCAGCTTGCCTTTTATAATTAACTCAGAGACTTTTTCCACATAAGTTTTCAGTTTCTTACTTGGTTTATGTGGTAAAAAGATCCATTCCAAAATAATATCATCTCTCTGCATTAAAATTCCTGTAGGAAAAATTTTTGATGGTAGTATGACGAGAATACAATCGAGCTCTGGATTCACCCTGTCCACATGTGCCTGTTGTAATTTTTCCTCAATCATTGTCAGTTCCTTTTCTGCTTCAGCTGTTAATTCTCTGGGACTGTTTAAATCTTTATCACCATCCAAGGTTTTGTTCAAATGAATTATTAAATCAGGTGTTATTCCAATAGCTGGTCGTAGACTGGAAATGTCTCCTAACAGTCTTTGAAAGTCATTAAGAGTCTGTAGGCGATCTCTCCTAATTTGTGCTTTTTGTGTCTTAATTTTTTGCAAACCTATTTTATAACCTAAATAATTAACAGAATCTCCCTTCTGAATCTTTTCAGGAGCTAATTGCAATCCCCATTTAGGTAAAAGTATCTTTATTTCTTCAAACAGTCTGTTCAAGGTATCCATGTTTGAATCGGATAACAAGATGTCGTCCATGTAATGGTATACTATAGATTTGGGAAATTTCTTGCGTATTATTTGCAATGGTTGGTTCACAAAATATTGGCACAGGGAGGGGCTATTTAACATACCCTGGGGGAGAACGGTCCAGTGGTACCTCCTCGAAGGTTGAGAATTGTTATAAGTAGGCACTGTGAAGGCAAATTTTTCTCTATCTTCTTTTTGCAAAGGTATAGTGAAAAAACAATCCTTTAAATCAATAACTATGAGAGGCCATCCTTTTGGTAATAAAGAGGGCAAAGGAATTCCAGATTGCAGAGGGCCCATAGGTTGAATAACCTTGTTGATGGCCCTGAGATCTGTCACCATTCTCCATTTACCTGATTTTTTCTTAACCACAAATACAGGAGAATTCCAAGGGCTGGTAGATTCTTCTATATGTCCAGCATCTAATTGTTCTTGTACCAGCTGTTCTAAAGCCTGTAACTTTTCCTCAGCTAAAGGCCATTGCTTTGTCCATATTGGTTTCTCAGTCAACCATTTTAGAGGCAAGGCTGTTGGTATCTCTGAAGGGACATCAATTGCTTGTTCTTTTACAGCCCGAATGGCCGGTTTTCTCAGTTTGTAATATCTTTTAATATTATTCTCAGAAATATAGGCTCTAGATTTAGCAGGAATGTTAATTTCGGTATTCCATTGTTGTAATAGGTCACGACCCCATAAATTCATTGTGATATTGGCTACATATGGCTTTAATTTTCCTATTTGTCCCTCTGGCCCTATACAATCAACCCATCTCGTGCTCTGCCTTACTCGAGATAGGGTTCCAATTCCCAGGAGCTGAACATTTACATTTTGAAGAGGCCAATACGGATGCCAAGATTCTGGGGTAATGATACTTACATCAGCACCTGTGTCCAGCAGGCCAGTAATAAAAATGCCATTTACACACACTCTCAGTTTAGGTCTTTGATCATTTATAGAAGTTTGCCAAAACACACGTAACTTATCTTTCTGATCATTATTGCTTGTAACAGTAGGCATGGGGCTTCCTAATTGTCCTGATGAGGCACGTTCTCTGCAGAAACTGGATATGACTGAACCATGTTTGCCATGGGGGCCTGTGAGGCCCCCCCTCTCACGTTTCCCGGCTGTATCAGGTTGCCTTGTCTATCTCTTGTAGACCTGCATTCATTCGTCCAATGTCTGCCCTTTCCACATCTTCTACATAAACCTGAAGGCTGAGTCCTCCTATTTCTGTTATTTCTAGAAGATGCATTATTATTATTATTTCTGAAAGATGCATTATTATTATTATTTCTGAAAATCCGTTGTCTACAATTCCTTTTCATATGACCCATTTTTCCACAATTAAAACATTTGGTATTCTGGTGTCTCCTTTTACCATTGGAAATTGCTTCTTCTACCCATGCTTCAGTGCCATAATCAAATGTATCAACATTGAGTGTATGCAAGACCCATTCTTCCAACGGCCCTGATCTGAGCTTTAAAGGACCCAAAATCCTTTTGCATTCCACATTTGCATTTTCATAAGCCAAAGACTCAATCATTATACGTCTTGCTTCTGGGTCAGATATTCCTATTTGTACAGCCTTAGTTAATCTTTGTAAAAAGTCACTAAAGGGTTCTCTCTGACCCTGTTTAACTCTGACAAATGATTCCATTCTCTGTCCTGGGTCTTGTACCCTGTCCCAAGCCCTTAAGGCTGCTGTAGTACACATGGAGAGTGTGTTTTCATCCAAATTAGCTTGTTCCTGAGGGTCGGAAAAGAGCCCTTCACCTAGAATTTGATCTAGGGAAATGTCAATTCCCTTCGCTTTTTCCTGCTGTTCTAAGAGTCTAGCCTCTTGCCTGAATAAGCATTTCCATTTCAATTGCGGTCCACTCTCAAGTACCGCAGAGCTCAGCTGGAGCCAGTCCGAGGAGGTTGCTCTGCTTGTCGTGGCCCAAGATCTTAGCATCTCTTTAACAAAAGAGGCTTGCATCCCAAAAGTCATGACAGCCTGTTTTATTTCCTTGAGATCATTCATACGCACAGGCTCCCATGTATCCTCCTTGATGACCGTAGGGTTTTTGGAACCAATCACCTTCTCTGTTGTTATTACTGGAAAGGCAGGTAGAGCTGTAGGTAGAGCTTTGTGGAAATTGTCCCGGAGAGACTTACCCACAGATGCAGTTAAAATTTGCCTTTCTACCCTTTGCTCTTCCTCATCAGAATTTAGAAATTCCTCAATCTTTTCAATTCTATTCACCATTGCCTTCTGCAATGTCTGAATCTCCTGTCCAGAATTATGTTCCAAAGCCTTCATTGAGGATTCTAAAGTATGAAGTTTGTCCGTTAGAGATAACATCTCATCTTTGGACATAATTTTTATGGCATAAACCGTGCCTTCTTGTATTGACAATCTTTCCGTCAATCTGTCATAAGCTTTAGACAAAATCCGATTGTCACATTCAGCAGTTTTGATTCTCTCAGTTAATGTTTCATTTCCTACAGAAAGGGACTGAATCTTATGGTCCAGATCAGCTGTTCCCTCTTCCGTAGTAATGAATTTCTCCTTAACATCAGCCTGAAGAACTTCAACCTGATTCTTGAGAAGATTGTTATCAGCCTGGAGAACTTCAAACTGATTCTTGAGAAGATTGTTGTCATTCTCAATTGTTTTTAAGCATTCAATCTCTACCTTAAGAATCCTGGATTCGTCTTGTAAAGACTTTATCATATTTCTATTATCAAACCATTTGGTGCCAATGAAAACTACGAATCCCAGAAGGATCCATATATGTGGAGTGATAGACACCTCTTGTAAAATCTCCCACATGGTACAATTAAAAAAATCATTAAATTCTTGAACAGTAATGTGTTCAGACATTTTATTTATAAAAGAAAATTTTTTTACCTGCAATGATCGGTTCCTGCCAGTGGTGGTCTCTGTGTTTTTGGAGCCTGTCCTAGAACTAGCTCTTGTAGACCAGGCTGGCCTTGAACTCACAGAGATCCGCCTGTCTCTGCCTCCCAAGTGCCGGGATTGAAGGCGTGCACTACCAAGGCCTGGCAGGCCTCAAACTCACAGAGATCTGCCCGCCTCTGCTTCCCAAGTGCTGGGATTAAAGGCGTGCTCTACCACTGCCTGGCCGGCCTCAAACTTGTGATCCTCCTGCCTCTGCCTCCTTCAGCAAATCCTACCGGCGTGGGCCACCACAACCGGCCAAGTCACTTTGTAACAGACCAAATCTGATGCTGTGGCAGCTTTTGTTGCAAAACCGCAAGTACTTGAGCTTCTGCTAATTCAGGCAGTGGGGTTCCGCTGCAAAACTTAGCCAAAGCAGGCAGAATGGGCCTGTGTCGCCGAGTGTGTCTCGGACTCGGCACTGGGGTTGGAGTTACGAACTGAAAAACAGCACCGGGGAGGGTGCTGTGTTAGCTAGCGGGCTACCCGCTTGAGTCGGGGGCAAAATAGCCCGACGTTGGACGCCACCAATGGTTCTTTGAACAATTAAAAAAGGAAATTATTTGACACATGTAGGCAAGTACTAACTTGTGATGACAGTTTCTGTGGAGAGGTAGAATGTCTCCATTGTGTCTTTCTGGAAATAATATGTTTGTTTTCATGATCTAATCTCTACTAGGTTTGAGGGAAGTAACTGTGTTTCCACAGAGTGGGGTAATGCCAACTTACTCACATTTTCACCTGAAGAAATGGATCGTAACGGTGTTCATTGGATTTGCAAGTGAGTTCTATCATAGGGTACTATAGTTGGCAGTATCTACTAAAAAATGCATCTGAAAGAGAGCCTGTGTCAGTGACCATCCTGGCTGCTGCTTCTAGATGAGGGTTTTGATGGGTGGTTTACAAAGGGACTGGTTCCAGTTGGAGGTCCCCCAGGCTCTTGGGAAGGGCTTGAGAACGGCTAATATGACCTTCTTGATCTTGTCACCTCTTCAGGAAGAGCTAGTCTTACCTGTACTTCAGTTTGAAATGGTGATCCTGTCTCCAGAAATCTTAGAATGAGACTGTGTGTGTGTGAGATGTCTCCTCCCATTGTATTTTCCTCTCTAGGGCTGGTATTAAAGCTGAGCACTGCCTGGTTTTTATGGCAAACTGGTGTGGCTACTGGGATTAAAGGTGTGTGCCACCACTACCTGGTCTGTGAGGCTGACCCAGTGGGGCTGTTTTACTTTCTGATCTTCAGGCAAGCTTTATTTATTAAAATACAAATGAAATATTACTACACAGTGGCATGGACTAGGCTAGACCGATGGCCAGTGAGCCCATGGGATTCACTTGTCTCTGCTGGGATTGTAAATGTGTGGCACTACTTGTGACTTTTTTAATGTGAGCTCTGGGACCAAATTCAGGTATTCATGATTACAGAGCAAGCAATTTACAGACTGGGCATCTGCCTAACCACTCCTCCCTGCCAAATCCTGAAAGTAATGAAACTGATCAGAGTGACCTAATTGCTTTCCACCTGAACCACACTGTTTAGGCTAGGCTATTTTGCAAAACACTTCCTATGTAAAAAAGGCCATCTCAGGAGCTGATAACAACTGGGAGAGTATTGCTTCAAGGATAGCCAAGAACTGGCCAATTAAAAATGTGACCATAGTATGCTTATCAACATACCCCAAGGACGGATAGGAACGGGCCAACTGAGAACACACTTATGTCCATACTTCATTTGCATAATGATATCATGCTTTTTGAATTTGCTGTCCTCAATTAGGTCTGGGTATGCAAATTAGGTGAGAATTGGTGGTCCTGCAAGACTGTCTATAAAAAGTCCTGTAATCTCTGGAAGGCAGCTCCTCCCACCCTCACTGCATTGAGTGTGCTGGACGAGTTCCATACCTAGGCTCCTACTGTGCTTTGGAATAAACCTTGCTTTTGCATCGAAGTCCTGGATCCCTGGTGGTCCCTTTGGGGGGCAAGAGTTTGGGCATAACAACCCCACTTCTTTTTAAGCCTCTGTGCAAACCCTCTTTCCTTCACAAGATCTCCAGAATTCTCGTCCTCCCATTCTGGTCACAAAGCAGTCCTTGTTCTTGCCTCTTCTTTCTCGTGGCCTATGATTCATCTTCCCTTACACTGTGAACTGGCCAGTGCTTGGAGTTCATTTTCAGTCTGTGCTGACTCTGAGCTATTGGAAGTAACAAGAAGATCTTTGGAAATCCTGGGACTTCAATAAACTCTGTACCTTGTCTTCCACAAAGCAGGTTTTCAGAGAGGCCTACCAGGGAGGAACTGAAGAGCTAGCTGAGCACTTCAAGCAGGTTATGTCTTCTGCCTCTGTACTAGCTATGCATGTGTGATACTTGTGATGGGTTTGCATTCTATTCCTCACTGTGGAGACAGTGGAGTATTTTCTGGAGGCTGGCAGCTTTAGAGAGCTTACCCAATAATGTGGGAGTTCCCTCTGTGTGCTGTGATTACCATTAATGAATAAAGAAACTGCTTTGGATCTATAGCAGGGCAGAACTTAGGTATGCAGGGAAAGCTAAGCTGGGAGAAAGAAGGGTGGAGTCACAGAGAAGCCATGGAGTCTCCGGAGATAGACTGCTGAAACTTTGCTGGTAGACCACGACCTCGTGGTGATATACAGATTAATAGAAATGAGTTAAATTAATATGTAAGCGTTATCCAATAAGAAACTGGAGCTAATGGGTCAAACAGTGATTTAATTAATATAGTTTCTGTGTGATTATTTTAGGTCTAAGCTAGCTGGTTGGCTGAGAACTAACAAGCCACCTCTCCTCGCAACTACCCAAGTATCAGTACTTTCACCTCCTTGGACTGTTTCTCTGAGGTAGGATGTAGAGCCCAGCCTGACCTTGAACTCACTTCATAAGCCAAGAGTGATCTCAAACTCACTATCCTCCTGCCTCAGGCTCCTAAATTCTGCAGTTATGTGTGTGTAGCACCACACCTATGTTTATGTAAGTGTACGTACTTATACATGTATGCATACATGTGTGTGCATATGTGGAGGTTAGACAACAGCATCGTAGGTTTTCCTCTATTGCTCTCCATCTTTTTTTTTTTTGACATCATTTCTCAATGAACTCAGTATCCAACAATTCAGCAAGCTCAAGGGATGGTCCTGTCTCCAGTGCTGGGTTCCAGGTATGTGCAACTGTCCCTGACTTTTAATGTGGATGGTTGGAATCTAAACCTAGGTTCTTATGACTGTGTAGTCAGCATTTATCAACTGAGCCCTCTCCTCATCCACAGCTTTGACTTTTCTAGGTAGTTTAAAACATGATGGTATCAGGGACATCACTGAGCTGATTGGGGTGTTCCTTGCTTGGGGACTCTGATGTAAAGTCACTGGAGTAAATGCATTCTTAAGCAGTGGTCAGACCAGTGTGGTCTCTTAATACACTTCCGACACAGGAGAACAGCAAAAGGCCCAGAGCCTCCCAAATCCCACCACCCCTATCTGCCACCTGAGCAGGGCGAGACAGTGTGAACGCAGGGGTGCTTCAGGGTAATAGTACCATGGAGCTCTTGAAGAGAAAGTCTCAGCAGAGCAGACTAAGTGAGCTCTGCCCATTTGCAATCTAAATGCTACCATGGCAGACTGATTGGTATCATGTGTATCATCTTCTGGCTTCTCCATTCTTACAGGATGTCCTAATCCATGTAGTATCTTCACATGTACCATGTCCCAACGAAGGGAACCATAGCATCTGATCTAAGGACTTCCAAGCTGTTGACAATCTTTCTACTTATACCAATTCCTGAAATAAGTTGTCTTGGGCTATGACTCTGCTAACATGGTGTAGATATTTGACTTCTTTGGGGACAGGTTAGAAAGTCAGAAGTACTTTTAAATACATCACTAGGTCTTCTCTCCTTTTTTTTTCTGCACTGTGCCTTGTCTGTCACAGAATACCATATTTGGAAAGAAACCTAAAAATTCTTATATGTGTCAGACACTATTTTCATGGGCAGATGCCTTTATGAAAAATTGCAAACCTCGTTTCCTTTCAAGGGCATCTCAGTGTGGGGCTAGTTCTGCCTGTCTGTGTTTAGGGCCAAGGAAAGTATACTCATGCCATCTTTCTGTCATTTGGGGAAGAATGGGACATAGCACCAAGATACTCAGATACTTCACTGATGCCAAGATGCTTGACTCCATGGCTGTGGAGCTCAGCTCCCCACAGAAGCTCAGGCTCAGCATGGCCTTGCGACCCTCCGCCTTACACTGGTCTAAAGTGCCAAGCAGTCTTGAATGAGCACCCACCTTACTCACCGGCTCCATTATAAACTCAGGTTGAGCTAATGGATGTACTACCTCACCCTGACTCCTGTACTTAAATCTCTGTCACTCTTTTCTTTTTTGAAATGCTGTTTTATTATCTCAGGCTAGTCCCAAACTCAATCCTCCTTCTGAGTTGTAGAATCACAGGTGGTATCTCCCAAACATAGCTCTTTGTCATTCTAGAATCTGTTCATCTTCTAGTGTCCCCAGCTCATGCCTGGTCTTCACCCCATCACACCCACCTCTCACTCCACTTTCGCCTAACCAAACCCTAGAGCTCACTTAATCCCATCTGTTTCTCCTTAACCTGGGCTCTGTCGTCTTTCACCAGCTTGGTGCAAAGCCTCCCATTGCTCTCCTTATTTCTTATTCTCTCTCAAATGTGCTGAGACCCTATTAACACAGACACCTAGTCTATTCTAGGACCACATAGACCTCCTACTTTGCCTCAGCCTTCCACAGACTTACCTGGACCACCCTAATTTCAATCTTCTGTCCTACCCTAAATCCCCGAGATAAGATTCCTTTGGTTAGATGTTCTCAGACTTTTTTCTATAAAGGGTCCCAAAAAGAGTACTATTGACTTTCCTGGCTACGTGGTCTTTGTAACAACTCTACTCAACTCCACAGCTGTAGCAGAAGGCAACCATAATATGATAATATGCAAATGAAGAGCATGGAATGCATTTATTAATAAAAGAGATACTGGACCATACTGAGTCTGTGAACCATATTTTGCCTATGCCTTAGAGCATTCTGTCTTTTTGCTTCATAATTTTTATAATAATGTACTACTAATCAGACTGTCTGCCATGATGACAGAGATCAAACCTGCTTTGTAGCACCTATCAGGGACAATAAGCTCCCAAATGCGACAGTGGCTCAAGCTGCGCATTTCCCTGATCAGACCTCACCTTCAGTCTTTAGTTGGGGCAGTGGGGAAGAGGCCTTACCAGTAGAAGATAGCAATTTGACTATTCAAGGAACCTGGAGCTGCTACAGGTATCTTGGCACCCTGCAGAACCCCCAAACAAATCCAACACTAAGTAGTCAAGGGAAAACTATTACGTGGTGGATAAATGATTCATGCTCCAGATGTCACTTATTCTATGTAGTTCGTGTGTGTGTGTGTGTGTGTGTGTGTGTGTGTGATATGATGATGATGATGATGATGATGACGACGACGATGATGATGATGATACACATGCTTGAGCATGTGGAGGCCAGAAGAGGATGTTGGGTATCCTGTTTTATCATGCTTACATCATTCCCTTTCGACAGAGTCTCCTATAGAACATGGAGCTAGGCTGACAGCCAGAAATCCCCAATTCTCTCCCCTTCACAGTACTGTGGTTATAGGCTTGTGCAAGTTATGTCCAGCTTTTTACATGGGTGCAAAGGAGTCAAACTCAGGTCCTCAATCTTCTACAAAAAATGCTTTTACACATTTTACAAATGTGTAACATTTGACTATTTGGCTATAACGCCTCATGAGCTAGTATGTTCCTATTTATATGATGCTATATTAAAATTTTCTGTTGGTTGCAATGGGAAAGTGTGTATATAAGGCCTGATGTTTTCTTATACAATGGGGATGGTAAACTATATCTTGAAAGGTTACTGTAAAAATATGCAAAGTATGCCTAGTAGAAAATTATTTTAAGGTGTGTTACTTTTGTTTATGATGCATTTGCTTAACTCTGTGAAGCTGTGATTCTTTGCCTGTCTAAAACACCTGATGGTGTAATAAAGAGCTGAATGGCCAATAGTGAGTCAGGAGAAAGGAAGGTGGGGCTGGCAGGCAGACAGTATCAATAGGAGGAAAAGTCTGGGAGGAAGGAGAAGAAAGAGCAAGAGAACAAGGAGAGGAGGATGCTAGGGGCCAGTCACCCAGCCACAGCCAGCCACGGAGTAAGAGTCAAAGTAAGACTACATGCATAAGAAAAAGAAAAATCCCAGAGGCAAAAGGTTGATGGAATAATTTAAGAAAAGCTGGCTAGAAATAAGTCATGCTAAGGATGGACATTTATAAGAAAGAATAAGATTCCATTTATTGATGAGCTGGGTGGTAGGCCCCCTAAAGAGTAGAGAGTAAAATGACTCACAACAGAGGCAGCATCACCAAGATGTGGACAGCATCAGGTGCAGGCTGATGAGAGCGTGGACCACAAGAACTGTCAGTCATGGCTGATGGGGACGGTCCCAGTGGGGAAGGGAGTTTGGTGGTTTCGTATGAAAACTATGCATCCCCTCACCCTGTAATACAGATACTGCTTCTTGATATTTACGGGCATGAACTGCAGCTGAATTCATGGCTGTCAAAGTATGGAAACAACATTCATGGCCTCAATCTGTTGCTGTGCAGGAGCCTTCTGAAGTGGATCCATTCCACCTTGACTAAAGGCCAGGGAGTTCAGGCTAGTCTTGCTCCTTCAAGGCTGTTGGCAGGTGGTTTAACTTAAGGTGTGGCTACTAACAGGATGTCTTGCCCTAGGGTTTGGTTACTTGGTGTTTTGGGTGGTAAGATGGTAATCACTTTGTTCCTTGTATCATTAGAAAAGCCCTTTGCTTTTTGTTTTCTTCTTTTCTTGTGGATTGGGGTATTTAAAGATCACAAGAAATAAGCACAGGCACAATCAGTTTTCACTGGGTTGCCCTCCTGGCACTGTCCTGTGTCTCTGTATCTCCTTTGTATCTCTGTTTATTCTGCCTAACATTTCTACTCCACACACCCCTACCCTGCAATGTACAAATCTGTCAAGGCTGGACCCCAACATTGCTTGATAACACTCTGGCAAAAAGCAATTTGGGGGAGGAAAGGGTCCATTAACTGAGATTTCCAAAACACAGACTGAGGGAAATCAGGTCAGGAAATCAATGACGACACAAAGGAAAAGTGCTTCTTGCTGTCTTTCTTGAAGGCTCATATTAGCTAGCTTTCTTATATAGCCCATGATCACCTGCATAGGGATGGTGCTCTCTACAATGGGTTAGGCTCTCCCACATCAACCGTTAATCAAGGCAATTCCTACTAGACATGGCCACAGGATAATCTGATATGTGCAGTCTTTGAAATGAGACTCCCCCAGGTGAATCCAGGCTACGTCAAATAACAGCTGAAGCTGAACTTGGACACCTCATGTGAATATATAAACTATGGTACATCTAGATAACACAATATTAATCATCAGTACAAAGACAATTATGAAAGACCAGTAGGGACATTAAGTGCGTCTCACCACATAAAAGAAACCATTATCTAGCTGGGTGTGTTGGTATTTACCTTTAAGCCTAGCACTTGGGAGGCAGTGGCAGGAAGGGCTCTAAGTTTGAGGCCAGCCAGGTCTACAAGTGAGTTATGGGACAATCAGGGCCACACAGAGGAGCCCTGTCTCAAAAGATTCTTCAGATACTGCCTACTGTGTAACTCCAACTATGTGATATGGAAGACAAGCTGAAGCAAAATGCATCAGTGGTTGCTAATAGTTGGGGTAATAGAGCCATGGACAGGCAAAGCAGAGGGGGAGTTTTAGGGCAGTGATCTGTTCTGTGTGGTGCTACACTGGTAAGTATGTGTCAGTACATAGTTTTCCAAGCATGTATGAGGTCAACACTGAGAATGAAACCCAATGTAAACATGGGGTCCTGAGTGGCAATAGTACAGCATAGGCTCGTGGATTATAACCACGCCTATGTGGTGGGGATGTCCAGAGAGTAAGTCATACATGTGGGCGGTAGCCTATTGGAACTCTATGTATTCTGTTCAGTTTTGCTCTGAACTTAAAACTGAAACACACTAGACCAAGAACTTCTATGTAAGATATAAACCGAGCTCACTTTTCCCTCGATGAACCCGTTTTCCCCATTCTAGACCTATTTTCCCTGTGTTGAGCTTGCTTCTCCCATGTGATCCTATTCTCCCTATACTATACCCATTTTCCCCTTTCTGAACCCATTTCCCCCATGGTGAGCCCACTTTCCCCATGCCAAGCCCATTTTCTCAATGTGAGGCCATGTTTTTTTTTTCTCGTTTGAGAGGTATCCCTAGCTTTTTCCATACCACTTAGATGCAAATTCCAAGTCCTCACCGATACCAAATGTTCCTGTGTGTTAAGACTCTGCATTTCCCAACCTCGTTCCTTGCTATAGCCCCCCTACTCTGGCTTCCTTGCCTATGCCTCAGGACCTTTGCAGAACTCTCTGCCTCCATAGAAAGCTCGTCTCTTCCTGCTCTACTTCCCGTCACTCCTTTCTGTTATCTGATCGAGTGCTGCGTCTCCAGGGAGACCATCCTGGACCCTCATCTTCAAATATCAACTCTACTTTGGCCCTCTCCATTACTCTTCCCTTCTTGACATTTCTCGGTAGCTCGAATCACCGCCTGCTTCTATTACGTTTTGTTTTCTTTGACTGTTCCATGACTAGCTTCTACTTTTTCGTGAGCTGCTTTTTTCTGTCACTAGGCTTTGGTATCTTCACCTTTGCTTGTACATCTCTCCCTGGTACACAGAAGCAACTCAAATATTTATTGATTGAATTCATTGCAACCAATTTTTATATGTCAACCTTGCAATCACATTAAATTCATTGCTTGACTTCCTAATACTGAAAGGAAATCTCAGTAGGTATGCCCCCACCAACAGTTCACTCCAACATCTGAGTCACAGGTGACAGAAACTGCGGCATGCCTCATTTATCCCACGTCAAACAGCCATAACATACAGAATATCACGCGCTTCCTCATGAAGACATACTTTTCAAGAGGATTAGCTTATAAGAGTGAGATAATCCTCCTGGGTTGGATAAATAGATCTTATAGAAATTCCTGGGGCACGTTCTACATTAGGCCTTTTACTCAAATTAAATTAGCAAGAAAATGAGCTTTTCTTAGAGTAAATTAAAGTTGGTTTTCCTTAACGAGCTGTTTAAAACTATCACAATCTGATAGCCCAGAGTCTTCCCCCAGGCACAAGGGCATCTCAAACCCTTCATACAAAACAGCAGGGCCCTACTCCAAGAAGAAGAGAGGGAGGGAGAGAGAGAGAGAGGAAAGAGAAAAGGTGGGAAGGGAGAGAGGAAGTATGGGGAGGGGAAAGAGAGAAGGGGGATGAGAGGGATGGAGATCAAAGGTACCGTTCTAGAAAGGACACTGACTATCTTTGCAAAGGAAGGCCGGTTTGTCAATATTTCCCATTTTCCAGAAGATTCCAATGACTCTGGGAGATTTCAGGTTGAAATTGACATCTATGTCAACCTGAAACGCATATAAGGAATCTGAACATATTGAAAAACCAGCTCATTAGCTGACTTCTCACCCCGGGCAAACCAAAGCTGAGATTTTGATTATGTCACAGACTTGCAGGATTTGTCAGTAGCTGCCACCAGGGTAGTGACCTCACCACAGACACATTCTCAGAATACACACAATACTAAAGCTTGCGTCTCACCTACAAAAATGTTGGTCCAGATGATGTGAATCTAAGCTCCCCCTCCCACCTCTCCCTTAGGTGCAGAACCACGTCTGCTCCGGACTGAATCACACGGCTGTGCAAATATTTTACTTTCATATATCATCTGTAGCAATTGTAATACTGAGATTTAAAGGTAAATAACTAGAGAAATTGCAGTTGTGTTATCAGGCTGACAATCCTATCATTGCAAATCAAATTTTGCCATGTACAGCCAAAAGCAAATAGTGGTTTAAGTCACAACCCATTTTGTGGGCTCTTCAGACAGTATATAGACAAGGCTGTGATTTTAGTCAACAAATAACCAAATGAAAACATACTTCATAGGGGTTATTCTCAGCTAAAGGCTTGGACTCTTTGTCTTAGAATCCTATATTTTATTCATCCTAGAAGGCTTGAGAATTACACTAGAGGAAATTAACATTTTTGATATGATTGAAAAAAGGGAGAGGCAACCTAAATGGGCATATTTAGGTACAATAAGCCTGTAAAGGGAGCTAACTTCACTGTCCATGTCTTTGCAGACATATCAACTGATGTGTTCAGGACTGAAGGCGTCCTCTCTTGTGAAAGTCAGGAGGAGGCAGAGAGCAGAATTGGCAACACAGAATAAAAGGGACTTGCTCAGTCACTCATCAATCACTTGAAGGCAACATTGTGCCAAGCTCTGAGCTGGGATTTGGGAAGAGGAACAGTCTCCTAGTCATCATTCACTTAGGCATCAGCACATGGGCACCAGAAGTATGAAATGGGACTCCATACACACAGCAAAAGCATCCCTTCCCCAACTCAGAAGAAAGGCTCAGGTCCCTATAGAGCCCCAGCTTAATATGGAGCCACAGGGTCTTGGGTGATACTGTATACTACAGCCACATCTAGAGACATGGGGGTTAGAATGAGAGGGGACCTGGAGGCCTGTTGATGGAATCAATGACAACTGTTTGTGGCCAGCTCAGAGCAATGATCAAGTCTGCAGGAATGTGGTGGGCTAATTGGCTCACTCAGTTCTAGGGCAATTATTTCCTCTGGAGTCAAGATTAGAGATGCTGGAGGCCCAGGATTTGAGAGCAAGGGTGGGTTGGGTATAAAGAAAAGCATGATAGAGAAAAACTGGGTAGCAGAGAAAACCTGCCTCCATTGGGATAAGACAGTTGGTTATGTTCATGTAGACAAGAGTAGCAGCGTTTAAACCGTGGCCAGGGGCTCCACACCCATTTCTTTCTAAAGCTCCAGGCTCAGACTCTCAGCCCAACTGGTAATCTTTATGAAAGAAGAGGAACTGATGAGATGGTTCATGGATGAAGGCTCTGATTGCACAAGGCTCTTATTGAACTTGAGTTCAATTTCAAGAACCCAGATAAAGGTGGAAGGAGAAAAATCAATTCCACCAAGTCGTTCTCTGGACATATCACTAAATGTGTGCCCATGGCCATACACAATAACCAGTAAAACAAAACAGAAGCCATGTGTGTTGAGTTTCTTCTGCTCTAGCAAACATTTTGATGTTCACGTTATCTCTTCATATATCCAAGGACAGAAAAGATCACACTTGGTTTTGTACAGCTCAAGCATGGACTCACAAAGTAGTCAGGTCTTCTAGGCTGAAAGAAGGGGGTTTGTAGGCTCTTGGCACGTCTAAAAGGAGCAAAGGAAAGAGGAGGAAGTTATCCGGAATTCTTTCTGTTCCATTACACCAAACTCATCCTATCCTTTCTGCTTCTCTCCCCTTCCATCCTTCATTGTTTCCACCCTGTCCCGTCCAATCCCATCTCTCCTCTACCATCCCCTCCCTCCCATCTCATCTGATGCCATTCCATTTCCCATCCTGTCTCATCCTCTCCCACCACATCCCACTCTCTCCTTTTCCTCCTCGTCCTTCCATCCCTTCCCTACTCTCTCAGATTCCTCTATCCTATTCTCTCTCCCTTTCCTATCCATTCCCTCCCGTCCCATCTCACCCCTGGAGCTTTGGTACCTGTTTGAACCTTGATTGAGTGGCGAGCACAGAGTGATGAGAGTATGACTTCCACCATCTAACAGATGGAATATTGGGGATGAGAGGATTCTCCTCTTTTTTCTCTTCTCGAAGGAAAGAATCCAGCTGAGAGATACAGTTTAGGCAGATGTGTATTTAGGAAAGGATAATATGTTCCAGAGAGAGAGATGGGAGTGGACTCACGCAAGGGTGTGTGTGTGTGTGTGTGTGTGTGTGTGTGTGTGTGTTGGATCTACATTCTAGATGCTTTAGAGCTTTGTTATGGTCCTCTTCTTGTGATGTCACTCTTTTCCTTGAGTACCATGTTTGTTTCACTTTACTATATACGCTCAGGTCAAGATGTTCCTGTTTTTTTCCTTCCATACATATCAAGGTGTCATTTGATGGCATGAATGGCAATTTTGAAATGCCTTAGTGACTTAATTTCTGATGAAGAAGGAGACACTGTGGTGTGGGAAGTCCTTCTGTATATGTGTTGCTTTTATTGGTTAATGAATAAAAAAGCTGCTCTTGGCCAATAGCTTAACAGAATATAGCCAGACTGGAATATATATATTCCAACATTATTTACACACACACACACACACACACACACACACACACACACACACACACTCCAATATATTCTAAGCACTTCTGGTTAGGACGCACATGACCACAAAACAGGTAAATCCTCCATCATACCCTCCTCACACATGCCCATGGCTTTTTAGATACTAAATCTAACTGAGGCACATTCACCCCAAAGAGCAGCATGTGAGTCTTGGTACAAGATGATCAATCTCTGAAGTAGTAAGGGCAGCGGCGGGGCTGCATCCCTGGCACCCCAGCCGCCTGCCCGGCTAGCTTATGCCCGAAATAACAACACACAAACTGTATTCATTTAATCACTGCTTGGCCCTTCTGCCCTAGCCCTTACTGGCTAATTCTGTTATCCCGATCAACCCATCTCTAATAATCGGTGAGCACCGGTCTTACCGGGAAAGGTTCAGCATGTCTAACCTGGCGGTTTGCTTCATGGCGTGTGTCTGCCCGGGAGCCGGGAGCATGGTGTCTCTCTCAGGCGTCTGCTCCCAGGAGGAGAGCAGAGCTGTGGAGTCTCTGACCTCACTTCCTCTTCCTCCCAGCATTTTGTTCTGTTTACTCCACCCACAGGGCCAAGCAGTTTCTTTATTGGCCAATGACCTTCCTCCATCAAATCTCCCATGATAGATGGGGAAAAATGCTAGAAATCCATTTTCCTAGCCTCCATTGATTATCTTTCCTCTATTTCCCTTCCCTCCCTCCCTCCCTCCCTCCCTCCTTCCCTCCCTCCCTCCCTTCTCCCCTCCCTTCCTCCCTCCCTCCCTCCCTCCCTCCCTTCCCTCCCCCCTCCTTCCCTTCCCCCTCCCTCCCTCCCTCCCTTCCCTCCCCCCTCCTTCCCTCCCCCCTCCCTCCCTTCCCCCTCCCTCCCCTCCCTCCCTTCCCCCTCCCTCCCTTCCCTCCCTCCCCTCCCTCCCTCCCTCCCTCCCTCCCTTCCTTCCTCCCTTCCTTCTTTCCTTTCTAAAGCAGGAAGATCTTCCTGTCTCTGCATCTCCAGTACTGAGCACACAGGCATGCATACCATACCCGTTTTAATGCAGTGTTGGAGATCAAATCCAGGGTTTCAAGCATGGCAGACAATCCCTCCACCAGCTGAGCTACATCCCCAGCTTCATGGAGCCTTTCAAACAGTGAAAATTTTCACCTTCAGTGAAGTCCATTTCTCCCCATCGGTCATGCTCTTGGTATCCTAAGATCTCGGCCTAACCAAAGGGCGCAAGTGTTTTTGTTATTTCCTCTGGAGGTCTTATAGTTGATTTCATGTTTGCTTCTGTGATCTATTTTGAGTCAATGTTTGCAGATGATACAAGAAATGAATCAAACTTTGCATCAGATAGCACCACAGGTCATGTATTCACTCGCCAAAGTGGCGTTTGTAAACAAAATAACACCAGTATGTCCCAGCTAGCAGCTGTACCCTTTTGCCTCCATGTTCTGTTTACTCTTGAGGGCTGGATCTCTCTCCTCTCCTAGAGGCTGGAAATAGTCATTTCTTTTAACCAGCTTTCCTGAAACACTTGAAACTGCAGGCTTGAGAAATTTGGTGCTAGGCTAGAGAGATGACTTAGTCGGTAAGGACACTCATTGTCAAGTTTGACAACCTCAGTTGAGTCTTTGGGACCTGCGTGGTGGAAGGAGAGAGCTGACTCCTACAAGATGTCCTCTGACACCTCTATGTGTACATAAAATAAATGGACAAAAATTTTAAGTAGTGAGTGTTTCTGCCACTGGGGAAAATGGGCAGCATTCACACTCTCAGCGATGAGTTTGCTGAACACACTTTTGTATTGGATTATTCAATGATGTTATTTGAGTTGATAAATGCAACAATTAAAGAAAAATGTTGTCACGTTGTCTTAGCATATACTTACTAACACACACATACACAAAACAGAAACAAAAACAGCCCCCAAAATATAAAAAACAATTGTGTGTGCGCACGTGTGTGTGCTATATGTGCACCGTGTATGCCTGCCAAGATCAGAAGAATCCCTGGAACTGGAGATGTAGGCGTTTGTGGGGCATCCACTGTGGGTATTGGGAATGGAACACTGGTCCTCTGCAAGAGGTAAGTTTCTTGACTTCTGAGCCATCTCTCTAGCCCCAAAATGTCTGTTTAAAATTACACTGCTAAACTTGGAGAGGGGGCTTGATTAAGAACGCACTCCTTTTACAGAGGACCCCAACTCCAGCTCAGGAGGATTCTCTCTGTCTCTCTCTGTCTTGGTCTCTCTTTCACTTACAAATTAAAAACTAAGATTTCATCTAGATAATGATGCAATCTTTGACTTTTTACATTCAGAGAGATGTATTATAGACATTTTTTTTTTTGTTTTGTTTTTTCGAGACAGGGTTTCTCTGTGGTTTTGGAGCCTGTCCTGGAACTAGCTCTTGTAGACCAGGCTGGTCTCGAACTCACAGAGATCCGCCTGCCTCTGCCTCCCAAGTGCTGGGATTAAAGGCGTGCGCCACCACTGCCTGGCTGAGAAGTGGAAAAATAATGGTTCTAAAAATTTAGTTACCACTAAGGAAGAAAACACCCTCGTGCAACAAGTGTCAAACACTCAGGCCCATCACAGGGATGCCCTTTAGTCCATCTTTCACAATCTTCCACATCAGCAGTAATGTTCAAAACAAATAGCTCAGTGCTAAGCCTGTCTCTTCTGAAAACTGCCAGCCACTGGGTTGTCATTAGCAAGTCAATTCCTTGTCTTCTTGCTTTGATTGCTTAGCTTCAACTTGGAATGAGAAAGGAAAGAGAAGAGAGACTTAACATAGAGCAAATGTCATACCCTCAACATGGCTTTAATATTTACTATATTAGAAACAAAATAAATTTAAGTCAAAGAAACTTTTCCTCCTCCGCCTTTATATGGAACAGCAGATTTCTCTCTAGTATTTTGAAAACCAGAGCTGCCTAAATAAGATTTTAAAGTTATTTTTTAGTACTTGTTTAAGGAGTTTGGGATAGGGTCATATTTTGAACATATGTAGAGAGCAGCATTCCATAATTGATTTATTAACATATGAGGTCATGTTTATGATTTCTTTCTGAAATATTTAAAAGCGGAGTAGAACTGCATAATCCTGTAAAATCTATTCATCACAAACCTGCTTCAAAAGTTCATAAAAAGCACAAAAAGAGCCAGCATATTGTATTTAGTTACGGTTGAAGCTTGTGCTCCGAAGGACAAATGAATACGATTTGTGTTTGCTATGGATCTGCTTGCGTTCCCTTCACAGCGCGGACCATCTCCAGAGACTTCGCTAAATAAGTCCAAATGGCAGAGATTCAGAAATATAGAAAAATGCAAACATTACATTCTTCTCCCCATGGTGGACAAGAGAGGAATGATTAAGAAATCCTTTAGAAAATATTACATTTTCAAGTGTTTTCAAAAGGCCATGGAATTCCTGAAGGCTAAATCTCTCCCCATCCGTTCTTCTCCAGCTCTCCTGTCAATGACTGTGATCTCTTAAGAATGCGATGCGCAGACTTTGTTCTGGTAAGTCCTTCTAATTTAGGCTTCATGGATCCTTTAGACCCATCCATTTCTTGTCATCATCCCCTGTTGATCCCAACAGTTGCCAGAGAAAACTCAGGCCCTGGCCCAGATAGGCTAGGTTGACTCCTTTATGGGGTAGTGTTTGGGTTATTAGAAAGCCTTCTTCCTGGAAAAATTACCTCCAAAAAGTGTATGTGTCTAGGTACGTGCATGTAGGTGTGTTTAGGTATACACACACGCGCGCGCGCGCGTGCGCGCGCGCACACACACACACACACACACACACACACACACACACACGCTTCAGTTAACAAGATTAGTCAGCTGGAAGTAGAACTCTAGAAACCGTAAGGCAAGATTAGTACATTTAGAGACTTTCCCAAAACTATGGACTGTGATCTGTAATGGATTTGTTTTCATTTTGGCAGTTTTATTTTGTACTGCCTATGTGCTGAGTTTAATGGCCTGAATGGCGTGTCTACCATGGAATCTGTGTGGTAAGGTCTAAGGGCTGGTCACAGCCATAATTAGTCTCTACCAGGATGATGTTTGTTTCTGTCTGCACAGATGAGACTCAGCATCGCTTTTACTTTTCTACAATTTACAGAGTAGAAAGTTATTCAAAAGCTGCGAGAATGAAGACTCCAGATAACCAGATATGCTATGTGATGTTAATCCTGTCAACTTGGTTGAGCCTGTGATCAACTAGGAGATATGCCTTTGGGTGGGTCTGTGAGGATATTTTCTGGAAGCATAAACTGAGGGGAAAATGGCACTCTCCCTACCGCAGTGGACATTACCTTCCCATGACAGTCCAGACATGGACAGGTCCAAGGGAAAAGCAATGGTGCTTTTGTCTACTCCCCTTTGCTTCTTGTTGGTGACTGCATCTGTATCGTTATCGCTGTTTCTTTGCCCTTTCAATGTGAACCAAGTAGCAGATGTCTCTAGGAATCCTAGAGACCTTCAGCACCATCTTGGAGCAATTGAAGCAGTGCTTCATGGAGTGAGCATCTACTGGCTTTTCTATCACTCTGCTATGCACATGGGCTTTGTTGGACCACCTACCACGAGGCATATAAACCAAGATAACCAATATCCATTTATAGTATATGTTCAATTGTTTCTATCCCTGATTGATGTACTGTCCCAAAGGATCAATTTGAACCAAGTTTTCTCAATCTCATTTTGGGCTTGGTAACTTTTTGTAATGGAGGGCTGGATACAGTGGCAAACCACCAGAGATTCAGGTTCAAACAATGCCCAGCGGAGGGAGCGTAGCAATCCTGCTCATTTTCAAACCTTCAACAGTTTCCCCAGACAAAACGAAATTCCAGGAAGTTCAACATTTTAGCTAAGACTCCCCTTCTTTGAGGTGGTAGAATTGACTTCCAAACAATTTCCAACCCCAGTATACATTTCTCTTCATCTCATCTCTATGAAAAAAAAGTTGGTGGTATTTAGTTCCTACCATGGTGTGATGCTTTAATAATTACAGTCCAGAAATTCTTCAGCTTCCTCTGCTTGATGTTGTTGTTAAGAAGAACGCAATTAAGACTCCACAGGTCTCGAAAAATGATGACTGTCTTCATTCAAATCCCTCAAACTGAAGGTTTCATCCTACAAGCAATAGCAAAGCCTAGGTGAGGGCATTATAGCATCACATAAATCAGTGCCGCTGTCTATCCGTGTTTTCTAGTTCTCAATCTTTACATTTGTAGCAGAATGAGTTCCAGAGGTGGCAAAAAAGGCTAACACTGAATCATTTCAAACTTTTAAAAATGTTTTTACACTGCTGCATAAATATATTTTTTTCCCTTTGGAGATAAAATATCAGATGACACATTCCAGGGTAGCCAGAGAAAGATTCTGACTGACAAGCCAGCAGAATCAGTGCTCAGAACCCAGATCTTGGGTTCTAAGTACCAAGTCCCCAATGAAACAGACTAAGGCTTTAGAGATGCCTCTCAGTGAGGGACAGAACAGAGAGCCCTGCAAGAGCTCAGAGATCAAGCAAACATGTCAAGAAGATTCTGGAACCAGTTAAAGACATTCCTGGGGCCAAATCTGAGACAAGTTGAGCAACAGAAAGAATAATGGCTCCTGTGAGTCACAGCACAATGAGTTCATGAACCCATAGTGTTACAAACAACAGAAGGACATCGGAAAACCTGGAGGTGTCAGTGGGAGGAAGAGAACTGAGACATTTTTCATTAAAAAAAAAAACAGTGGTGACCAGCAGTGCTAAAGGAAGGATGGGCTGAAGATGGAGCCTGCAGCTTCCTGTGTGGTTCAGCTTGGGCAGTTCATTTATCGCCACAGTAAAGATGGAGTAGTGATGGAGGAAGGTCATTGGTTAAATAAAAAGAAACTGCTTGGCCCTCATTGGTTAGAAGATAGGTGGGAGGAGTAAACAGAACAGAATGCTGGGAGGAAGAGGAAGTGAGCTCAGACTCCACAGCTCTCCTCTCGGGAGCAGACGCCTCAGAGAGATGCCATGGTCCGCTCTCTCGGGCAGACGCACGCGATGAAGCAAGCCGCCAGGTTAGACATGCTGAACCTTTCCCGGTAAGACCGGTGCTCACAGATTATTAGAGATGGGTTGATCGGGATGTGAGAATTAGCCTGTAAGGGCTAGAGCTAAAGGGCCAAGCAGTGTTTAAATGAATACCGTTTGTGTGTTGTTATTTCGGAGCATAAGCTAGCCAGGCTGCCGGGGTGCTGGGAATGCAGCCCCGCCGCTCATATTACTACAGAGTAGGTGTGCATCTCTGTGTCTGTATTTGGAGTGCTAGGATTATGGCTCAGTTCAAGGACACCCGAATAGCTGGGTGAGTCCCTGAGTTTGATTCCAGCATTGCAAACACCAAGTAAACAAGCAGTACATCTATTAGGATTTCTTGGGAGAACTTTGAGGAAACTCATTATGTACAGACATATGCTCTATGTCTGCCTAGGTATCTGTGTCTACTGAGGAAGTCTCTGTGCTTGAGTAAGTAGTTTAACTGTATTTAAACGTTTATCTTATTGAGAATTTTACATGTTGAGTACAACACATCTTGACCACATCCCCTCCTCATCACCAACTCCCCATGCCCTCCATCCTCTTCAGAAGTTCTTAAAAACCTAGAAGACAGGTTTTTAAGTATGTAATCTGCTGAATCCAATTGATGTTGCCCTTATGCACTTGGGTGTGGGCTGACCCCATGTCCATCCTTCACTAACTATTCACTGCCTAAACTCTTTCACAGAACCCCCTCCATGGGCCTCTGTCTTCTGTTCCCTCACCTCTTTTGCCATGCTGCCTGAGCCTGAGGGAGGGGCTGTGTTATTGATGAACCATTTGTGGATGGACACTCCACAGTCCTCTGTTCTTTGACACTGACCTGTTGTGAATCTCTGCAAGAACCTTAGTACTCCGTGAAAGAGACTTCTCCAATGAGGGCTGAGAACTGCACTAGTCTATGGGTGTAAGGATAAGTATTTAGAAGACAGGAGGATTCTATATCAGTTTATCAAAGTGATCATTTAATTGTACTTCAACAGTTGCAATTTTAAAGCATGTTTTATGCTGAAATGAATTATTCATATCTCCCTATTTATATTTGTTTCCTTCCACTGGATAAATATTGAGAAACAGAATGCCTAATTCAAAGGACAGTTTTAGTACCCACTTTCCAGTTTTACTGCAGATTTCCCAGAAATGATGCACTGGTACTTTCCTCTGCGGTCAGCTTGCAGACTTGGTAAGGTTAATTCACAATAGCCACCATGCTATTTCCTATCTACTGGGCTCCTGCTCCATGCCCCACTGCTCCTAGACATGTCTCTCCATAGTCCCCTCAGCAATTTTTCAATGCTTTCAATATTTTTCCATACAACCAAAGGACCCGAGGCTCCAAGGATCCCAGTCATCCAGAGTTACAATGGGGAATAAAGCGTGCTGGAATGTGAAGTTATTTCCTTCCGTCTCTGGAGCCCATTCTCTTTTTCACTTGGCTGAGCAACCTCCCACATGGTGCTGGAAACAGGGTCTCATTTCCTGTGACTTGGTGACTCTCCACGTTTAATTTTCACAAATGACAGTTCATCCTTTTACTCAGGGGAGGGAGTAACCTGCTTTCTCATCCTGCTTGGATCCTGTTTCCTGTAAAGTCGGCTGCATCCAACTCTGCCTCTCTGCCCCCACAGTGCTCTGTGCGGGGGCACATACAAAAGCAACCACCCTCTGATGCCTCCGATTCTAGTCTAAAGTCGTATGTTTCTGTGTTCTCCACAGCGTGATCTCAGGAAGGACCCTAGTTCCTCAGAGCATCCTTTTGCGTGGTTCTAGTCTTATCCTGGAAATACAGTATCCAGATACCAATATCAGTAGTCTTGCATCTCGCTGTATTACTTGCTGTTATTTTATATCCTTAGCCTTCTTCAATTGAGGGATATACTAAAAGCTTAGATTCTTCTTTACTTCTGCATGGTTACATTGTATCAATTTTATGTATTGTTTGCTAGTTTGTTTCCAAATATATTTAAGTTTAGTCTCTTCTCCACCCCTTCTTAACTTTGTTTAAACATATATATGTTATTCAAACTAAAATCTACGACAAACAGAAATCTTATTTCTTTTATCCTTCTAGTTTTTAAAAATCATTCTGTTCTTATAAATAGCCACTTTTAATCAGTTGTTGCCTATGCCTTTTGCATTTTTTTTAGGGAAAGAAAAAATTATTTCTCCTTCTGACTTACGTGTAAGCAACACTTTACATATATGTGTGTGTATATATATATATATATAGTTTCATTTTATGACTTGTACTTTTTTCACTTACAATATACAACCAACTCCATCATCCATCAGTCCATGGGAAGCTTCCTCCTTTAATTTTTCCTGACTCTGTAATGTTATCCCGTGTGACTGCATCATCATTTCTTATGGATATTAAAGTTAATTTCAACAATTTTCAAAATCAAGGAATGTATTTCAGCATTAGTTTATATTATATGAGGTTTATTTTTATAGTGAAAGGCTTGAACTTGAAATTCCGAGTCAACGGCAAATGCATTCTGTAAACAGACATCGCCCAGGAGAGATATACGAAGGCTCCATTTCCTTGAAGCTTGAAGTACATGACCAATTTTTTTACATTCTGCTTATCATTCATTAGAAATGCCATCTCTAAGCAGCTTTATTTTACATTCCTCACATAACAAGGTAAATAAAATAGCTTTCAAATTTATTTATTTCTGAAACTGTATCTCACTTTGGAATCTTTGAAATAGGGTCTCATACCTGGAACTTACTGTGTAGATAAGGCTTCTCTCAAACTTACATAAACCATGCTGTCTCTGCCTACTCAGTGCTGGGATTACAAGTGTGAGTTTCTTTTTTTTAATTTATAAATTTCATTTTTCTGTGCCTATATATGTACATATATATCTGATTTTACGTGTGTGAATTCTCTGTTTCTTTTGTCCATTTCCTGAGTTTATTTCTCTTTTTTAAAAAAATATAGAAAATAAAGAACATTAATTCCTTGTGATGTGAGTCATAACTTTTATATTTCAGGCTAAAATTAAGTTATTTATATTCATTTCCACAGCTCTTTTTATTTTTGGAGTTAGAGTCACATGTATCATACTAGGCTAACCTCAGACTCCTGATCCTCCTGCGTCTGAACCCCTGTGCTGGAGTAAAAGGCCTGTAGCACCACATCCTGATATTCCCACAACTTTTAAATCAAATGTTTCCCTTATTATATCTTCATTTTGAGTCACAGCTGGGAAACTTTCTACACTTCCAAGTTCTATAAGAAACTCACCCATCATTTCCTCCTCTCCCAAAGTGTGTTTGTTCTTACAGATTCTATTTCTGCCTCTATTATTTGGAGTTTATTTTGTGCACCTCATGAGGACAAGGAAGATTGTAAATTAGCTTTAAGATGATTAGTTGTTTAGTTTGTGGTGTCTTTTAGAAACTGGCTAGAAAAACATGACTTCTAAAATGCAAGCACTGTGAGCTCAGGGGACACGGGTGGCAACATTGTTGCAGGAACCTTAGTGTCTGGGTGGGAGTGTCTTGTTACTAGACTGACCCATATAGATCAGTGACTGGAATCCTCAGTCTGCATTAGCCCTGGCAGGGAAGTGTGAGTCTGGGCTGTTTGAATCACAAGTGGACAGGTGGACGTTCAAGAGACGCTGGTGGGTCTTGAGTTGAGATTCAGTTGGTGGGATGCTTATTTAAAATACATAAAGCATAAATGAGCCATGGTAGCTTGCACTTGTAACTCCAGCTCTTGGGAGATAGTAGCCGGAGGATCAGGAGTTCAAGGTTATCCTTGGCTACTTAAATTTGAAGTCAGTTTGGACTCATGAGAGTGCCTAAAAAGAAAAAGATAAATAGATGATGATGATAGATAGATGATATATAGATAGATGATAGATTCATTATATATAGATGTATATAGATGATAGATGAAAGGTAGGTAGGTGGATAGATAGATACATTATATATAGATAGATGATAGATTAGATAGGTAGGTATATAGATAGATGATAGGTAGGTAAATAGATAAAAGTGGGTGACCAGAGATGACTTCAGAGGACATACATCCCATCAATCAAGGGCTAGAAGGGAAGAGCTTCATGGCTACAAGGATTAGCTCCATAAAGGCCCAGAGTTGGGCTGGAAGCATCAGAAGAAGCTAGGAGGCTGCCTTGGAGAACACGGAGCCAGTGGCCTTAGTTCCATGTCTTTCAGGAGAGCTCATGTGCACATGAATTCTATGCTCTCTAGTTAATGCTTTGGATTCAGCCCAGCATGGAAAATAATCCGTGTTCTTCAAATTCAGAAGTGGAAGGAGAAACTCAGCTGTCTCAGAGCGTTTTATGGATAAGCCCCGCGAGCATTAAAAAATGCACTGCACGGAAACAAACACAATAAGGATTTAGAGATCTTTTTGACAGACACCATAAAATCTGGCTCGAGGAAACATCCCCGAGCTGAGAGCAATGCTTTGAGTAAGGAAGAGCAGTTCCACTAAGTGAATTATCACTGAATGTGAGAGCGGAGGAAAGTTGGTGCTCGGTTTTAATTAATGCCACTACTGCCATTCATGCAACACCGCTCCTTCCCTGGTTGTGGTAGCGTCTAACAGCAGGCTGCAGAGACAACCCAGAGAACTTGTTCTGGCTACACGTTTAGGAGCTAGACCCCATGCTGGCCACCTGAGAGAAAGCCAACACAGAATCTTTCACCTTAGAATCCTGGCATCTGTTTCATCAAAGCCGAGAGGTTGTGGAAATAGGCAAAATCCCATTCTGAGTATACGGAATGATCCTAGGATTTACTCACTGGTCAACTAGTGTAGTTAATCACTGAGCTTCTGGTTCGGTGAGAGACCCTGCCTCAAAAAATAAGGTGGGGAGAGATTGAGGAAGATGCCTGGCATCAACCTTTGACACCCATACACCCACTCACGTGCACAAATGCACATACATACACACACAACACATATTTATACATAAACCACATGCATAAATACATTGTAACATAGTAATGAATAATCAAGTAGGTAATAATTCAAGTATGTTAAATTTATTAAACTGTGACAATGTAATTGCAGGAAAACATTAAAATGAGTTATGAAGCAATAACTTAGAAACTTCTTTAGTAGGAAACAAATTCATTCTCTTTGGAGGGATACCATGCTTAGCCTAGATATTGGGAGTAAAGGGCCTTGGTTCTGCCTCAAAGAGGTGAGTCAGACTTTGTTGACTCCCCATGGAAAGCCTTACCCTCTCTGAGGAGTGGATAGGGGGTAGGATGAAGATGGGGAGTGGGAAAAGGGCAGGAAGAGGGAACTGGGATTGGTATGTAAAATGAAGGAAGAATTTTTTTTAAAAAACAAAATCTATGTAGGATTAAAATGCACAATATAGATACACATACATACACATGATGGTGAATGTACATATTTAATGTGTGTGCTTTTTCATACACATATTAATTTTAAATATCTATCTCTAGATTGTTAAGTAGGACAATTAGAGTTGTGGAGATGACTTTGAACTCATGTATTGATAGCCCTGTAAGATGCGGGGATACATCGATGCAGTGTCTCTCTTCCCCACAGATATTCACTACAAATATAATTAACATTGATGTCTGCTGGAGCAAGATTTCATGTTGGTCTTCTTAATAAACACAAGAAAAATCAATCTTTCCATGGGATTCCAAACTGACAGCCATAAGACAGACATCTCTTTTTCATCAGCTTGCAAACTCTTTCAATCCGTTTTCAGCAGACAGCTCGGTTCTGAATGATTGCCCTGTTTGGTCTGTCAAAGGCATGCCTGGGATTCAGATGATTGATGGGGGTGCCCAAGGGATGTGCCAGTAGGTCCTTTATGCTCCATTCTGGTGACAAGGTGGAGCATCAGTTGGCGAGGCAGACATGCCTTTGAGAAGCAGTCCTCCTTATCAGCAATGTGTCTGTCTCCCTAATGCGGGCTAGAGTTAGAAGCCTCAGTATAAATGAGTGACTCATTGGTGAAATTCATCACCCCGTCAATGTTAAGATTTTAGCACTGGGAAGTCTGGCCTTTCTGAAGAAATGTACAGTAGTACGAGTCAGGCACTGAGAAGTATATGCCTTGCTGGATTTTTACTTTTCTCCTTAGCTACCAGGAAGCTCAGAATTAGGTTTATTGTCCAAGTAAAGCAAGCATCTCATTAATGTTTCTGGCATCATTGTTTTATGTCTTATATAATTTATGATCTTACCTAATTTCATTTAAGTGGAGGTGCAACTCTTGTCTACCCGGTGAAAAGCTGTGGCTTCAACCCTCAGTGCCATAAAACAAAACTGAAGCCACCATTGAGATGAAGAAATGTAGACATTCTCAAAAGAGTCCTTGAGCCTAGCTGTCCCAGGAATTAGACAGCTTCTATAACATTCACTGAGACAGGAGTAGGACTCTCCCCTTGTCTCTGCCCCTGCAACAACTCCTTCTCTCCACTCCCTTGGATTGAGCCTAGGGCTTCAGTCTTACGATCCTAGTTTGGTTTTCACTTGTTGGATAAACACCTTGACCAAAAGTAACTTGGGGAGAAATAGTTTGTTTCAGCCTTCAGTTTACAGTCCATCCTTGAGGACGTCAAGACAGGATCTCAAAGTAGGAGCTCAGAGCAGAATAAAGATTGCTGCTCCCTGACTTGCTCTCTCTGGGTTTCTCAGTTACCTTTCTTCTATAGACCAGGCCTACCTGTCTAGGAATAGCAGGACCCACAGGAAGCTGTGTCCTCCTATATCAATTAGGAAAATGTTTTGCAGACAAGATCACAGATCAATATCATCTGGGAAAGTTCTTCAGTCAAGGTTCCTTGGACTCTAGGTTTACGTCAAGTTGAGAGTGGAAGCTAGTCATGACTCTAAGCAAATGTTATCTTTTGAGACAGGGACTCACTAACTTGCCCAGGTTAGCATTGAACTCCCTCTGTAGTAGAGGCTGGCCTTGAACTCTCCTATCCAAGTACTAACCGGGCCGACCTTGCTTAGCTTCCAAGATCAGGTGAGACTTGGTGTGTTCATGGTGGTGTGGCTGTAGACTGGCCTTGAATTCTCAGTCATTTAGCCTCAGACTCTTGAGTAGCTGAAGCTACAGCCCTGTCTTAAATGTCTTTAAAACTATCTCAAATTCACAGAACTTGTAAAAGATGATGATGATGATGATGATGATGCTCAGGCAATCACAGCAGCCTGGAGGTTGCCACAAAGTCACCAAATACTAGAAGTAGCAGTAACTATCCCTCACTGTATGAACTTCTACAAGTAGCCAACACTGTTTTGTGGTATCTCCCTGCCACTGGGAAAATGTGACAAAGCCTATTTATTATATTAGGGAGCAGTAATAGAGCAAAGAGAAGATTGCACTCAGGTGTAGCTTAGTGGAAGCTAAGTCTATTTTACTTAGAGGAGAACTGGTGAGGGGTTTCTTGTTGGACTAAGACTGACTTAGAGGCAGAGACTGCACCGAGAATCCCAGGCCTCAGAGTGGGTGAGGACGCTTGAAGCTGCCTCTCTAGAGATGGTTCCCCATACAGCTTATCAATCAACCTAGTCTCTCCAGAAATTGTCTCTTCTTTGTCAGGGTTCTGCAGCAGGAAGATGCTCCTGGCTTCTCTTATCTCAGCTGCAGGTTAAGCACATCACAGGCTCTACAGCTTTAGTGGGATCCAAAGTCCTCTTACTGCACAGACTTCCTGTTCCCTGGAACTCTGTTCCAGTGAGTGGTTCATACTCTGTCCTTCCAGTCACATCTGTAGCAAGGCTGTTGCCTCTTCTCCAGCCCAAAGCCATTGTTTAAAAGGGAGAATATAAAAAGTATTTCACCTTTGTGTGTTTTATACCAGTAGATACCAGCCCTTCCCACAACTTTTATTCCACTATGTCTCTGCATGCTGTCCTATGTGTGTCTTATATTTTATTGTAGGTTGCTCATTTTATCTTTGAACATACCAGTGACTGCTTATGATTGGCAATGAACTGGTGATGAAATAACCACAAAAAGAAAACTGCTAATATCATACGAAAGTCCTGAACTGGATATTACTGGAGGGAAAGTTACAAAATGCCAGTCAATGGTGTTTGAAAAAAAAATCTTTCAAACTAACTTTAAAATAAGTCATGTACTGGGCAAGAGGAAAGAAATTATTTTGTTGATTTGAAAAGCTACATGTCTGGTGGCTGAAGAGACAGGTTAAGTGGTAAAAAGTGCTTGCACCTGAGTTTGATGACCAGCACCCACCTCGAAGCAAAGCACCTTTGTGTGCACTGCCATCTCAGCGTAGGGGAAGTGGAGTCAAGAGGGTCTTGCTGGCCAGCTAGTCTAGCCGATTTGGTGAGCTCACAGTTCAGAGAGAGAGGAGAAGTGACTGAGGAATATACCCAGAGTCAATGTCTGGCCTCCAGATGCATGCTGTGCACAGACACACATGACCATGTATAGAGACACATACACACATGCACACAGATACAAAGCAAGAATTTTTGAAAAAAAGCACCTGCTTGATGGTGAGAGATAGAAGAAGGAACAGCTGGTTTAAAAATAACAGCAGTGACTACATCAGTAGCCATAGCTTGTGACTTTCCTTTGCAAATTCAAGAGCAAGAACCAGACTCAGGGAAACGGAATGTTTGCTTTGTTACAGAAATAAGTCATAGATTATTTTTTTCTTTCAGTGAGGTACTAGTCAAGTGGAGTATTTACATGTGCTTCCTTCCACTAAAATGCTATTGAAAATGAATATGAACCTAGTGGGAATTTAAGCATTGCATATTGTCTAGCGGACTGAGTCATTTGTAAAGTTGGGATATTTTATACCCCATCAGGGCTTCATTAGAGACTGTAAAAAAGCACTGGCAGCTGCAGTAGAAATACTATGCTCTTCCTCTCTGCAGTGACTTTCCCTTGCTCTTTTATGACGGCCCTTAAAACTCATTTACGTCGGTCCAAAGTTAATCATAAAGATAGATACCAACTGCCCTAGAGACCCTGGATCCCTGAACTTCTCTGTTCCCCCCTCAAAAAATTTTAGGACAACCATAGACAGGTAGTCATAGATTTCTCTCTTCTCTTGGTAGGGTATGGAAAGACACTCTTTTCAAGAGGCTGTAACAAGGAGACTGAAAACCTCGAGACATCTGCACTCTGAGAATTTCAGCTGACTTAGACCAAAAGAATTAGAAATGGTTGAAAATGCTGACAAATGGGATCTCTGCACGGGAGACATTAACACTCCAACCACGAGGGCGCAAACCTGAACAGATGGCACCCTGGAATGGAAAGCTCTTGTCGCCGATTTCCACTTGTGTTTTTTTGTAAATGTTTATTTTAAATCTGGTGCTAGGGACAAAAAAAGAAAGTGTGTTAATGGCACCATCCAGGGACACACCCACTCGAGCTTCTCTTTAAGAACACCATGAAGGTGTTTCTAATCCAGCCTGGCTTCTCAACCTTTCCTGTTCTGAATCGCTCCAGAGAACCGAGGATGGAGACATCATGAAACAAACAGTGTTTGCTCAGCTGATAACTAAGTTCTGGGTCGATGTGAGACCATCGAGCAACAGAATGGAAACCCCAGGCTTTCTCCCTGGGGCTTAAATGCTGTGGGAATCATCATTTAGCATCTGTGACTGGGGAGTGGGGTAACAATCTTAGTGTGTGGCTGTGCCTGTTTATTTATGAAGGACAGTGGGTTGGCAATGGCATACCTCAATTACCAGCAAGCACTGTCAATAATTTAGTTGCTAATTTGTGAGTTGGGTCACTGTCAGAGAATATGTGAGACACTTAGAATGCACAAGTTTCTCCCATCTGTTGATGTCACATAATTGGTTGTTTTTGTTATGTTGCTCCCAAAACAAGTATTTTGGGAGATGGATTTTTATCTTGACATGTACACATGTCTGATCTTCTCAAGAAAATCTTTCAGGTTCTCTGTATGCAGACTGTCCTGTGTTTCCCACATCTTTTATTAAGTGACACATTAAATGTGTGTCAGCTGAGCTCTCTAACCAAGAAAAAAGCAAGTGTGGAAAGATCACAAGCAGATAATTTATAACAGAAGAACTGAGAATAGAGACTGGGGGCATGGCGGTCGGCAAAGTGCTTGCCATGCAAGCGTGTCAAGACTTGAGTTTGGGTTTCTCAGCGTAGGCACAAAAAGCTGGATGTGGTAGCACACACCTGCCATCCCAACGCTGGGGAGCCAGAGACAGGAGGACACCTGTGCCTCTCTGTGGAAGCACATACCTGCAATCCCAGGAGCCAGAGAAAGGAGGACACCTGCGCCTCTCTGGCCAGCTAGTCTAGCAAAATTTGTGAGCTCCAAGTTCAGCGAGAGACCCTGTCCCCAGAAAAGAATGTGGCAAGTGCTGGAGGAAGACGTCTGACATTGCCCTCTGGGTTCTCTCTGCATACCCACACCCCCACACACCATGAAGAACGAGTGTTCAGGAGAGAGGATGGGCTGGAGGTGCACTGCTCACCTTCACCCTCCTGCTCTGCGTCAGACACAGGAAATCACAACACAGGTCAGTCCTCATGGTAAGGCACAGGGATGGACACTGGATCTTCCATGCTGAAAATGTGTTGGGAAACTCACGGCATCTTTGGGTCTGTGCCTAAGAGTCAAGAAGCCACAGAAAGACTCGGGTGGTGATGTTACTGGTTGTTTTTACTCTATACTCTTAGCTCTTTTGCTCTTTTGGTCTGTTGGGAGCCTGCCACCCAGCTCCTAAGTAAATACACACAGAGGTTTATTCTTACTTATGAATGCCTGGCCTTAGCTGGGCTTGTTTCTAGCCAGATTTTCTTTCTTTCATTTTTTTAAAGCCAAGATTTTTATAAAAATTTTAAATATATTTTACACACCAACCACAGTTCCCCTTCCCTCCCCGCCTCCTACTCTCCCCCAACCCACTCCCCATCCACTCCTCAAAAAAGGGTAAGGCCTCCCATGGGGAATCAACAAAACCTTAGCCAGCTTTTCTTAACTTAAATTATCCCATGTATCTTTTGCCTCTGGGATTTTATTTGTCTCTATTTCTGTATACCCTTCTTCACTTCTTACTCTGTGGCTTGCCGTGTACCTGGTTATCTGGCCCCTGACACCCTCCTCTCCTCATTTTCTTGTTGCTTGATCCTCTCACCTCTCCGATTTCTCCTTTATTTCCTCTGCCTGCCAGCCCTGCCTACCCTTTCCTGTCAAACTATTGGTCACTCATCTCTTTATTAGACCAATTAGATGTTTCAGACAGGCAAAGTAACACAGCTTCCCAGAGTTAAACAAATACAACATAAAAGACAGCAACACATCTTTGCATCATTAAACTACTGTTCCACCGCATAAACAATGTAACACATCTTAAAACACTATTCCACAACAAAGTGACAAAGCTCAGCTAGAGAGCACTGTCGTCTTGTTGTGGAATAGTACAAGGCAGGCAATGCAGTTTGAAACCCAAGGTGACCACCGCTGCAGCTGACACTCCTCTGGGACCCTGCCATGGCCACCTCTGGAAATCAGATGCAGTTACTATTGCTGCTGAGCCCCTGGGTTTCCCCTGTAGCATCTTTTGTTGGAGACTGAGGGTCCCTGCTAACTCATCATGGAGACTGAGCCTTGCGTTCGACCTAAAGTGCAGGGGAAGCTGTAAGCAGGAATCTGGCATTTGGAGCTTTCATAGGAGAACACCTGAGCTGTATCTGTCTAAATGGAAGGAGATGAAGGAATTTAAATACTGTGTAGCTAAAAGTAATGATGAGTGACTAACTGCTCACACCTTGTTAAATCCAGGGCTCTCTGTGGGACCTGTGGTCCCCTAGTTTCCTTACAGCCTGGCCTCTAAGCCACCACTCATCTTTGGAGGAACCCGCCTACCTGTTGCCACCCTCATTCTTCCATGAGCTCCTTGAAGACAACATCCCCTCTGCTGTCGTACTTTTGATGCCCAGCCAAGTCTGTCTCATACTCAAAAGATTGATAAGAGTTGTTCTTCTAAGAAGCTGGCATCTGAATATGTTAGAGAAGGTCGCTGCAGCAGTGAGGAAGTCCATTTGCTTAAACTTCACGACCACACACTCAGGGAATCTCTGAGCCCCAGGAACTGTGTATATGGACATCTGGACATAGCTTCACGGAAAGTACCCCTAGTGTACACCTACCATAAGTCCTCTTAGAGGATTCCAAAGCCCTGGAAAATATCTCCCAGGGAGACACCATGCTTCAAGGGGCTCATGCCTGCCAGGACTTTGAAAAATGCCTCAAATTCCCGCAGGAGGTTTTTTCTGTGGAACAGATTTCTGTATTCATTTCTGTCTTCATATATATCTTAGGGAGATAAAAAATGTTATTGCACTTGTGTTTTTAGCAAATGTGACACATGGAGCCAGCAGAAAGAAACATAAACCTTCAAACAAAGTCTGTAGGCAACTTCTGCTACTAGTTTTGTGTCTTGGATGATTAGCTGGTCTCTCCGAACCTGGTCTTCCTGTGGATAAGCATGCCTCCTCCTTCTGAGACAGAGGACAATATGCTAACTGATGTCGTAAATGGCTTTGTAAGGAAAGGAAGAGAGACCTGAGCTAAAACAGTCTATTCTACTTTGTCTTCTTGCGTGTAGTGCAAATGCAGTGTGAATTCTAATTGGTCTTCATAATAAAAACCTGGAGTCAGATATTAGCGGTGAAAGCTGACGGATTAGAGAAGCAGAGCAGCCACTAGTTCTTACCTCTATGAAATCCTCAGACCAAACAGGGTGTCCTGTCTCTACAAGTCCTCAGACTGAAACCATTCTTTATGAAATCTCAGACTGAATCCTGAGCTCCTGTCTCCTCCTGCCTTGTATTTCTCTCTTGATCCAGCCATATCACTTCTTGTCTGCACCTCCCTAGTGTTGGAATTAGAGGTGTGTGACTCCCAAGTACTGGAATTAAAGGTGTGAACCACCACTGCCTGCCTTTTTTCTCTTTTAGATTGAATCAATCTCTTGTAGCCCAGGGTGGCCTTGAATTCACAGCGATCTCTCTGCTTCTGTCTCCTTAGTGCTGACATTAAAGGTGTGTGCCACCACTGCCTGGCCTCTTTGGCTAACTAGTAGCTTGTTCTGCACGCTGATCTTCAGACAAGTTTTATTTGCTAAAGCACAAACAAAATATCTCCATGGCTGTGAGATGCCAGACTCTAACACAGGAAGAAGCCCCTTATCAGGTGCTAAGATGTTGGCACCACGCTCTTGGGTTTCCTAATACCCAGTACTTTGAGCCAAATAAACCTCTCAATGTTCTGGTGACAGTGAAACTTTAAAAAACGTATAGTTCTGGGGTTCATCAGGCCATGCTGACTTTGAGGCACGAAGAAATATGCTCTTTGTTTTTAAAGGCAACTACCAGAAGACCCAGTAATAACTACTCCTTCCTTTTTTGATGGATTCTGGTGTTCAAGAAAAGAGTACTTGCTGTAGCCAAGTCTTCCTCTTGTCTGGCATAGATCTTCCAAGTGCAGAAATAATCAGCATTCATCTGGATCCTGCCTGCAGAACCCAAATCTCTTCCCAAAAGAGAGTTCTGTCTGCAAACTAGAAGGAAAGTTGTTTTGTACATAAGCAATTGGACCCAACACTGTCAAAGCATTAAAAAAAGTGCTTTTTCCAAAAGCCATTCACTTGAAAGAGTAAGGAGGGGGTATGGGAAGGTTTAGAGGGAGGAAAGGGAAGGGGAAATTATGTAATTATATTATATCATAATCTCAAAAATAAAAGTAAAAGTTGGTTTTCCTATTTATTTTTTTCCACAAACGTTCTCAAATTTCTGTATCTGGAATGTGATGAGAATTTTTCTGTGCTGCCACCAGGAATGTTAACCTGGTGTAGCTCTTCAGAGAGAAATCTGGCAACATGCTCCTCCGGCTTGAAACGCTTCTTCAGATCTTTGGTGCAGAATTGACACGTATAATATCTATTCTGAGGAAGGACTCTGAGGCTGGGCTATCCTATGGTTAGAACATGTGCTTATCACGCACAAGTATGTACAATCTAAGTAGAGGTCAAATTTTATATAAGACCATGTTCATCATAGTATCATTTATAATAATGAAAAGAATGAAAACATAAACGTACATGAACAATCACAAATTAAGATCAATGCTTAAATATAGTACACAGAATGTATTATTTTTCAACTACTAAATATATTATTTTCCAAAGCATGCGGAGTTATGTTAAATGGCATTAAATAGAAATAACACATACAGTATTACTGCCATCGTATTAAAATCAGAAGAAAATGGAAGGCTGTTCTACTTGTATCCTGTAATATTCCTGGGGATTTCCTTTCTGCTTTATTTACATCTTTCTCTTGACTCGTCCTAAAATTAAAGTGCATAAATTTTTATTTTGAGAAGTTAATACTGATCTTGTTACAAATAACACACAATGTGGAGAATAATCAAGTTTAAAGCAGGTCCAGCACACATGGAAGATAAATTTATCCTGTTCCAAAAGACATCACAGTCTGAAGCTCTAGGCCAGCGGTTCACAACCTGTAGGTTGTGACACCTTCCATAGGGGTCACCTAAGACCATAGGAAAACAAAGATATTCACATAACAATTCATACTAGTAGAGACATCACAGTTGTGAGATAGCAATGGAATAAATTGATGGCTGGGGTTCACCACAACATCAAGAACTGTATTAGGTCGCAGTGTGAGGAAGGCTGAGAATCACTGCCTTAGGCACTGGCAGGTAAGGCCAGTGAGGTAGTTTGTCAGAACTCAGGTGTCAGAGAACCCATCCCCTCAGGCCACAGATGGGGTTCCTCTGCCTGCCCATCTCAGCCCTGGGAGGAGTTTGAAATGCTGGATCTTTTAACATTTTAGGAGAAGCCAGAAATCTGCTTTACCAGTGGTGATAGCCATCAACGCTTTAAAGCACCACGTGCCAGGACGCAGCCTGGGAGAACCGGATCCACACCTGCAGTCAGGATTCTGGCTCCGGATGAATCAGCCTCTATCTCCATCCTGTCCTCACAGACCTCAGCCTCACTGAGTGACCACAGCTCAACCTCCAGCTCTAGAAACAGACTGTGGGCTCTAATCACACTGCTTACATCGACACAGCACAAAGATGAAATAGACTTAGAACAGCTTTTCTCACTAATATTCCCCTGGGACGCAGCTTAATCAGAAGTTTGCGTTTAATTCAGGCGATAATTTGGCTGAGACTTCAGACACAGATATGTTTTCTGAGAAGAAACTTGAAACACATCCATATCTTTTCCCCAAAAGACACTTTACATGTTATATCATAAAACACGAGCAAAGATAAAACAAGGTGAGGCTCTGGGTATCGAAGAAGCCATGAAAATAGAATCTTGCATAAAGTCACAGTTCAAACACCTACACAAACACAAACATGATTAGCTTCTCAGGGCTGATAAGATGGCTTAGTGGATAAGAACACTCATGAGGACCTGAGTTCAAATCTCCAGCACCCATAGAGAAGCTGAATTTGGCCATTTCTGCTTCTATAGCCCTAGCATGATGGGACAGAGAGATAGGTTTTCTGGGACTTGCTGGCCACCGCCTAGCTCCAGATTCAACAGGAGACCCTGTCCCAAGAATAAGAAGAAGTGGAGAGTGATAGAATAGGACACCTGAAGTCTTTCCCTTGTCTTCATGCTTGCATCAGATGCATGCACATACACAGGTGCTTGAATAGCACACACACATAGACCGCACGCACTCAGAAGCAACTGCTGGCCCTTTGAGAAAATCTCTCTATTTGTATACCTGCTTTCTCTATTTTTGTTTTGAGTTTTAGCTAGGAAATTAGAATTGGTTCCTTTCTCCCAACATGTGACATCCAGGACCTGTAGGGATGGATGCATTTCCTTTAAGACAGGAGAAGGTGTCATGGCATTTAATTTGTATTTTAATTAATAAAGCTTGCCTGAAGATCAGAAAAGTAAAACAGCCACACTGGTCAACCTTACAAGCAAGCAATGACACACACCTTTAATCCTAATAGCCACACTAGCTTGCCATAGAAACCAGGCAAACCCTTAATCCCGTAACTAGAGAGGATTATAAAACAGGAGAAGATAGCTCTCAGTTTCAGTCTTATTCTGAGATTCCTAGAGGCAGTATTGCCATTTCAGGCTGAGGTACAGGTAGTGGCTGGCTGTTTTGCTTTTCTGACCTTCAGGTTGAACCCCAATTTCTGTCTCACTTGCTGTTCTGGCTAGGCTAGCTGGCCAATGAGCTCCCAGATATTATCTGTGTGTCTCTACTTCTCAGTGTAGGGGTTACAGGCATGCATAGCCATGCGTGAATTTTCACAGGGGTTCTGGGGATTCAGACTCAGGTGCTAAGTAACTGAAAGCATCTTTGACATCTCAATTTCATTGGAAGACCACGTCTAGTCTTTTTCAGTGTCTGCTTCTATGTTGTGACTCTCTTCACTGGTAGAGTATTTTGCAAATGTTTTGTACACTATACTATTTAGGTATTTTTGCAAATTAATGTTTGCTAATATCCCAAATTGCTCAGTGTAGGTACAGGCAGTTGTTTTTCCTTCTTTGGCATAGCGCTTTTATTTTGACAAGAATGTGACAAAAGGATCAACTGGGCCCATTTACTCTTCAAATGTTGGACTCTTGGGCAATTCACCAATTCCACTTCTAATCAAGAGCTAAACTGCCAAGTGGGTAGTTAAGGGAAGCTGGTCATACATCTGCAAATATCAAATGTCTGTGAATGAGAGGAGGAGTACTCTCTCTCTCTCCCTCCCTCCTTTCTGGTCAGATGGTTTCATTTAAGATCCAAAGGGTCAAGGGTGACAGCATGACCTCATCAAATTAGACCCAACTGAGAGAGGTGTTTAGCACAACAGAAAGGAAATAATCTGAAGAGTATTAAATGCAAATGAAATTGCCATCTGCCAACTTCAAAAAACACCTGACCTAGAGAAAGAAACTCCCGCCTCAAGCTGCAACCTCACCACCTTCTCTCCTCGGGACTGAGAAGACTGCTTGGGAGTTGCTTGCCAATCCCTCAGCGTGCAGGGGCCATTTGCATTTGAATATCCCCTCCTGAGACTTTCTCTCCTGAAGAATTTGACAGTGAACCCTGGGAGCAAGAAGAGTGAAGTTCAAATATGACTATTATTCCCTCGCCTCATGGGTGTGGATGGCCAAATTGGCCACGGGAACCTTTGATATCTAACGGTAGAAGCCAGTCATGCAGGGCAAGTTTGTTTGACTATTAAAGGCAGACTTGGCACATTCTATAGAATGTAACCTTGAGATAGAAGCCCTGAGAGTGGCAGAATTTACAGTTTAGTTTTTATTTGTTTCAGAGATAAATGTTTATATGCCAGGAAATGAACCAGGATTAAAGAAAAATAACATAAAATAAGTAATTACCCCAAAGCGTAATGAAAGTTCAAAATGTGTGGCTCCCAACAGTGCTCACCTGGAGCACTCAAACATCACACCCAGCGCTTGGTCTTGTCCAGACCACGTGGGCAGAACAGAGAGCAAGACAGGTGGGCAGGCAATTAGCCTTTGTGCTAGGCATGAATCTTGTAGGATCATCATGGATCTTGTAGGATCATCACGGATCCTATGTGTTCCTCCTTGCCTTGCCTGAATGCTGGTAAACTGAGGCTGAAGAGAATGGACTTCTGGTGAAATCCTTGAGCGGGTATGTGTCTCTCCTTTGCTGACTCTGGTCCATGAGTGTTTGGACACCGTTAGCTGTGGGCATTGGTTGTACACAACAGGCATCTGAAGCTGGCTCTGGCTGTGACCGCCTGGTAGCTGGCATGGCTTTGTCTTTTACAAAACTATGATTTTGCTCACTTGGATAAAAAGTCACCATGAATATTTCACTATTGCTATGTCAGAAAGAAACGCTCCTTTATCCCAACACATCAATTAGATGGTGGTTCTTGGAGTCATTCAAGACTGTGATTCTGAGTAATGGAAAGTAATCGTTCCCTTTGACATCTCAATTTTGTTGGGAGACCACATCTAGTCTTTTGTCAAACACCTTTTGGAGCCTCTTAGAAAAACTAGGTGGTCCTTAAACACTTTTGATCCTTCTCAGTGTCTGTGAGATTCACACGGTGCATAGCATCCTTGTGGCATTGGTGACTTGTGAATGATTATATCACAAGGTATCACAAGCAGCAGGAGGGTCCAGGTGCTGTCGTAGGCTCTGGTGCTTGTAGTTTCATAGGGCACAATTTCCTTACGTTTTCTATGATTCCGTTTTATGAGCTATAAAGAAGAGGAGATTGAAAAAAAAATCTGAAGGAATTTGGTAAATTAAAGAACTATAGAACCAGGGAAGGCAACTTCGATTTTAAAAATCAATGTTGGGTCCTCGGTTCCCTGCAATTATGGTCAAGATATCTTGGTAGGAAAAGGGATCTCCTCACATCAAAACTTGTTTAGTTTTCTGAGACAGGATCGCACAATGTAGCCCTAGATAACCTGGAACTTACTATGTAGACTATAATGGCCTTGAGCTTACTGAGATCCAGCTGTCTCTGCTGGGATTGCATGTGTGCACCACCGTGCTAGTCTAGCACAAAGACTTGCAGGAAACTTTTGTTTCCTAAGTGCATGAGTTATGGAGGCTAGATAAAACCTATCATAGAGGTAACGGTACACTTTGCCTCCATTTTCCACAACAAAGATCCTGAGAGTACAGCTCACGAGAAAAAGTGAAATAAAACACATACGATTGTAGATGATTGTCCTAATAACTTTTTATATATCCATTAGACAGAGTCCTCATTATTATACCCAGTAATTCAGTGTTTAGCGTTGGTTCTCTGTTTGGCAAAATCACCGAGTAAAGAGGAAGTGAAGCCACAGCCCTGGAGGATATAAGAGACAGAGGGAGAGAGTTTCTTTTCGTCTAGCATTGTTAAGTTGTAGGTGTGAGAATCCTGACTCTGACCAAAAAATCCATGGAGACAAAGACAACTTGCTGCATGGTACAGAGGAATGGAAGGGAGGTCAGGGAGAGGGGCATGGATGTTAGGAAGAGTTGTGGACTATACAGAGGGGACTCAGTGTTCAGTTCTGTCATTACCTGTTTGTAGATAAGTACCAGGACGTCTTTGTGGCTCAGTTCTCCCACCAAAGCAAGAATGGCCCCGACCAAATGCCTTCTGAAAGCTTTCTGAGAATGCAGTAACAATTTCTTGGGACTTGTTCATGGGTGACCTAGGGCTGGAGAATCATTCTCTTGTTTGTTGTTATGTGGTAATCTATATCTTTTTACTTCAATAAGCCCTGCTTTCCTCATGTGCAAAATGTGCCAGTCACAGCAACTTGACAGGGCTATAGAGAGGATTTTATTCCAGAGTCAATGGGGGAAAGAAACTTATTTTTGGCCCCAGACAGAAAAAGTAAGGAATAAGCATGCAGAGAATAAATGCTGCGGAATTTAAAAATTTACTATAGGAAAGACGCATCTGAAATATTAATGGCTCGTCCTGATGGTCCTGGAGCTAATGCACTGTGTTATGTCATTTTCTTGGTACCATGAACTATTTAAATATACCAATAAGTAAGGGATGCTAAACAAAAATATCGATCCTGGCTAAAAAGAAAAGGGCTTGGGTAACCCACAGCGGTGTTTGACCTCTGTGGGTGGGGGATGGAAACGCATCTCCTCTTGTGTTGCCTTGTATCTGCTGTTAAAACAGTCTGACTTCATCAGCCTGGTGCTGCTTGAGAAAGAGAAAGAGGACTCAGGCAGGGGGCCTGTCAGCTTCTTTGGTCTGGGGATGATGACACTTCATCTATCTTGTGTCATTTAAAAGATGGCCAGTCACCTCCCTGCCTTGGAATTGGGTCAGAGAGCAGCGATCCAGAGAGGCATTTGTTAGCAGTGAGGAGGCCGTCAGCACAGGTAGCGGGGGATTTATGAATTGAGCTCCAGAACGCTGGGTGTGGGGCCGCACATCTGGCCACAAGATGCACTCAGTCGCCTTTTGGATGAAGAGACTTGGTCAAAGGGGGTCATGGCAGGTTCAGGGGGATTTCTGGGGGTGGAGCCTGCAGTGAAAGTAAACAAGCCTCTTCTCTTAGCTCTGGGTGTCCCTCAGCAAGTGCTGTGTGTGTGTGTGTGTGTGTGTGTGTGTGTGTGTGTGTGTGTGTGAAGCATTATCTTGCTGCCCACTTTGGAAGGAGAAACATTTAGTGTCAGAGTCTGAGGCACATGTTAATAAAGACAGAAACATAATTCTACCGAAGCTGGGGATGGCAGGCAGGTGCTCTCACCTGCTCATGTATGGTGCAGGAGACAGGAAGGTCTTTCTGCCTTTGCTGTGTTGTCTTCCCTTAGATGAAACCTAGGGGAAAATGTCTTGGTGAACAAGGAGTTTGGTCCAAGTGAATAAAATCTTTGGATACTTTACATATCAGTTACTTTTCTATTGCTATGATAAAACACTGTGACCAAAGGCAACATAAGGAAGGAAGAGTTTATTTGGGTTTATGGTTCCAGAAGCAGAGTCCATAACTGCAAGGGAGGTGTGGCAGTAGGGAGCTGGAGCAGGAAGCGGAGAGACCATGTCTTTATATACAGGAAGCAGACAAAGCAATTTGAAAGAGGGCCCAGGTTCCAAACCCTCAAAGCCCACCCCTGAGTGATGAGTGATACACTTTTCCAGCAAGTCTCCATGTCCTGAAAGTTTCATTGCATCTGAAAAGAAAAAGACACACATGAGGTGATAATAATTATACTAATGCCCTTCTGGCCAGGCCATTCCAGGCAGGTAGAAGTCTTGGTAAGGAGATGGCCAGATTGCTTCAAATGCTTCAAATAAGTTTGCAATCTTAGCAGAATATGTTTAGGAGCAGTGAGCAAACAGGTTATTTCAAAACTTGCAGGGACTTCTGCACGACAACATGGGTTTCCCCGGTTCTTAACACCAACCTACCCAAATTGAACTAGTCACTGCTGAAATATAAGGCTGGTTGTCTGCTAAGGTTTGAATGGGAACTCTCCACCACTCCCCCTCCACACAGGTTCATGTGTTTGAAAACTTGGTCCTTGGGAGGTTATAGAAATTTTAGAAGATATAGCCTGTTTTGGGGAGGGAGGTGCAACTCTCGGGTGGGCATTGGGGGTACAGACCAGGCTGGCAGAAAATCCCAAACACTCTGCTTTCTGATCTGCTGCAATGTGAGCGGAAAGTTTCATGCTGCTCTTGCCATAGCTAGAGCTGTTTTTTTTTTAATTTATTTATTTATTAAGGATTTCTGCCTCGTCCCCACAACCGCTTCCCATTTCCCTCCCCCTCCCCCGATCAAGTCCCCCCCCCCCTCATCTGCTCGAAGAGCAATCAGGGTTCCCTGACCTGTGGGAAGCCCAAGGACTGTCCACCTCTATCCAGGTCTCGTAAGGTGAGCAATCAAACTGCCTAGGCTCCCACAAAGCCAGTACGTGCAGTAGGATCAAAAACCCACTGCAATTGTTCTTGAATTCTCAGTATTCCTCATTGTCCGCTATGTTCAGCTAGTCCGGATTTATCCCATGCTTTTTCAGACCTAGGCCAGCTGGCCTTGGTGAGATCCCAATAGAACATCCCCATTGTCTTAGTGTGTGGGTGCACCCCTCGTGGTCCTGAGTTCCTTGCTCGTGCTCCGTCTCCTTCTGCTCCTGATTTGGACCTTGAGATTTCTGTCCGGTGCTCCCGTGTGGGTCTCTGTCTCTGTCTCCTTTCATTGCCTGATGAAGGTTAATATTCCTGAGGATGCCTATGTGTTTGTCTTTGGATTCACCTTATTTAGCTACAGAAGAACTTCAAATGGCCAAAAGACACTTAAGGTCATGCTCAACTTCCTTAGCGATCAGGGAAATGCAAATCAAGACAACTTTAAGATACCACCTTACACCTGTCAGAATGGCTAAAATAAAAAACACCAATGATAGCCTTTGCTGGAGAGGTTGTGGAGAAAGGGGTACACTCACCCATTGCTGGTGGGAATGCAAACTTGTGCAACCACTCTGGAAAGCAGTGTTTCGGTTTCTCAGGAAATTCGGGATCAACCTACCCCTGGATCCAGCAATACCACTCTTGGGAATATACCCAAGAGAGGCCCTATCATACAACAAAAGTATATGCTCAACTATGTTCATGGCAGCATTGTTTGTAATAGCCAGAACCTGGAAACAACCTAGATGCCCTTCAACGGAAGAATGGATGAAGAAAGTATGGAATATATACATATTAGAGTATTACTCAGCAGTAAAAAACAAGGACTTCTTGAATTTTGCATACAAATGGATGGAAATAGAAAACACTATCCTGAGTGAGGTAAGCCAGACCCAAAAAGAGGAACATGGGATGTACTCACTCATATTTGGTTTCTAGCCATAAATAAAGGACATTGAGCCTATAATTCATGTTCCTAGAGAAGCTAGAGCTGTTTTGTTTCCATATTTTCCCCACCATAATGGACTGTGTCTTCAAACTGCAAACCAGCACAAATCTTCCCTTATGTTGGCAATTTCTCAGGTCAGAGCAATGAAGTAACTATTACAGTCTTTCTCAGGTTGAACTATAGAATTTGTCTTCTATCTATAAAAAGACTTTATCCCTTCGGAGTAAAAACAGTCACACATTTAAAACTGTATTTCGTATTATCCATTAAGCTTAAATCAGAAATTTATATCCCCATAATAACAATACACATAATCTCTCGAGCAGCATAAACACGTCTATGAAACTGATACCCCAAAGGGTCACTGATACCCCAAAGGGTCACTGATACCCCAAAGGGTCACTTAGTCCTCAACAAGAACAATGCACGAGTTTGTGAAGTAATTGACATTTGGAGGAAAATAACATTTTTCTCTTTGTACATCTCTAAACTATGCAAATTCTTTATAGTAAATGCATGCTACTTTTAGAAAAGTAGAAAACTCTCTTGACAAGTGAAGCTATCCTCTCGTGTTAGTAATAATTTCATTACTGGAATTTGTCATTTTTTTCTGTGTATCTTTCTGTAACTCCTAAATTTCCCAAAGTTAAACAAGTATTAGCAAACATACAAGTGGAGATAATGTAATTACAAGATAATTATTGTGGCATATAAATTTAAATGTTCTTTTAAAGAGACGTTTAATTAAATGTCATCAATTAACTAAACACACAAATATGTAAGCTTTCAAAATCTATCTTATTAAGTCCTGAATGATAGATTTTCATCACAGATGTATGAAATTTTTAAGCTCACGTAATTTATGTGTTTTAATTTAAGACATCTGCTTTTAATTTGACTAGTTAAAATACCTTCTGTACAATGTTTAGATTTAAAAAAAAAACCCTCAACATCTTCTTAGTTTGACCATCCTTTGCATTTGAGAAATTTAAAGAAAATCACAATACATTGAATAAATAATTCAGTTCATAAAATGCAAATTGACAACTGTGCCATATAACACCCCATCGTTCCCAGACTCGGGGCCACATGCTCTGGGGAGGTCATTCTTCGTGTCTATAAAACTTCTCTCTTCTTTGATGACAGAAGGGGAAAAGAGATCTCCAGAGTTCCATCTCCTCCCTCTGTGCCCTCTTGAGTGTTTCTTTTACCCCTCCAGATTCCAGCCCTTCTTTAGCCAACACATGCAAGTACCCAGTGAGGACACAGAGCTATTCCAGGGTCTGTAGGAGTGAAAATGAGCATAGTAAGCCATCAGGGAGCCTGTAATTTAGCAAGAGAGACAGATCTAGCTAGTACACCTAATAAAGGCAATGCACAGCAAGTTCCTGATAAAACCACAAAGAAAAATGAGAGCCGTTCAAGATAGAAACTCTAAGCGTGAGGGAGGAGTCATGGGGAGAAGTTATCAGAGCCTAGGATTGAAGGTTGGGTGGCAGGGGAGGCACTTTCCAGACGGAGCAGGAAGGACTACCGTGAGGAAGATAAGATGGTCAACAGCAGCATATGCAGGGATGATAAGGAGTGGCCTGCTGAGGCTGGGGACTGGGGCGCTTGGGAGAGTCGGAGTGAAAGATGACGTTTGAAAGATGGTGAAGATACGGGTAATAGGATGGAGCCTGAAGTTTATTTTAGATAATGGAGGAAGATGGACACTGGAAGCTTGAAGTGCAGTTAATGGTTTCTGGGGGAGGGAATTCTTAGTCCTTGATGGTTCAGTCAATGGTAAGCTGCCTTTGCTTGGTACATAACCCTCACCCGTGTTCTTGCGAGGAATCTTAACTAAATGCTCTGAGAGATACACACACACACGCATACACACCACCGACACACACCACACATATCACACACCATATACACCACACATGCACATACCACACACACATACCACACACATATACCACACACATATACCATGTCCCATACAAACACCACACACACACCACACACATACCGCCCACCATACACATCACACATACATATACCACACACATACACTACACCCTGCACAAATACCACACATAAACCACATACACATCACACACAGCACACACACCACACACATACCACACTTCACACACACATAACACACACAGGCACACCACACATGTACACACCACACACACATACATACCACACACACATGCACACACCACACACATACGCACCACACACACACACACGCACACATACACATACCACACACACATACACACCACAGACGCACACGCCACACACACACAGACACACAATACATGAATTAAAGGTAAGAGAGCTGAGAAGGAGCTCGATGAGGGTAGGAGAGAGATAAGAGAGGGCAATGTGGGAGTAAACATGTTCAAAGTACATTACATATATGCACAAAATTGTGAATGAATAATTTTTTTTTTTTATTTTTCGAGACAGGGTTTCTCCGTAGCTTTTGGTTCCTGTCCTGGAACTAGCTCTTGTAGACCAGGCTGGCCTTGAACTCACAGAGATCCGCCTGCCTCTGCCTCCCTAGTGCTGGGATTAAAGGCGTGCGCCACCACCGCCCGGCTAAATGAATAATTTTTTAAATCAAAGTTTCAGATCTGCTACACTGGCCAATACTTCAATCACTTAGAAGTTGACACTGAAGACCAGCTAGGAGGACATTGCAGTGAATCAAGTGAGGCTCACAGACAGAGCTAAGAACAGCTGAGGATGTGCAAGGGAAAGGATGGTCATGCTGGTGGTAGACATATCATTTAGAGTTCCATTAGATGCAAGGGGAAACCTAAGCTCTCAGGAACCAAAAGGGCAGCTTTACTTCTAAATGCATTCCTTGAAAACAAATTGAGGCTACTAAGGAAGATATCCTGAGATTTGGAGTAGGTGGTTGGTGGTGAGATGGGCTTGCTGCACACCCGATGACCTAAGTTCAACTCCCAGAGCCCGCATGGTGTGGTGGCAGGAAAGAACTGACTTCTGAAAATTGTTCTCTGATCTCCACACATGTGCACATGCTTGTGCACACATACACAAATACATACGCATACGTAGGAGGCATGGAGGTTCTTGCACACACAGATAAGCAGTAAAGAGAAACCAGGAATGTTAAACATGCAGTGTTTTCTCTTCAGAAGGAAAGATGGATAACTTGTTTTCCACTCAGAAGGCTTAGGAAAGAAGTGAGATCATCTGTATGACAGGGACCACACCAGATCCTCCACGGAGCCTTATGACATCATGTGTAGTCAATCTATAGAACCCATCTTTATGGAAGATGTCACATGTACTTTTAAAAATGTCTTGATGTAGTCATGCCTTAAGCTTTATTGTACACATAGGATTGAGTTAATTGTCACCAGGAAACTTTTGACTAAATTGTGCTGGGCTTAAATATGCCCAAAACAAACTACCTGGTGTCAGACTCTTGAAGTTTGAACAAATACGGGCTACTTAGTCGTATTGAATAAGACTTCCTCACTTTCTCAGACCATTACTCTACCATCCTTGGTGGGCGTGTGCATGCATGCACACACACACACGCATGCACACACACATGCATGCACACGTGTACAAACATGCACACACACACACTCATGCACATACACACACTCATGCACATACACACTCATGAACGCACACACATACACACATGTACATATACACCTGCGCGCGCACACACACACATACACATGTAGTGATAGGAGCGGCGGGGCTGTGTCCCCAGCACCCCGGCCGCCTGATAGCTTATGCCCGAAATAACAACACACAAACTGTATTCATTTAAACACTGCTTGGCCCATTTCTATCTAGCCTCTTCTAGGCTAATTCTCACATATTAATTTAGCCCATTTCTAATCATCTGTGTTGCACCCCAAGGTGCGCTTACCGGGAAGATTCTAGCCTATGTCCATCCTGGGTCAGAGCTGAATCGCGTCTGCCCGGGAGAGTGGAGCATGGCGTCTCTGTCTGAGGCGTCTTACCTCACTTCCTCTTCCTCCCAGCATTCTGTTCTGTTTACTCCTCCCACCTATGTTTTAACCTATGAGGACCAGCCAAGCAGTTTCTTTATTTCTTAACCAATGAAATCAACAGATTGATATATGACACTCCCACATCATACACACATGCATGTACACACTACCGGAAGCATAAGCTGGACAGAGTGACTCATTCCTGTAATCCCGGCACTGGGTAGGGTGAGGCAGGAGGATTGTCAGGTATGTAAGGTTAAATTGGGCTATAGTGTGAGACTCTGCTTCAAAATAAAAACAAATGACTTCATACCTTTTCCTACCTTTTCAATTTATTGTTGAAGTCCTGGCAGATGACCTTCAGTTCTCTGGAATTGTAACTGTATTAGACTATTTTTACGATCAGTTAGAGTCTAGAGTGTGTAAATTCCTGTGAGCTTTTTGACTTTCATAAATTAGAAGTATTTTTTTTCTTACTGGTAGAGAAAAAAATAATTTCTACTCAACAGAAATGAGAACCCTAAAGGTTATAGTTACATGACCCCAGAGAATCATAGATATTTTCACCTTTAATTTGGCGATGTTACATCAATACTTTTTTATGTTGTCTTTGAGCCTACTTTCTTATTCCTTTGGTTATCTGTTAACGTTTTAAATATCGAATACATGATTACTATATGATCATTTATTTTAATGAGAAATGCATATTAACAACTTGGTTAAGATACATTGATAAGGCTTACTAATTTTAATATATGAATACCATGACTTTCTTGTATTATTAGGCAAATAAGTGAATTTTAACTGTTCTAACTAAGAATTTTAATAACCAAGAGACATAGGTATGTTCTGGTTGGGAAAACAAGGTATACTAAATACTTTAGTAATCTAAAATTCTACACATGGTGCACTTAAAAGTATTTTCCATTAGTACAATTTACCATCTTCCAAGAATATTGAAGTGATGGTCACTGCATCTTTGCCCTGGCATTTAGTTATTTATTTACATAATTAGGGGTAAACTTACAAGATAAAATTACCTGTTCTGAAAATATGCATATTCTTCTAAGGCTTTTAATATGTATAGCTAAATTATACTACAATTTACATCCCTATGGATATATGTAAATACTCCGTCTATGAATAATTGGCTACCATGAAAATTTTCTTTCTTTATTTCATCCCAATTTAATAACAGAAAATGGTTTTAAGATATCCCAGTTGGCATAGAGAACAACCTCAGTTCCTTCAAGTACATTTATTTAAAAATCGGATAAGATAAAACAAAACAAAATTAATATGTGCACAACTTAGACAAAAACTAATGAAAGAGAACACACAGTTTCCAAGTCCTCAGAATCAGAGCAGCGAGGGGTAGGAAGTACTTTTGTGCAGACACAAGAACCTAGGTTCAAATCCCCAGCACCTATGTAAGTGGCTGGATACTGCCACACTTATGCATGCAACCCTGTGCTGTGATACAATTATTTCAGGGACTTGTTGGCCACCTGCCTACAAGACTTAGATTTGGTGAGTGACAGCAGAACCCCTGACATACTCATGGAACAAGGAGTAATCACCATGCAGAGTAGGCGGGGTGCATAGCAGTACAAAATATGGACTGGGTGTCAGAATATGAAATACATACAAGTCTGTTTTCAAGATGTTGAAGGAGTTTTCAAAGCATAAAGCAGGAGTTTAACATGAGCAAGAGAGAGAG